>NW_024097364.1:0-1200000 GCF_016545835.1 Crotalus tigris
ATGGGATCAGAAAAAGTACTGTAAGAATAAAACTGAATAAGCAAGGCTGATTGACACCTGGAACAGCAGCACATCATTTTGTGGCCTGTCCCCCTTGCTAAGAGCCATTAATCAGGACTGTTAGATTAACTGGATCTTGCAAATTCAGATGCTGGCTAGTGGTGTTGAGAAATCCAGAGCGCCTTTACCTTCTTACTGGTTGGCATTTCAGGAGCCAGCATGAGCATCAGCCCAACCCATTGATTTTGGAAAGCAAGAATGCCATGTTTCCCACTTTCCTTCCTGTCTGGTTCTCTCCTGAAGTCAAAGGGCAATGGAATTTTGCTGTCCTTTCTTCATGATTGCTTAGCACAAGGGTCCCCAATCCCTGGTCATTGGACCGGCGCCAAGCTACAGCATGCCAGAAACTGGTCCGCGCAAACAAGCAAAGCCCCATCCGTGAGATACAGGCAGCACACAAAACCACGCAACCGCCGATCCACAGAAAAACCTCTCTCCATGGAACCGGCCCCTGGTGCCCAAAAGGTTGGGGACCTCTGGTTTGGCAGAAGTAGTTTTGCCACTGTCCTGGATCATAATTGTTTTTCTCCCCTGACAAACAAGTGTGGTGAGGCAAGAATTGGAGCTGGGGATGCATTGGATACATTGATCACTGTAAGTTATGTGGACTTCAATTCCCAGCATGCTGGCTTGAGACTTCTGGAAACTGAAGTTCACACAACTTAAAGTTGTCAAGGTTGAGAAACATTGAGATAGAGTGTAGCTGTGTTGTCTTGTGGGCAATAATGATGAGGATGGTATGTCATGTGCAGTTCTGAGGACTTGGGAGCAGCAATGTCTACAGGAGGGATTTAAAAAAAAAAGGCTGTTATCTTGATTTTTCATTCCTTGCCTCCTTTCTGCAGATACTGCTCTTCAGTGTTGAGAATGGAGAGCATGTAGAAAGGCTTAAATTAATTCTATCAACAACAATAGGATTGTTATTTTGCTTTAAAATATGATAATCTGAGGAACATTCATTTAAAAGTTATTTTTAAAGATATTTAGAAAAACAACAGTATCAAAACTCCCCCAAAAATGAAACATTCACAAATTGATATGTTATTTTAAAGCAGGAAGGCCAACCCGCGATGTGTAACCTGCCCATAGCCTCAGTTGCATTCCGAGAAACCTGCATGCTGTGTTGTGTACTGCCAGAATCCTGGAGTAAAATACCACTTTTCCATAGTGTCCTTTTGCCCCCTGCATATGGTTAAAAATATCTGTAATGAAACCTCTCCAGAATCCCCAATCTTCAAAATATCAGTTCAGTCTATATAACGACATCACTGTATCATCAGCAATGTAGTTTTCAGAGACCATTTAAAAAAAAGAAGGAAAATTCAACTTCTGAGCCTGCTTAAGTTTTTGCACATTTTGTTCATTTATGATTTATGACTACACTGAGTCAATGTAGGAAAAACCTTTCCATCTTTGCTCTGTTGTATCATCAACATTACTTATGGAAAATCATTGAGTATACTTTAAAATGTAATGTAGAATACAATAGAAGTAATATGAAACAAAGGATATAGCAAGTAACCAGCTAAGTACAGCAGAAAACAGGATGGGTTAAAAGGGGACAATTTTAGTGCTTCTATCTTGAGTGGTCCTCAATAAGAGATTTAAACGTAAGGTTAATTTCTAGCTTTGAAAATGGGCTTTAATTGTAGCAGAATGGATCTCATGTCTTTTAGTGTCAGGATGTACAGTTTTTTTAAAGATGCAGCACAGCAGAGACCTCATTGGGGCACACATGCCTGGAAATAATGTAGTATTTAATAAATATGCATTCAATGGAATCATTCAAGTAAGAAAAAATAATTATTTTTGCACACTGTATTTACTGTGGCATAGATATTTATTCTACCAGTGTTTAATAGTACCCACTTGATTAGTATGTACTTGGCATTAAATATAAGATTTTTTAAAATTTTGTTTTACAACGATATATATTGTATATCAGTGTTCATAGCCTTCTTATAATATAAGTTAGTACTCAGGCTGGAATTTCATCTGCTGTGCAACACAAAAGACTCAGAACACTTTGCACAAGATGTCTTATTATTACCACATTTGATAGGGTGTCTCTTTGTGTCATATACAGTATTTAAGTAGCTTAGATGTACCAACATCAGTTTTTCCTGATGTGGAGATAAGCAATGGGCAAAAACTTTGATGGGATAGGCTGTGGGATAAGAAATTAGACTCCCCATCTTAGCCAGCATACATTGATAAATTCTGTTCAATATACAAAAATATGAACAAATGTAAATATGTATTAGAGTTCTTATTTTAATCTTACTGAAATTCCCCAGAGAATCTTACAGTCCTACACTTGCTAAAAGATAAAAAAAATGCACCAGTAAGACATGATTTATATTTCCATGTGCAATTTATTGATTGACAAATAGATATATTGCATTATATCATTTGAATAGAAACACATTAGAACATAGTAGGTGTCTGTGATCTGCTGAACTCTGGGATCTTTCTCACACCTATGTTAAAGTGCTTTTTTCTATGCCTTGTTACAGTAGGCAGAACATTAAGCCAGCATACTCTGTATTGTCCACATTACTGAACAAGTCCAGAAAGTAGGGCTTGTCCTTTAACTCCTGGACAAGTTAAAGAAAACTATTGGTGCCCTCTCATTAATTGTCATCAACAAGCAAGAAAAACATCTACCAATCACTCCTGGGTTGGTTTTGATGGAGGCTGGAATAGCTGGTTTAGCCATTCATTCTATTTTGAAATAGTGCTAAACTGATGTTTAAAATAAATCTCTGGGAAGACAAGCAACAGAAATAAAGGAAAAAAAACCCCACTAATTCTGGCAGGATTCATAAATGAAGTTTATCAGCAGACGCTGATCAAAATGTTGATGGTGATAGGTGCTGAAGGAAACAGCGTCCATGGAAGAAATATCTTTGCTAGAAAAGGAAACGACTATGGCTAACCTGGTTGGAACCTGGATTTAGGGAAAGATGGGTTGAGTTGAAATGAGAGAAGATCGGGAGGAGCTCCCAGTGAACCTGTAGTTTCCTATAGGAATTGTTTCAAAGCTTCTTCTTTTCCACCCACTACCCTCTTCAGCTACAACTAGTATCCTATCTCCATGCCCAAATCAAAATGACCATGGAGTATTGCTGAGCAACTGGAGGGGAAGGATGTATCCATATAACTTGAAGTGGCCAATGACAGCTAGGCAGATGCCAGCTTGACTGGATCATCAACCATCCATCAATGAGGTAACATAGTAAAGCATCTTTGTGCTGAAGTTAGAGGGATGTGGGAGAGCCTTACATGTCTGCTTCATCTGCTGTTCCAAGTACTACCTGTTAATGGAATACTTCAGCTCCTTGCTTACAATTTTATGATTCTTTATCTTCTAATCACATTTGGATGGACAATTTTTCACTGGAGAACCATGGAGGACTTCGAACTGTACAGGGCTACTGGATCTCACATTCAAAAAAGAAGACAAGTTTGCTTATTAATGTGCATATTTTTATGTAATACTTGCATAATATTTTAGTCAACTGGCCATAACAGCCTATCCCTGCTTTCAATCATATGTAATACCCTTAAACAAGTTGTATTCTAATTCTGTAGCAAATAATACAAACACAGATTCTGGGGCTACTTGAAATTAGTTAGGGAGTTCAAAACAACATAACAATCCTCAACAAGACAACAAGCAGTAATATAAATCACTGTATATGATGCGCTAAAGTATCCAAAAATAAACTAAAACTATTTTAAAATTTCCTTTTTTTCTATTTCTTCCTACTGTGCTTTTGAATATTTATCATTAAAATAACTAACAGAGTTTGATTTTTCAACAAATATATATGGAAGTTTTTGCAGTACAGTAGCAACCATTAACATCCTGAGAAAAAAACAGTAAAAGAAAGGGAAAAAACAGGCTAGAAGAAGGAAATCATAACCAGTTTTGGTTATTTTGCTTCCCATTGAGCTTCTTAGAACATTTGGCTTATATTATAGGCTAAATTGGGTGAATAGTTTGTGTATATTGAGTATATTGTAGAAATCCAGCCATTGACTTAGTATTTGTTATGTCAGTACCCCAATTATGATTGGTCTATTCTTGTTAGGGGATGAACTGTCTGATTGGTTTTGGATTATAGTGTGTGAATCCAGGCAACTATGTTTTGTTTACAAAACTATAATTTATCACAGTGCACCAACTAGGTTAATGAACCTTATTTTGGATTATAAGCTTATTGGAGCAAAGACCTCTGTTCTTATACAGCATAAAAGTAAGTAAGCAAGTAAGTAAGTACCTCTAAGTAAGCTTAGCTTGCAACAAAAATCAGTCTTGCTAGATGGCTTAGTTCCAACATATTCTAGAACAACATACTCCTGGTATATAACTCTACTCCATGACTGCTCTGAACCTTCTGATTCAAATTGGAATTCAGCTGTAGAACCTGACTGTACTATTTCTATGCTTGTGGTGGACGGCAATGCAACATGCATATTTGGAACTAAGTACATTCAATACTGTTTTCTGTCTTAATGATTGGTGATGCTCTGAGTGGAAGCAGGAAGCTGGATAATCAGCTTGAATATGATCCCAACTAAGAGTCCCAAAACAATCTGGATTTTTCCTGATACTGGAAATGGCCAAATGTATAAATAAGGAGAATATGGTTACATGTCGCCTGCATACATGTGTAGATACTGTTGAGTCCGTGGCGGGAAACAGACACGAGAAGCAGCTGGAGTTCTCAGTTTCTTTTATTCAGCGTTCAGCTTACAGGAAGATGGCTTCAGCCTCGCCCAAACGCCTCACAGCCTCTTATATAGGCAACTCCCAGGTAAATGGGTTACTTTTCCCGCGCCAGCACCCGCGCATGCGCACGGCGCTGGCGACAGCCTGTCTGGTCCCGGGCAGCTTTGCACCTGCCGGGACTGCCTGCAAACGCCCGAGCCGTTTGCAAAGGCTCGGGACATAACACCCCTTTCCCCCGGGCTAAAACTACTACCAACATACAACATTTATTTTATACGACAATTTGCTCCCCAGTGCTCCCACTGTTTACTGGCTTTTGCCTTGCCAGCACGGTTATGTAATCTTCTAGGTACTTAGGAGATTTCTTTGCTCTCTGTGACCTTCTTAGCTCTGGGTTACTGGCATAAGTCCCCTGACTGGAGGGAGGCGTGAGCCTGTTCTCTCTATTGTGCCCTTGTGTCTTCCAAGGACTGTGCCCCAATGCCTGGCCTGCTTGCTTGCCCACCGGGCTCGTCAGGCCCGGGCTTCTGTTGCTTTGTGACCTGGTTGTCCTACCTAGCTGTAGACCCTCAGGCCCCTTGAAGTGATAGCCACTGCTGGGCGTCTCTGTAGAACCTCCTAGGTCAGTCCAAGACCTGTCAGGAGGCGGTCCATTCCCTGAACCCCATTCTGTGCTCGGGCTCGTGTGGGTTTCTGTACTTTCCCAAAACTCAGGTGTTCCCTGATTTGTGCTAGGGATGTTGTAGTCGGGACTTGGCTCCTCGACTAGCTCTGTGTATGTTTGACCCCCTGTAGGATTTGGGGTAAGGTCAGGCCAACCTTGGGAATTTTGTGCCAGCTCTCTTGCGGGGAATGATTTGTTGGGATGCCCCCGGGTATCCTCCGTGACTGGAGTGCTGTGTGACGTGTGTGGAACGTGAGTATGCCCCCGGTGACTCCCTGGCTGGAGTAGGCGTGAGTGCCTGTTGTGTGGGTAAGCTCCATGACTTCCTTTTCGGAGCAATTGCGGAATCTTGGGATGGGCCGTTTGTGGCTCCCTCAGTGGAGATGGGCAGTAGCTCTTGCCCTTCCCTTTGCTACAAAGGGTCCCCCTCCCCCCCTGGAAAAGACCCAGGAGTCTCATCAGAAAAGTCCCGCCTAGAGCGGAGTTGGTCGATGTGCCGACGCAGGACACGAACGTTGTCCAGGGCTACCTCGTAGGAGAGAGGACCTGTGACCCTGGAAACAGAAGCGGGGACCCATGTATGACCAGGCCCGTAATTGCGAGCCCAAACCGGGGCACCCACAAGTAGTTGTCTAGGTGCCCTAGGATGTGAGGTAGATGAAGGCAGTCTGTCCGGATGCAACCGGTCAAGTCTAGTATTAAGTTGGCGCCCCCAACGAAGTTCAGCTGGACTTCTCCCTGTAGAAGTGGACGGTGTGGTGCGATAAGAAAGGAGAAAGTCAGCCAACCTGTGATGCCAGTCCCCGTATGTGAGTCTCTTCAAGGCGTCCTTTGCGATGCGCACCATGCGTTCAGCCATACCGTTGGTGGACGGGTGAAAAGGCGCAGACGTGGCATGACGAATCAGGTTTGCCTGTAAGAAAGCTTTGAATTCGGAGGAGGTGAATTGAGGGCCGTTGTCGGACACAATGACATCTGGCAGCCCGTGTGCAGCAAAAATCCCCCTCAGTACCTGAATAGTCTTTGCAGTGGTGGTGATGAGACAGGGACCTCAAGCCATTTTGAATGGCCTGTCAACAAGGCCCAAGAGAACTCGCCCTGAAGGGCCCATCGTAGTCATGGGGCACCCTAGACCATGGGGACTGTGTGTCCTCCCATCTATGCACAGGAGCTTGGGGCATCTCTGGGCGAGATCGTTGGCACAGGTGGCATGCATGTACCTTAGCCTCAATATCTTTATCTAAAGCAGGCCACCACAAGTGGCTGCGTGCAAGAGCCTTCATACGACCAATGCCAGGATGACCCTCGTGGAGGGATTCTAAGACCCTAGTCCTCATTGAGGTGGGAATGACAACTCTGTTTCCCCAAAGCAGACAACCCTGAGAAAGGGACAGTTCGTTTCTTTTGGACCAGAAACTCTGAAACTCAGGACTAGGGCAGTGCTCAGTCCACCCGGACAGGACCCAGGAGCGGACACGTGAAAGTGTGTGATCTGTACCTGTTTCAGCGGTAACATCCCTGGCACTAAGAGGGAGCTCGGTCACAGGATTGGATTGATAGAATGTTTACAGCTGGCGCAGGTCAGCTTCTACTACTACTGGCATAGGCACCTACTGAGGCCATCAGCATGGCCCATTTCTTTCCAAGGCCTTGTGGAGTAATGAAAATCATATGCATACAAAAAATAGACCACCTAAGCATTCTAGGGCAAATGATTTGGGGAGTCTGCTTACGTGTGGTAAACAGTCCCAGCAGAGGCTTATGGTCAGTAAAGACCGTGAAATGCCTGCCATATAGAAAATCGTGTAATTTTTTAATTCCAGCAACAACAGCCAGAGCCTCCCTGTCTATCTGAGCGTAGTTGCGCTCGGCAGAAGACAGTGTTCTGGAGTAGTATGCAATAGGAACCTGAGTTCCATCAGACCTGAGGTGACTCAGGACAGCTCCCACCCCGTAGGGGGACGCATCACAAGCGATGCACACAGGAAGAGACTCGTTGAAATGTGCAAGAACACTGTTAGAAGTGAGCAAGGCCTTGACTTCTTTAAAGCAAGCCTCATGTGCTTGTGACCACAGCCACACACTTGTTTTGTCTAGTAGCCTGTGAAGAGGCTCAGCTACAACTACCTTTATATGTGGAAGAAAAAATGTAGAAATTCAGGAGGCCACTAAGAAGCCTTAAGTTCGGCCTTTAGACTTTTTGCCTGGGTGCTTCTAAAATAGCAAGTCAGTTTGATTCAGCAGGTATGAATTCCAAGCAGCATCAATTTTTGAATCCCATAATTCAGTAAAGGGCACCCCAATCTTGCATTTGTCTTTTCTGAGCTTAAGGCCTGATTTCCTGAATCTTAACAGGACAGCCCTAAGCCTTTCAGCTAGAATGTGTGTGGAGTCTCCTGCAATCAAGACATCGTCAAATTAGGGGCAGACCCCTGGTATACCTCGTAGTGTGTTTTCCATTACGCTTTGGAAAATCCCAGGAGCGACATTCACTCCAAACTGTAGCCTTTTTACCTTAAAGGCTCCCCTGTGGGTCACAATGGTCTGAGCTATAGCAGCATCATCATCAACAGGCAGCTGTTGATATGCTTGAGCTAGGTCAAGCTTTGCAAAAACACGCCCCCCCTTGAGAGAGGCCAGGATGTGACTGACCACAGGAACAGGATAGCATGTTGCTGCAATGCCTTATTGAGTGTGCATTTGTAATCGCAGTAGCACAAATGCGAATGTCCCATTGCCTTTTAGAGCGTGACAATGGGGGTCTCCCACGGGCTGGAATCAACAGGTTCTGATTCCCTGTGTGGATTAGTTTGTCTAATTCAGTGGTCAATCTTACTTTTTAAACGCACAGGGACCCTTCTTGCTTTAAATCCTAATGGGAGTGGACAGTGGGGTCTAGCTTAAGGACACCGGTGGGTCCTTGAATGTGCCAGCTGGGGGCTGAAAACATCTGCAAAGTCTTTGCAGACTTCCTGTAGTCGAGTGTTTTGTAAGCTGTTTGAGTCCTGTGACGTTATCCACCCAGGGCCTCAAACCAATCGGTCCTATGAGATCTCTTTCGTTCACGCCCCTACTATATATAAGTCTGGACCTTCAAAACTCTTGTATTGCACGTTAAGGGTGGCCTCCCCCTTAACACACACTCTTGAGTTCTGAAAATCAGTTAATACAATATCAGAAGGCCTTAACTTGGCCTTAGTCCAACTACTGGAACAAATCTTCCTAAATGTATGCAATGAAATGATGGAAAGGGCAGACCCTGTGTCTAGTTCCATAGATACTGGAACCCCTTGTAGCTTCATGTTGAGTGACAGCTTTTTCTTCATGGGCTTGTGTGTGCCTGTCCTACAGATGCTTCTTCGCGAAGCGCAAAAACCTACCCTATTCTGGCTGGGGAGTCTGGTACCCTTCAGGCATTCTTCTTGGGGTTGTGCCTTTCGTCGGGCCAGACACACAGCTGCAATGTGCCCTTGTTTGCCGCATGCCCGGCAGGTAGCGGAGCGGAACTTGCAGTCGGTTCTCCTGTGGCGACCTCCACAGCCGATACACTTGAGCGGAGCCGAAGAGCTTCCCTTCTGGTTCTCTTCCTTCGCGGGGTGTAGACGGTCGACTTCTTCATCCGGATCCTCCTCGGAGTTTCGTCGGACGTCTTCCTGGTGCACGGACGCACCCTCTGCACTGCTTCTGATCGGCCGCATGTTCTTGACGGCGCTGCCTGCTGCTTCTTCTGCGGTGACTTCCCTTAAGGCATCTTGGAAGGATAATTCTTCCTTAGCGAAAAGTCTCTGTTGTAACTCTCGATGCCTTAACCCGCACACGAATCGGTCCCTCAGTCGTTCCTCGAGGTCCTTGAACTCGCAGGGCTTGGCGGCCTTCCGTAACGCGGCGATGTATTCCTTGGCTGACTCACCGGACCGTTGATCCCTCTGTTCGAAAGTGTGGCGCCATGAGATAACGGACACCCTGGGGTGGAAGTGCTCCTTCAGCAGCTTCTTCAGGTCTGCGTAGCTTACAGACTCTACTGGATCAGGTGCTGCAAGGTTTTCTGCAATTTCGAAGGCGTCTTGGCCACAAACGCAAAGCAGGGTGGCAGCCTTCAAGCTATCTTCCCTCACTTGGTTTGCCTTGAAGTAGTTCTCCATTCTGGATACGTAGGACTCCCACCGCTCTGGATGTGAGACGTCGAATTCCGAAAGCCTTCCGATTTTCGCCATCTTCGGATCTTCAGGAAACGGGTCTATCAGCCAGCCTACCCCCGAATGCGCACCGGATTGGCGGGCAGCTGCCGAGTCGACGCCGTTCCTCTTCCGCCGCTCAGGACTCCTTGGGTAAGCTTACACTTCTTCCTTTCAAGGTAGTGCAAGGCATCCCATCCTCGTCGCCAGTGTTGAGTCCGTGGCGGGAAAACAGACACGAGAAGCAGCTGGAGTTCTCAGTTTCTTTTATTCAGCGTTCAGCTTACAGGAAGATGGCTTCAGCCTCGCCCAAACGCCTCGCAGCCTCTTATATAGGCAACTTCCGGGTAAATGGGTTACTTTTCCCGCGCCAGCACCCGCGCATGCGCACGGCGCTGGCGACAGCCTGTCTGGTCCCGGGCAGCTTTGCACCTGCCCGGGACTGCCTGCAAACGCCCGAGCCGTTTGCAAGGCTCGGGACATAACATAGAGTATGTGCATAGACAACAAATGTATGCTTACTAGGGGTTTCTGCTTTTGTACAGTGAGTGAATCTTTCATATGCAACAAACAATAAGTCATGTGTAGCCAAATCACTCCAAGAGTCAGGTACGGTTCTGCTTCCTCTCTAAATTTTTGCAATAAGATTTCTGAACCTCTCTCAGGGACATGGCATGACATGCGTGTCGGAGCTCTTCTGCATCACCTGCTAACTATTGAATGGAGATATTTCTACCACCATATTTAGAGGGTTTAAATGGACAATACCGCTTTTAACTTATTCCTGCCACCGCAGAGACAGCTTTTATTTGTTTGCTCTACTTCTGAAATTTGGTCAGTCGCTTTCTTTGGATGCAAGCAAGAAAAGCAGGGTTGGGGAATTGGGGAAGTAGGTCTTCTGGTTGGCAGTCTTCTTAATGGCAAGAAGATTCACTTCCTTTTATGCTTTCTTACAGAGGAGTGACAGGAATTGAGTATTCAGCCACCATTTCTTTCTAGTAAAGGATGGTTGGAGATTTCTTCTTCCTGATGCCAGAAGTGTCATTGAAGGAGCTGTTCTTCTCTACAGGTTATCCTTGCTGTTTTATTCAGCAACTTTTGAAGTTACAGGAGTGCTGTCCTTCAGACATAAGATCACTGTCAATACATGGTATTCTGTTCCTGACTATTTTTTTTCTGCCCCCACCCCCCCAGAGCAGAGAAATTGGAGAGGAAGGGATTACAAGAGAGTAAGCAGGCACACAACGGAGTACACACATTGAAAGCAACGTGCTGACACTGGCAACCACTAGTGCACTCCACAACATTCCCCATTGTATGCCTGCTTACTCTCTTGCAATCCCTTCCTCTCCAATGAATATAAATATAAACATTAAATCTCTTCTTGCTAATTATCCCAGCATCATTGTGGTGAGCATTCCAAACGGCAGGGGAGTGGGGGAAAGAAAAGCACAATCATGGTCAAGTGATTTCCCTCTTAGTGACTGCTTTGCTTAGTGACAGTGTTGCCAGTCCTAATTGTGGTCACTAAACAAGGACTACCTGTACTCCTCTGCCCCAAGAAGTAAATGGAGATGAAGCAGGGAAGAACAATTCCTTTGGTATCAGATTTCTAATTTCACAGACTGGAAACTTCACTCCACAGATCTTCTGCTATTGGTGGCTATCACCAAAAGAGGCTTTTCCTGCCCTCATGTCTCCTGTGAACATAACCCATATTCTGCTTCATTGTCAAGGCAGAAATCCAGGCATATTTTTATGTTGACATACTGTATTTTCTTCCTGGCTCCTGTGCTGCAGAAAAACACTTTAATGCTGCCATGTGGAGGAGTCCATGATTCCCAGAAAAGTCTGATACTGCTAAAATAGTTTTGGACTACTCATGTGTAGCACTGGGTTTTCCAATCAACATTGGCAGATGGTTTGAAAGGTACATTCTGACATCCACAAAGCAGACACTTTAGTACTGAACATCATATTCCAATGCAGCCCTTAGGAGTCATGTTAACCAGCGCATTAGGATGAATTTTCAGAAGAAGGTTTTTAAGAACTTCATGGAAGTTCTGAGCTGAAAAGAGGAAGAGTGACTACTCATGCTCATTTCCTTTCCTCAGAAAAAGCTTGGGAGAACTTTAGACTATATTAAATAGCTGAAAGTCGCACAGCTTCCAGAGACTGAGAAAAATGGAATCATCACACGGTATCTATAAGAGATGCGAGGAACCCGAGGAAGAAAGCAAGAAACCAAGCAAGATATTTGAAAAAACAGGTAATTGCCAGCTCTAGCTGGATTCAGAAATTTTGACTTGTGCCTCTGGGGGGAGAATTTCCAGAAAAACAGCTGCTTTCAGAGCCAAATGTAGAGAAGCTTAGAATAGCAGTGCAATCTCCTGCTGGCTATTTAAGATCTTATTCATGAAAATGATTGCCAGTTTGGTAGAGCACCACAACTTCTTCAATAACATAAAGATCGCAATTCTTATACTTATGGTGTCTGACAATAACCCTCACTCACCATGATGGGATTTATTAATGATTGGATTTGTGCAAAATTGGACTATAGACTGGAAAAAAATTGCAAAGGTACGTGCTATGGGAAATGAGTGGATATCTGAGAAGAACGAGAATACCCTTTCCATTTTCACTTATTTCCAAACGTTTAAACATTCCATCCATCTAGCAAATTAAAGGATGAGGGAAGAATTCTACCTGCTTGAGGTACATGCTTATAATAATAATAATAAAGTTGGAAGGGACCTTGGAGATCATCAAGTCCAACCCCCTGCTCAGGCAGGAAACCCTACACCATTTCGGACAAATGGCTGTCTGAGATAACTGTTCTTTGCTGATATGGAGGGATAATTCATCATATGAACTGTGTTAAGGATCACATGGTTTTGCATACCAAAAAACTCTGATATAATTGTCTTCTAAGGTAGTGGCCTCCAACCTTTTGGGCACCAGGGACCAGGTCCGTGGAGAGTGTTGTTTCCACGGACTGGAGGTAGCGTGGTTTTGCATGCTCTCTGCATCCTGTGGATGAGGCTTCACTTGTTTGCAAAGCCCAGTTTTTGGGATGCTGTGGATCGATGCCGGTCCACGGACTGGGGCTTGGGGGACCCCTGTTCTAAAGTGTGTGGGGAGGATCCTCTGTCTTGATCCCTGAGAGAATAAGCAGTCAGTCACTCTAGCTAACACTGGGGTAGATGGGTCAATGGTCTGACCTGATGAAAGGCCTGTAGTCCTAACCTGATCCTGAAGACAAAGCCCAATATTTATAAATTTATATTCCAATTTTTGATCTCCACTTCCAACAGCAAGGAGATAGCAACCAAACTTTCTTAAATATTTCCTGAAATGTCCTTTTCATTAGATGTCGCCAAGCATAAATTAGGCAATCATCTCTCTGGGATGGTTTAATTTGTATTCTTGTATTGAGAAGAGGGATAGAGTTGATGACCTCAGTTGATTCTTCAAGTTCAGTAATTTTATGAAACAAGATTTCTAAGCTTATCCTTATAAAGTAGGTATAAATAATGTGAACTTCATCACATGCAAACCTACATGATTGCAGTTTGTTAAATTAATTAGTCAGTATTTTGTAGGCAACATGTACTTGAGTTTCTCTTAGAGAATATCAATTATCACACCTACAGAAGGTAACTGGCCAGAGAATGAGCCTTTTCCCTTTTTAATGTGCTGCTTCTGAACTCTACACTAGTAAGGTGGATCAAAGTAATCTCAGTTCAAATAGTCTGCCCCCCCCCCAAGGCAACTTTCTATGCACTTCTGTTCTACAAGAGCATCTTGGGCCTGAAACCGTATGATCTTTGTTGTGCAATGTTTCAGGGGACAATTAGTTTGTTCTTTTTCTCTGGGTCATACCGAAGACAGCTGCTTCCTGCTTTCATCAGTCTGTGATCAATTGGTCATAACCTCTTTTGCTGGATCAGCAAGATTCATAATGATTCATAATGATTCAGAACACAAAGCATTCACATGTATTCTGGAACGAAGAGAAAATGACCAGATCTAATTCATGTATATTAAGACTTCTTATCAGGTTTAAAACAGTTTAGCTACAACAAGTTTCCCCAAAGGAATTCTGGGAATTGTGGGTGATTGATTCGGTTAAAAACGGCATTCTAGCTATTTATCTTACTGCTTTCATGCTGAGAAGCAGCTCAGAATCTTCTTTGTGATGTAGATGTCATTTCTCTCTAAAGTTACATAAATCAGATAAAGAACCTAATATTGTACTTGAGAGATCAAAGAATTAATCTTTTCCTGGCCTATTTTGTCTCACAGATAAAATGGTTTGGTAGTAAACTGATTTTTTAAAAAATCCTTCAGGCATTTCTAACAGCTATAGCTAAAATATATATTCAAAACTTAATACTGAGATATGAAATTCAAATGATGTTGCTTTTAAAAGATTCAAGGGAAAACTAGCATTTTCTTAGCAGACATTCAGAACTTCTTTTAATCAATACTTTAAAGCAGGGGTAGGCAACCTTGGCTCTTTTATGACTCATGGACTTCAACTCAGCTGGCTTAGGAATTCTGGGAGTTGAAGTCCATGAGTCATAAAGGAGCCCAGGTTGCCTACCCCTGCTTTAAACAATATTGGCGAGAGTGTGATAGTTGATGGGAGCTGACAGATTATTGTTATAGTATAAATACTCCTTGCCTGCTCACCCCCAAATATCATTTCTCAGGATTCTGTGGAGAAAGAGAGACTATGCGCGCAAGACAGAAAGCACAGCAAAATCTCCTTTGTAACATAGAAATGATTGGATTTGTAACATAGGGGTACCCAAAAGTGCTTTGTCCAAAAGGCAACTGGACCGTCTTGTTTTTTTTTTTCTTTGAAAATATTTTGCTTCTCATCCAAGCTTCTTGAATGATGAGAAGTGAAATGTTTTCAAAGGGGGAAAAAACCAAGAAAATACAGTGTTAGCCATTTGGTGCATTCAAGTTGATGGAGTCACTAAGGCTACAGTAAGCTGAGGAGAAATAGTAATTTTCTTATTGTGCCATTGTTTAAGAACATTTACTCTGATGTGTCGTGTTTCATTTCAAAGACAGTTAATTTTTCCTGTGTACATTCTCATGTCTTTCCTAGTCCATTTCATGTATGTGATGAAGAAAGAGCCTAATAATTATACAAGTTTATGCCATGTAGGAAACCAGCTGTATAAAAGCATGTTTTGCTGCTATAAATAAAAGCTAATACAAATATTATTCCAGAATGAATGGGATTTTAGCTAGTATGCGGAATTTAGTGTGGTTTTTCTTCCATAGTATTAATAATTGACTTCTTATCCTAGTTTTACCACTGTAGGTTCCATAAAACATGTTTTTTGTCCACAGGTAGTTTTCTGCCGCAAAGCTGCCGAGGTGGTTCAGGAGTATCCCTGCCCATCATTTTTCTTGTGAACATTGCATCACTTTTGCTGTGGATCATCATTATTGCTGTAATGACATCAAAATGTATGGCTTTTGAGTCAAAAGCTGGCTCATCTATCTCCATTCTAAAATAGCAGATTTTGGATGCGAAGGAAAGAGGGAGAAAGAGAATAGGGTATAGTCTGGTGCCTTACAAATAAGTAAGGAAGATCAGCCTCAAAATATTTCCCTTCAGATGTGTTAAGTCTGCATTTCCTACATTTTGTCTCAGCTTGGGGAATTTTGGGAGGTGAGAGGTGCCATTGTTTAAAAAAAAATTCTAGACCAGAAACAAGGTATCCCAGTTGTGTTTTCAATTATACGTGCATTTGAAAATAATTTATTTTTAGAGCGTCTACTCACTAAACATATTGACTAAAAACTACGACTCGGTTTTCTACAAGCTGAAGCTGTTTTGTCACTCAAATATTTGCATGGATACTATCAACAATTACCATCAATTCAGATTATTGGCCATGCTAACCGGGGCTGGTTGGATGGAGACCAGCAGAATACCTTACTTCTAATCCAATTTATTTTGTGTTTATTTATTTATTTTATTTTATTTATGAGACTTATATACCACTTTAAGTGCAAGCACTCTCTAAGCGGTGTACACCAGTAAGCAATGTATATATATATATATATTTACATTGCCCCCAACGATCTGGGTCCTCATTTTACCTACCTCGGAAGGATGGAAGGCTGAGTCAATCTTGAGCTGGTGAGATTTGAACCGCTGACCTGCTGAACATAGTCAGCTAAAGTGGCCTGCAGTACTGCACTCTAACTGCTGCGCCACCTCGGCTCTTGTTTGATGAAGTTTGTGGATGGGAAAAGTAATCTTTGCTTTTTGTGACTGCTGATCTCAGTGTCCTGGAAAAAAATACGGTAGGAAATAATGTGTGTGTTGGGGGGGTTGCTCAGGTCCCAATACAGCTTCTTGGTTATGGACATTCTTTTCCGGTCACGCGATTCCCAAGCTGAACACTTCACATGAAAGTCGTTATTCAGAACTTCACATCTGGTAGCCAATCACCATCCCTTCTCACATTTTTCTCTACAGATTGTGAAACGCTTCTCTCCATAGCTAGCTAATTGTTAGAGAGGATATCGGCCACTCTTTTTAATTAGAATAGTTGGATAAAATTGTTCTAAATGAAAATATTGTCCTTTTCTTAGTGAGTCTCACGTCTTCCTCCACAGATGCATCTTATTCATTGATGCCTCGGGTTCTTTTTAGATGTCACTCAGATTCTCTTTTGCTTGTCACCCCTTCATCTTTACCTCATGCTCTTCTTAATTGTAGAAGGAATACCTCCTCCATGCTAGCAAAAGACAATGAAATTCTGAAATACCAGTGCTTGAACTGGAGAAATTTGGTCAATAATTGTACCTTTTTATTATAACAGTCTTTATATAAGACAGTGGACTGATACTGTACAGCACACATTTATCCCTTAAGAAGAAAATCATTTGAAACATGTGAGAAACTTATATTATTTTCTGTTATAGGCTTGAGATCATCCTCTTTATCTTTCATAGGAAGCCACATTCTACTGCTATCCATACTAATGAGGCAGTCTATTTCTCAAAGTGAAAATCATACTAGTTCATTTCAGGTTGACTAGTCTTGGCCAGGCTTAACACGTCACATAGAGTGCAATGTAATTGATTTGGCTCACTGAGTAGTGCATACCCAGCTACTGTAAATTATAGAGGATGATTGTGACTTAGTGTATAATTGTGGTGCTAACCTGGACAGTTATAGTTCATCCAGAAAACCACGGTATGATGCAATGCCTGAATTCAGTCTTCCTATTCCTTCAGATTCTAAGATTTCCAAGGAACTAGAAGAGCTGCGTTTGAATCAAACTTTGCTGACTAAAAAAGGTAATAATTCCATTTTGTTGTTCTAAACAGTTATATATATATATATATATATATATATATATATATATATATATATGTATAAATTTCTATCTCAATTACAAAAATCAGCTTTTAAAAGAACAATAATTGAAATAGCTAACCAATCAGATTCACGTGTGCAGAAATGTTGTGTAAGCAACTGCAAAAGTAGACTTACATAAAAGGGGAAGGAGGTGAATATACAGTCTTTATGGAAAATGTCTTTCCTATATTTCACCATTGAGTTCCAGAAAAACAATGAAAAAATATAATGCAACCTATTTTACCAAAGGCAATGTAATCTTCTGAGTCGAAGGACCTTCAAGATGTTTGGATTTCAACAGTCAGAATTCCCTAACCAGTATTCTAGAAATGTACAGATCTGGATGGTATTCACCTTAGCAAAGGCTACCTTAAGCTAGCCAACAGAGTTTCATAGTGATAATAGTAACTAGAATACAATAGAAATGCAGCATTTCACAGAGCATTCATATATTTTCCTGTTTCTTGGCAATATACAGTATATTGATCAGAGACTAATGATCACCATTTTGATAGGTCTGGAAAGCGGGCATTTCCAATTTTGAATTCATTGAGATGTGTATGCACGTTACTCATACAAACTAACAATAAATTCATGTTGAGATTTCTAGAAGAGGCTAGGTTTTCTGGGAAAGTTTTCCAGTGAGGTTGGGACTATAAATTCCTAGAGTTGCTAAAACTAAACCTGACCATGGAGGGGTTTAAAGTGGGATAGCAATCTTATAATTTCCAGTCAGTCCGTATATTGTACATTATCTGGCTGGTAAAACATTAAACTTTGAACTAGGTCCCTCTGGCTAATATTCTGTCTTTTCTAGGTCTCGGTACAGAGAAGCAGTTGCAGCAGTTCAACTCCAATCATTCTGCTCAGGGTATGCATTAGCCACATCTTGTGTCTGATATCCCAACTGATGTTTCCTCATCACTTCTTTTCTTCCTTATTCCAAGCATCCTTTGCTTTTGTTTCTCCAACTATCATATGTTGTTTTGGCTGCTGGGCAACCATATTTTGTTAATTGTCTGGGGGAAGGGGTCAAAAATTCAAGATAATGCTGTTGAGGTTATAATCAAAGGCATATAACCACCATTTTAATATTTTTTTGTCTCCTTTATCCTGTTGGATGCCTTGGCTGATCATCTGCTATTAGGAGAAAATGATTAATGTCCAATTGAATGAATTAATAAAGCAATTTGTCATTGGGAGCTCATGCCCACTTAGGATGGGGGTCTGTTTCTTTTCTGAGAGTAGGAAACTGGTTTATTGGATTAAGGTCTAGTACTCTTCAAGGATATTCTAGGAGGGAGAAGAAAAAGTAATTCATATTTTTAAACTTAGGGCATAGAGAACCATCTGCACTGTTTCTCTGGGGAATTTTAAGCAGAATTTACAATTGTGCTGTTTATTAAGGAGTGGGCTTCCACTGTGGCTTTGACATTTGGTTTTAAATTGAAGCACTATAACCTAATCCCGTAGCACCTCCTATTTCTTCTTGCTTAGGGAAATACACAAGTCTTAAAAATGGCTTTTCTGTCAAAGTAGCAACTGCAGCTTACTGTGCCTTTTTTTTTTCAGAAACAGTACTAAATGACAACCTGAAAAAGCTGGAGGATGATCACAATAGCATGAAAAAGGATGGTAAGTGGTCTTTACAGGCAGATAAAGGTTTGCTTCTGGTGAGAAAGGAAGATAAGGTAGATAGATGAGCTTGTTAATTGGGAATTTCATGAATAAGATTTACTTTGGATTATTCCAAATTGAAAACTGTGAGTCATTCCTGGCAACATCAGTCTAAGTTCCTAAGACCTGTTCACTGTATCTCTATTGTCTTTCTTTCTGAAGGACACCTTTGACAAATTTCCCTATCAAGGAAAAGATCCAACATTAAAGTGAGGGATCTGCCTTGGGTGACTGATCTTGGGAGGGACACACATCAGTATCAACAGTCCACTAATTCCTCTCCCTGTCTTCTTGTGTTAGAAAGCAGCTGTGTGAATCTTTCACATATTCAGATGTGTTTTCCAGGAACACTTTTCAAAAAAGCATTTTGGCCAAACATAAGGACTCATATTCTGATCATCAACCAGGAAATTAATGACATCTTCAGCAAAGTAGGATTTTCTTTCCTGGCAATTTATAAGTTTTCCAAGCCAATAAGAAAGTAAATATGGAAAATAAATAAATAAACGGAAAGCATTCATGAAATGCAAAGGATGGAATACATTAGTCAAAGGATGTTAATTTTTCTGGGTTTCTTAAATAAATATGTAACTGTTTTTATTTAAAATGGCCACAGATTATCAAAATTTCCATATCAACACGGTTTTAACATGGGAAGGAAGTATAAATAAGTTAACAACTGAATAAACAAGAAATTGTTCAATGTTAAATGTCTTCTAGATACATAGAAATTAGAATATTGACAGTATTATACTGGTTGAAAGTCCAACAACTTTGGTTTCAGCACAGCTGGAAAAGTCCCAATTGAGGAAGGTTGGATTACTGCCACCAGCATATACTGCAGGGGTGAATTTAAGGAACAGAATAATGATATTTTCCTCTCTTCCATGCCTACATATAAATATCTTTCCATGCAGAAAATGGCAGGAGAAAAAAAAATATAAAATTAAAACCAATTTTCATGCTTTCCCAGTGTTGATGAGAGGAAATGTATGAAAAGCAATAAGATTACTCAGTATGTAAACCAGAAGTTCTCAGATTTTGTGGTACTATAATCTCTCAAAATAAGAAATGAAGCTGTGTGACTCCCACTTAAATAAAACTAACAAATTCGTGAGCATTAGGGTTGGGCAAAAAATATGTGTACCTCTAACAATTCATTTTTAATCTATATATCAGATAAAACAATGATAGAATCTTACTCATTTATAATTTTTTCACTGAAAATAAATAAACCAAATTAATAGGAATGATAAGCTTACTTAGTTTTGCATAATTGCTGAAATTTATGGAGTGGGAGTTGAAGCAATCACTCTAATTTTTCATTACACATTTATTTTGGATTCGTATAGTATTTGTTTTTTGTAACTGCAATGGTAAAAAAAAAAATCCTGATTTTGCTGCTGGATTGTCCAGTAGAATAGGAGTGAATCAGGACAGTGATCCAATTCTGAATGAGCATGCTATTGGATTTCTGGCCCCAAAGATGGTGCTGGGTCAGAAGCTACTCTGGACTTTGTTTTGACAAGATGGTTTTGACAAGATAATTTTCCAGCCATAGTGAAAGCAAGTTCTGCCAGAAATCCATCTTTGCATTAATGGAAAAATGGAAGATGGAAAATTATTCCAGCCATATGTTACTTATCATCAAAATTCTGGGTGACAGGAAGAATGGTTTTAGACTTACCTTCTCTTGAATATGCCATATGATCTTTAATGGTTTTCTTTCTTTGAATTCTCCTCTGCATCAATATATCAATGGCTAACTGTTATGTCCTGAGCCTGTGAAAGCAGGCTCAGGGCATTGCAACGGTCCCGGGCAGATGCAAGCTGCCCGGGACCAGACTGGCTGTCGCCAGCACTCGCGCACATGCGCGAGTGCAAGCGCGCCAAATGTTGCAGTTTGGCCCGGGAATCGCCTATAAAAAGGGCAGGGAGATTTGGGCGTTGTCGGCGTCTTGTAACCAGTATGCTGAACAGAAATAAAGAGGTTCCTGAGAACTACAACTGCTTCTCGTGTCATTGCCATTTCGCGAAGGACTTAACACTGGCGACCAAGGTGGGATTGCCTTACATCAACTGAAGACAGGTGTAAGCTTACCCTAGAGCAGTGCTTCTCAAATAGGGGGCGCGCCCCCCAGGGGGGGCGCGAGGCTCCGTAAAGGGGGGCTCGTTTGACCTCGGCAAATACTGTCATATTGGATTTCTAGATCGGATCATCCGACTCACTCGCAAGCGGCGTCCCACACGGCATTGGTTGCCTAGCAACTCTAGAGCTGAAGAGAGGGAGCAGCGCGGCGCGAACACTGAAGATTGTCCCAGCGCAGCCGCAGTAGCAGCCCGACGCGGAGGACAACATGACTGCCAACGCACGTGACACATGCAAAGGACCCAATTGGATAGACATGATGCTCTATCCTGATTGGCCAAACCCGCCCGTGTGACTTTTAGACCCGGAAATCGGTCCTCTGTACAGAAAATTTTTTTTAACAGGTGTATTTATAACAATTTTATAGACAAATGATACTATTTACAGTCACGCGGGGGGCGCGAAATGTTTTCTTCTTCCTAGGGGGGCATGACAGAAAATAATTGAGAAGCACTGCCCTAGAGTCCTGAGCAGTAGGAACGGCGTTGACTCAGCAGCTGCCCGCCAATCCAGCGAGCATCGGGGGTAGGCTGGCTGATAGACCCTTCCTTTTTCTACAAAAATGGCAAAAGTTGGAAGACTTTCAGAATTCGACGTCTCGCATCCAGAAAGATGGGAGTCCTACGTAGCCAGGGTGGAAAACTATCTTAAAGTCAACCAAGTAAGAGAAGATAGTTTAAAAGCCACCACCCTGCTTTGCGTTTGCGGTCAAGACGCATTCGAAATCGCTGAAAACATAGCAGCACCTGTACCTCTAGAATCTGTTAACTACACAGATCTCAAAAAACTACTAAAGGAACACTTCCAGCCCAAGTTGTCCGTCATCGCTTGGCGCCACACCTTCGAACAGAGGGATCAGCGACCCGGAGAATCAGCCAAAGAATACATTGCTGCACTAAGAAAAGCCGCTAAACACTGCGAGTTCAAGGATCTAGAAGAACGGCTGAGAGACAGATTTGTATGCGGACTGAGGCATAGAGAATTGCAGCAGAGACTTTTCGCTAAAGAAGACTTATCATTCCAAGATGCCTTGAGAGAGGTTACTGCAGAAGAGGCAACGGGCGGCGCCATCAAGAACATGAGGCCGATCAGAAGCACTCCAGAAGTTGTGTCCGTGCACCAGGAAGGAGTCCAAAGGAACCCAGAGGAGGATCCTGACGATGAAGTAGACCGTCTCTACCCCACGAAAGAAGGGAAACAGAAAGGAAAGCTCTTCAGCTCTCCCCAAGTGCCTCGGTTGTGGAGGTCGCCACAAGAGGACCGACTGTAGATTCCGCTCCGCTATCTGTAGGGCATGCGGAAAACAGGGACAATTGCAGCTGTGTGTCTGGGCCGTCAGAAGGTACAACCTCGGGAAGAATTGCGCCTGAAAGGTACCAGGGTCCCCAGCCAAAACAGGGTGGGTTTCTGTGCTTCGCGAAGAAGCATTTATAGGACAGGCATACACAAGCCCATTAAGAAAAAGCTGTCACTTAAAGTGAAGCTACAAGGGGTTCCATTGGCTATGGAACTGGATACAGGGTCTGCACTTTCAATCATTTCTATGCACACATTTAGGAAGATTTGTTCTGGCAGCGGATTTCAGGCCAAGCTGAGGCCTTCCGACATTGTGTTAACAGACTTTCAAAACTCCAGAGTGTGTGTTAAGGGGGAGGCCACCCTTAACGTACAGTATAAGGATTTTGAAGGTCCACTAGATGTAATAGTAGTAGGGGGTGAGCGAACGAGTCTCATAGGACTCGATTGGTTTGAGGCCTTGGGAATACACGTCACAGGGCTCAATAGCTTGCAAACAGTAGACCTACAAGAAGTCTGCAAAGAATTTGCAGATGTTTTCAGCCCACAGCTGGGCACGTACAAAGGACCCCCTGTGTCACTGAAATTAGACCCCACTGTCACCCCTATTAGAACTAAAGCAAGAAGGGTTCCTTTTGCCTTGAAAGGTAAAATTGACACCGAATTGGACAAATTGATTCAGCAAGGAGTTTTAGAACCTGTCGACTTCAGTCCTTGGGAGACCCCCATTGTCACGCCTCTTAAGGCAAATGGGGACATTCGCATCTGTGCAGATTACAAATGCACTCTGAATAAGGCATTGCAGCAACATGCCTATCCTGTTCCCGTGATCAGTCATATTCTGGCCTCCCTCGAGGGGGGGCGTGTTTTTGTAAAGCTTGACCTAGCTCAGGCGTATCAACAGTTGCCTGTTGATGCTGCTGCTGCTGTAGCTCAAACCATTGTGACCCACAGGGGGGCATTCAAGGTAAAGAGGTTACAATTTGGAGTAAATGTTGCTCCTGGAATTTTCCAAAGCATAATGGAAAACACACTACAGGGTATACCAGGGGTTTGCCCCTATTTTGATGATGTCTTAATTGCTGGAGACTCTACACACAACTTAGCTGAGAGATTAAGGGCTGTCCTGCTGAGGTTCAGGAAAACGGGCCTCAAACTTAAGAAGGACAAATGTAAAATTGGGGTGCCTTCTACAGATTTTCTGGGATTCAAAATTGATGCTACCGGGATTCACCCTATTGAATCCAAATTGAAAGCTATTATGCATGCTCCTAGGCCAAAGTCCAAGGCCGAACTACAGGCCTTTCTGGGCCTTCTGAACTTTTACAACTCCTTCCTTCCAAACAAGGCTAGTGTAGCTGAGCCTCTTCATAGGCTCCTGGACAAACAGGCAGTGTGGCAGTGGTCACAAAAACACGAAGCAAGTTTCAATGAGGTTAAGGCCTTACTCACTTCTAACAGTGTGCTTGCACATTTCAATGAATCCCTTCCTGTGTGCATCGCTTGTGATGCTTCTCCTTATGGGGTGGGAGTCATACTAAGCCACCTCAGGTCTGATGGAACTCAGGTTCCTGTTGCATATTACTCCAGAACCTTGTCTTCAGCAGAGTGAAATTATGCTCAAATTGACAGGGAGGCTTTAGCTGTTGTTGCTGGAATCAAAAAGTTCCATGATTTCCTATACGGCAGGCATTTCACGGTCTTCACTGACCATAAGCCTTTGTTGGGGCTGTTTACCACACATAAACAAACTCCCCAAATCATCTCCCCCAGAATGCTGAGATGGTCTATCTTTCTGTCTGCCTATGATTTTTCCTTATTTCACAAACCTGGGAAAGAAATGGGCCATGCTGACGGCCTCAGTAGATTACCCCTGCCAGTAATAGAGGTTGACCCTGCACCAACAATCAATATCCTCTCCATTCAGGCCTTGCCTGAGTCCCCTTTAGATGCCAGGGATGTGGCTGCTGAATCAGCCACAGATCTCACACTTTCTCGTGTCCTATCTTGGGTTTTATCTGAATGGCCAGAGAGCTGTCCAGGCACCGAGTTTCAGAGTTTCTGGTCCAAAAGGAACGAGTTATCCACTTTCCAGGGTTGTCTGCTTTGGGGGAGCAGAGTTGTCATTCCTGCCTCAATGAGGACTAGGGTCTTAGGTTCCCTCCACGAGGGTCATCCTGGCATTGTACGTATGAAGGCGCTTGCGCGCAGCCATTTGTGGTGGCCTGGGTTAGACAGAGACATTGAGGCTAAGGTGCATGCATGCCACCTTTGTCAGCGCTCACGCCCTGAAATGCCCCAAGCTCCTGTACATAGATGGGAGGAAACACAGTCTCCATGGTCTAGGGTGCACATTGACTACGCTGGGCCCTTTCAGGGTCAATTCTTCTTGGTCCTGGTTGACAGCCATTCAAAATGGCTTGAGGTTGTACCTGTCTCTTCCACCACCACTGCAAAGACTATTCAAGTACTGAGGGGGATTTTTGCTGCACACGGGCTTCCTGATGTCCTCGTATCTGACAATGGCCCTCAATTCACTTTTTTCGAATTCCAAGCTTTCTTACAGGCCAACATGATTCGTCATGCCACCTCTGCGCCTTTCCACCCGTCCACCAACGGTATGGCTGAACGTATGGTTCGCATCACCAAGGACGCTTTGAAGAAAATTACCTATGGAGACTGGCATCACAGGTTGGCTGACTTCCTCCTTTCTTATCGCACTACACCTTCCACTTCTACCAGGAGGAGCCCAGCTGAACTTCGTTGGGGGCGCAAACTGACTACCAAGCTTGACTGGTTGCACCCGGACAGACTACCTTCCATAATCACACATCCCAGGGCACCTAGACAACTGCTTGTGGGTGCCCCGGTTTGGACTCATAACTATGGGCCTGGTCATTCATGGGTCCCTGCCACTGTGTCCAGGGTCACAGGTCCTTTGTCCTACGAGGTTTCCCTGGACGACGGTCGTGTCCTGCGACGACACATCGACCAGCTCCGCACTAGATGGAACCTTCCCACTGAGACTCCTGGTTCTTTTCCGGGGGGGGAGACCCCTTTGGGCAAAGGGAAGAGTGCGGGCTGCCGCCTATCATTAACGAGGGAACTACAGACAGCTCATTCCGAGATTCCGCGAGTGCTCCAAACAGGAATTTATGGAGCCCAACTCAGGCACCAGTGCCTACTCCAGCCAGGGAATCACCCCAGGGGCATAATCACTACTCATCCGCATCACTCAGTACTCCAGTCAGGGAGGATATCCGGGAGCATCCAAACAACCCACACCCTGCAAGAGAGCTGGCACACAGTCCGTCTAGTTGGCCCAACACTACCCCTGTCCCTAGAAGGGGGCAAGCACACAGGGAGGTGGTCGAGGAACCGAATCCCGACTACAACACCTCTGGCATCACTCAGGGGACAACTGAGTTTTGGGACAGCACTGAAACCCCAGCAAGCCCGGGTACAGAACGGGAACACGGGGAAAGACAACCTCTTGACAGGTCTAGGACAGACCTGGGAGGTTCTACAGAATTGCCCAACAGTGACAGTCACTTAAGAGGGCCAGAGAGCCTGCAGCCAGGCAGGACAACCAGGTCAAACAGAGAAAGAAGCCCTGGCCTGACGAGCCCGGTGGGCAAGCAAGCAGGCCAGGCATTGGAGCACAGTCCTTGGGGATCACCAGGGCCTAGCAAGGGGGACAAGCATACATCACCCCTCAGTCAAGGGGTACTTGGAAGGTACCCAGAAGTCAGGAGGTCACAGAGAGCTAAAAGATCTCCTAAGTATTTAGAAGATTTTGTAACCCTACTGGCAAAACAGAGTTAACAGAGAGTATTCCTGTACACATAGGAAAATAAAACATTGGGGAACAATAGAAGCAAAAGGGATAACTGGTACAAAGCTAGTATGGGTACCACACTCGTATTGGGTTGTATATTATTATTTGTATGATCATAGTCTTAGCCGGGGGGGAAGGGGTGTTATGTCCTGAGCCTGTGAAAGCAGGCTCGGGGCATTGCAACGGTCCCGAGCAGGTGCAAGCTGCCCGGGACCAGACTGGCTGTCACCAGCACTTGTGCGCATGCGCGAGTGCAAGCGCGCCAAATGTTGCAGTTTTGCCCGGGAATCGCCTATAAAAAGGGCAGGGAGATTTGGGCGTTGTCGGCGTCTTGTAACCAGTATGCTGAACAGAAATAAAGAGGTTCCTGAGAATTACAACTGCTTCTCATGTCATTGCCATTTCGCGAAGGACTTAACACTAACCTTCTCCAATCCGGTGCCCACCAGATGTCTTGGAACTGAAACTCTTCAACTAATAGGATATGATGGATACAGGAGTTTCAACATATCTGGAAGGCACAGATTGGGAGAAGTTGTGTTACATCAAGTTCCATTTCCATTTAATTATTTTCCTATATATTTGTTTTTTAGTGGACCAAAACATAAAACGGATAGAGACTCAAAGTAACGAAAATGTGGAGACAGTCGTTAAATTAATCAATGCAGTCCATAAGATTAACGGTAAGATATAATTCCTCTGTCTGTCAGTTCATAAAATGTTACTCCTTCGGAGTTAAGCACTCAATCTAGTTGAAATTGAGGCAGTGTTGAAGAAAGCTTGTGTTTGATACTAGGCTGTTGACTTTTGAATTAAACAATACAAGTACAAATGAAAGTTCACCTACAAGTTATAGTTTTGAACTGTAGGCCAGTTTTACCACATGCCTACCACCAAAGCATTGGTTACAGTACCACGCATTATTATGCACCTTCTCTGGTTATTTAAATGAGATAGATACAAATTAATATATTTGGTTCCAGGTTCTGACCAAGGCCTCAGTCAAACCACGCATAGAACCTAAGGGGGAAAAAATAATCCACCCTGGAACCTCCAAGTCAACTGTGGTGTACCAGTCTATAGTTTCCCCCTGGCCACATGGTGGCAGCAGCATTGGCAAGCTGAAAAGGTGATAAGAGAATGATCTGATTATGGCAAAGCAGTCCTAGATTGTGACTTCTCTGAGATACAAACCAAGTCTAATGCATAGTCCCCAATGTGTATGTTAGGCTCTTGGTGACATAGGTCAGGCCCCTGAATGCCTGGTGGTGATGAACTCCTGGACTGACCCACACTTCATGCCATCTGGGGGCAGATCAAAGTCCCAAGAGCTATAAGCCATCTGGCAATCAAATCTAAGCACTTTGGTAGGGAAATTGTTGAGCAACAGGGAGGCCAGTATAGCAGCAACAACCTTAGAGTCAATTTCAAACAGGAGGTCTTACATCTGATTATCTGCAGAGCAGAACTTCTGAAAGACATTAAGTTTTTTTTTTTTTAAGCTGCAAATACAGCATTGCAGTTTTTGCCAGTCAGGATCTGGGCCTAGACTTCATTTTGAAGACTGTATAGATTGTTTAGATTTACAGACAGGACCAAATTATCACAAGCATTGACGATATTGGTTTTAATGATTAAAATCAACTCTAAAATATGTGATTATCTGTCTTCTTTAAATATCTACAACTTTTTTATAGCTTCGGGCTGCCAGATATGTCCAAAAGGTTGGCTGCTGAACAGAGACAAATGCTACTATTTCAAGATGGAGAGTCAAGCCTGGTCTTTTGCGCACATGAAATGTGAGCAATATGGAGGCAACCTGGTTGTCATTGATGACTGGAATGAGCAGGTAATACACTGCTCCTGTTTAATAATCAAGCATTTCCCACTTCTCAAAGTTGAACCATGCACATTGCTTCAAGAAGTACGTTTGTGGGAAGGAAACTTCAGCTCTCGAGAATTGAACAGGGGTCCCATGTTGGCTCTAATTATGAAGCTATTAGAGGGAAGGAGGAAGGAGAAGGGAAAACTTTGCAGGGGCCACCTGATTCAGTAGAGAACAAGGGCCAGAGATTACTTTCACATCTGAAAAGATGGTGGAGAGGGATGTGCAGTTCAGGAATGGAACTCCCTATCTATAGCCTGAATTTGACCTGTTGTTCCTCTGGGAGGGAGCTAGTTTTAGTCTACCAAGAGGGAGGCTGTTGGGTGGAGGGCTACTGGCCTTTGCTTGGCTGTGAGCAAACATCCTCAACTGCTCCTCTGGGCAAGAAATGCTCTCTTCCCATCTCTGCTCACAGTCAATATTGATATGCTGGTGATGAAGGTAAATGATATGCAGCTCCTCTTTGGAGGATACATTTTTGCAGCTCCAGAGAAAGGTGGTAACCCCATTCACTCATAATATAACAGGAAATTCATTTTTCTTGTTATATTATAATTATGAAGTCCCAAACCCTGTTGTGATTGGTACGTGTGTTTTAGAGAACACTAAACCAATTCTTTCAAAACACACTCCCTATTGCTCAGACCAGTGATGGCAAACCTTTTAGAGACCGAATGCCCAAACTGCAACCCAAAACCCACTTATTTATTGCAAAGTGCCAGGAGCGCATCAGCATTATGGTGCCCTCAGGGGGGAGCAGGGAGGCACTTCTGAATGCCGCCTCTGGCACGCAAAAACCAGGGGCGCAAAAATGGGCCACCATGCTTCAAGGCGCAAAAATGGCCACTGGTGCGCCGTGGGATGCAGATACAAGGCGCTGCATCATGTAAGAATGGGGCAAGGTTAGTATCACGCAGGCACTAGCCCTGCCCCGTTTGCAGTGCGTGCATGCTTGCGGCCCAGAGCGTGCATGCACGCATGTAAAATGCTTCCCCTCCCTTTTCTTCCAGTCCGCCAATCAACAATGGTTGGTGACTTCTGCTCTACCATCTCTACTCAAGCTTGCTAGTGGGCCGCTTCACCTCCTTTGTGCTGGGCGGGGCTCCTGCTCCAGGCGGCGGTGCAGCCTGATGGACCTGCTGCTGCTGGTGGCACGCATGCCAAAGAGAGGGCTCTGAGTGCCGCCTCTGGCACGCGTGCCATAGGTTCACCACCATTGGCCCAGACAATAGGCATAGACAGTTTTAAATCGTTAAATTTATACTCCTAGTTGCATATAGGTGACTGCAGTCCAGACGATCTGCAAGATTGCACACCTGGTTGACCAGTTTTGAAAAATTGTTGGGCAGGTCACAAGATGGAACAATTGGTCTATTCCATGTGGTATATTATAACTGAACTATTTAAACTGCCTTACATTTCAGAGTTTTCTTGCTTCGCAAATGAAAGACAAGGCATTCTGGATTGGTTTAACTGATATGAGTTCTGAAAACAACTTTGTTTGGGTAGACAATAGTACTCCGAAATTTACGTAAGTCCCTGTTAAAATTTTCTCTCTCTTTTTCTCATTTGTTTATAAATACTAGGGAATTTCCACACTAGGCTTTCAAACTATGCAATCAGCCTGCCTCTTTCAACATACTTTTATGTTGATGTCACTATCCTCATACAATAATCCTGATCACATGCTCCCATTGTCGTTTCTATTTGGTTTTCTCCTTGAAAATCTGTTAAAGAGGGAAAAGTGGATGGCTGAACAATACATTAGATTGATAGCACTAACTAGCTGTTCAATTAAAAATTGAATCTGCAGATTTAATTGTATATTGGACAATGTCAAATTCACAGGCAGGAAATGAAAGTTTAGATGACCTGAAATGAGACTTAGAAAATTTATTTGGTCAAAAATGTGCATAGATTCCTGGTTAAAATTGTAGTTCAATTTGCGAAACTAAGGTATTTCCCTCATGATTTCTGATTTTAATTGATGTTTGTGGATGAACCCTGCTGATCTTCTGCCTGTTTGTCCTGTGCTGTGGTTTTCACAGTCCTTACATGGTTGTTACAGTTGTACTATGACTGTTGGCATGGATAGACACTTTTTAATCAAGTAGGACGGAAAATTGCATGGAATGGGTAATATTATATAATCAGTCTATTTCGGCTTCCTGGAATTCTAGATTCCTGCAAAGTATTTTTGCTCATCTGAACATGGTTCTTACAAAGTTTCTTTTGTGTGCCCTTCAGGATTGCTGAACTAGCTGGGTATTTGGTTAGGGTCAGTGGTGAGATTCAAATATGTGAACAACCGGTTCTCTATGTGGATGTTGCTTCTGGAAATCCATTCTGGGCCCGGGCAACAAAAAATTAGCTACCAGTTCTGCAAACCGGTTGAATCCCACCACTGGTTAGGATGGATTGCTTTGCGCTGCAATTGGGTTGCAGTTTGCCATTGCTCTCTGCTGATGAGAAAGTTTTTATTGTTCTCTTGTCTTGTAAACTTATTTTCTGCTGAAAGTGTGGTTAATTGTCTTATGTGTGTTTTTTGCATTATGACAAAAGTGTCAGCTGTATAATAGACCCACATTTGGGTACTGTATATGGAAATACTGTCCCTTCTAAGTGCTGCATCACTGTCTCTTTTATGAATCTAGAACAGCTCAGCACGGCCAGTTCACTGCTGCCAGGCTGACACTGCCAAATCGCCTCTCCCAACTCACTGCCACCAAGTTGCCACAACACAGCACACAGCCAACTTGCTGTGGGTGGCCAGAAGGAGAGCCAGGAGGGAGGGTAAGCAAATGGGTGGGCAGAGTGCAGAGTGACAGTGGTGTTGGCAGCCAGGGGCATCCCATTTTCACACACCCTGCAGCCTACCTTACCCCTGCCACCACCATCCCTGGCCTCTTCAGCCCAGAGCTCAGCATGGCAGCAACAATGGCAGTGGCAGTGGCACTGTGTGAAAATGTGACCCTCTGGCCACACCCACCCACCACTGCTACTGTTGAGTCCTTGGCGAAAAGCAGACACGAGAAGCAGTTGTAGTTCTCAGGTTTTCTTTTATTCTGTGTTCAGCTTACAGGTGAAGGCTTCAGCAACGCCCCAAAGCTCCCAGCTTCTTATATAGGCAATTCCCGGGTCAATGTGTAACTTTTCCTGCGCCAGCACCCGCGCATGTGCACAGGCGCTGGCGACAGCCTGTCTGGTCCCAGGCAGCTTGCACCTGCCCGGGACTGCCTGCAAACGCCCCGAGCCCGTTTGCAAGGCTCGGGACATAACACCCCTTTCCCCCAGGCTAAGACTACTACCAACATACAATTGTTTCTTGATGCAGTGTTCTATTCCCCAGTGCTTCTACTGTTTACTGGCTTTTGTTTAGCCAGCAATGTTATGTAATCCTCTAAGTACTTAGGAGATTTCCTTGCTCTCTGTGACCTTCTCAGCTCTGGGTTTCTGACAGGTGTTCCCTGACTGAGGGGAGACGTGAGCCTGTTCTCCTTATCATGCCTTGGTGCCTTCCAAGGACTGTGCCCCAATGCCTGGCCTGCTTGCTTGCCCACCGGGCTCGTCAGGCCAGGGCTTCTGTCACTTTGTGACCTGGTGGACCCACCTAGCTGTAGGCCCTCGGGCCTCTTGAAGTGATAGCCACTGCTGGGCGTCTCTGTAGAACCTCCTAGGTCCGTCCAAGACATGTCAGGAGGCTGTCCATCCCCTAAGCCCCGTTCTGTGTCCAGGCTTGTGTGGGTTTCTGTGCCTTCCCAAAACTCAGTTGCTCCCTGATTTGGGCTAGAGGTGTTATGGTCGGGACTTGGTTCCTCGACCACCTCCCTGTATGTTTGACCCCCTGTAGGACTTGGGGTAAGGTCAGGCCAACTCTGGGGATTATGTGCCAGCTCTCTTGCGGGGTATGCTTTATTGGGACGCTCCCGGGTATCCTCCCTGACTGGAGTGCTGTGTGGTGTAGATGGATAGTGATTGTGCCCCCGGGGTGACTCCCTGGCTGGAGTAGGCGTGAATGCCTGATGATTGGATAAGCCCCATGAATTCCTGTTTGGGGCACTCGCGGAATCTTGGAATGGGCCGTTTGTGGCTCCATCATTGGAGGTGGGCAGCAGTTCGTGCCCTTCCCTTTGCTCCAAAGGGTCCCCCTCCCCCCTGGAAAAGACCCAGGAGTCTCAGCTGGAAGATCCCGCCTAGGGCGGAGTTGGTCGATGTGCCGACGCAGGACACGACCGTTGTCCAGGGCTACCTCGTAGGATAGAGGACCTGTGACCCTGGAAATAGAAGCGGGGACCCATGTATGACCAGGCCCGTAATTGCGAGTGCAAACCGGGGCACCCACAAGTAGTTGTCTAGGTGCCCTAGGATGTGAGGTAGATGAAGGCAGTCTGTCCGGATGCAACCGGTCAAGCTTCGTAGTAAGTTTGCACCCCCAGCGAAGTTCAGCTGGGCTTCTCCCTGTAGAAGTGGACGGTGTGGTGCGGTAAGAAAGGAGAAAGTCAGCCAACCTGTGATGCCAGTCCCCATAGGTGAGTCTTTTCAAGGCGTCCTTTGTGATGCGGACCATGCGTTCAGCCATACCGTTGGTGGACGGGTGGAAGGGTGCAGACGTGGCATGATGAATCATGTTAGCCTGTAAGAAAGCTTGGAATTCGGAGGAAGTAAATTGAGGATCGTTGTCAGACACGATGACATCTGGGAGCCCGTGTGCAGGAAAAATCCCCCTCAGTACCTGGATAGTCTTTGCAGTGGTGGTGGATGAGACAGGTACAACCTCAAGCCATTTTGAATGACTGTCAACGAGGACCAAGAAGAACTGGCCCTGAAAGGGCCCAGCGTAGTCAATGTGCACCCTAGACCATGGGGACTGTGTATCCTCCCATCTATGCACAGGAGCTTGGGGCATCTCTGGGCGAGAGCGCTGGCACAGGTGGCATGCATGCACCTTAGCCTCAATGTCCTTATCTAAACCAGGCCACCACAAGTGGCTGCGCGCAAGGGCCTTCATGCGAACAATGCCAGGATGACCCTCGTGGAGGGACTCTAAGATCCTAGTCCTCATTGAGGTGGGAATGACAACTCTGTTTCCCCAAAGCAGACAACCCTGAGAAGTGGACAACTCGTTCCTTTTGGACCAGAAACTCTGAAACTCAGGACTAGGGCAGTGCTCAGGCCATCCAGACAAAACCCAAGGAAGGACACGTGAAAGTGTGTGATCTGTGTCTGTTTCAGCGGCAACATCCCTGGCATTCAGAGGGGACTCGGGCAAGGCTTGGATGGATAGAATGTTGACAGCTGGCGCAGGGTCAGCTTCTACTACTGGCAGGGGCAATCTACTGAGGCCATCAGCATGGCCCATTTCTTTCCCAGGCTTGTGGAGTAAGGAAAAATCATATGCAGACAGAAAAATAGACCACCTAAGCATTCTAGGGGAAATGATTTGGTGAGTTTGTTTACGTGTGGTAAACAGTCCCAGCAGAGGCTTATGGTCAGTGAAGACCGTGAAATGCCTGCCATACAAAAAATCATGGAATTTTTTAATTCCAGCAACAACAGCCAGAGCCTCCCTGTCTATCTGAGCGTAGTTGCGCTCAGCAGAAGACAGTGTTCTGGAGTAATATGCAACAGGAACCTGAGTTCCATCAGACCTGAGGTGGCTCAGGACGGCTCCTACCCCGTAAGGGGAAGCATCACAAGCGATGCACACAGGAAGGGACTCATTGAAGTGTGCAAGTACACTGTTAGAAGTGAGTAAGGCCTTGACCTCATTGAAACTAGCCTCATGTGTTTGTGACCACTGCCACACTGCTTGTTTGTCTAATAGCCTGTGAAGAGGCTCAGCTACACTAGCTTTATGTGGAAGAAAGGAATTGTAGAAATTCAGGAGGCCCAGAAAGGCCTGAAGTTCGGCCTTAGACTTTGGCCTAGGTGCTTCTAAAATGGCAGTTAGTTTGGATTCAGCAGGGTGAATCCCAGCAGCATCAATTTTGAACCCCAGAAATTCAGTAGAAGGCACCCCAATTTTGCATTTGTCTTTTTTGAGCTTGAGGCCTGTTTTCCTGAACCTTAACAGAACAGCCCTTAGCCTTTCAGCTAGAATGTGTGTGGAGTCTCCTGCAATTAAGACATCATCAAAGTAGGGGCAAACCCCCGGTATGCCCCGTAGTGTGTTTTCCATTACGCTTTGGAAAATCCCAGGAGCGACATTCACTCCAAACTGTAGCCTTTTTACCTTAAAGGCTCCCCTGTGGGTCACAATAGTCTGAGCTATAGCAGCATCATCATCAACAGGCAGCTGTTGATACGCTTGAGCTAGGTCAAGCTTTGCAAAAACGCGCCCCCCCCTTGAGGGAGGCCAGAATATGACTGACCACAGGAACAGGATAGGCATGTTGCTGCAATGCCTTATTAAGAGTGCATTTGTAGTCAGCACAAATGCGAATGTCCCCATTTGCCTTTAGAGGCGTGACAATGGGGGTCTCCCAAGGGCTGGAATCAACAGGTTCTAGGATTCCCTGTTGGATCAGTTTGTCTAAATCAGTGTCAATTTTACTCTTTAAAGCAAAAGGGACCCTTCTTGCTTTAATTTTAATGGGCGTGACAGTGGGGTCTAGTTTTAAGGACACAGGGGGTCCCTTGAATGTGCCCAGCTGGGGGCTGAAGACATCTGCAAATTCTTTGCAGACTTCCTGTAGGTCGAGTGTTTGTAAGCTGTTGAGCCCCGTGACGTGTATCCCCAAGGCTTCAAACCAATCGAGTCCTATGAGACTCGTTCGTTCACCCCCTACTACTAATAGGTCTAGTGGACCTTCAAAATTCTTATACTGTACGTTAAGGGTGGCCTCCCCCTTAACACACACTCTCGAATTTTGAAAGTCTGTTAACACAATGTCAGAAGGCCTTAATTTAGCCTGAGTTCCACTGCCGGAACAAATCTTCCTAAATGTATGTAAGGATATGATTGAAAGGGCAGACCCCGTGTCTAGTTCCATAGTTAATGGAACCCCTTGTAGCTTCACCTTGAGTGACAGCTTTTTCTTGATGGGCTTGTGTGTGTCTGTCCTGAAGATGCTCCTTCGCGAAGTGCAAAAACCTACCCTATTCTGGCTGGGGACCCTGGTACCTTTCAGGCGCAGTTCTTCCTGAGGTTGTACCTTTCGTCGGCCCAGACACACAGCTGCAATATGTCCTTGTTTTCCGCACGCCCGGCAGATAGCGGAGCGGAACTTGCAGTCGGTTCTCCTGTGGCGACCTCCACAGCCGATGCACTTGAGGGGAGCTGAAGAGCTTCCTTTCTGATTCCCTTCCTTCGCGGGGTGGAGGCGGTCGACTTCCTCGTCCGGATCCTCCTCGGAGTTCCCTTGGACGTCCTCTTGGTGCACGGATGCAACATCTGGACTGTTCCTGATCGGCCGCATGTTCTTGACGGCGCCGCCTGCTGCTTCTTCTGCGGTGACCTCTCTTAAGGCATCTTGGAAGGACAAGTCTTCTTTGGCGAAAAGTCTCTGTTGTAAATCTCGATGCCTTAAGCCGCACACGAATCGGTCCCTCAATCGTTCTTCGAGGTCCTTGAACTGGCAGTGCTTGGCGGCCTTCCTCAATGCGGCGATGTACTCTTTGGCCGACTCTCCGGATCGTTGATCCCTCTGCTCGAAGGTGTGGCGCCATGCGATGACGGACATCTTGGGCTGGAAGTGCTCCTTCAATAGCTTCTTTAGATCTGTGTAGCTGACAGACTCTAATGAAACAGGTGCTGCAAGGTTCTCTGCGATTTCGAAGGCGTCTTGGCTGCAGACACAAAGCAGGGTGGCAGCCTTCAAGCTATCTTCCCTCACTTGGTTCACCTTGAGGTACTTTTCCACCCTGGCTACGTAGGAGTCCCACCGCTCTGGATGTGAGACGTCGAACTTCGAAAGCCTTCCAATCTTTGCCATCTTCTGGAGACGGGTCTATCAGCCAGCCTACCCCCGAATGCGCACTGGATTGGCGGGTAGCTGCTGAGACAACTCCGTTCCGCCGCTCAGGACTCACTTGGGTAAGCTTACACCTCTTCCTTTCCAGACGATGTAAGGCATCCCATCCTCGTCACCAGTGCTGAGTCCTTGGCGAAAAGCAGACACGAGAAGCAGTTGTAGTTCTCAGGTTTTCTTTTATTCTGTGTTCAGCTTACAGGTGAAGGCTTCAGCAACGCCCAAAAGCTCCCAGCTTCTTATATAGGCAATTCCCGGGTCAATGTGTTACTTTTCCCGCACCAGCACCCGCGCATGCGCACAGGCGCTGGCGACAGCCTGTCTGGTCCCGGGCAGCTTGCACCTGCCCGGGACTGCCTGCAAACGCCCCGAGCCCGTTTGCAAGGCTCGGGACATAACACCTACCATCATCCCCAGCCTCTTTGGCCTGGAACTTGGCAGTGGTGGCAGGGTGTGTGCAAATAGGATGCTGCTCTGTGCTCTCCCACCCAGCTCTCCCTCCAGCCACCCACAGTGAGTTTTCCCTGTGGTAAATTGGCCACGTGGAATTGTCCTGGGGTTACATGGCAGCAGGGAGTTGGCAACGATGACTTGGTGGTGGCAAGCTGGCTGCGGTGAGCCAGCTGCGCCAAGCTGGCTGCGCCGAGTTGTCCCATTCCATAAGAGATTCAATGACTGTTCCTGTGATTGATGTGCGTATTGGTCTATCAGTCTGGAAGTGGCAAGGCAAAGGTCTATAAGCTCCATAAGTCTGTTTTTTCAGTTTTGGTATTACGTTTAGTGTGTTGTGCAGGAGTACTCTAATTTAGATTCTTTTATCAGTTTAGGATCTATTCATTTGAAAAGTACAGTGAATTCAAATGAAACTGCGATTTCATTTTCCTCAAATGTTAGATCTTTAATTCACTTCTGGTGATTTAATGGAATGTTCATTTCCATTTATGAATGTCTACATTTCTAGGCATGATTGTTAGCTAAATTGTATGTTGTGGCCACAGGTGGTAATACAGTTGGACAGAGTTGTCTGTCAGGTTTGTGGATTTTTGGGCACCAATGGAGGACTGATCCTTAGTTTTATATACAATTGTTTTTATTTCCTTTATCATTTTCTTGCTGTGGTTGATGTTTTGGGTTTTTGTTTCAGAGATTGTAGGTTTCCTTGTCATTCAATAGTCCTTTTGCTTTTTGGATGTATAGTGTTCTGTCTGTGATAACTGTAGTTCATCCTCTTTCTGCTGGAAGGATTGTGATGGTGGGACATTCTTTAGTAGTTTTAGGGCATCTCTTTCTTCTATCTTCTACCTATCCATTGGTCATTAGCATATAATTATCTTCCTCACAGAACAAATCTAATTATATGGTCACTAGGAACTGAAAAACGACTTAATGGCATACTGTATAATAAAATAAAATTTGGGTTTTTGTTTCAGAGATTGTAGGTTTCCTTGTCATTCAATAGTCCTTTTGCTTTTTGGATGTATAGTGTTCTGTCTGTGATAACTGTAGTTCATCCTCTTTCTGCTGGAAGGATTGTGATGGTGGGACATTCTTTGGTAGTTTTAGGGCATCTCTTTCTTCTATCTTCTACCTATCCATTGGTCATTAGCATATAATTATCTTCCTCACAGAACAAATCTAATTATATGGTCACTAGGAACTGAAAAACGACTTAATGGCATACTGTATAATAAAATAAAATTAATTGTCTATTATACATTTCCTTGGTATGTATAGGCTAGCCCGGTTGTTTTGTGTGATGTTTATCACCCATTCTGATTCAATGTTATCTTTTCTTGTTACGGGTAGCTTCAGCACTTTAATTTTCAGTTTTGTTTTTCCTTTCTTCAGCTTGTTTTTGTGAAGTGATGGTGAGGGTGGTTATAAGTGCCTTTATGCAACTAGGGCCCTGATTTGTGCTAGTTTCATTTACCGATAATGTGCTGATATATATGCGGTTTACTGGGTCATCCACTATTATCAGATGGGCCGTTTTCTGGCTCTTTCTTCTGGTGTTTTCATCCTTTTGCAAAAAAAAATACATCTCTCCCACTTCTGCGCTTTCTGATGCACTTTTCTGCCCACATGTTGTTGCAATAATGGAAAATATAGGTAGCTCAGGTTGAGTTATTGGATTCTTGGTGCTTGGCTTGCTAATTTATGGGTGTTGACTAATTAATTTTGCCCTTGAATTAATAATAATAATAATAATCCCTTTAATTTCTAACTGCAGCCGCTGGCGTCTAGGAGAACCCGACAATGGTGGAAGAGGGCAAGACTGTGTAGTGATGAATTCTGTTGGCCAATGGGAAGATCGTGAATGTGGAAAAAATGTGGATGGCTGGATTTGTGAAAAGTCCTGGAATTGCTAACTGTATCCGATAAGAGCAAGACTCAAAACTCAACACTCCTAACACATGTGTATTATTTTGAGCTTTGTTATTTTTATTGTCTGTTATTGATTTGCTGTATATTGCTTTACCGAGTACTATCAGTATATGGTGCAGCATAATTATTTTAGTAAATAATAAAGTATATAATACATTAGAAAAATATGTCCCTAATCTATCTATAATATAGAACACCAAATTTCAGAAATGAACTATAATCTACAAAATTCATTAATTTTAAATTGTATCATAATGAAAAAAAGGACCGTTATTCTCAAGCTGCTTTGGGTTTTCCTCGGTACCTTAAATGAGAATGAGAGTTAACCAGTTTACCTTCAGGTATGTCTATTGCTCTATCATTTGAATGGTACAAAATCAAGGAAGCAGGTTTGACAATAGATGGCAATGATAGTATTTTGTGACAAATATAAAATTTCAGTTTTTCCTGGTTTTAATCTTTACTACAGCGTTCCACAAGCAGGTCTACCTTATCCAGTATGGATTAGAAAGAGTGTTTCAGATTTCTCTGTTCTTTCTTGGATCCCAGTTGCAAAATTAATGGTACAGGGATTTAAATTATTTAAAAGAAACAGACCAAACAAAAGAGGATGTGGAGTTGTTCTCTAGATAAGAAATAATTACATCTCTACAGAAATAGAGCACAACAATGATGAAATGCATTTGGGTCAATATAAAAGGGGGGGAAATGACATTGCCATTGCCATTGCAATGGTATACTATAGGCTATCCAACCAAACAGAGGAAATAGATGAACTTTTTGCTAGTCAGCTAACTAGAGTATGTAGGAAGCACATCACAATAGTAATGGGGGACTTTAATTACTCTGACATCACCTGGGAGACAAACTCTGCACCAAGTGGAAGATCAAACAAATTCCTGACAAACCTAGCAGACAACTTTGTCTCCCAAAAAAGTAGAGAAGGGAACTAGGGGATTAGCTATATTGGAGCTAATCCTCACTAACGGAGATGAAATGATAGAAGGTGTTGAAGCCACAGGAACCTTGGGGGGAAGTGATCATGCAATATTGGAATTCAACATTAGGGAAGCACAAGCAATAGAACACAGTCAAACTAGAGTCTTGGACTTTAAGAGAGCTAATTTCAATAAAATTAGAGAGAGTTTGGGAAGGATTCCATGGATAAGAATCCTCAAGGGGAAAACAACTCAGGAAGTTTGGGAAATTTTGAAAAGTGAGATAAAAGCCCAGTCTAACGCAATACCAACAAAGAAGAAAAATAATAGCTCTCAAAAGAAACCAGCATGGCTGCATAAAGAACTCTGATAAATTGAAAGATAAAAAGGACAAGTAAAAAAAGTGGAAAGAGGGGCACATAACTAAGGAAGAATATCAGCAAATAGCTCAAGCCTGCAAAGATAAAGTGAGGAAAGACTTATTTACGTTGGGGGAACAGAGAGTTCAGCCTAGAACAAGAGTGGGCAGACTTTAGGAGTGCAGGAGCTTTTTGTTTTTTTTTTGTTTTTTTTTTTTTTTTTTACCAAAGCAAGATACAAAAATAGTTGCTCAGGACTACAGACATATAATTGAGGAACACGTTGTGCTTCTGAACAGAGAACTAATGGATTTGCTTTCAGCAGCACAGTTGAAGCTTATGCACAAGTTATTTCACAAATTGAGTTTCTGTTCCCCTTCTTATGAGTATTGCTGAGTTTAGCAATCTCACAGGGCAACATTTTTTATTATATGATCATGAGTCACAAACATTTACTCATTTGCTAGGTCAGTGATTCTCAACCTGTGGGTCAGGAACCCATTTGGGGTCGAACGACCATTTCACGGGGGTCGCCAAACAACGCAGTCCACCATTTTTTTCCCCCTTTTCCTTAGCTGTGCTACTCCCTTTTATTCTATTGACTTTTGAAAGCCAATAGAATAGACTCTCTTGAATAGAGTCTAATTCTATTGGCTTTCAAAGCCAATAGGAATTGTCCAGGCTGTCTCTGCCCTGCTGAGCCCGCCAAAAGTCCCATTCTGCAAACGGTGCTGCACCAGTTGAGTAGTCCTCGACTTACGACCGGTTGAGTAGTCCTCGACTTAGAACTGGTTGGGGGTCGCGGCATTAAAAAGGTTGAGAACCACTGTGCTAGGTGAATTACTTGGAGATCAACTAATATACCCAATTTCTGCTTATCCTATTCAGAAAACATAAAACCGAAATTGTACAGTATAGTAAAGTTTAGTCTTTGCTAGCCTAGAAAATGTTAGGTTTTGGTTCTCTAGGTTTGCATTTTTCACTGAAATACTCCTTAAAAGCATTTAAATAATCCCAGATTTGCCAGAATACAGTATGAAGAATCTCTAGTATAGATTCCCTGAGGTATCCGTCAGAATGTGATTTGGCAACGGCTTGCTTCCAGTACTCCAGCTGCAATCAAAACTTTTATTCTTAAAAAAAAATTAAAAATCTCTTGAGTCAAGCTTAATATCTGTGACTATATCTAAACGAACCAACAAATCTGAATAGTATTCTCATTATCAGGAATGAAAAAATAGCTTATTGCACCATGTGTAAAGTGAGGAAAAATGTTTACAATGTTTTCAGCTCCACTAAAGGATGTGCACTGGATATTTTAAGAGCATTGTACAAGTACAGTCTTTTTCTAGCAAAACACTGGGGAATAGATTTCACAGAACTGAATTGGAATTTCAGTTCAAGCTGCATTGGGAGCAAAGCAAAAAGTTGAGTAAATAATAATGTGCATTTTTAAAAGTGATAAATGAAATACCAAGAGTATTGATTGTTTTTTTTCCTTATAAAATCTTTTGAACATAAATCTCTAGAGAATAAAGTACTTGCTCAAAACTGAAGGTAAACAAGCTTTCCTATGGGCTAAATCCCACAACTTGTTACTCAATGATTTTAAGATTTATCAAAAAAAAATGCAAGGTTGAGGGCCTTATACTGTTCAGGATCTCCAGTGCAGAAGCTCCAGTGCAACCACAGAAATATCTTTATATGTGGACTTCAATTCACAGAATTATTAGCAATTACTATGCTCCATCCTGACTGGAGAATTCCAGGAGTTAAAGTCTACAGATCTTGAAGTTGCCAAGTTTGAGAAACGCTAGTCGAGCAGTTGTGTAAGTAAACATGAGAAAACAATAGCTTGGTTGGATGATTGAGCTGAGCAAACTGAAAGGCGTTGAAGGCCATTTGTGTGCCTTAATGTCACTTGTTACCACATCCTGTTTTAATATCCTTTTGTTGAGGATGTCATAGACAGGTTTTGACCTTGGAACTTCTTAAAAGCTAATATTATACTATTCCATTGAACTACAGTTCTACAAAAGCTGTCTTCAGCATTGTCATCATGGTTGGAGGTTTACAATTCTTTGCCTGGGAGTGCATGAGAGTGGAGAAAAGGGAAAGGTATACAGGAACTTGTGGTCTCAGTGGCATCCATTAGTACCAGTTGGTCCAGATGAGAACAACTGTCATAGGGGAATGGAGGTTTCTTGTGTAGAAAGGCACTTTCCCTTTATTCTCACTCCCTGAAGACAGTGCAGCTATAGATCAAGGCTGCTCCACGTATTGATTCAGAATTTGAAACTTCCATGGAGTAGAAATCCGACAATAATTAATGGAAGGTACAAATTATAGACTTTTTAAAATAGCCCTTGCTGCTGTGAAAGTTATTAAAAATTCTGGAATTAAATGAACCATCCTTCAGTTCAGGGAGGGAGGAAGGAAGAAAGGAAGGGGAGGAGAGGAGGAGGAAAAGAAAGAAGAAGAAGAAGAAGAAGAAGAAGAAGAAGAAGAAGAAGAAGAAGAAGAAGAAGAAGAAGAAGAAGAAGAAGAAGAAGAAGGAAGAGGAGGAGGAGGAGGAGGAGAAAGAAAGAAAGAAAAAGAAAGAAAGAAAGAAAGAAAGAAAGAAAGAAAGAAAGAAAGAAAGAAAGAAAGAAAGAAAGAAGTCTCCTTTAAGCGGAGTTACAGATTTCACCTCTGCATTTTGCCCTCCAGAGCTGCTGCATTTGCAGTTCCTTTCATTTCAGATTTTCTGCAGGAGAGACAAAGTGCTCAGTGCCTCGCAAAGGAACAGCAAAAGCTGACAAAGGCAGCACAGATACAATCTGCAGATGCATGCAGACAAGAAAGTGTCAAAATTGCAGAAGAGGATTTGGCGTGTCTTTCAGCGGAATTTTTTGTCTTCCCTTCAGCCTCTTAAAAACTGGATTCAGTTGCCCCCCCCCAATAATTCAGCAAATTAATCTGGAGGCTTTTTGCCTGCAACTACCCGCATCAGTGAAAATTCATTCTGCTTTCCATTGATTGCTACTTGTGCTGGAGCCCCTCTCCCTTCCCCCCTGAGCATGTTATATTCTAAGACAGTGTTTCTCAACCTTGACCATTTTAAGGCACGTGGACTTCAACTCCCAGAATTCCACAGCCAGCATTGCTGGCTGTGGAATTCTGGGAGTTGAAGTCCACGTGCCTTAAAATCGTCAAGGTTGAGAAACACTGTTCTAAGACAACTTCACCTCTGCCGATGATGGAGGATGGGGAAGATGGAATGGGACAACTCACCATAGCCAACTCACTGCGGCCAACTCACCATGCGACAACTCACTACAGAACACTTTTAACAATTCAATTTAATTATTTAAAATAAATAAAAAAATACTTTAATTTTTGTCATTCACATTTCATTCTGTCCCTCCTTTTGCATCTGTTCTTTAATGAATCAGGATCAGAATAGAGCTGGAAGGGACCTTGGAGGTCTTCTAGTCCAGCCCCCTGCTCAAGTAGGAGGAGATCCTATATGGTTTCAGACAAGTGACTGTCCAGAGTCTCTTCTTAAAAACCTCCAGTGATGAAGCACCCACAATATCTGAAGGCAAGCTGTTCCACTGGTTAATTGTCCTCACTGTTAGGAAGTTTCTCCTTAATTTCAGGTTGCTTCTCTCCTTGATTAGTTTCCATCCGTTGTTTCTTGTCTTGCCTTCTGTGCTAAATTGATCCCTTCTTCCTCCTTGTGGCAGCCTCTCAAATACTGGAATACTACTATCATGTCGCCTCTAGTCTTTCTTTTCTCTAGACTGGCCATTCCCAAATCCTGCAACCGTTCTTCATATGTTTTAGTCTCTAGGCCAGTGGTTCTCAACCTTTCTAATACTGCGACCCCATAATACAGTTCCCCATGTTGTGGTGACCCCCAACCACTTATACATCACTGGGTGCCAGGGGCGTGGTCAAAGAAAAGGGGGGAAAGATGGCGGACAGCCTTGTTTGGCGACCCGACCCCAAATGGGGTCTTGACCCACAGGTTGAGAACCACTGCTCTAGGCCTTTAATTATCTTAGTTGCTCTTCTTTCAATTTTCCCAAAGTCTCAACATCTTTTTTGTAACGTGGTGACCAAAACTGGGTGCACTATTCCAGATGTGGCTTTACTAAGGCTTTATAAAGCGGTACTAATACTTCATGTGATTTTGATTCTATGCCTCTGTTTATACAACAGTTCTATTCCACGATTTCTTTCATATTAGTGTAACTCTTGTCCCACAGCAAGTTGGCCATGGCGAATTGTCCTGGGGTGAGTTAGCCACAGCAATTTGGCTGTGGCGAGTCTGTCATAGACCCAGTCTAGGTACAAGGGGAAATAATTGGAATATCTGATTAACTGAAAGGGCTATACAGAATCAGAAAAACCATAGAAAATCAGGTCCTCGTGATTCTCCAAAGTCTCTCTTACTTCTTTCTTAATCCTGGTGAAACTGGATAGGGATATGAATAGAACAGAGATTTTATACATGCTTCTATGTATAGTTGGAAATTTTGATAGATCTTGGAAGGAGGCTTTCCTTGAAACTAGTAACTTAGTAACTTCCTTACTAATATATTTCCATGCCAAAGCTTAGAGATACAGATCTCTCTAAGATGGAAAGGACTAATTGAACCTTCTTTCTTGGACAAGTGGAACAGCTTCTACATAAATTCTCTTTTATACTTTTCCTAATCATAGTTTAATTATATGCTTACTAAATCATGTCTTATGTCGTTGTGGACAAATAATATAACATTGTCTTCTTTTCCAAGTTGTAAAATAGTGTTCTGTCAATGGATGGATATTTATCAATATATAAAATTTTTGAATCCGATTGTTTAAAACAAACCCAATTTATGAGACTTCTGTGTACATTTTATCTTTCTTTTTACAACTTTTTGTCCATTTCCCAAAGTTTGCTCTCTAGGAAACACATAATTATTAATAGTGTTGATAACTTCCACTTTATGGTCTTTGCTAGCTGATTTTCATTGACTACATATAACCCAATAAAAATAGAATGGAATGGAATGGAATGGAATAGAATAGAATAGAATAGAATAGAATAGAATAGAATAGAATAGAATAGAATAGAATAGAATAGAATAGAATAGAATAGAATAGAATAGAATAGAAAGGGACATTGGAGGTCTTCTTGTCCAGCCCCTGCTCAAGCAGGAGAACCTATACCAGTGATGGCGAACCTTTTAGAGACCAAGTGCCCAAACTGCAACCCAAAACCCATTTATTTATCACCGGGTGCCAGGTGGGCATAGCCCATTGGCTGGGCGTGGCTGTGGTGGTCATGGCAGACTGGGTGGATGCGGCCAAGGTGGACATGGTCATCTTGATGTTGCTCGTGGGGAGAGATGCCTGTGGGGGCCAGGCAGGGTTGAGGGAGAGCCAGGGGGTCTCTGGCAGGTGGGGCAGTGGGCAGGAGGGTGAGGTAAGGCAGGGCGGGGGTGCAATTGTCGCAGGGCAAAGTAACGCAGGGGCCAGGGCAGCTGCTGCCTGACACCATCAGCCCCCGCACATAGAGGCCAGCGAGTGCATGGGGGCTGACAGTGTCCATCAGCAGCCACAGCCTGCCGGCCCCTTGACCGGCACACTCTGGGGCTCCGCAGCCCACCACTAGCAATTCAGAGAAGCTGCCTCTGAGCTGGACAGCCAGCTGACAACTGAGAAGATGATGCAGTGGGTGGTGCCCAGGAAAAGGAGAGCATGCGAGGCCAGGAGGGATGGGATGGGGGAGGGGGGAAACCAGCCATGCTGGGATGCATCCGGCCATGTGGGACCTCGTCGAGTTAGCAGGCGGTTGGTTGAAGAGGGACAGTTGCCATCTCCAGGGCATGGCGCGCGTGCCCACAGAGAGGGTTCTGAGTGCCGCCTCTGGCATGCATGCCATAGGTTCGCCATCACTGACCTATACCATCTCAGACAAGTGACTATCTAGCCTCTTTTTAAAAATCTACAGTGATTGAGCACCCACCATTTCTGGGGGCAAGCTGTTCCATTGATTAATTGTCCTCACTGTCAGGAAGTTTCTCCTTAATTCCAGGTTGCTTCTCTCTTTGATCAGTTTCCAACCATTGTTTCTTGTCCTGCCCTCTGGTGCTTTGGAGAATAACGTGATCCCCTCTTCTTTGTGGCAGCCCCCCAAATACTGCTATCATGTCTCCCCTATTTCTTCTTTTCTTTACACTAGCCAAATCCAAGTCCTGTAGCTGTTCTTCATATGTTTTAGTCTCCAGGCCTTTCATCATCTTAGTTGCTCTTTTTTAAATATAGTGTCTTCATCACTGTCATCCTAGAAAAGTCTTTAGCATTTTATTCAGTATCTGTATGTTGAGTTGTTGCTTCTTTGAAAGTTATATCTACCTGATTCTCTAACAGTTTTTCTTCAAATCTTTTCATTGTGGTTGAATCCTAATAATCTGAATTAACCAGATATCTATACCAAATAAAGTAGGGATAGCAAAAGATTAAATCATTCCAATTGTGTACACTTACATAGTTCATAAATAATTAGTTGAAAAGTTCTGTTTTTCCCCTTCTGTAACTTCCCTCTTCACAATTTAGTACAGAAATAGATCACTAATGGTTTGAGGAACAAAGCCATGGAGGAACAGCATCTGACAAGTCTCAAAGGAGCAGATGTATATTTTAAAATACTTGCTATATCAAACATTGAAATCTTCTGAAATTAAATTGTCAAACTCAGACCAAGATATTTCCATGTAACTTGTCTGCATGTGATATATTTTTAATGTAAATCTAAATAAATGCAACTTGAAAAAGATCCTGAGATATGTAAACTTCTGGTCATTTGTTGAGCCATCTCTCTCTCTCTCTCTCTCTCTCTCTCTCTCTCTCTCTCTCTCTCTCTCTCTCTCTCTCCCTCCCTCCCTCCCTCCCTCCCTCCCTCCCCCATCTCTCTCTGTGATTGTGATTGTGATTGTGTGTGTGTGTGTGCTGCCTTCTATGAATGTATATTGGACAGACTGGGAAGAAAGCGAGGGATCTGAGGGGCCTGGAGATCTTCTCATATCCATCCCTATTGCCCACTTTCTTCTCACTCTTTGCTGTGTTAGCGAAATGTTTCTTTTTCTCCAGAGGCCTGTGTGAAAGTGCCAAAGGCTTAAAGTCTGGGACTGCATTCTGACCAATATACTGTATTGCACTGACTTGATTCACCAATGTAAATGCATCTGATCTTTTCACATACTAAAGCAGATTTTGTGTGAAGACCTTTCTATAACTGGAACAATTAATCTAAGTAACTGTCCATAAAAAGTTCCTGATTATATGTATTGTGAAGAGAATATTTCAAAATGAGAAATATCTGGGGATAGTTTTGGAGTGTCCATCAGTATTCATAGCATCATCCAAAGTGATTTAAAATGACCCATCACCTCCTGGTGAGTCAGTTTTCCCACCATAAGTGCAGTTAGGAAGTGTTGACGTTTGCAACCATTAAAGCTGTTCTTCTTTTCTTTGTCCTTTCTGCTTCACTGGATTTTCTCTCCACCTATCCTCACAAAGCTAAAATGTTTTTTTTTTCTCAAACTCCTTAACAGAATGAGTGCTATGATGGCACAAATATTCAGTAATGCCAAAAGGCAGCCAAGTAATACAAAATGCCACTCCTTGCTGCCATCATGTGGTCAATGGGTGAAACAATTACAGTAATAATCAATCTATATCAGTGGTTCTCAACCTTTTTAATGCCGTGACCCCCCAACCGGTCGTAAGTCGAGGATTACCCAACCGGTCGTACGTCGAGGACAGCCTGAATAATTCCTATTGGCTTTTGAAAGCCAATAGAATTAGACTCTATTCAAGAGAGTCTATTCTATTGGCTTTCAAAAGCCAATAGAATAAAAGGGAGTAGCACAGCTAAGGAAAAGGGGGAAAAATGGCGGACTGCGTTGTTTGGCGACCCCCGTGAAATGGTCATTCGACCCCAAATGGGGTCGCGACCCACAGGTTGAGAACCGCTGATCTATATTATGTATAAAATTAATCAGGTCAAGGTGGCAAACATACTCAATGCTCTTGTCCCCTATTTTCCCCACAACAACAACCCTATGACAGTGATGGCGAACCTTTTAGAGACCGAGTGCCCAAACTGCAACCCAAAACCCATTTATGCATCGTCGGGTGTCGGGTGGGTGTGGCCATTGGCTGGGTGTAGCCAGTTGGGTGGGTGTGGCCAATTGGGTAGGTGTGGCTGCGGTGGTAACGGCAGACTGGGTGGGACTAAAAAGTTCAATCAATCAATTCCAACTTTGGAAGATCTTTTTTTTTCCCCGTAAGAAGTTGAAATTGACTGATTGATTGAACCTTTTTTTTTTTTGCACACAGCGGCGGAGGCCTAAAGCGAAAAGGTTTTATAAAACCCAGCTGAAGGCCTAGGACTGGGGCAACGGCGCGCTTACCCACAGAGAGGGCTCTACGTGCAGCCTCTGGCACCCGTGCCATAGGTTCGCCACCACTGCCCTATGAGATGGGTTGAACTGAGGGAGGGAGGGAGGGAGGGAGGGGGAGGGAGGGAGAGGGAGAGGGAGAGGGAGAGGGAGAGGGAGAGAGAGAGAGAGAGAGAAAGAGAGAGAGAGAGAGAGAGAGACTGGCCCAAAGTCACCTAGTCGGCTTTCAAATCTAAGAGAGGACCACAATTCACAGCCTCTTGATTTCCAGGCCAACACCTTTACAACTACACCAAATTGGTTCTGTGACTGAAAAAAAAACACCCTCCAAAATAATCACTCAGTGGTATGGAAGGAAAGAAATAAAAAATACCAGACTGTGAAGTAACTCAAGCATTGAAGATGCCAACATGAAGCAGATTTTTCACATTATGGGTATTGCTGCGAAACTATAATAAAGGTTAAAGCTATGTGGATAAATAATGCAGCCCCAGTCTGTTTTGGGAACAAGGTAAGATCACACTACGAGAATGACAGTAAGATAGGACATCATGAAAGCAGAATATAACGAAGCAGAATATAACGAAGCAGCCATAATTCCACCCATTATTTCCAGAGCTACTTTTCTAACAGTAACAAAGACTGCATCAATATACAGTTGATTCTCATCATTCCGGGTAGTTATGTTCTATAAAGTTGCCATGAACACTGAATTATTGAATAATGAAGCATTCTTTTAAGAAGAAATACATAACACTTTTTTACAGTCTGAAAGCCAAAGGCAGTGTGTCACCTCATTCAACCTCAATTGGGAACGTGCACCTCAAGTGACTCAAATTTTTCACTGCTCTGCACATGTCTGTGAAAGTGCTGCGAGTATTGATTTCAGGGTTACAAATTTAGTTAGCAGGTAATTTGCAAATATTGTCTCCGTACTATATTGCTTTTATAGCTTGTTAATAGACTATCATAGAAAACAAGCCATGACAATACTGATATATACATACAGTACATGTATATAATGCTATTCTCTTTTAAGATAAGTGACATTATGCGAAGTGCAGAAAGAAGCAAGAAATAAGGCCTGAGGTAAGACAATGAAATAGAGCTAAATTTAGTTTGTCCCACTAGTCTTCCCTATCTTTTTCATAGCACTTAGATTTACATATCGCTCCATAGTGCTTTATAGTAGCGGCTCCCAACCTTTTGGGCACCAGGGACCGGTTCGTGGTGAGAAGTTTTTCCGTGGACTGGAGGGGGCATGGTTTTGCAGTGTCAGTGATTCCAAGATTTCTGATAAATTTGTACAGTATTTCTACTGCCTTTAAGCTAAGTCCTCCATTTGTTGGAGAAGGAAAGGTTTGGCTCAGGATCCCCACCTTCTTCCCTGTCAAGCCAGTATACATTCACTGGATTGCAGTGTTCCTTATCCAGTATTCACAACAGAAGTGCCAACCACCTCTTCATCACAGATTCAGTTTTCTAACATCTGAAAGAATTTCTTTTTCCAAATAAAGAAGGAAAGGGAATATAAAAAATAAACAGCGGGCCAGAACAAATTACCAGAAACTTATACATCACAGGTTTCCCTGTCCCCAGTTGCATTTACCTGTTTGCATTAAAAATATACAAAATCCAGGTAAGCTACATAGAGTAGCTACAAACTACTCCTCTGAGTTTGACAGTTTAATCTCAGAAAACTTCTGACAAGGAGCAGGATGGGGATAGTGCAACCATTCTTGCTCTCCTTGACCTCTCAGCAGCCTTCAACACCACCAACCACGGTATCCTTTTGGGCTGGCTAGGGGGTCTGGGGCCAGACAGCACAGTCTTGCACTGGTTTGACTCCTTTCTCCAAAGATGGTCCCAATTGGTGTTGATAGGGAGAGATCCAATCCATAGCTGCTCTTCTTTGGCATGCCACATGGACAGTACTCTCTCCACTCCTTTAATACTGACATGAAGTTGCTGAGTAAGATCATCCATCACCATGGATATCATCAATACGTGGATGATACTCAACTTTATATCTCCATCTCCAAGTGAGGCTACTGCTTCCCTCTCATGGTGTCTGGAGGCTGTGAGAGTTTGGATGGGGGACAAGCACCTTCGGCTGAACCCTGGCAAGACCAAATGGCTTTGGGTCCCTAAAGCTTCAAGATCTGGCACTATGATATCTTTAGCTCTGGATAGGGTAGCACTACCCCAGATAGGTTTGATCTGCAACTTGGGGTTCTCCTGGACTCGCAACTAATGCTTGGAGAGGAGATGGCAGTTGTGGCTAGGAGAGCCTTCGCGTAACTTTGGGTTGTGCACCAGTTGCAGCCTTTGCTGGATCAGGAGTCACTGTGTTTAGTCACCCAAGCCTTACTCATTTCACACTTAGACTACTGCAATGCATTCTACATGGGGCAGACTTGAAGAGCATTCGGAAGCCTGAACTGATGTCGAGTGGGCTATATTCAGGAGAGATTAAAAACAGTCCTTAAAGGGCTATTTCACCAAGTTTATTTTTTTCAGTAAACCAATTCTCCAAAACATCAAGTGCATTAAACAGTAAGAACAGACTGATATATTAAATGACAAATCAGTCTTGGATAAAGCTGGTCAAAATTACATATATGAATAGAGTTTAAGCCAAGATTTGAAAACACAATGGTCTACACTCCACTTTGCAGCTGGGAGAAGAAATAACTAGGACTAATTTTCATTTTGCTCCCAAAACTAGGATTGAAGAAATTCTGGTTAATTATTAAGCACTAACTGTAAAACTTTGGGTTGTTTACATGAACTTGAAAAAATGCTCAAGTCTGGTACCCGTCATGCATTCTATCCATATAAGCAAGCTATAGCTTACTGTTCTGTATGAAGTCTATGCTCATGGTCTTCTCATTTACTTTTTCTAAAAAGAGAGATAATCATGTAGATTGCAGTTGTAATTATTCCCCTCCCCCCTTTCCCAAAATATAGCAGGAAAGAGCTGTATGAAGGGCTGATTAAGTTGATAGGAAATGTGGGTTGGTTTTGGCCCAAGTCTCAAAAGAGCTTTACTTAATAATCTATCCCAGTCTCTGCAGGTAGATAGTCAAGCAGATTTATCTCCTAGTACTCAGAGCAAAAACAGCATCATCAGTGAAAAGCACAGTTCACAAAAATAGGCAAAACCTTCACTCTTGACCACAGCTCTAAAAATATATATTTTAGATGAAACATCAACATAGGTCCAATTTCTTATTTCAGGTACACAAAGAAAATTGGCTGCAATAGTCACAAATAATTGAAAGAACTAAGTAAAAAGGACAACAGCATAAGCAAATAATCTGATGGTAGAGCATACATTGTTTCATTAATATTGTCAAACTTCAACAGGACAGTAACAAAGAAATGCAATATATTGCCTTTCCCAGACATCTGAGATTACAGCTCTTTCCAGAATGCCTAGAAGTCAAGGATTATATGACAAGAACTAAATTGAAAAGGGCATTATTAAACCCAGTAACCTTTTCTGATGCTGGATCTTGATTTCCCTCACCAAATACCATTTGCATATAATCAGGGTTTCAAAGTACATAGGAATAAATTACTTTATCGTAGAATGTGTGCATGTATCTATACATACTCTATATATACATATACACACAAGGACAATTCAAATTTATTTATACAAAATATATCAACGGCCATCCAACGCTTTGTCACGTGTGATAACTGACTCATCAAATTTAATCATGAGTGTGGTCCCTTTGTGCCAATGGGCTGTGACTTTAGCAGGGAATCCACTGCAAGTGAGCATGGCCTCCACAATGCCGGCAGTGAAGGAAGCACAGTTGAGGGTGCTGTTCTCCTTGGGAATTGAAATGTAAGTGTTGATAAGAGGCTCTTTCTCAATGATATAGTAGGTCTTGTCGTCATCGTTGGCTTGCTCAAGCTTGTCAGCTTCCTTCCCAAAGAGAGCCTTCCAAACAGTCACTTTGATGAAGAGCAGAATATTGATGACCTTGGTTTCCCGCTTACCATTTTTCTCTCGCATTACCAGCACATCCAGGATACGAGCTCCCACCTGCTGGCCCAGCTCAGAAAGTTTGTTCTGAAGCTCAGAAACAGAATAGACCCTGTTCTGGCAGTACTGTACAATCTCGGAAAACAGCAGGGAAAAGGCACTGAGGCTTACATCTGTCTTGGGTCGGGTGAGTGAACGTTCAAGGATAGCAGACTTTCCACGAGTAAAACGCGCATCCATAGTGCTACTGAGGAAAAAAAGTTATCGAGGCAATAAATACATGGCTACAATACATAGTGCTGTTTAATTTAGAAACAAAGAAACACGTGAGTGGGGGAGAGAAAAAGTAAAAACTTTTTCAGTGACTCAACAATGTCTATGCGAATATCTTCCTCCACCTTTTGACACTAGAGATCATCATACAAAATAATTAAAACTGATGGTTGGGAAACCATCAACTTATTCACCAGACTGGAAAGCTAATACTGTATACCTGCATTACGTAATGTTTAATATATAGAATTTAGAGTGAAAGCCATTCATTTAAATGATGTGGTTTTTAAGAGATAGATAGATATAATATATATAAGTAACATCCATACATTTGTTTTTTATGATTTTATATATATGATTATATTTTATATAAATGATGTGGTTATATTTATATTGTATATATAGATAGTCCTCGACTTAAAATCATTCATTTCGTGACTTTTGAAGTCACCAACGAAAAAAGTGACTTATGATGGTTTTTCACACTTAAAATATTGCAGCATCCCCCAATCACATGATCAACATTTGGGGTCATGTGATCACTATCTGTAACCTTCCAGGCAGTTTTCAACAATCAAAGTCAGATTTGCTTAACAACTGCATGATTCATTTAATGACTGCAAACTGCAGTGCTTCACTTAACTGTGGAAGAAAGGTTTTAAAATGGATCAAAACTCACTAAAACTAAAAGTGAGCAAAACTCATTTAACAACTGCCTTGCTTAGCAACAAAATCTGGGGATAAACTGTGATCATAAGTTGAAAACTATTTTATTTTATATCTATATCTATATTATATATGTATATGTATATGCATACTTATATATGAAAATAACTACATTTAAATTATACACACATACATATGATACAAAAAAGCAGGTCTATGAATGTTACTTATGATAAACATAAAACATTCTGATTCAGATGAAATTGAAAACAGTAACAGAACATTATAACTTTTGTTACATTATGTTGGTTTTTCTGAAGCTTTTAATTGGCCAAAGTGAAACAGTCCCCGTGACTGACCCCGATTGGATCCTGAAAGTATTCTGGATGACAATACGATTTAGATCAGTGGTTCTCAACCTGTGGGTCGGGACCCCATTTGGGGTTGAACAACCATTTCACGGGGGTCGCCAAACAACGCAGTCCGCCATTTCCCCCCCCCTTTTCCTTAGCTGTGCTACTCCCTTTTATTCTATTGGCTTTTGAAAGCCAATAGAATAGACTCTCTTGAATAGAGTCTAATTCTATTGGCTTTCAAAGCCAATAGGAATTGTCCAGGCTGTCTCTGCCCTGCTGAGCCCGCCAAAAGTCCCATTCTGCAAACGGTGCTGCACCAGTTGAGTAGTCCTCGACTTACAACCGGCTGGGGGTCGCGGCATTAAAAAGGTTGAGAACCACTGATTTAGATGCTTTTGCTATCAACTTCATAATTGTAAATTATGAAAACAATTTGGCTTACATAACTCCCCCATTTCAGGGAGAGTTTCCTTTAGACTACATGGGGGGGGGGGAATTGTTTTGCTTTCTATGATGGAGTTATAGATTGCTAAAGTACCGGCCCCCCACACCCGCACAACGTTACATCGCACAAAATTTGCTTGGGAGCAGCCCCGTCAGCTATATCCGATGTTAAAACTCAGTGTAACATAAGGCAGGGAATACCTTCCTCATGCCAGGTACCAACTGCCCCTGGAGTGAGACCTCCCTCCAAATTAGACAACCTGGGGCAACACGACCATGACAGGAAGGGGGGGGGCATGGGCTACAATAGTTTATCTTGCAAACCAAGCCTCCCCCCCCCTCGCAATCGCCCCCTCCATCTCTCACCCAAAGAACGAGATTAACCCTCGCCTTCAGCTCCTTTTCTCTTCCGGCAGTAGAAGGACCGGAAAGAACGAGCGCACAGCGGAAGCACCGTGAACCCGAAGGCGTCGCTATGGCAACGGGTCCGCAGCCAAGCCAGTTTCCCGTCGCCCTCGCCGAACTAGCCTGCAAAAACACTGGGCGGCCACTAGATGGCAGAAAGAGATATAGAACTGTCTCGATCGGGCGTCTAGCGCGCGTCACAAACTCAAAGCAACTGGGAGGCAAGCAGGAGGCTTAATCGGTATAAAATATCATTATAATAAACGAATTTTGTTTCATAACAACGGCTGAATGCTGCAAAATGATATGCTCATCACATTACAATTTGTCCTAATTGGAATGGCTGTTAGAGCAAACACGGGTGAGTTCAAAAGAGAGGTTTTATATACTTACCTTAGGAAATAAATTCTGGCTTGAACTGTACAGTAAAACTACAGTTATTAGTTTTGCTTTGCGCACATGGGAGATTCAAAACACCTCAACAGTCACTTTTCCAAAGGGAAACCATTTTATGAGAATATGACTGTCAAGTTCAGATGTTTAGAAGAATAACAGAATTGGAAGGGATCTTATAGGTCATCTGGTCCAATCCCCTGCTTAAGCAGGAGACCCTATAGCCACCCTATACCATTGTACATTGTCCTCAAATATTTTGAAATCCTTTTTCATGTTTCCTAGCTCTTTGGTTTCCTAATTTTTCCTTTCCCTTAATGAGAGGACTTCCTTTGAAACAAGTCTACTTTATCTGGATTCACCATATTTTTCCCCATAAAGTTGCCATTTCCTTCCCTGTTAGCTCTCACTCAATGAAGGGACTGAGTGACAACTAAAAAAGTCCCAGCATGGAAATGTTTGTGCTTGTTTGTCTGGTATCTAAACTACAGGAAGAACTTCTTGGAGTTTTGCAACACAAAAAAAAGCGTTGCCATCCTCTCAAAACAAAATACTGATTGTCTTTGGGGAAGTATCTGGATCCTATTTTAGAAGAAATTTCTGGAGCCCTATCATACCGGAGGAATAGGAAATATGGAAGGCCAGATGCAAGGTAGGAAAAGGCTTCTACTAATAACTATGAAAGCTATATTTTTCTATGGCAACCTGAACCTCTTCTTTTGCTTTGTCCACATGAAATTACTATGTATCATCCACAATGCAAGCCTGAGGCAGCTCAAAATCATTTTTAACTCTTCCAGTTTTTTAAAAAGTGTCTTTTTTCATGACATAATGAAAAACAGGTATGATCTGGCACATGTTACTGACCACATTTGCTTTTGTGGTCAAGGTTAGGGAACCGCTTACCTACCACTAACCACTTCAGGCTACTCTGACGTTCTATAACACTTTTCAGACCTTATGTGGTTTCCTGAAAACACACACAGGTTGACATAAATCTGGTCAGAGCAGTAGTTTGGTAGTTCTGTCACCAATGACTGCATTACAAGTTTTCTCTTCTGCTGCTGACGAGTTTCATATGGCTCATTGCAAAGTCAGCCAGATGTTCAGACTGTATTTGACATTTTTATCCACCTATTAAGTCCTGCCCAAGGACCTGAGATGTTTAATGGTGTCAGAGGAATTGTCGCAGAATGTAAGTTGTTCCAAGTAAAGCTGCCTTTTGCAATTGACTTATGGTGAATTTGTCAATGCCAATATGTTCAAGTGATGCTCCAATTGTTTTGGGGTTGCATCTAAGGTGCCTATTACTATTGATACTAACTTTGCTTTCTTTTGCCAAAGTTGTTCTATTTCTGTTTACAGGTCTTTATCTTCTCCAGTTCTTTCTCTTCTATTCTTCTGTCTCCAGATACTACCACATCCACTATCAGACCTTTTCATCTTTCTTATCGACACTTGTTAAGTCTGATGTGTTATGTGGCAGGTGCCTGCCTGTTTGAATTCTAAAGTCCCAGAGTATTTTAATTATTTTTATTATTATTTTATTTCCTCTGAGAACTTGTACAAGATCAGAGAAACACTTCCTGGGGCAGAATTGGGTACTAATAAAGGAGAATATTTCTAGCTCAGGACTGAAATGAGGGGTCCTTGGTGCTCTCGGAGCTTGGTTGTTTTCTTGCAGATGTTTCATTACCTAAACTAGATAACATCATTAGTGCTAGTAACATCACTAGTGTCTGCACTTCCCATAGCTGTTTTATAGCACAATAGAGTTACTTATATTCCAGGCTGGATGGAAGACAACGGATGCCATCCCATCCCATTCTGGCTGTGGTAGCATCATGGGCCAAGGTGATAGTTGTGAATCTGAAACTCTTCACTAGCATGAAACTGGATTCCTTGAACTTATAGCACTAGTCAGGAGCAGAACTAACTCATGATCATTTACTCACTTCTGTTTCTCTTTGTGCTCCCATCCATACCTTTGACTTTTTGCTCTTCCACCCTTCATACCAACCAGAACTTCACCCCAATTCACCACACACCCTTCCTCCATACATATACTCTGTCAGCTGGGCTACTAATCAGAACAATGGTGGTGCAATAAAGGGGAAAAGGCCTATCTTAGGGTCAAGTTTTGTGAGAACCAGTTTGGCATAGTAGTTAAAGAACCAGGCTGGAAATTAGGAGATTGTAAGTTTCAACTCCTACCTTGGGCACAGTGCTAGATGGGTGACCTTGGGCCAGTCTCTCTTTCAGGCCCAGGAAATAGGCAATGGCAAAAGAGGCATTTCTGAAATCTTGGTAAGAAAACTTCAGGGAGTTTTCCAGGTGGTCACTAGAAGTCATCACTGACTCAAAGCCCCTCCCCTTCTAAAAAAATCTAGTGCCAAAGGGCAGAGAATGTGGGAAGGGGGGGGGGCAAAGGATAAAAGCATCTGAATATCTGGGAAAACAGGAAAGGCCCAGGGACCCGTGAAGCGAGAACAGTCCCTAGTCTGGACTAAGAATCAACCTGACCCTGTTACCAGTCCATTGCAAATAGAACCTTTAAAGTCAACTTCAGGCGTATCCAGGACTACCATAGGTCTTTGCAGTGCATTATAAAGGCCATCAGGGAAATCTTTGCATTCAGGAGGAACAAGATTGTGCTCAAAATATAGATTTTTTTAAAAAAAAATCCTACTCTTTAGAGCAGAATGGTGGCAGAGTAGAGGTGAGAGGCATGCTCAAGTTAGCATCAAGTTTGATGTGAGTTAAGGAACCAGGCTGGAAAGCAGGAGACTATAAGTTTTACTTCTGCCTTGGGCACAATGACTTGCCCATTACTTTTGCCTGACTTTACCTCATATGTGGCTATAGCAGTGGTTCTCAACCTTTTTAATGCCGCAATCCCCAACCAGTCGTAAGTCGAGGACTACTCAACCGGTCATAAGTTGAGGACTACTCAACTGGTGCAGCCCTGTTGCAGAATGGGACTTTTGGCGGGCTCAGCAGGGCAGAGACAGCCTGGACAATTCCTATTGGCTTTTGAAAGCCAATAGAATTAGACTCTATTCAAGAGAGTCTATTCTATTGGCTTTCAAAAGCCAATAGAATAAAAGGGAGTAGCACAGCTAAGGAAAAGGGGGAAAAAATGTCAGACTGCGTTGTTTGGCGACCTCCGTGAAATGGTCGTTCGACCCCAAATGGAGTCCTGACCCACAGGTTGAGAACCACTGGGCTATAGCCTTTTTACACACACACACACACCTCAAGTGGTGAACATACCAATATTTCTTCCTTTTCTGAGTTGGGCTGAAAAAGTGTATCTCCCAGCTAGTTTTTCATGCATAAGGCAGGAACTACAACTCACAGTCTCCTGGTTTCTAGGCCAACATCTTTAATCTCTACACCAAACTACACCAAGCTTTTATTATATAGCAACTTATACAGAGCAGAACTTAACAGTGTTTCTTTTTCTAGTCTTTGGAAGCAATCTGGACAATTCTGAAAGAAATTATCAGAACGTTGTACCTCCAAATAGAACAAGAGCAATGAAATCAAAGTCAGGTATGAAAAACACAAAAGCATCTAGGGATGTAAATTTAAAATCATGGGGGATTTTTCTAGTGTGGGAAAAATTAAAAAGTCTCAATGTGAAGGGGAGATATTTATGATTTCATTGACCCCCTCCCCCGACATGCTCTATTCATGCCTATTTAAACAATTGCTATATTATTAACAGTGCTACAGAGGAATGAGATGGCGATTTTATGAATATTTGATTGTGAAATTGTTGGCAGTCTTCTAGTTTTTTTTTTTTATTTTATCTCGAAGCATTTTAAGGTCTAGGTGGCTCTGTTGAATTGTATAGTATCTTCAATAAATTATAAACCAGAACTTCTGGTTGCCTTTTTAAACCTCTCTGTCCTTCTAGAAGAACAGGTTTAAAAAGTATAAAAGTTTATGACATATGGCCAAGGTAAAATTATTTTGACCTATCTCACCCATCTTTCCCTTCATATCCCACAGTGTCCCCTTCCCGGGGATGGGAGGGAGATAAATTACTCAAGCATGGGCCCTTTTCAGTATTCTGACTTTTGTACATATGCCTCCTTCTGGTTATATACGTTTGCTCTGCTTTCTTCGACCAGCCATCGAACAATATAGTAATCCATTTACTTTCTATTGGTTATTTACAGGGGCATCTTCATTTGTGCATATTGCCAATCATACGGGTTGCATCTCTTCGAGAGCATCTAAGATCGTCCTCTACATCTTGGTGTGTGTATCCCTGTTGATGGCAACAGCTGCTTTCCTGCTGGCCTTTTTGAAATGTATGTTCAATCGCATCCATGTTAATTGTCATTATCAAACTATGCTACAAGACAACTCATTTATGGGCAATAAGAAATAAATTAATTCAGCTTCCCACCAAACAATAGGTTCACTATACTACTTTCATTTCCTTTTAATCAACCAATTTTGTAGGTGACTCATGCTATTGCATTTCTCTTGTACGGTTCATTCAGTCACCTAGATGCAGAGATAGAGGAGAATTATATGATTCGTACAGGAAGCAAAAAGTGGTGATCTGGTGAGAAAATCTTTGGCCCTGTAGAAATGCAGTATGCCTTCAGAAATATACATGCTTTGGCTATCCAGAGATTGGGGAAATTACTCCATTTTAAAGCTGTAATAAGTAGAGGGGTTGAAGGAAAATCATAGAAACATAGAAAATTAATGGCAGAAAAAGATCTAGTAGTCCATCCAGTTTACCCTTTGAGGTTCTTTTGTTAGTTTCTTTTTAATTAATTAATTTTAGTATCATTTTTATAAGTCTTAGGAAAATGATAGCAGATGTTTTTTATTTGTACCATATTGGCATAGTTGGTATAGTAATATGGAAGTATAGAATCCTTGCAACACCCTCTTACTTACCATATTGCATGGCTCTGTGCCCTGCAGTTATCCCTCAGTGTCCAAAAGGCTGGCTGAAGTTCCAGACAAATTGCTACTACTTCTCTGCTGATCAGCAACCTTGGGAGAAGGCAATGAGTAACTGCCAAAGCCTCAAAGCTCACCTGGTAGTGATTGATGATAAAAATGACACAGATAAACAGGTGAGCCATTCCTTATGAGACAGGTTATCTTGCCCTCTAAAGTTTTTCCTGCTACCATTCCTCACCCAGCCCTATTCTTACGTAAGGCACAATACAAACATTTGCAATTGAGCGTGGTTCAAATTTTGTTCTGCCATCCATTTCCTAAATATTAAGTATATGAAAGAAATCTTAACATTTTAAGAGGAGGGCATATCTGCTGAACACTCTCTGTTTTATTAAAGATTTGAAACTTTCACAAAAAGAAGCCCCCCCCTCTCTTTTTTATACAAAACACAAATATTTTTAGCTAGCTGACATGTACACAGGCATAAGAGAGATTCCAGATGGAGGTTGCATTATTCCAATGCATACTGAAAAAAATATATTGGCATAACAATTACTGATCTGATTGTTATTCTGAATTTATCCTCTGAACCTTCTGTTCTAGCTTGCTGCTAAATGGTGGTGTCCTGATTTATAGTGTGAGAAGGACAAGAATTAGTGTCGAATTCCCTCTCTCTTCCTTTGCACTAACACTCCTTCCTCCCCCTCCCATTATTGCTCTTCAGCTGCTATTCAGGGTGATCTACATTTTTAAGCCAAGTATTGACTTGGAGACCTAGTGGATACAGAGGAGAGTCCACTGTGAAATAAAACAGTCTCCCCACTGCCTCAAGTAGAATATCCCTAGAATATAATGCCAGGACCAGATGATTAGTTGCATCTGCCCACACCATCACAAAATGGCCAATAGATGCCACATTGATTCCATCTCCAGGGAGTTACTTGACTGTAACACTGAACTGAATGTGAAATAGCTCATTGTAAAACTCCCAAGCCTGTGGCCAATTTAGGGGCGGGGAACTTGCTTTAACACAGTGGTTCTCAACCTTCCTAATGCCGTGACCCTTTAATACAGTTCCTCATGTTGTGGTGACCCCCAACCATAAAATTATTTTCGTTGCTACTTCATAACTGTAATTTTGCTACTGTTATGAATCGTAATGTAAATATCTGATATGCAGGATGTATTTTCATTGTTACTCATTCAAATGATCATTCTTTCACATACGTATGCGGGTTAGAAATAAGTTATCCAATCTCATGATTCCTCAGTGCAATTTGAAGTGATTTATTTTTCTCATTTGCACTGAAAATTAAAGGTAATTCCTTTCTATGTTTTTTTTTAAATTCCCATTCAAGAAACATTCAATGAACTCAGGCAAGCAAGTTGTTCTTTGTAGGTGGCACTTTAGCTTATATTAAAAGTTCCAGTCAGATGAAAATAAATCAGCAGGTTACAGGGTGTTCTGTGAAGATGTTCTATAGCCATCCATTTTAAATAGGGGACATCTGTTTCAAAGTTGTTTTCAATCAAATGATCTCCCATGATGAAGTTGTGTCAGTGGGAGACAACTGACAGAAGTTTTAAGATCAGTTTGTGAAGCCTGTTCAAAAGGTTTTTCCTCCAAACCACATTGTGATCAATTCCATGGCACATTTGCTGCTACACAAGGCCAGCTGTTGCATCTGTTTGTCTTCTTTGTTAGTATCCTCACACAAAAGCAAACAAAAAAAGCACACACATTCTGAAACTCCACCATCACCTGATGATTCTTTCTTTCGTGTAGGTGTGGGAGGGAAAAGCTGGCTTGAAAGTTAAATACCAGGAAGAACTAATTGTTGCATCATGTTTATAGTACACTGTGTACTTATTAGGCCTAATACAGATTACATTACATTATCCATGGGAACAAGTTACCTGGCTGCCCTTCTCCAAGACACTTGGGTGTTTTGAAAATAAGTACTGAACGACCTCTTGCACTGACCCTCTAACTCTCATTCCCTGCCGTATAAGAGGCAGGTATTTTGTCAGCTGCACATTTCAACTTTGAGAACTTTTGAGTGCTGGCAGGGGGAAGAAGTTCCTTCATTGCTTTTTTTCTCCCCAAGCCATGATTGAAGGCGGCAGGAAATGCTTCTCAAACCGAAAAGAACCGAGTTTAATCCAACTGGCTTCTCTCGGGGTTCAGCACCAATGACTTTATTTATTATTCGAGGGCTGAGGAAAAGGTTAAGTTTGGAAGAGGGAAGAGAGAGAGGGGTGAATGCTGGAAGAGTTGTCTCAGTGCCCCGTCCCCGCGTGCGTGTGTGTGAAGGTCGCATGCGAGTGGCGTCGGTGTCATGGGGGGGAGGAGCCAGGCAAACCTGGCCTCTCTTGTTCTCTGACGTCTCGACTCAGGCTGGGCAGCCTTGGGGCTGGAAGGCGAGGAAAGCAAGGCCACGTGTGCTCAGGTAAAAAGCGCTCCAGCCCAGCTGCTGGCCGTGAGACATGCGCATTGCAGAGCGCCCTTTCACCTGCTCAGTTATGCCAAGTATGTGAGCCCGAGCAGCAGCAGTGGCAGCAGCAAAGAGCGAGAGGCGCCCAAGGACCAACTGTCATCATGCCAGGTACTCGTATATGGGCGTATCTGCATGTGGGCGGACCCGCCTGGGGACGGATAGAGAAGCAGTGTCTGGGTTCCTAAGACCATCAGAAATATGTGTTTTCCGATGGTCTTAGACCCCTGTGAAAGGGTTGTTTGACCCCCGAAGGGGTCGCGACCCACAGGTTGAGAACCGCTGCTTTAACATCAAAACAAATAAGGACAACTTTAAAGCGCCTCAGGTATGAGTTGAGGATGAAATGAAAACAAGATCAGGAGGAAAAGGAATTTTGCCACAGCATGTTTGAAGTATACTTGAGTGCAACTGGGAAAAGATAATTGACCACAATGTTAATCCCAATCAACAGAGTTATCTGTTGAAGCTTACTGCTGGATGGTATTCTGGAAATCTCTGAATTTTCCTTTCAGTAAAAATAATTGAGATTCATTAATTCACATCTTTGTGTTTGTATTTTTAAAGAATTTTCAAATAGAGCTTTTTCTATAATCTTGGATTGTTTTAAGAGAAGTGAAATTCAATAAATCTGCTGCAATCCCAGTTTGGGTGAATGCCACCAGTACCCTTAGTCCTGATTCAGTGAATTGGATCTTAGTCATAGCTCCAGACATTAATATAATCCTTTTTGCTTTAATTTTTCCCCAGGGATTTCTGGACCATCTAAAAAATTCTAGCTATTGGATTGGCCTCAGGAGGCACCCTAAAGACAAGTGGATGTGGATAAATGGCAAATCCTTTCAAGAGGCGTAAGTAAAAGTTACTGATGATGGCTCTTCCTCTGATTGTTCCTTTCTTGATAAGTCTTTTAGGAGAGAAAAAGAGAGAAGGAACCTCTAGGAAAGTAGCCACAGATGAATGGAATTGAAATAGATTTTTCAAAACATTTTAAGATATGTTTTGATTATGGTGACACTTTTACATCATAAGTAGAGTAGTTCAAAACCTCTTGCTTGCAAGGGCAAACTATCACTCAAAAACTATGTGCTCAAAAGAAAGGAGACTGCTTCATGGAGATCTGCCCATGGAGGAGTCTATTATAGGCTGCTTTTCAAGGTTTCCCTCTTCTTCCGTTATAGAAAGTCTGGAGAGCAGAGGGAAAATCATAGCTTTTGAGCAACACTGAGGAGGAAATGTGTATCTCTTGGTGGCATCTCTTCCATAAAAGTCAAGTCCTGGATTACACTCCTAGCTAGAGATGCCACCAAGAAAAGTTAACAACCATATTTACCTAACCATTGGGTAAAATCCTTAATGGAAGAATACCCTAATTCATCTAACATGAGAACCTGCCTATTGACTGAGGAAAGGATGATGGGCAGTCTTCCTTTTTATTCATGGCTGCCTTCCCAGGTTGAGTGGTGGGTGATACACTGGGAAGAAGATGCCAGGGGGGAAACTTGGCAAATAGCCAGCTAGATATTACAGTCAGAACAGATCTTTGTAGAAAGATCAGACACTTTTTCCATTTTGTTCCAAATCTCATATATTATTTTGTAACTGCCTTCAAACACAATTGCGTAGTTAACCTATCCACAGTGGATTGCTAAGTGTTGTTGGAATTTTCACTATTGCTATCCCTGTTAGAAAAAATTTGCTTGAGTGTTGAATTATAGCTTTGTTACATTTTTCCAGATGCTATAGGTTTTTTATTTTTGTATATGTTTTTAGTATTTTTAATACCCAAAGTCAACATGCATGAGATGGGCAGCCATGTCAATCCACTGAATAAAAATAAACATAGTTTGGTTCCTCTCAAAATCTTTACTTAATTCTTGTTCCTGTCTGGAGAGATTGGTGAGGGAGAAAAATGAATGAAATATATAACAAATAAAACCATTATCTACACTGAGATATTTCACAGATTAAATAGTGATATTCAAGCATCGTACAAACTATCACTTTAATTTTGGTTCCAATAGATTGTAAGAAAAAGCTATATCCTAGCAGTGCTAAAGAACCTTAGGTTGAAAGTCATCCTGAATTTATTTGTTCTTAATGGATACTGTAGGATACTGTACTGTATTTCTAATAATTAATGCCTGGCATTTTTTCTTAACAGGACTCAATCTATTGAAAATAATAAAAAAGAAGACTGTATGTATAATCTCTGGAAAGATTCTAAAAGTAGGAAAAAGAAAACGGCTTGTACAGAACGTTTTCCTTATATCTGTGAAAAAGAGCAAACATAAAATTATGCAATTTTATAAAGTTTACCTTTTCTTTTTTTGAAAAAATCACGTACTTCATTATTTGATAGTTTCTATCCAATTTCTTAGGGAGTTACAATTTTTCAAATGCTGCAGTAATCAGAATAAGACATTCCAATTAGGAGATGCTGCTGCCTAACAAACACAACTTGTCTTTTCTTGTTTGTTTGTTTTTTTATTTTATTAAAACAAGGTAAGGGTAAAATAGATTGTAAGGTGGAGCATATTTTAAAAATGTTTTAAGGAGTGTTGTAACTTGAAGCTAGAAGAAGCATCCATATTCAATCATTCTAACTTGAAAAACACTTGTATAGATAAAGCTAAGATGTGACATAAAATATTAATGTAGCCAACAAGCAGTTTTTAATAAATCTGTCTGGAACTCTAGAGGTTTTCAAGGTTTTTTTTTTTTTTTGCTCTTATATTAATGTTTTAGCAACTGGTTAATGACCACTATAAAATTATTTTGTTTTGAATTTTCTTGCTTTTCTCAAAGTTATCCGCACATTTATGAATAAATTTAATAGCTTTACACTTGCTTGAAACATCACACTTGTGACTTATTTTATAGACCAAACAACTATGCATAGTGTTCTTGTATGCAAAGAATTGGCAACATATCCTAGAATAGGAGAGCAAGTTCCTATAGTTCAATTCTTCTGGCAGAAATATTTGTCCCCTTGATAGCATTCCTGATGGCATGCTACTGTAATTGCTTCACTCTTGTTCAATTCAGATTATTGTTCCAATAATATTTTGCCAAAGTGGGTTGAGAATAACATAACAGCATAGCAAATATGGGGTATTTAGTCCATGCTCCTGGGAAAGAATTCCTACAAATACTTGATCATGTGAAGTTGTACCTGAAGTTTCATTTTCAGGACTACCTATATTCCTATAATGAGCTGATAATGATGGGGGAATGCCAGGAATTGCTAGGAATTTAGAAATAGAAGCTACTATATTTGAAAGCCATATTTTAGCTCTTGAATGTGTTGCCAGTGGAAGTAATCTTTTGGAAGGTGAGAGTTATCCTATAATTTTATGCCATCAGTCCTAGAGTATATCTGTTCTTTCTCATAACACTTCCAGTCTGTCTGCCTTAATTTACACCAATTTCATAAACATATCAATCCTGTTAGATCTAGCAGTTCTTAGTACAGTCTGTAATCACATGTAATCAGTTGTTCAGCAACAGACGTTTTCTTGAAACTAGCACTCGAAGACTGCTAGAAGAGCATAACTATATAAAATGTGTATCGTGGAAGAGGAAATGGACTTCAATTGCATGCTGGGGGGAGGGAATCAACCTAGACCCCCAATGGTCTCCCAGTTCTAGGATAAGACTTCAATCGCAGTGCAGACCAGGGTAGCAATGGATTTCCCCCCCCCCCCCCCGTGGCTTCATGTAAATGTTGAAAAATGGTGGCAGAAGATAACTAAGTGCTATGATTTATGATAAAGACACAGCCATAGACCAACCTTTGGTTCCTCACAATCCTCAGCTAAAACTGCCCAAAAAGCAGAACCACTGAATGTGGGAATTCTTGAAGGGGGGGGGGAAAGGATTGTTTTGGACATTTCAGTCTTATCTCTGAATTAAAGCATCAGTCCATCGTTTAGGGATTCTGTGAGAAAAATGGTGAAACAGCTCACAGACACCCTGTTTTCATATGCTCACTAATAAATAAGGGTTGGAATCTCTTCATCTAATTTCTGAGATCCTGTAAATTAACCCATTTTCCTGGCATTACATCTGATTAATGAGATTTTGGTAAATGTTGCTTCCTTGGCCGCGTATTGCTTGTAGGGCTTGACACAATGTGAACCAGTTCCTCCAATCCTCACAGATGATTCAGGAGATACTATGGGGGCCTAAAACAACCAGGGCGAGCATATTCTTATTCAGGTCTAGGCAAAAGTCAACTATTTAGCAATCAATGCCATCTCTCTTCCATGCCCAGGGTTGAATCTTGGCTGGTATAGATAATCTGCCTTTTCCTGGTCATTCTATAACTGGCTCCCACCTCCAATGCCTCAATAGACCCCTGTAAAAAGAGAAAGTTGTAGAGGGTGAGATACCAGTAGTTATTCAGAATAGCTGTATCCAAAGAGGATCTCTTGAGGAAAGGTTATAATATATTCCTTTATAAGGCTGCCAGGACCTCCTACAACTGGAGCAAGGCACACACAACTTCCTTGATTCAGCTTGTCAGGTTCTCCAGCCATACGTGAGTCAGGAAGAGCAGGTGTCTAGCAACTTCAGTGTTTCTCAACCTTGACAATTTTAAGGCATGTGGACTTCAACTCCCAGAATTCCACAGCCAGCATTGCCGGCTGTGGAATTCTGGGAGTTGAAGTCCACATGCCTTAAAATTGTCAAGGTTGAGAAACACTGGAGCTGATAAATCACTGAAGACATATGAGAAGTCTATCCACTGGTGTCTGTGGACCAAAAGGAGTAAAACTACTACATAAACGCGGCATAGACTTTTACGTTTCCTAGGTTGTATACTTTCCTAAAACATTTGTTGCAAACACTAAATTATTTTTTATCTCTTTCTCCCTATCCTGCGTAGTATAAAAGTGATGGATTTCATGAGAATCTTCTGGAATCCTGTCCATGACGTCACTCGGATGAGTGGCTTCTTCTTTGCTAAGGCAGGATTGTAGATCAAGGATTCTTTACATGCCTAAAATCCTTCAATTCAAACCCAGACCACTCAGGTTAAGAGGTGGAAGCCACCCCTGATACAGGAACAGATCCTTGCTTGAGGACCTGGAGGGCTGCTGTAGATCCAAGCAGAGCGCTTTGAATATGGGGTTAAAGGCCCATTGTTTGCAATATACATATTTGCTCCACTTTATGAACATTTGCTTATTCTATTTGCTTATTCTATTTATAATCTGCCCCAGTTCCAAAGGATTTTTTTTGTCAGTTTGGTGTAGTGGAGAAGGTGCTGGCCTAAAAATTGATTGGCTGTGAGCTCCTGTGACATGAAAGCTGGCTGGGTGAACTTAGGGCCAGTCTTTTTTCTCAGCCCATCCCACCCCAGAGAGTTACTATGGGGAGAATAGGAGGAAAAAGGAGTATTAGATATATTCACTGTCTTGAGTTACTTATAAAGTAATGAAGAATTTAAAACAATTAAAATTCTGCATAACAATTGGAAAAATAAAACAAATGAAAGAAAAGAATCCAATTTCAAACTCTCAGTCAATCATCTGGAGTCAGTAAAATAAAACAGGTCACATAGTTTTCGAAATAACAACAAAATGAGAACTGCAGATACTCATTTATCCCCTTGGCAACCAATGCAGTGTCTTTAATATACATGTTATTCTAAATGGATAAAGAGTTATCTCGGCACTGTGTTTTGTGCCAGCTGCAGTTTCTGGGTTATCTTTTAATACAGCCTCACATAAAATAAATTGTAGTAGACCACTAGAACATTTTGCTCTATTATAATGTTGAAAATTCAGGATGTTTCACATGCAGAATTCCAAATACCAGGCTCAGCTAGCTTGAGAGTGTCTAGCTAGTAGGAACATCCACAAGGGGTTCAACAATATCAAAATGGCAGGCATGACTAAGTGACCAAAGCCCATCCTTTTTCATTTGCATGCGTTTCATGTGATTCATTTAAAAAGGGTGGAGCTTCAATAACTGCAGTTGCGCCTGCCATTTGATGTCATTGAGTCCTCCCTGAGAATGCCCCTACTCTCCAGATGTGTTGGATTAAATCTTACTATCACCAAGCATGGCCAAATCCTCCATATGCTGAGGGTGCTGGGTTAGGGAAGGCTGATGCTACCCTTATTTTCTTTATATTTTTAAAAGCAAATGCCTGCCAAACTAACCTATGATCTTCTTATGAAACCAACTTCCTCATCTTCTAGATCTTTTGGAACTTCAACTCATAAAATTCCCCATTATAATGACTAAAGATTATATTTTTTAAGCATTCAAGGAGTTGAAATTCCTTCCATCGTACTTGGTGAGCACTAGAGAGGCTATTCATCCATCCATCCATCCTTCCTTCCATCCATCCACAGTGAACACTGTTGATCTATTTTAGCTATCCACTATCTAGAACAGGGGTCCCCAACCCCTGGTCCATGGACCGGTACCGGGCCATGGCATGCCAGAAACTGATCCGCACAAACAAGCAAAGCCCCATCTGTGGGACGCAGGCAGCACACAAAACCACTCAGTCTCCGGTCCATGGAAAAACTTTTCTCCACAGAATCGGTCCCTGGTGCCCCAAAGTTTGAGGACCTCTGATCTAGAACATGTCACAAAGATGCTTTTCTAAAAGCAATTGGACTTTCTTGGGTTTTTTTTTCCCTTGAAAACATTTTGCTTCTTATCGAAGAAGCTTCTTTATGAGAAACAAAATGTTTTCAAGGAAAAAAACCCAAGAAAGTCCAGTTGCCTTTTGAAAAGAATCTTTGGGACAACCATTACATGGACAATTGAGAATCTCCATAAATATCTAGAACATGATTAAATAGTAGCAGTAGAAAATCAGAATCTTACCAAAGGATCAGATCAAATAGACATATTTGTGAAGAATAAAATTTGATGGGATGATCTTGCCAGGTTGCAATGAGGGCAGAAAATATATATATGCAGGGAGATAACCCGTAATAGTTATCCACATCAAGGTACACTATTAAACTAAGATGTCCTATATACAGTACTTGAGAAATGATACACGAGTTAAACCAGTTGATAAAGATCTCAGCAACTACAAGCTAGTGATAAAAGAGTCAGTTAAATCTAGTGATTAAGGCATCAGGCTAGAAAGCGGGAAACTGTGATTCTAGTCCTGCCTTAGCCATGAAAGCCAGCTAGGGTAATTTGGGCCAGTCACGGTCTCTTAAGCCAACTCATCACACAGAGTTGTTCTTGGGGGGAAAATAGGAAGAGGAAAACGTATTGGTTATGTTTTCCACCTTAAAATAATAAAAGGCGGGAAATAAAAATAAAATAAAATCCTTTAATGTATCACTCACCCACTATTTCCTAAGTATGAATGACTTTCTGTGCAGCAGCCCAAAAAAGTTGCAATTATGCAGCTTAGAACTGGTAGACTGGTGGTTACACGCTTAGTGAACATCTACCCACTACTAGTATTCCACATGATAAAGGCAATTGATGCCTTGCTGTTCTACAGCCCTCTGTTCAGTGGTATGTTTCACAGAGCAGTTATTCTGTGATAGGAACACTTGTATCAGAATTGTATCCATCCACATACAGATGTGTGTGTGTACAGCTAGTCCTGGACTTGCAACCACAACTGAGTTCAAAATTTCCATTGCGAAGCAAGACAGTTGCTAAATAAGTTTTGCCCCATTTTACAACCTTTCTTGCCACAGTTGTGAATCACTGCAGTTGTCAGTAATATGTCGTTAAGACAAGGACAAGGATAGAAAAAGCCCGAACAGCATTCTTCAAAATGAAAAAGGTCTTCTGCAGTCACGACATAAGCCTAAGACTGAAAATCAGGCTTGTCAGATGCTATATTTTTTCTATCCTGCTCTATGGAGTAGAGAGTTGGTCTCTGACAGAAGGCCACCCGAAGAGACTAGAAGCATTTGAAATGTGGATTTACAGGCAGCTATTACGTATAAGCTGGGTTGACAAGATCAGAAATGAGGAGGTGATAAGCTGCCTGGGAAAGCCAAGGGAAATCATCAAAACAATTAAAAAACGAAAATTAGAATATTTTGGACATGTGGTGCGACACCCAGAAAAATACGGCATACTCCATTTAATCCTCCAGGGAAAGATTGAAGGCAAACGAGGTCCAGGCAGAAGAAGAACATTGTGGTTTCAAAATCTAAGGGACTGGTTTGGACAAAATTAAATGGGAAATGGAGGGGAAATGGAGAGAGAAAGAATTAAGAACAGTGAAATAACACAAGCAAGTAGCAAAACAACAAGATGGAAAAGGGCTTTGGAAGGAAATATCAGCTTGCAAAGCAGATTGGAAGGAATAACAGGTACACTAATAATCAGAAGACGATAAAAGAAAATTGTCTCAGTGTTCAACTGGAAAGTAAAATATGAATGGAAAATATTGAAAAGGGGTAAAATTGTTCAATTCTGGCATTAATTCATCTTTCTACATTGCAGAAAGTGACTGAGTCCAACACTGTGTTTTTTAAAAATGTGATGCATGAATAGAAAGATAGAAAAAGCACTTCAAGGAATATCTGATTTATTTACATATATTGTAAAAGTAAAACTATGTCCAGCTGACCAGGACCCATGTATGATCTACGGGAAAATGTGTAAGCATTGACAATTCTTGTGATCATTTCAGTTTTGTAATCCTTTTGAGGAAGTGGCACCAGTGTTGATGCCAGAAGCACAGTCAAGGCACAGCAACCGATCTCTCTTCAAAAGTTCAACTAGGACTCAGGAACTAGCAGCTGAGAAATTAAAGACATGGCTCAGACTGCTGATTTGCTTTCATTGTAGATAAAAGAAGATTGGCTGGTACAGGAATTAGCAGCAAATCTTTTTCCTACCCTTATATAGTGAAGGGCGAGGCACAGTAGCTCATTGGCTTGCAAGAGGCTGGAAAAGGTCTATAGTCCAGCAGTTCAAGCCCTACCACTGCATTATGGAGTGAGTTTCCATCACTTGACTCATCTCCCGCCAACCTAGCAGTTTGAAAGCAAGCAAATGCAGGTAGATAAATAGGTACCACTTAAGTTGGAAGGTAACAGCATTCTGTGTTTCATTGTCATGCTGTGGCGTGTTGCCATGCTGGCCACATGACCCGCTTGCCTTCCATTTTTCAACCTTTGAATTTGGAAAGTCTCTGCATCATGTTTTAAAAGCAATCCTGTGTGGTTTCAATGCCCTTTTGCTCTTGGGAGCTGAAAATGTTCCTTGATGGTCAAAGGTTTCTTGTGAAAAATATCCTTATTTAGTTTGGTTGCGGGAACTGCGTCGAAAGGAATATGCAAGTGAAAAGAATGGCTCAAATTCGGGTAAGGACTGTAAAAGTAATGTGAAATGAGAAGCATTAGCTTAAACAATGAAGGGATGGGATGGATATAGATGACAAAGAAAAACTTAAAAAGTGAAAGCTAGTTTAGTGTTGAAATCCCAGGTAGAGCAGAATTAGGAATACATGTACAATAAAATTGGCAAAGCCCAGAAAATACTTTATACCCTTTTGACAATAAAGAAATCCCAAGAACTCCCAATAAAGAATGTTTTGCAGTTGAGCCGGATCCATCTAAATTCCTTTTGAAGTAGTGTACACATCCCCCAAAGCCCTACACAGGCAGATCAAAGTAATTCTATCTCCCTTAATTACTATTATAGTTATGAAGAGGTTGGAGAACTGCTTGAACCTCATGGGTGACTAAAACAGTAAATCATAACCAAAACAGTAAATCATAACAAAAAGTTTGTAAAATAATAATAATAACAATGATGATGATGATAAAGTTGGAAGGGACCTTGGAGGTCATCTAGTCCAACCCCCTGCTCAGGCAGGAAACCCTATACCATTTCGGACAAATGGCTATCCAGTCTCTTCTTAAAAACTTCCAGTGTTGGAGCATTCACCGCTTCTGGAGGCAGGTTGTTCCACTGGTTAATTGTTCTGTCAGGAAGTTTCTCCTTAGTTCTAGGTTGCTTCTCTCCTTGATTAGTTTCCATCCATTGCTTCTTGTCCTGCCTTCAGGCACTTTGGAAAATAGCTTGACTCCCTCTTCTTTGTGGCAGCCCCTGAGATATTGGAATACTGCTATCATGTCCCCCCTCATCCTTCTCTTCATTAAACTAGACATACCCAAGTGCAGCCACCGTTCCTTATATGTTTTAGCCTCCAGTCCCCTAATCATCTTTGTTGTTCTTCTCTGTATTCTTTCTAGAGTCTCAACATCTTTTTTACATCGCGGTGACCAAAACTGGATGTAGTATTCCAAGTATGGCCTTACCAAGGCATTGTAAAGGGGTATTAATACTTCATATGATCTTGATTCTATCCCTCTGTTAATGCAGCCTAGCACTGTGTTGGCTTTTTTGGCACAGAATATATGATTTATAAATCATTGAAAAACTGAAGATCTACAGGCCAATCTGAATGGCAAATATAAACTTCTCATAACAAGAATCAAAGGGAGTAAAATATTCATCTTTCATGAAAATCAGATTGTAAACTCTCTGAAAACCTAGACATTAATGAACAGTCCTTCTTTGAACTGGTCGTTAAGACTTCATTCCAATCCCCAATCCCAGCAAATAACTTAAGGCCAGGAGTACATCCTGCTCTGAATACTTAGTCTTATAGAGGCAACATACTTTGTAATTGGTGATTTCTTGAGCTATAGAATTTCTAAGTTAGTCTTCAAAAATGTCATAAAATTGGCAGTTGCCTAAGTCCAGGCTCTTCTGCAAAAGGAGGAGGGGGCTCTTGTTCCCTTTTTTGCCCATTGCTAGGGATAAAGCTTATTTCTGAAATGTTTTTGGCTGATGGCAGATTAATTCACACAGGCAGGAACTTTCATTAATCAATAACTCATACATGCATAGATGTATTGCACGTAAAGCATTCAAAATAATCAAGTGGAGTGGAAAAAATGAGACCATTGAAATAAGTGGCCAAAGAAATATCAGACAAGATACAGAAATTAAAGGTCTGGAGATTAAAGACCAGAAATATAAATTACAGGCTTTGCAGATGACTTGGTCTTCATTCTAGAGGAGCCATTGCAAACAGCTGATGAACTCCTGCAGAAAATTGAGAAATATCAAGAAGTGGCTGGTTTGAAAATAAACAGGGAAAAGACTAATAACAAAAAACTTAACAGACAAACAGAAAACTCAACTCGCTAAAAGGACAAATCTTCAAATAATTAAAAAAGTTAAATATTTGGGTATTTATTTAACGGCAAAATATACTATACTAAAAGAAGATAATTATGAGAGATTAATGAAACAAATAAAAATAGACTTGGAAAGATGGGAGAATCTTCAATTATTACTTTTAGGAAGAATAGCGATGGTTAAGACGAACATTTTACCAAAGCTAATTTTCTTATTTCAAACAGTGCCTATTAAACTTACCAAGAATTTTTTTAATGATTTAAATGCAATGATTCTAAGATTTATATGGCAAAAAAAAAAGAAAGTGAGAATCAAATGTAAATTGTTACAAGAATCTAAGGATAGAGGGGGCTTTGGACTTCCAGATTGGAGACTTTACTATCAAGCGGCTATTTTGCTTTGGCTTAAAGAATGGATTGTATTGAGAAATAAAAGATTGCTTTATTTAGAGGGTCATGACCTTCAGCTAGGCTGGCATGCTTTTATATGTTACGAGAAATCTAAAGCGCATAAGTACTTCCAAAATCATGCAATAAGAAACGTACTACTTTCAGAATGGGAGAAAATTAAACATAAAATATACATGAAAATACCTGAGTGGCTTTCAACAATGGAAGCATTTGCTTATAGAAAACTGATTAATTATGACAAACTGGTTAGTTATAAAGACATTTTAGACAAAGAGGGAAAACTTAAGGACAGGCAAACTTTACAACTACAAGGTATTGACTTGATATGGTGGTCCTATTTGCAAATTCAAACAAGATACGAAAAAGACATAAAATCGACAAGTTTTTACAAAGAACAGACTCCATTGGATAAAATTTTGTTAAAAACAGATGAGCATTTGATTAGAAAACTATAAATTTCTTTTAAACTGGAAGATGGAAGAAGAACAAATGAAAGAAACAATGATAGTATGGGCAAAGAACTTTGGATATTCTATAGATTTGGAAGTCTGGCAAAAACTTTGGGATAAAAATATTAATCTTACAAAAGCAGTAGCATATAAAAAAAACTTATATAAGATGGCATATGACACCAGTTCGCTATTTGCTGGAAATGTAAGCAACAGCCAGGCACTTATTACCATGCCTGGTGGACATGCCCTATGGCTAAGAAATATTGGTCTAAGATCCATAGATGGTTGGAAAAGATGATGAAACTACAAATAGAATTTAAACCAGAATTGTTTTTGTTAGGAATATTAAGACCTAATTATGGCAAAGAGAATGACTACTTAATATTGCATGTTTTAACTGCTGCAAGCATAGTATTTGCCCAGTTTTGGAAAAAAGAGAATTTACCATCTGACCAGATTATTATTATCAAAATTTTAGAGTGTGCAGAAATGGATAGACTAACATTAGAAATGAAAGAAAAAGATGATTCAATTTATTTTAGAACTTGGGAAAAAATTATCAATGGTTAGAGACACGTTAGAACAGCGGTTCTCAACCTGTGGGTCGCGACCCCATTTGGGGTCGAACAACCATTTCACGGGGGTCGCCAAACAACGCGATCCACCATTTTTTTCCTCAGCTGGCGACACTGCGCATGTGCGCCACACTGCGCATGCGCACTGCGCATGGGGTGGCGCCGCGCATGCGCGCCGGGCCGCGCACCGGGGTCACCGGTATAAAAAGGTTGAGAACCACTGCGTTAGAACTTGAAGGATTTAATATTTTAGAATAGATGACTGATTTTTAATCGAGTTCTAACTAACATTTGGATGATACGATTACTTTTTCCTGATTTCCTGATTTTCATTTGTTACTTTTGATTGTTAGGATTATTTTTTTTTAGATTTTATTAGTAGTGTTTACTTAATAGATCAACGTATTTGTTTACTAATTGTTTTTAATATGTTACAGTTTAAGCTTTGTTAAAAATGGTTGAATATGATATTTACTCACTATTCGTCAGGCAGAGAGACAAGTGTTCAGGTGAGCAGATACTGATGTCTTTGCATGAACAAGAACTCTTGCTGTGAAATATCTGAATTCTTAGGCTGTTACTGTACTATATACTGAACTCCTAGTATACTGTGGTTGCTTAACTTTGTTATGGGGTTGCTAATGTGTTCTTTGGCTGTTTCAAAAAAAAATCCCCTCATCCTTCAGGCTAATTGGACTGAATGGACTTTGCTGTGGATTCACTGTGAGTTATGAATCCATGAATTGCTGGTAGTATTCTTGCATGATTCAGAAATGATTTTGAAGAAGTGGTCCAAAACAGCATAAAGAAAAATGAGAGGAACTAAAATAAATTAAAGAGAAAGGGAGAGAGGGAGGGAGGGAGGAATCATGTGATGATGGAGATGAGATGGGTCACTCAAATTATGGAAATACTGGACATCTTCTAAATATTCCAATTGCACTTCCCAGTTTGCTTTCAGTTGCATTTTTCATGCTACTAAAGCTTGGTGTCCAACCAAATGCTATTGGCCATGGCCCATGGCCTTAGCTCACTCCACACATTCCCATCTCCATAGAAGTATTTTCCACTTGGAAAATCTCTATGCATACATTTGTGCTCTCAGATCCCTAAAACAGGTGTTTCCCACTTGGCAACTGTAAGATTTGTGGACTTCAACTCCCAGAATTCCTCAGTTAGCCATACTGGCTAGAGAATTCCGGGAGTTGAAGTCCACAAGTCTTCAAGTTACCATGTTTGGAGATCCGCCCTAAAGACTGGAATGTTTTCAGTGGTTTCAGGAACACCAGTTGGGTTGTGATGTTGACAAAATGATAATTATCTTCATTTCTAAAATAATGAGGTGAAAACATGGGGTTTCTTGCTGTAGGAAAGCATGTTCATGATACGTTTCAGTATAGTAATAGTCAATTTTGCTTTTCATTGTATTTCCTGTCCTAGTTTTCTGGACACCTGAAGAGATAGGCCATATTCTTGGTCTTTGTCCTCTGTTGGTTGCCTTAGAAACGGTAGAATCCAGCAGTCACATTGGCTAATGGCAGCTCTGTCCTGCCAGTAATAGAATGATAGAGGTGGACAATTTAATGAAAAGTGAAGTACTATGAAATCAGTGGAAATGCCATTTCAGAGCTCATTAGGGGGAAAGGGAAAAGGCTTCAGCAGAAGGTCTGCAATTCATAGCAAGGCTCATGTTAAATGTATTGATACTGGGGAAAAGGAAGGATGTATATATATATATATACACACCGTATATTCCGGCATATAAGACAACTGAGCGTATAAGACGACCCCCGACTTTTGAGAAGATTTTCAGGGTTTAGAAAGTCGTCTTATACGCCGGAATATACGGTATATGATATATTTAAGTATATTTGTCAGATTTTCCCCTTATAATCATAATATCTCCACATATTAGTGCTTTATTAGTGGTTTATAGAAGATACTGAATGAAAGGAAGACATGTGATTTCTTAAAACAACCACAACAGTGTGGTCTAGTAGTAAAGCACCCATCTCTCAGTTTAATCCACTTCATAGGGCTGCTTTGAGAATTGGATAGTAAAGTAGCAGAGAGTCTGGCAAACCTCAGAGCTAAAAAATCTAAATTGTTCTCTTCTCTGCTTTTTTACCACCTACTTAGCCAAGGTTTAGTGGGTTGGAGAAGAGTTTTTCCTATTTTCATCTTTGACTTTGGAAGAGTAAGGCAGATTTGAAGGTGGGAAATCTGCAATATCTTTTGTCCTTATACTGTTTTTTTTTTTTTGTATGCCCTTTTGTGAATATCCACAAATATTTTCTTTAAAGAGTGCATTCCTGAAGAAACAATTATGTAGATAGAATAATGGCACCTTAGGGAATATAATCTTGAAAGATGGGCTGACTCTTCCATAAAGAAATGTGATCTGTGTTTTTCCGGTCAGTTATCAGGCCAATGCAGGCATTCTTTCATTTTCTTCTTCTATTCTGCCTCTCACAGAATGTCTATGGTATACTTTACTGACAGTGTGCATTTAATGAGCTTCAGTGTTCCCCAATAAGGCAGCAAGCTTACTGATTATTATTATAAGATAATAATATGGTGTCCATTTGAATGTTCAGAGTATTACTGAACTTCTAGAGATTTCTTTCACAGAGTGAAAGTGGTGGATGGATCTGCCTGGTAAATGTTACATAAGTTAATAAAAAAAAAACTTGGCATTACCTAAAATAACCAGCTACAATAATTCATATATATTATGGCAGCTGTAAGCAATCACACAGCAAAAGACATCTGTATGTTGTTGAAAGGTCTAGAAGATGAATCTATCACAAAGTCTACATCCTTCTTTTGTCTATGTGTATTATCATGTCCACAAGAATGAGGGGCTACCTGATGTCCTTTCTTACCCTGGGCAACTATCCTGCTAATTCATTCTTGGAAATATGTCTTAGTGAATAGGACAGGGAGGGATGGAATTCTGATTTTTTTTTTTTAATTTCTCGTTTCAGTGCCCAAGCAATTCTCATCAGATTGAAATGTTTGTATTTTATAAAGGAAGGGAATCGGAAACAGTTGAATGTTCGTGCATAAATATATCTTAAGTGATACATTCACGCAAACATGAGTTCTCAAACACTAAACATAAAAAGTGGGGAGGCGGGCGAAAAGAAAACAGACTGTCTGGTGAGTTACCAGCTTGTTCAAAACGCACAGTCTCCCTGGCAAAGGGTGACTGCTGACATCACAAAATATGAGTCATGGGGAGACAAGTGGAAAGGAGAAATGATTACATTGGGGATTGATGTGTGTGGGGAGGGGCAGATATTATTTACCCTTCTCTTCCCCACAACAACTACTGTTGCCAAGGAGCTTGATCAAGTAATGAGCTCCAGCAACTTGAGCAAGCCTACCCCACTGTGCAAAGTTGCCCCTGCTCACTGATAAGCCGGCCAGAATCACTTGGAAGGTCTGCCTGGCTTAATGAAGCCATTGCTAATTACTGTATTCTCAACTGAAGACTTTGTGAACCAGCCCAAGGTCTCTATTAAAAGTAAGAGAAGAAAGGAGCAGGGGGGGGAGCCTATGTGCAGTCTGGAAAGAACATCTCTTGCATTCAGTAGTAAATCCCAGGAAAGCTGGATCCCATTCAGCTCTCAGCTGCCAGGGACTTAGATGCACCTGGAGAACTCTCTCCTGGTCCATACCTCTGTTCTTGTCCTGTGGTTGGGCTATTTAAAGAAGGCGGGTCTGTCCTGAAACTTGTCATATAATCATAGCAGTAGATGTCTTGAAGTAATCTATCCAGGTTATTCTTTATAAGTAATCCTCATCTGTGCACGTGCACAAGCTCCCAAGGATTAGAGCACTATAAAGAGAGTGACTTTCCTGTTTTTTAAAGACTGGTCTAATGCTGTTTCAAAGAGAGAAGACTCATGTTGACAGGGAGGGCAAATAACAAATACTTCAGATAATACCAGTCAGGCATTATGTGGGCAAATGCCTCTGTGGCAGCCAGGTGTATGTTTTGTCTTACAACCCAAGAATCAGTCCTGTCTGTGTTCCGGACTGAGATGAGATGGGGAAGCTTGGAGTTCAGTGTACTTAGGGAACCTAGTCAAGTGTTAGCATGTTGGTTGAATCAGGCCATCATCTTTTCGCATCAGATAGCTTGTTTTGGCAGTTTGGCTTAGTGGTGAAGGTCCTACAAACTAAAAGACTGGGAGTTCTCCATTAGTCCTGAGTAAAATCTGGCTAGGTAACTTTGGGCCAGTCATTCACTCACATCCCAGCCTACCTCACAGGGTTGGTGTTGTGAAAAAACTAGGAGGAGGAAGGAATATTAGGTATGTTTACTACCTTGAATTATTTAGGAAGTAATAAAGGCAGGATAAAAATCTAATAAATCAATCAATCACACGTCACATGACAAGTCATCTGCTGCCCTGAACTCTGCTGGAGGAAAAATAGAAAATAATAACGATATGGCATCAGTGGATATTAAATATTAGTATTGTGTGGGTTGGTTAAACAGGAATGCTTCTTAACTGCCATTGGATCAAGAACGTGTCTTTTGAATGATCTTAATCTGTTATTTTATTATTATTTTAATCTGTTATTCTTTAAAAAACAAAACCTTCAAATCTCAATAAGCTTCAGGGGAAAAAAATCATTTTCAAAAATTTTATTTTTACATTTTACATCCAGAGACTGGGTAAATTCAAGTTGTACAGAACTTATATTCTAAAGATGACCATAAATACAAAACAGTAGGCTTGCTTCCGCCAGCATTGAAACCTAATACAGCAGTGCAGATTCCTGAAGCATTTAAAATTAAAATTCACAAGGAATAATATGGAACCCCTAGTTGTTATATGGAATTTAACGTAGCCTAAGATGCAGAAAATTCTGCTTTGTGTAGGGCGTACTGAAGTAATTACCTTTCCTATATGGCTGAGTCAGTAACCATCTTATTTTAACATGTCAGTTGAAATATCCTTTCTCGAGAAGGAAGCCAGCCAAGTTCTTCCTCACAACGGAAGTTAGATCTCTTCAGTAACAAATTTCATCTCCGCGTTATGGGAGCCTGAATGCATGCCGTTGTCCCGTACACGTTGGCGGAAGAGGAAGGGAAACGCTCTCTTGAAGGATTTGCGGAAACTGTCTCCCATGAAAGCATAAACAATAGGATTGAGGGAAGAGTTAGCATAAGACATGCAATTAGCCCATGTCTTAATCTTATAGGTTTCATAGTTCACCTGGAAATGGAGATAGAAGCCCTGAAAAAGCAGGTAGAACTGGATAGGACCCCAGCAAATGGCAAAAAGAAGCACAATCACAACAACCATTTTGGAAATCTTAGCTCGCACGGCCGCTGAGCGTTCAGAGAGATGTTGCACTTGCTGGAAATGAACAGAAAATACACATTAACAGTGTTTATGGAGAGTGTGCAAACTGAGCAGTCAGAGCAATTGCCTAGTTTAGCAGGAAAAAAAAAAGACCTATTGGTTTCAGATTCAGAGGAAGACCATTGCAATTTTAGACTGTCGTTTTAATATTTTAACATTTATTTTAATTGTGAGCTGCCCGGAGTCACTTTGCAGAGTGAGATGGGTAGCATATAAATTGAATAAATATGTAAAATAAAATATCCCAAATTTTTAGAATATGTATCTTTGGAGAAGTATTTTCCAAAGAAAGATAAAATGATGGAATCTCAGTGAAATGCAAGGGACTCAGCAGACCTATATGAGCTATTTTGATACTCTGCATATGCCGGGATTTTCTCATCCATCAGGTCAGCCCAGATTTCTGCCAATTTACAAAGTTTTTTGGAAGTGGCTTGCCAGTACCTTCTTGCTAGGACTGACAGAGAGTTACTGACCCAGACCCACCCATCTGGATTTTGTGATTCTAGAGCAGGAGCAGGACTAGAATTCACGGTCTCCTGGTTTATAATGCAGCACCTTTAACCAGTACACCAATCTGGTATTTTTTGGAGGATGGGGGAGATATTATTTGACTGTCCTTACATTACTTATCATCTTATGTTCATCTTTTCTTCCTTTTTCCCATTCATTACCATTTTTTTTCTCCCTGAAGTTTTCCACAAATGCAGAGAGCTTTGGGGAAAGGAGATCAATTGAATAATTTAAAATTTAATTTAATTTAATTTAATTCATCTTGGGGTAAAAATGATTGGGAATAAAACAAACTAAGCATACCTTGATTTTTTTGTGCTCCATAACTGATACAGAATTCGAAAATTCAGAACACGTAGGAATTCAATTTCTTGTTGAAAGATATTATATAAACAGTTGAAGAAGACAAAATGAGAACTGATGGGCCCAATCATTGTATGCAAGTCCAAAGAATCTTATACATTTCCAGATAAGATTTCAACAATATAGGACAGTGGTGGCGAACATTTTAGAGACTGAATGCCCAAACTGCAACCCAAAACCCACTTATGCATCGCCGGTGCCGAGTGGGCGTGGCCACCGAGCTGTCAGCTTGTGCTCGCTTGCTCGCTGTCCGCTCTGACTCATGCTTGCTCTCTTGCTGTCTGCAGCAAATGCTGTTTCCACAGAAAGTTGCTCCTTTTATAGCATCTTGCCTATTCCCAGACTGTGCATGTGCAGAGAGGAGGAGGGAGCAGCTCGGCCCAGCAATGGCTCACGTGCCATCAGAGATGGCTCCGCGTGCCGCCTGTGGCACCCATGTCATAGGTTCACCACCACGGATATAGGAGCATTCAAAAATATGTCTGTTTTCCCAGGCATTTTAAATTGATGATAAAATGAAATAAGAAAACAAATTGTTTGTTTATTAGATTTTTATCCTGCTCATCATACTTGCACAACTCTGGATATTTACAAATAAAACAGGAGAATCATATAAAAGCCATAGTTAAAAATATAATTAAAAACCATATTAAACCAAATATTTTTTTAAAAAAAAATAACTGCAGAGTTAAAAGGCAGAGGGAGCACCTTCAACCCACCAATCACCCCCAGGGTTGAATGGCACTGATAGATCCCGTGGTCAGTTGGCAGAGCCAGATTTTAATGCTCTTCTGGAGGTCCAGAAGAGTAGGGGCCTGTCACTGGGTCAAGTTGTTCCATAGGGTGGGAACAACAGCAGGGAAAACTCTCTTCCTAGACCAGGGGTAGGCAACCTTGGCTCTTTTATGACTCATGGACTTCAACTCCCAGAATTCCTGAGCCAGCATGCTGGCACAGGAATTCTGGGAGTTGAAGTCCACGAGTCATAAAAGAGCCAAGGTTGCCTACCCCTGTCCTAGACCAAACCACTCAAAGTTCTTTAACCAATGGGGTTATAGTTGATTAAATATTATTTTATTCTTAATTAAAATTAATATATTTGTTATTATAAATGAAGGCATGATGTATTATGTATTTATGATTCACAACCAACCTGTTTATGATTCTTCAGGCTGCTAGTAGACCTTAAGGTTAATTATGTACAAAGTAGCTTAATTAGCACAATATGCTGCATGAGCAAAGAAAATTATTTCAAAAGATATTATACATCGTCAAAAGATATTATACATATTGGCAACTGCATGAAATTTATTCTGGCTACACCTAAGCAGTATATATGGAGAGGACGGGTTTTTAACTTTTCTTTCAGATTTTTTTTTTTTAACATTTGTTTAAATTACCTGAACTGGGACTTTGTTTTTGCACATACAGAAGATTGCAGGAGCTTTAAAAATCTAATAACAGAAGCAGAGTGACCCTTCACTTTCTTTCTACTATCTTACCTGGTAATCATGGTCCACTGGTTCAACCACAGGACGTCCAATGCGCTTGAGCATGATAGTGTAGCAGAAGCAAATAGTGAGAAGAGGCAATAGATAAACACCCAGGAAAGTGTAGAGGATAAAGCTGCGCTCCTGGTTCTTGCTTGTGAAAGCTTCAATGCAGTAGGTACGTAACCCATACCAGTAGCCATTTTCAGTACGGTGAAACATAGCCATGGGCAAGGAGAGAATGAAGGAACCTGGAGGTCATAGAACCAGAAGTCACAATCCTTGGATGAGCATTTAGAAAACAAACTCTAGAAAGACTTGAGGAAAACCAGAATGATCCTATCTCTTAGAAAGGAGAATAGTGGATGGATGGATGCATGGATGGATGGGTGGATGCATGGATGGTGGATGCATGTATATGTAAATGAGTATGGTTGCTGATTTACTAATAGAGATAAAACTAGTCTCTGCAGTTTTCTTGACAAGATTTTAAAAAATGATGCTTCATTGGATTCTTCCTAGGGTTGAAAGTAAGTGACTGGCCGAAGGTCACCCAGCTGGCTAAGGTAGGCCTAGAACTCACAGTTGCCTGGTTCCTAGCTTGGTTCCTTAACCAATACACTAAACTGGCTCTCACATAATATATGAGCTGAGGTGGCGCAGCAGTTAGAGTGCAGTACTGCAGGCCACTTTAGCTGACTGTGTTCAGCAGGTCAGCAGTTCAAATCTCACCGGCTCAAGGTTGACTCAGCCTTCCATCCTTCCGGGGTAGGTAAAATGAGGACCCAGATTGTTAGGGGCAATGCAAATATATATATACATTGCTTACTGGTGTACACCGTTTAGAGAGTGCTTGCACTTAAAGTGGTATATAAGTCTCATAAATAAATAAATAAATAAATAAATAAATAAATAAATAAATAAAAGAGGTAAGGGAGAATGTTTTTGAAAGTGGTGTTCAGAGTATTTATAAACCTAGCCCAGAGACAGAAGGATCAAAAGAGAAGAAACTGAAACATGAATTCAAAATTCAAAAATCCATCATTTAGAATGTTTAGCTTTGTAATGATAGTCAACACCTTTAACTTTAAACAGTTTAAAGATAATGGTTATCAAACATTTTAAGCTTACATAGTACTATTAGTTAAAGTAGTATTTATTCAATCATTTTCATATAGTAAAAGTTTAGGGATTGATAAAAACTCTGAAACTTCATGAAGGGGTTGATGAACTCAAATGTTTGGAGACTGCTGATTTATAAGAAATTGAGTGGATAGATTAGGGCAGTGATGGTGAACCTTTTAGAGACTGAGTGCCCAAACCGCAATCCCAAACCCACTTATTTATCGCAAAGTGCCAGGACCGCATCAACATTGTGGTGTCCTGGGGGGGGGGGCAGGGAGGTACCTGTGAGTGCCATCTCTAACATGCAAAAACTGGTGGCAAAAAAATGGGCCACCGCACTGCAAGGAGCAAAAACGGCCGCTGCCATGCCACGGGGTGCAGATACAAGGCGCTGCACCACGTAAGAATGGGGCAGGGCTAGTGGGTATCACGCAGGCACTAACCCCACCCCATTTGCAGCACGTGCATGCTCGCGGCCCCATGCGCGCATGCACACATGTAAAATGCTTCCCCTTCCCTTTTCTTCCAGTCCACCAATTGACAATGGTTGGTGACCTCTGCTCTACCACCTCTACTCGAGCTTGCTAGTTGGCTGCTTCACCTCCTTTGTGCTAGGTGGGGCCCCTGCTCCGGGCAGTGGGAGTAGCCTGATGGACCTGCTGCTGGCAGCGGTGGCGCGCATGCCAACAGAGAGGGCTCTGAGTGCTGCCTCTGGCACGTGTGCCATAGGTTCGCCACCACTGGATTAGGGGAAGGTAAGTCCTGGATTCTGACATCAAACTCAATGTCAAATGATGATGATTTATGAAACTTATATGCAGTCCGACTTCCAATGACACTGGAAGATTAGTGGTTTGAACTGAAATAATGGCTTCACAAGTTAGGAGACTTGGATCGTCTTGATTTTGTATTCATTCTGCTTATTTTATATACACATATATTTCAAAGTAACAATAGCACTTTTTACAGTCCCTTACCTTCTGACCTCACTTCTGAATTAAGTAAGCAACTCCAGAGAGCGGTCAGTGATTTGAAATCCCAAGAAGGTAAGTCTGGATGTGTCAGACATGGGTTTGGTTTCCCTTCCACCTCCACCAACATAGCCTCTTCTTTTTTTCCAAAGGTATAAATGCTCATAGATTTTGCAAGCCCCACTCACCAATCCAAATAGCAAAGCTGATGGCCATGGCTACCTGGGGGGTTCGATAACGCAACGACTGCAATGGGTACAGTGTAGCATAGCAGCGGTCCACACTCATAGCCATCAGAGTAATGCAAGTGGCCTGGACAGTCACCTGGTGAGGAGACAAAAGCATGTGGCGGAGACACCAAAATCTAAATTCACCTTTCAGTTGCTCGTGCGCCTCCTTCTCCTCTTTAAAGCAAGAACAGCATTATTTGCATTCACTGTGAATAGTTTATAGTCCCCGCAGATCTGTAATAGCTTAGGAGGGCTGGAGGGGGAAATGTAAATAGCCTGCGAGTTGCCAGTCCTAACATACAGCTATGTAATTGGCACCATCTGCAGACACTGAAATATATCCACTTCATATCATCAACTGTACGTGTGGGAATTGAAATACAATTATAGATAGATATTCTTCTATCCTTCAAGCTCACCTGCTGCAAATAGTTGACAAATTTGCACATAAAGTCGCCAAACACCCAGCTGGGCAAGGGATAGAGAGTGGCAGTGAAGGGAACACAGCACACTAAGAATATGATGTCAGTGGTGGCCAGATTTGCTGTGAAAGACACAAAGTTGAGATCAGCTTTGGCATAAGGTTAGCTGAGACAAGTAATGTCAGCCTCCTTCCCTGATTCAGGTCTTACAGTTCTGTCTAACACAAAGGATTCCTGTTTGTCTGGGACTCAAGAGAAAAAGTGCTGTAGAGATCGCAGGATATCTTTACCTCCCTCCTCCTGACTTCTGTCGTTGTTGTTTCACGTTCTTCGTGTTTCTCTGAAATATTTATTCAGAATGGAAGAAGCAAAACTGGGGTGAATCGGTCAGTCCTTTTCCTTAAGTGGCCCTTTTCGCAGTAAATGAAGGCAGAAGCACTTAGCAGCATCCAAGAGGGAGCAGCAATAGGAGCAGCAAGATTTGTAATTGTAATTTTTTTACCCACTGAAGGACTAGTGCAGCGGTTCTCAACCTATGGGTCGCAACCCCATTTGGGATCGATCGACCATTTCTCGGGGGTCGCCAAACAAGGCAATCTGCCATTTTTCCCCCTCGGAGGTCGCCGCCGCGCATGCGCGGCACGTTTGTGTGACGGGGGTCGCCGTCACACAAACGTTGAGAAGCACTGGACTAGTGGATTATACTTTAAGTGAGCTGTGGATGAGGAACCCAAAAATACTGTACAGTAGTATTGCACTACTAATTCCTACAGCTGCCATTGTATTTAATGCAATGCCACTCAAAGGTTAGAAGAACTGAGCATGTTTGATGAAGGTCAGCTGAATTCAACTCCTAATTTTAACAGAATGATTATATAAAAGGGGCAAATTATATATACTAAGGTTCTAATAGTAATGGAAAGTGGACCGATAACTTTTGAGATAACTCTGAAAGACAAAGCATACAGCTTTTGTCCAGACTAAGTATGCATACCTTTTTTCTAATGTGAAAATATTTATATAGAATGGCATGCATCATAATGCCAGATCAATTAGGGATATGATATAGAGCTACCCCACCTCTTCAGATGCATATGGTAGCCCAGCTTTGTGAGTTATGATAGACTAAATCAAGGGTGAGGAGCTTATGGCTCTCCGGGAAACACTGAATTTCTATTCCCATCATCTCAGCCACTGTGGCTAATAATGATGAAAGCTAGGAGTTGTAGCACAGTCACACCTGGAATATTACAAGTGTAGTACAATATCTTTTGAATTAGGTGTGTCATACGAAAATGTGTTAGAGCTTAGGGATAAGATTTTTTTAACCTAGCTTCTCTGAAAATATTGTAAATAGCTTTAGAATGTTCATCATCTTAATATAGTCAGAATACAGAATAACAGAGTTGGTCAGGAACTCAGACGTCTTCTAGTCTAATCCCTGCCCAAGTGGGAGACCAATTCCATTCTGGATAAATGGCTGTCCAATCTCTTCTTAAAAACCTCCAGTGTTGTAGCACCCACAACTTGAAAACACTTTAAAAATCCATTGAGCAATATGCTGCTTTACATTAATTTCTGATTGGTAAATCAATATATATAACACAGGGGTTCTCAACCTTGGCAACTTTAAGACTTGTGGACTTCAACTCCCAGAACTTCTGGGAGTTGAAATCCACAACTCTTAAAGTTGCCAAGGTTGAGAACCCTTGATATAGCGAATAGTATTTCTTTAAAGTTATAACACACTGTGGATTTTTACCTGACAAAACTGCTGAAGAACTTAAAGAGCAACACATCAGTGTAATCTGGAAATGCAGTAAGAATTAGTGAATGTGTGGTGGTGTTTTTGTTTTTTTAAAAAGAAAGTATTTTAACCATCTGCCTGTGAAATCACTAAATGTAATCAAAGCTAACGTTTAAAACCACTTTATTTACAACTTGGAGCAAGTGGCAAGCAATATCATCACTCTTTCAAATATTACAAGTAAATTTAACGTATGAGAAATGTCAACTTCACTGTACACAATTGAGTGTAATGTTACAAGCAATTGGTGTTATCAGTGGGAACGTGTATGGTCTTAAATGCTCATTGAAATAGTCTTGATGGAAGTTGATGGAAACGACTGGACAGAGTGAGAACCTAGGTCTAAGACCCTGACAGGTTCTAGGTTCCAGCTAAGGCAGAACATCCAACAGAAGTGCTAGAAGAATCTTTCTTGCCCCTCATTTTACAGTATTACAGAAGAAAATATGTTAACTGACTCTGCCGCCTTGGAACCACCTGGGTTCCAGGTGAGTTCTGTCGCTACTGAGTGGACTCACCAATGTAGAAGTTTGTGGCTGTGCGCATCTGGCGATGCTTGCTGATGACATAGATGACCAGGCCGTTGCCCACCAGACCTAGCAACATGATAAGGGCGTAAAAGAGGGGAACGAGCCAAGCGTCGGTCAGAAACGGGGGCGAGGTCTCCTCTCCGCTGTGGTTAAAAATCCAGAACTGCGTCCCGAGCTGGAAGGCACCTGGCCCTTTCCTGGGCTTGGTGCTGACGGGGTCACTCTGCCAGGCTACGGTGGGCTCGCCCATCCAGTTGACCCAGGAGGCCTCGGAAGGCAGGGGCTCTGCAGCCATACGGAGGGGCAGCAGAAGGCTATCTCTAGAGTGGAGCAGTCCTGCTTCCAAGCAACGCGCGGCTGCGAGAGCCTCAGTTTCAGCAACTGAAATCGAAGCAGGACCGGGCAGGAAGGGGCCGAGGCAAGCAGCCCCTTCCTCCCTCGACAACCAGGCGACTCAATCTCTTCTTAGCTGAAGAGGTGCACGGCGCGTCTAATCCCACCGGTAATGCGGCCGGCTGCCCGAAGTAGGGACAGGAAGCCTGCCCTCCTCCCCTTTCACGGAGCAGGACCCGGTCAGCAAAGGCCGCTCCCCCCCGCTGTTTTCTGGTGCCTCTCTGCTTGCTACAGCCGCCGCCGCCGCCGCAATCGCCAGAGTTAGGTTTGCAAGCGCAACGAGAGGAGAAGCGCATTTTCCGGGACCGCGGATGCTCTCCGCGCCGAGCCGGCTTAACTCCGCAGGACTCTCGCCATTGTCCGCCCAAGCGTCACATCCCGGACTTTTTCAAAGACGCCCCGACGGCTGAACTTAAGGAAGAGCGGCGCCAAGAGCGGCTGTGATTGGCTCCAGAGGACGCTGCCGCAAGACAGATGAAAGAGAGTCCTGGCTGAAGAGCGTCTCCCTGGCGGGAGCCCCAAGAGGAATCAAGGGTCGACGGAAAGCCGAGTTCGCGGGAGAAATATCCTGCCCCTTTGCAAGTTCCCCCCCGATTTGGGGGGGGGAGTCCCTGGAGTTCTTAGAGGAGAACTGGGGGGACCTAAGGCTTGGGAATGACTTGCTTCAGTGGGCGGGTCCTGCTTACTTGGGTAGGCAAGGCCTCTCAAACCTTACTGAACTGTAACTCCCTGTGTTACTTTGCCACTGGCCAGGCTGGCTGGGGATGCTGGGAACCATAATTTGAGAAACATTTGGACGACTGCAGGTGGTCCAGGATGATGTAAAACTTTGATGAGTCTTGTTCTATCCCCTTTCCATTTCTTTGCACCAGAAAGTGACTTTGAATAGTCTCAATACCAGCTAATGGACTGGTAGTTGTGATTTCACATTGCTGTGTAAATAGCAACAACAATAACAAAATGGCTATCAAATATCTGCTAGAGCAGTGGTTCTCAACCTGTGGGTCGGAACCCCATTTGGGTTCGAACGATCATTTCACTGGGGTCGCCAAACAAGTCTGTCCGCCATTTTTTTCCCCTTTTCTTTGGCCACGCCCCTGGCACCCGGTGATTTATAAGTGGTTGGGGGTCACCATAACATGGGGAACTGTATTATGGGGTCGCGGCATTAGAAAGGTTGAGAACCACTGTGCTAGAGACTATCCCGCCTCCTTTACATCAATGATCAGAAGCTGTATAGAAAAACACTGCCTGAAATAGAATCACCGCTCAACACTGCCCATATGTATAGCCAAGATACTGCCACAGAGTTTGGACAAAATGTGCCACCCTTACCATCTTCAGGGGAAAAAATAATGAACACGAATGGTATCAAGATTCTCTATGGAAATAATGTCATGAGTCTGGATCAAGAAGTTCATAAATACCTGAGCACCTTCAGGCTGACAACATCAAACACTTAAAGTCAAGAAGAAGATTAAAAGTGAATGCATCATGAAAGTGAGCTTAGAATCCAGACTCAGTGGAGGAAATACCATTAACACTTGGACAATTCCAGACATTAGATACACAGTTGGAAGAGTGAATTGGACTCATGTAGAATTAAAAGCCCTGGACAGGAAGATTAGAAAAGTAATGACAATGAATCATGCCCTTTATCCAGAGAAAGTCAAGCTATTCTCCAAAGCACCTGAAGGCAGGACAAGAAGCAACGGGTGGAAACTAATCAAGGAGAGAAGCAACCTAGAACTAAGGAGAAACTTCCTGACAGTGAGAACAATTAACCAGTGGAACAACCTGCCTCCAGAAGTGGTGAATGCTCCAACACTGGAGGTTTTTAAGAAAAGACTGGACAGCCATTTGTCCAAAATGGTATAGGGTTTCCTCCCTGAGCAGGGTGTTGGACTAGATGACCTCCAAGGTCCCTTCTAACTTTTTTATTACTGTTGTTGTTATTATTATTAAAGAACTTTACTTTCCAGGAAAAGTAGGTGGGTATGGAATGTTGCAAGTTTACCAGATAGTTGAAGGCTTACAGAATACCCAAGAGACCAAACTGCCCTATGAAAAAAAGGAATAGAAAAGAGACATGGCAAGACAAAGTATCACATGGTGAGTAAATAAGCAAACAAACAAACAAAACAAGTAGCAGGCAAAGCAAGTAATAGTAAGATCAGACTATGGCTAAGAGCAGGAAAGCGGAAGAAAAAGACAGGCTAATTCTGGCTGCATAAGACTAAGGACAAATGCATACAAACAGTGATGGGATTCAGTTATGTGAACAACCGGTTCTCTGTGTGGATGCCACTTCCGGAAGTCCATTCTGGGCCTGGGCAAGAAAAAATTAACTACCGGTTCTGCCAAAGTGGTGCAAACCGACTGAATCCCACCACTGCATACAAAGTTGACTCAGCCTTCCATCCTTCCGAAGTCAGTAAAAGGAGGACCCAGATTGTTGGGGGCAATATGCTGACTCTGTAAACTGCTTAGAGCAGGGCTTTTCAACCAGTAGTACGGGTACCACCTGTGGTACATTGACACCTGGCAGGTGGTACGCAACCATCCTAGAAAATAGCAGGGGAGGGGAATGAGTTGAACCGGTGGCAGCACTGCACAAGCCTGAGCAAGAGACGGCTATAGCTACAAGGCTGTCAGGCCTCAGCAGAAGCACCAGGATCAGTGCTGCTTTCCAGCTGATCGGCACTTCTTCAGGGCTGTCAGGGCTCAATGGAAGTGTCAGGATCAGCGCCAGGCTCCAGCTGGAAAGCAGCACTTATCCTGGCACTTCTGCTGAGCCCAGAAGAAGCGTCGATCAGCTGGAATGTTGCAGCATCTCCAGGGTTTTGTGATTTACATTCAGATGCTTGGCAACTGATTCATATTTATGATGGTCACAGTATCCCAGGGTCATGTGAAGTGACCAAAACCTGCTGCAATCACCCAACAGATGGGGGGAATGAAAACCAAGCACCCCCCACCTCACCCCCGCTGCCAATCCTCAACAGAAATGCTCACAACAATGAAAACCTTGGACAGGAGGAAGAGCGCCGCCGGGCGGGCAGGCAGGTGTCTTGCTCGGCTGTGGTTTGGGGGGCACTTTTGTCAGGGCCATTGTATCTTCGAACAGTCACTAAGCAAACTGTTGTAAGTCAAGGACTACCTGTACTTTATCACTTTTTTCCTTTTTTTTTTGGTCATCACGTTTTTGACACCTTGCTAGGCGACTGGTGATACTCGGATGTTGCCATATCCTAAAAGTGGTACAATGGGTGAAAAGATTGAAAAGCCCTGGCTTAGAGAATGGTATAAAGCCCTATGAAGTGGTACCATATATAAATCTAAACACTATTGCTAAGTGTTATTGCTATACAAAGCCAGAACTGAGAAGACAGCAACAGACAGCAAATACCGGCTCTGCAAAGAAGCCAAAAAAATACCTAATTAGCTACTGCAAGATTACCCAGACTGACTACAAGCAAATGGCATGACAAAGTAGCAACATTATGCTTTGGGCTATCTGAAAAAAATACCACTACCTAGAAGCAAAACTGGTGGAACTACAAAACAGACAAAGTAATAGAGAATGAATAAGCTAAAGGGATCTGGACTTTATAGTTTAACCAGACACATAGCAACCCAGGCTTAAAATTGTTGATGAGAAAGACAAAAGAGCCTAGACTGTGTATGATGCAGTACCAGGGCACAGCAGAACAGAAGAGAAAGAACTGAAGAAAAATCATAAAATGCAAAGACCTGCAAACAGAACACAGCATGACTGCGACAAAAGAAAGCAAAGATAGGATTGGGTTCAGTCCCAAAACATCTGGTGCACTACATGGACACCATCAGCTTTGACAAAATCACCATCAGTCAGTTGCAAAAAGCAGCTTTACTTCAAATAATTTATATCCTGCAAAGATACCTTTAACATCATCAAGCAATATTTCCTATGCCAGGTCCTTGGGAAAGACTCAATCGATCGATAAAAATGCCATATTCAGCCTAACTATCTGGCTAACTGTGCAACCAACCATAATATTCAATATTCAACGTCTAAGAATAATATTTAATTCTATATATTGAATATCTTAAGCCATTTAAGTTGCAGATCATGATTACGTTAATGCATGAGTATCAATGAAAGTAATCAGCAGAGGACAGTTAAAGTGTAAAATAACAGGCTTGTACTGACAATGAAAAAATCTATCAAGGAAAAAAGCAGGAGAAAACCAATCAAGAGATCAGGGCTAGAGAAAAACAAAACTTGAGAACACCAAAGGCTGAAGACCCTAACTGGAAAGTGGGTTTTTACAAGGATGGAAGGGAGGGAAGTTTTACAGTAGTTTGCTTTGTCTTCTGGAATTTTCCTGGGTGAAAACCAGGTGAGATCAAAATCCCAACGGCAACTGAATGGGAATCTTGAATTTGAACAGCAGGTAAGGAAGGATTATGGGAAGTGTGTAGCAGCAGAGATTCCCTCTTATTTTAAGACCTGAGATGTGGATTTTGTGGGTCATTTATTTATCATTCATGCCAGGGGTGCTCTGAGGTTTACAATCTTCAATCGATAATCAAAATATCCACAGTAATAACATAATGACAATATACTGTTTAATATCGTAAAACTAACTAGATAATAACGTTGTTGGAACAAGCCAATGGAACAGCTTACATCCTACAATGATATCTTAACATCATTAAAACATCCACATCTGCCTATCAAGGTCCTTGGGAAGGACTTGACAGGCAAAATCCAGTCTGAACATCTGGCTGACTGTGTGACAAACCAGTAATAAAAGGCTTCTGTTTCATTTGAAACAGAAGGTACAAAGCAAATGATGTTTTCAAAACTGTTTTATTTTTTAAATTACTTAAGAGGTGTACAGAAAGAAATACAAAAATACTATCAATCTAAGAAAATTACATGAAAACTACCCAAAAAATCAGTTACTCAACAAAAAAACCCAGAACAATCTGATGAAAAAAAAAAAAACTTTGATATTTGACTGCTGCCAATATATGGCAATACCGAAAAGGTAATGGCTGAGCGACAATGCATTTGTTTCTTCTTTGTATTAATTGTGATTCCCAAATTTTTAATACCTGGGCAATTAGTTATTTGTATCTTTTTAAACTGTGTATTTCCATTATAGTTATATTTTTCCAATCATCCTGCGAACAATTATGAGGTGTCTTCCTCAACTCAATGGTGGGATAGCTTAAATAGAAAAAAAGCCTCTTGGTATATTATTTTTGGATCATTTAATGAAACTGAATGATGGAGTTTTCAGGACATACTAAAGACATTATTTCTTCAAGAACTGTGTTGTGGAAATTGCCATCAGAAGATGTAGCTATGGCTGTCAACCAGAGCATTCATGGGATGGGGGGGGGGACTGCCAAAACAGGCAAGATGGCACCTGCAACAATGCAAGCAACACTCTGCACTTTTTGTACATGTGTCAATAATGGCATTTATGTACAAGGGATCAGAAATTGAATGCCCAGCCTTCCAATTCCACTATTTTTTCACCATTCCTCATCCTGCAGCATAAATGGACAGATCAAGGCGGCAAATTTATCCCAATGCTATTTTCAGACTCACATCATTTCACTTTTGTACAGATCACCTCTGCTATTTATGGTATTATCTTCCTCTCTTCTTTATTTTATTTTTAGGGCCAGCGTGAGAAAAAGTTTTTCCCCAAATACCATGGAAATCAATTATGTCCTTTTACAAATAAAGAATAGCTTTGTTTACACAACACACGTAGGGTTTTTATTGAATTAATCCATGTTCTAGGTTTGCATATAATATTGAACCATAAACAAACTACCCTAAAAGATTATTACTTAGATTATTACTTAGATAATTACTAAGCTCAGTATATTACATGAATTATCTACTCAACTTTTAACTGCCCTCTTTAAGAGTGTGATTGAAATGCGGTCAATGAATTTATGCCAGAATCAGTGCAGTTCTTTATCCTTTTTAAACCATCCTCATTACCTGAGGGAAATGTGCTCCAAGCTCACGGTCTTACCTTTAACATTGCACATTTTAAATCATTTATGCCTTATCCTCTCCAGAGGGTTCAAAATATGTGCCTTTTATAGCTCATTTCTAAGCCTCAGCGCTTAGGTTCCTTGCCTGAATAATGACAGTCTTATTCTTTTTCCTGAATCTCCAGTTTGATGAATTTGTAACCACCCTATAATCCCTGACAGGAAGAAGCATCCCTCTAGCCTTTCTGCAGGGTGTGAGTGGCCAGCCCTCCTGATCTGAAAAGGCTCAAGTGTTTGCCTTTATTTGCCTTTCATCACAAGACAGTGTTGAAGAGCTTCTAGTGTTTCCTTGCCTTTGTGGCCTGCTAAATATAATTCCCGTCTTCCTTTGCAAATAGGCAATGCAGCCTCTCCACCCCAAAGAACTTTTCACAAGGTGACACTTGCTGGCAAAAGGACTTCCATCAGCAGGGACATGTCTCAGTGCAGAGACGCACGAGAAAAAGCCATCCGGATAATGAGTGATAAGGATGAATCAAAGGGCTCTTTGTGTAGTGAACGGGAGGTGGTGGAAGGGAAAAAAACAGAAGGGAGGAGGGAGGAGATTGGATTCTCTTTTTACTTTCTCTTTCTTGCCTCCCTTCTTGAACATGTTTATCATGCCGGTTCTTTCCTTTTCCCTTTCTCAGTTACTTTAGCACCACACATCTAAATAAGTATCAAATAGGAGTATGATTAATGTTACTTTTGCTGGTCAGAACTACAGAGGTTTCTCCTGTCTAACTGTCAAGTGTATCCATTGTTGAAAGAGTCCAAGGATGATACTTGCTTGTTGTTTCTTTTGTTTCATCCTTCAGGAACACCTGCTCCATCTTTTTTGTCCTCCAAGCAATTCATTATTTGCATGTGTTAAGCTACCCTTAAAAGTGCAATTATGCATAGGGTGTAGATGCACTCATATATTTGCTAAAAACATTAGGGTTTTTTTCCCACTGTTCATCTGATTTCATGTTTTTTGTGATACGATGCTAACAACTTGCAAATAATAATAATAATAATAATAATAGTAATAACAATGTTGGAAGGGACCTTGGAGGTCATCGAGTCCAATCCCCTGCTCAGGCAGGAAACCCTATACCATTTCAGATAAATGGCTATCCAGTCTCTTCTTAAAAACCTCCAGTGTTGGAGCATTCATAGCTTCTGGAAGCAGGTTGTTCCATTGGTTAATTGTTCTAACTGTCAGGAAGTTTCTCCTTCGTTCTAGGTTGCTTCTCTCCTTGATTAGTTTCCATCCGTTGCTTCTTGTCCTGCCCTCAGGCGCTTTGGAGAATAGCTTGACTCCCTCTTCTTCGTGACAGCCCCTGAGATACTGGAACACTGCTATCATGTCCCCCCTCGTCCTTCTCTTCATTAAACTAGACATACCCAATTCCAGCAACCGTTCCTTATATGCTTTAATCTCCAGTCCCCTAATCATCTTTGTTGCTCTTCTCTGTACTCTTTCTAGAGTCTCAACATCTTTTTTACATCGTGGTGACCAAAACTGGATGCAGTATTCCAAGTGCGGCCTTACCAAGGCATTGTAAAGTGGTATTTATACTTCACGTGATCTTGATTCTATCCTTCTGTTAATGCAGCCCAGGAACAGAGACATTGGCTGAAATTAAGCAACTCTCATAGTTGAGATTTACTGTTAACCTTTGTTGTGTTTTTCTAAATCTTTGCCAAAGACCCTGATCAAATAACCCTTTGATCTATCTTTGCAGTACTCCCATTGCTACTTATTATGTTCAGCTGTACAGTAATGTGGACCTTCCCCATGGACTGAAATGCCATAAACAGAAGCTCAGTGATATAGCTGAGATTTTTTCCAGTGTTGTTGCCTACAGGATATTCATTTGTGTACTAGCAAAGGGAATCTACAATGCCTAGCATCTACAATAAATTTACACAAGATGAGTTACAACTTTTACTGAACAATTTTTCTGGGTATTGAACCACAAATCAACTTAATGGGTAGCTTCATCCCATAGACAAGGAGTCCCCAATCCCCAGTCTGTGGACTGGCACCAGTTTGCAGCATGCCAGAAACCGGGCTGCACAGACAAATGAAGCCCTATCCTCAGGATGCAGGCAGCACGTGAAACAACGCCTCCTCCAGTCCACAGAAAAATCTCTCTCCACGGAACTGGTCCCTGGTGCTCAAAAGGTTGGGGGCCACTGCCAGAGACAACAAAAAACAAATTAATTTGAAACTAACCAAGAATTCTTTATGCAAATGCAACAACTAAGTTTTGAGAGAGACAGATTGGTGTAGTGGCTAAGGTACCAAGCTAGTAACTGGGAGACTGTGAGTTCTGATTCACAGTATGTATGTATGTATGTACCTATAAGCCAGCTTAAATGTGCACATATGTGTATACACACACACAAAGTGATCTTGTCTCGGTCTTGTCTGAACCCAGACAGTAAGATCAAGTATCAATAGAGGACAGTAAAGTCCATCCAAGTTTACTAAATTAGTGTTGCTACTTACTGAAGATAGGAAGCCTAAGATGGTTGATTGATAAGATTGATATCTGGGCTTCATTGACATCTGGGCTTATTTAGCTTGTGGTAAAGGAAAGAAAGGGGGAAGTGTGATAAAGGAATATGTATACAATCAAAACATTAAAAGATTTTTTTTCTTAGTTATCTATTTAGTGACATTCCATTTTTAATATGCATGTAATTATTCCTTAACAAAATGAGCAATTTTCAATTATCCCATTTGGATTTGATTAACATTGGGTTTTTAAATATATTTTATTAATTTTCTAATTTTACAATTAAGTATTTAAAAAGCAATGTGCTGACTGGGTTAATCAATAGTTCAATAACATACATAAATCTTTAGTATAAATCTCAAGTTACAACATCAGATATTGCCTCTCTTTTTCCCTTAATATCTACTATCTCATATTAGGCTAAATACAATTCTTATTATTATCAACTAAGTAAAAACTTCATTGTTACATTTATCAATAATTTTTAGCTTATACATATCTTAATTATGTTTACATTCAATCCTTATATACAATCAATGTCCTGATATTGTTTTTTTCCCAAGCTTTAATTTCCCATCAATATTCAAATTAACATTTGGTATTTATAACTTCCAAGCTTTAGGTACCCAAGTTTCCCTTATCTCAACTTCTTCCTTTTTCCTTTTTCATAACAAAATCTAATATTCTAAATACACATCTTATCTATTTGAATATAGTCATGTTCTCTTTTCTAAAAGTTATCTATTTTCCACCATATTAAACCATCTAATTAATACTGTATCCCCTCTAATAAATCAAAACCATTATATGTATTGTCTGGGTTAGCCAATAAATCAGTAAGATACATAATTTCTTTTGTTTAGATCTAATTTTTTAAAACTCAAATACTCCCTCTCTTTTTATGGTAATATCTATTATCTCATATTAGGTAAACAGAATTCTTATTTTCAACTGATTTCCAAATATTTTATATTAGATGACCAAAATTTCCTTTATCTCAACTTCTCCCTTTTTCCCTTTTCATACCACAATCCATTAGTCTTATTACACATCTTAACTATTAAATTATAATGTTACTTTATTTTCTAAAAAATATCTATTTTCCACCATATTCAACCCTCTAGTTCAGTGGTGATGAACCTATGGCACGAGTGCCAGAGGCGGCACTCAGAGCCCTCTCTGTGGGCACGCGTGCCGTCGCCCCAGTCCTAGGCCTTCAGCTGGGTTTTATAAAACCTTTTCATTTAAGGCCTCTGCCGCCGTGTACAAAACAAAAGGTTCAATCAATCAGTCAATTTCAACTTCTTGCGGGAAAAAAAAAGATCTTGCAAAGTTGGAATTGATTGATTAAACTTTTTAGTCCCACCCAGTCTGCTGTTACCACTGCAGCCATGTCCACCCAATGGGCCACACTTACCCAATTGGCCACACCCACCCAATGGGCCATACCTACCCAATGGGCCATACCCACCCAATGGGCCACACCCACCCGGCACCCAACGATGCATAAGTAGGTTTTGGATTGCAGTTTGGGCACTCGGTCTCTAAAAGGCTCGCCATCATTGCTCTAGTTAGTAATATGCAATCCCCTCTAACAAATCAAAACCCTTATTTTCTTCAGTCTTACTCTGGCTTTCTTCCTTTGTCAACTAACCTTCCATGTCAGTGCTTTTGAATCATCAAATAGTTCTCCCTCTATTATTATATATATTCTTTGGAATAAGAAAGACCATTTGGTTGCAGTTTTTTTGGAAGAACTAGCCCATTTGTATTCATTAAATTGCCTCTCTATTACTCCAATTTCCCACAGTTGTCCTGATAGGTTTATCTTCCATTCAATCTGTTCTTCTTCCTTTTCTTCAAATTTCTTCTGACTTTTGTAAAAGGTCTTTTCCATTTTCAGTGTTGTCACTCCCTTTTCTGATTTTTCCATTGACTGGATCTGTTGATCAACTGAGTCCTCTGTCTTAGTGTTTAGTTGTTCCACTTCTCCTATTATTTTCTGCATCGTTAGTTCTTTGGTTGTAGTCAAGTTCTGGGTTTGCATCTTGCTCATTTATGTTGCATCTTATTTTGTCACAAGCTGAAAGAATGGTTTCGTATATTGATTTCAACATAGGAAAGATTTTTTCCTGATCTCCATCCATATTCTCTTGATAATATGTTAAATTGAAGATTTTAGAATCAAATATTAAAAATAGTTTTTTGTTTTTTAAAGCTAGATATGGGACATCTATTTCACATGTTATAGGTGGTCTTTATAGTAGAAATTGTTTGTCAAGTAAGAGTTTATAGTTCAAGGTATTCCATCATCTTGTATAATAACATATGCTTCTCATGTAAAGAAATAGGAAAGTAATTCCCCACGTATAGCTCTGAAAAGCAGTGAAGGTTTACATTCATAGTTCAAACAGGCCAGATATGCCGCTCAGCAGTTCCTTCTTTGCAGCTGATTTTTTCACAGGTGGTATTTGTCAAGGTCAGAGAAGTTTTTGCTGGAGCCTGGGCTTCAAGCCAAGTCTCTTTTAGGCAATAACAAGTTGTAATACCATACTTCACCACAGGATGTCACTGATGCCGTTTAAAGCTTTTTAAGTCCAAAGTTTTTATGATTGTTTTTTAAGTTTTATTTCTTTTTTAAAAAATAAAAACTAACTTTTCCAGTAAGAATAGGAACACTTTTAGTCCCCAGGTTTCAAAAGCATATACATCCAGTTAAATTAAAATTGTTCTTATAGTTGCTCCCCTGGGTAAGTAGTCGCCGCTTTTCTTAAAGGGTGGGATAGAAATTCCTTTCCCTTTCTCCTCACAGGGGGAAAGATACTTTGGGCAGCTTTTACAGGAAAAAGTATTTAAAGTCTTAAAGAGAAGATCAGATCTCACCCAGTTTCATCTGCGGTGCTTTAAAGGTGCTTGATGGTGATTTTGACTTTGGCTGTCAGCAGCTTAGTGACAAGCCATATTGCTATGGCTGTTTTTTCCCCCACTGGTTTGGAGGCTTCCCCGGATGAAACGGAAGAGCCACCACCCTCCCACAGCGGGTCCCCTCCTTGCTCGTTGCCCCTACGAGACAACCTTCGACCCTTCCAGGTCCCCCAGCAAAATGAAATCAGACACGGAAGACAGAGCTCGGCTTCCTGCATCCGCAGGAGCCATAATGGCAAACCAGTTTTCAAAAACATTAAAATATTTTTTTGTCCCCTGCTTGCTATATAACTACCTAAAACAAAATGCAAAAAGATTCAGAAACGCAGAAATGAAGGGCTCTGATTCTTTATACCAGGGGTGTCAAACTTGCAATGTCATGTGATGTGTTGCGACGTATCACGACTTTTTACCATTGTCAGCAACAGGGTGGGCACGGTTTTGCTATGATGCATCCAGCCCACGGGCCAGCAGTTTGACACTCCTGCTTTATACAATGCATATATTTACTGGCATCAAATATGTCTTTAACATTGGTCAGTACAAATCCATAGAAACTGAGGTTATCAATGATTTCTAGTCTTGATGACTGTTTATTTCCTCAGGAATCCCATGGCTTGCATGCCAGTTGCTGAAGTGGAGAAGTGGAGGAGGGTTATTCATTGTGAGCTTCCCCAGTGCCTTAATTTGTCATGGTAGGACTCCAGATGCTAGCCTAGATTGGCCATTGGCCTGATCCTGCAAGGCTCTTCTTCCAGGGATTCATAGACTGGTTCCCTTTTCAGAATATAATTCATCTGAATGCTTTTTTAAATGTGGTATCCACAACTTCACACAAGTGATCTGACCATCTGACCAGCAGAACAAAGAGAAACTATTACTTCCCATGATTCAGAAATTATATTTGATGGTCTTTCTGAAGCCACATCATTGACTCGTATTCAGTTCCTTGATCAGTCATCATTCCAAGATCTCTTTTACGTGTACTGTATTATTACCAAGCCAAACACCCTCTGTTTATTCCTGTGCATTTGATTTGTTTTTCCTAAGTGAAGAACCTAGCATTTATTTCTGTTTAAATTGCTTGTCATTTACTGCCTGCTTTTGACATCAGAATCAGTTTTAATTTTGCTTCTGTGTCTAATGTGGTGGTTATACCATCCAATTCTGTATCGTCTGTAATTTGGACAATCTTTTCCTGCTGTATGACAACATGTAATTAAATTATGTTTACTGCTTTTTCAGACTTAATATTCAAACAATAATAATTGGTGCAGGGAAGGGAATTGATTTGGAACATGATAAACACTGTGGGGGAGATAATAAATTGGAATTAGTTTTTATCTAAAAAGAAGGCAATTTCCCTATAAGGCAATTTCTTTCTTTTCTGGGGCAGTCAGTACAAAAAAATAGCCTCCTCTAATTGTGAACCTCTTACAGGTTTCACTTATAGTATTAGGAAACACCTTCCAAGTGTGGGAAGTCAGCCCCCCAGAGAAGGAAATATTAAAAGGGCAGAAAAATATATTTCCTCAAAGGATCTTAAAGAGGCAGAAAAGCATGCCCACTTTTCTTAATAGCCCCAAGTCTCCCTCCCCCAAGCAGAAACCAGCTCTACAAAAATGCAGATGTAAATAATCCAGGAAGGTTGGAAGCCCCCAGCTAGAAGATTAAGATGACAAAGACACCTAAAATCTACATACCCCACCCAAAGTCTAAGACAGGAGATAATAGGATTAAACCCCAGATGCCAAAGGGCACACCCAGACTCAGGTCAGAATACATGACACAGGAAATACAAAGCCTCAAACAGGAACAGGAAACAACTCCAAACAAAAGGCTCCAGAGGATATAAAAAAACCATTCCCTACATGTGCGCTCTCTCTCTCGCTCTCTCTCTCGCTCTCTCTCTCTTTTTTTTTTTTCCCCAGAGCCATCTTTCTGTCTGGCTCTCCTCTTCAATAAACTGCAACCTTCTTTCTAAAGCAGTCGCCATGTTGTTTATCCCCGGCTTGGACTGAACCATCATGAAGACTTTTCGTTCAACACAAGCACGTGAGCAATATAACACAACTATAATAGCAAAATTACTTGCATACATTACTTGAATAAGGAAGAGGTGAGAAGGAGACTTTTCTCCTAACAGTCCTTGGCCTGGCTGGGGCACCACTCTCTGCAGCTTCCAAGAGAGCAGGAGAGGGACACTCAGCCAGCGTTCATGAGGGGTGCTAGAGGTTTCACCACTGAGGAAATTGTCCAGTAGATCATCCAGGTAAGGGTAGGTGGAAATAAAGGCTTAAAGGGCTGAGAGGTGCATTGGATTTAGGTGGGTGAGATAAAAAGAGGCTCAAACCAAAAGGAAGGATTGGCAGGAACATTGATATAGGGGACACTTGAAGAAATAGCTACTGCCATGGGACATTTTGCAAGGGATGGGGAGATTTTGGTTGCTTCATATATATATTGCACTTTTAAAATACATGGTCCCTCTCAGTCTGCTGTGTACCAACTGTAAGCTGTGAGCAAAATATAGAGGTCTATATCTGTAGAGATTCTCAATCATCCAGGTCACGGTTGTCCCAAAAGTGCTTTTTCAAAAGGCAACCAGACTTTGGTTTTCCTGGAAGATATTTTGCTTCTCATCCAAAATGCTGAAGAAGCTTCTTGGATGAGAAGTAAAACATCTTCAAGGAAAAACAAAGTCCAGTTGCCTTTTGAAAAATACAGAGATCTAGCCTATTGAGTTCAATAGTTAACCACAATTTAACGTTGTATATGTATTTATCTGTTACTATACGGATATCTCTATGGTTACTGTTTTTCTAATGCAGGTGGTAAAGTTGTTCTTGTCACTGTGCAACTAGAATTTGGATATTTTTTTATTGGATACTGCAAGAGGGAAAGGGGAATTTGCATCTTATAGTCCATCATGTGGGTTGGAGACATGGCAACAGGTTTGTTTAAAATGAATAGAATAAGAACTGGGGGGGATCTTGCTAGGGAGATCTCTGGGGAAGTCTGTTGATATGGGGGCTACACAGGGAAACTGAAATTTTAAGCCTCCAATTCAGATTTAATGTAGTTTTTTTTAAAAAAAAAATATCAAAACCCTAACCCTTCCCCCCCCAAAATCAGGCCAAAAATAAACAAAACCTCACAAAATATTGTTTTAAGCAACCTGAGATATTTAGGAGGTTCCCCCAAACTGAATGGCCCATGCCTAATAACTGGATTCATACAATTGATTAAGCCAAAAACAAGTGAAGCCATCATGATGGAAGGCAAGTGTCCTCAAACATTGCGATATTGTGACTCCCGAAAAAAATAAATATTTCCCTGCCCCATTATTCTCCTCCAATAAACCAACTGGTTTCATTTCATTTAGAGTTGGGCAAGAAATTAAATATTGTTTACCACTTACATTTAATAATATGTTAAGCACAGATCACAGGGATGCTCAGACTTTGCAGTACTTCATTCATCTGCTGAAGTTAGCACAGGCAAAGTGGGAAGCAAAGCCCAGATCAGATGTTACTGTGCTCCTGTGTTGCTTGTTTTTTAAAATTGTGAAATTCCCTGCCCCACCCCAAGTTGTTCATAACCCCTATTCTGACTCTGAGTTAAAAACGCCTTCTTTAAATCAAGTCAGATAGACAACTCAAAAGAAACGATCTCATAACAAACAAAAAATATATTTTAATCAGAAAGATTACTTGCATTCACGCTATGGTTGTTACTCCTGGAAAATACATCCTTTGTCCATTTCTTTAGACCATTTCTTTAGGTAAAAGTATGATGCTCTCTTCCATACCATCTTTATAATGACTCAAGCTCATTGTGTGACCTTCGATGGCCCATGCTTCTTTCAGACAAAGAGATTCCACTCTGGCTTGTGTCCAGGAAGTCTCCCAATGACCCTTTGAGATCCTCCCACTGACCCATCAACATACCTTGCATTTAACCCAATAACTGCCAAATATTCTAACATACTGATACCTGCTCTCTATTTAGGGTTACATGCGTTCCAGAATAACCCCCATGAGGGGAAGGGTCCTAGCCTCTAGTTTTCAAAACCTGGTTGATTTTGTGTTATATGAACTTAGACAACATTTGTCTCTATAGCTGCCTCACATCCAGCAGCTGCCTACGATCTACACATTGGAGCTTTGATGAAACTAATAGCTCAATAGGATATATAGTAGTTTCACCCAATCACCTTTCTTCAATCATTGTACAGAGTTGGAGTACACAAAAGCACTCAGGTACCCTGTTAATGAGACAAAGATTCATTTCCTCATTTGCAGCATTGAAGTCCAAGATGATTGCTCTTCACTTAAAAAAATATCTAGTCTAATTGTGGTTAACAAGAGATTAAATTCTCTGAGAAAGATTAGCTACTTTGGAATGGTCCAGTCAGTATACAATCCCTACTGTTTAGCATAGTTTTCAGCGGAGGATGTAGCAAGAAATACCCCAAACATAGCAGTGTCCATTTTTGGAAGAGAAGCAATTTTTATTAAATGTTGGTTTCAGCTGCTATGGAGTATTGCACAACCTGCTGAGGAAGTTATGCTACAAAGTCAGAGCTAACCAACATTTCTCTGGAAGAAACGCATCTATGCCATATGGTTATGAGCTGAGAGAGAGAGAGGATAATTTCCTCCTCCTCCTCCTCCTCCTCCTCCTCCTCCTCCTCTTCCTCCTCCTCCTCCTCCTTCTTCTTCACAAAAGATATGCATGAGAGTTTGACAACAGCCAGACTGAACTTCCTGATACACCCTACTCTTTTACTAGCCTTCCCACAAGGATTTCTCCTTCAGCCCAGCTGTAGGAAACAGGGAAATATTTTAGATCTTCCTATCCTAAATCCAGAAATCCAAAATCGGCCATAAGATTGGGCAAGACTCTCTAAATGATTGCATCACTTAGCAATAGACTTTCCGGTCCCAATTATGGTTATAAGTTGAGGACCACTTGTACTTCCGGCAACAATTATAATCTTAGAATGATACAATCTAAAGTTATCAGCTTTAAAAGATCCCCTTCCACATTAGGATTCCAATTTGAATTCTACAGATCAATAAGTATGGATTTGTTAAATTAACACTCTAGGTAAGTTCCTTCTGGGTCCTTGTTGAGAGGGGGCGTAAATTGTTTGTGCTCTGAATTTGGCAGGATAATTTTTCATGATGCAGCAGCCGTCTTTTAAAAGAGAATAGCAGTGGGTGTCTGAGTCAGAACTATTCACGAGAAACACATTATCAAATTGGAAAATTTAGTAAATTAGGAAATCGGCAGTTTAACCCCTGGTGCATTGGCAAACAAATCAGCTGTCATTACCATTTCTGGAGAAACTCTCTAGAGAAACACAGTGAAGATAATTCACAAGCAGCTGCTGAAATCCCAGTGCAGCACAATATTCCCTGAGTCATTGCCGGAAAAGAGATAGACAAGTTCTTTGCCAAATACTGTTAGCGCTAAAAACTATCTAAATTAACTAAATTACATTTTTTTAAATGAAGAAATTCATTTGTTCTTATCTGCTTTAATTTTTCCTCATGAGTGGTCCAGGAAAATCATGCTCATCAAATGTTGTGTTCCTTAGAAGGCTGTGATTCTGGAATGCTTTCAAAGCCTAGTTGATCAACAATCGAGACAAGGGCGTAGGTTTTTTTGGTTTTTTTTTTTAGATTTATTCAAACAAAAGCTGGACAGCCATCTGTCATAGATGCTTTCGGTTGAAATTCTGCACTGAAAGGAAACGGGGCTCAAATCACAGATTCCACAGCCAGCGTGGCAATTAATGAACATTTGGGTTTGAAGGTTGGAAATCATTACCTTAAATGGCCCCTTTCAACATTATGATTGTGAGGTTCAAAGAATCTGTGATTTCCCCGTTCCTACATTAGAGCTATTTACCCATCCTTGAATCAGCAGAAAACGAGATCACATTAAATTAATTCACTCAAGTTTTACCTACTTTGGTCCTTGTGAGGAGACAAATATTTCTTTTATTTTACCTTTATCATCTAAAGATAATGTGAGTTGGGAATGAAATGAAAGCAATGCCAATGGTGGAACAGAAATCCTTGTGTCATGGGAGAGGCCTAAGAAATTGATAAAATAGTATAGGAGAGGAGTGTCATCCAGGTCATCGTTGTACCAAGGCAACTGGACTTTCTTTGTTTTTCCTTGAAGATGTTTCACTACTCTTCCAAGAAGCATCCTTAGTTCTGATTAAATGTAGGGATTGTAGGAATTTATTGAGCATTCAATCAGAACTGAAGGTGCTTCTTGGATGAGAAGAGAAACATATCTGAGAAAAAAACAACGTCCAGTTGCCTTTTGAAAAAACAGCTTTGGGATATAGTAGAGGAGGAAAAGGTTTCAATTAAAACATATAGAAAAGGGTGGAAAGTGCCTCTATGTGTAGGAAGATAATAAAAACATTGAATTCTTTTTAATGTGTAGTAGTGTTCTGTATGTAAGTCACAAGGCACCTATAAATTCCTACATGAAAAGATACAGGAACTGAAAAACTATTTGTCTGTACTCAAGGCAACTCAAAACACCATGACCATCTGTATCATGGAATCTGAAAGACACTATCTCTGTTCACTGTTGATGAAGCCATGTGTCAGCTAGCAAGCTGAACACAAAACCGGGTACCTGAGAGAGAATGCTGGTCAGGGACTATTTGGTTCAGAGAGGAGATTTTTCTAAACTCCTGTCATCCTAATGGGAACAAAGTGCAAAGACTCACAAATCACTCTCACTGAAGTACAGCACTTAGAGTAGACTGATTTCCTGAGGCATCATGGGGAAAGGGAAAGTGGACAGGAAGAGAAAACAGTTGCTAAAAACTGAAACAGCTGTTGTAATGAAGGAATGTGTATGCTGGCAGACAAATTATTTATGATCATTGTATGCCACATTGTATGCATCTACAGGAGAGCTAATGATGAAATATGCATAATAATACAATCACGCCATACAACAACTTAGGCACTTACATCAGATGTCCTGATGCAAGTACATACTCAGGGTCTTGGCATGATTATGTCATTGTGCTTGTGCCATCATTTTAGCATCAATCTGGTTTATCAGGTAACACTGGCTCAGCATCTGGGCCCATATTTTCCTTGTACAAAATCCCAGCCTGATATATTCAGGCAGCAGTCGAAAAAGATTCCTGTTTGATCTTCTGGATTTCTGGTCCTAAAGAGGATAAACAATATTCAGGAGGACACAGAATCTGACTTATTACATATCGCCTTTGTCAGCATCTCTATCATGTCTGTGCTAAGACTAAATTTTGTAAGCCTCAATCTATTGTTTAATTTTATAAATACTAGTAATAGGACCTGTTGCGTCCTTCGCGAAATGGCAAGACACGAGAAGCAGTTGTAGTTCTCAAGACTTCTTTATTCTTAGTTCAGCTTACAGTTGGAAGACGTCGGCAACGCCCAAAACTCCTGGCCTCTTATATAGGCCATTCCCGGGTAAAACTGCAACTTTTGGCGTGCCAGCACTTGCGCATACGCACAAGTACTGGCAACAGCCTGTCTGGTCCCGGGCAGCTTGCACCTGCCCGGGACCGTTTGCAATGCCCCGAGCCTGCTTCCACAGGCTCAGGACATAACAGGACCCCTTCCCTTAAGCATCACCTGGTGAGACCTTTGAATTCCTGTGTCTTCTTCATAGCTACCCGGCTCTTTGGAACAGCCCTCCCACCTGAGATTTGGAGTGCTCTTATCTTTATAAGTTTTCTGGAAGGCCATGAAGACCTGGCTCTTTCCCCAGACTTTGGGTTAGGATAAGGATGCACCTGTATATGTAGAATTGATGTGACATGATTTTCCTTGGTAAAGATAATACAATTGCTTTATTGTTGCTTTATTATATTTGTTGTGAGTCACCCAAGAGTATTGTATAAAAGATAGGTTGCCGCATAAGTTCTAACATTGTTATGGTTTGTTTGGTAGGGTTTTTTTTTTTTTTTTGCCAAATATTGAAACGTTCCTTACAGGGAATTGTTCCTATTTTTTGATCCTTTGGGTTATTTTTTTCTACATCTCTCCAAGTCTTTGGTGTCCTCTCCAAGATATGGCAGCCCAATTTACACAATATTGATAGACTGACTGAATTATGCATATGTGTCCATGTATGTTGCAGTTTTTATCTTCTGTTCCTCTGCACCTTGACATAGAATTTACCATTTATATAACTGCACCACTGTGGGTAAATGTTTTCATTATGCTTACCAGAAGAAAAAACTTAGGATTCCCTTCTAAATAAAATCTTCTCAGTTTAGTCTCATCAAGACATAGCAAAAGTTAAGATTTTTTTCTGCATTTCAGATCAATTACGTATTACATTGAACTATATTTGCTTTTTTGTTGTCCTTTCGGACAGATATACCTAAGAAATCTTTTTGGAATTCTTTGTAATCCTATTTGTTTTTACTCTCCTGGAAAATTTGAGATCATCAGCAAAACATTTTCTCTTATTTTTGGACCACTCATGATTGTGTTATAAATGAGCTAATTTGGTTTTGGTTTTTGTTTTATGATAACTAAATTGAAAAACTGGCATGAGAAATATAAAAGAATCATTCAAGGTACATGGTCGCTTGCAGATGTATACCTGTGCTATTATAGAAGGAAAGGCTTTTAAAAATAAAAAGAACAGGTTCCTTGGTATTGAATATAGTTATTTACAGCCTAATACTGTCTATTCTATTGGACTATAATTCCCATTATGTCAAGTGTCAGGGAACTGCAATCAGCTCTTATGGAAGAACTATTGTGTATAGGCTGATTTAGTATATGCTAGGCCAATGGTGGCAAACCTATGGCACGCGTGCCAGGGGTGGCACTCGGAGCCCTCTCTGTGGGCATGCACGCCGTCTCCCCAGCCCCGCCTCCCACCACAGCCCCCTCCTCACCAGCAGCCCCCTGGAGGAGAGTCGCCCCCGGGCAAGGCCTGCATGGAGTAGTACAGCCAAGGACATAGCCAAGCAGCATGGACAAGACCTCGCCCTCACGCCCCATAGCGTGCAGATGATGCTGCAGAATGTGAGCGGAGGGCATGGCTGCCATGGTGCTGCAGGGCTGCCTTGGTGATCTGCTGTGGCAGGCCATGGAGGGGGTGCGTGGCCCTGCAGATGGGCGGGGCAGGGGGCAGAGCAGGCAGGGCAGGAGGCGGAGCAGGGGCGGGGGGTGGTTTTGGGGCACACAGTCTCTAAAACAGTGGTTCTCAACCTTTCTAATGCCGTGACCCCATAATACAGTTCCCCATGTTGTGGTGACCCCCAAATGGGTGTGGCCACCAATAAGAGGGAGTAGGACAGCTAGGGAAAAGGGAAAAAAATGGTGGACAGCGTGGTTTGGCGACCCCCGTGAAATGGTCGTTCGACCCCAAATGGGGTCCCGACCCACAGGTTGAGAACCACTGCTCTAAAAGGTTGCGCCATCACTGTGCTAAGCACTATCTTGCAGCATTGTACAAGATAGCATGCCACTTTAGTTGAACCTGTCAGGGACAATTACTTTCCCTTAGCTGTTCAAGGCTTTCAGCAGTGGTTACAGACTGAAATACAAAGCATTTATTTGATTGAATGTGTCAGAGGAACCTAGCTATAAGAATGGTTAGGATTTCACTAGGATTTTTTTTTTCATCTTTGAGAGCCATTTTACAGCGTATACTTAAAGTGAGAGAAAATATCCAAATGAATCAATGGAGAGTAGCTGAGAAGTTCAATAGGATTGCTCTGTTTTCTTCTTCTCCTTCTCTCATTTTTCTCCAGCCAAGGAGCTTTCTGAATGAGGGAGAAGGAAGAATGATTCTATATTCAAATGACTCCTCCTCCTTCTTCATCTGGAAAGCTCCTTGATTGGAGAAAAAGAAGAGAAGGAGAAGAAAACAGAGTAAGTTGATTCTATTGAACTTCTCGGCTACCTACCACAAACTCAAGCCAAGATTTTTAGAGATAACAGTTGCTGGTTGTACCATATTCTGGAAATGAAGGGAATAAGAATAGAAGTATACTTGAGGTAAAGTATAGACTTTTTAACCTGTATCTGCATGATTTGTCTTTCCCTCCCTTTTTCTCAGTTTAAATCCTACATGAGTTTAGTCATCTGAATTTGTATTTGTCTATTACTATTGTATTACTTTTCGGGTTGTCAAAAGATATTTCATTAATGCAGAACTTGCCAGAGTTCATTTGATTAGAACACTCTTTTAATAATCTGAGAATTTAAAATTAAAAATTCAGTTTTGAATTTTTGTGGAAGAATTTCATGCATCCAACAGTATTTTGGTTACATTGATTATGATTTCTTGAATTTGGTTACATTGATTATGATTGCTCTAATTCTAGATGTAGATTGTACAATTCTCCATAATTTTATTTACTAGAACTCAGTAAAAGAAGTGATATTTTTTTTAAAAAAAGATCAGAATGTATTAATGGAATTTTCACCTTGCTATCAGTAATCTCAAACCACTTTAAATTAAGCTGCGCTACTGGTAGCATCCCACTTTTCTCTGCCACTACACATGATTATATAAAACATGGTTTATGTCATCTGGGCATGGCTATAATTCTGTCAACACGCCCAATCTAATTGGAACGGAATTATACTACAGCCATTTTCATCTGGCAGCAGATATTTTAATGCTAAGCAGGAAGCAGAGGGCTTTTGTATATTTTACTAAGTTATGAACCCTAGTCTCAGTAACTGGGTTTTCCTCTGAACCATAGAAAATGAAACAGTGGTTGTTATTTCCAGATATTAAGTATTACTGATCAGTAAAAATCTACGTTTTCTTGTGATATGAAAATACAGAAAAAATAGCGGGAAAGCATGGGAGGATTGCAAAAAAAAAAGATTATATCATGTAAATCTCCCTTAAATGTTCATCTTTGATGAACTGTCTGATGGCAACACAATTAAAATTCATCTGGAAGCTACCAAATTTTAAAGCATCAGAAAAAGCCTACAAATTGACTGTTTTGATTAAAGAAAAGAATACAAGAACACAAGTACCTTCATTTCTCCATGTAGATCGCTTCTGTGCTTGAGGTGGAAAAGAATGAAACTTTGATTTTGGGTTTGACTGACTAGATCGATTTGTTGTTACAGAAATGGCTAGTTTTTACTATTGTGAAAAAGTAAAAAGTTGAGGCTCAACATTAATACTCTATTCTACTGCAACAGGGGAAGTCGGAAATCAATCTCTTTTTTTTTCTTTTTCTCCCTTTCCCTCACTTTCTTCTCCCTTTTTCCTCGCCATTGTGTCCTACTATTTGCTTTGTATTTTACTTTACATCTTAATAAAATGTTTAAAAAAGAAAAAGAAAAAGCCTACTTTTCTATATCCAAATACCTACAGCATCAGTTAAAGCTTTAATCTTCAGGTCAAGTCCATTATCAGCACCACATGATGTCTCATTCAGATGTTGAAGAAAACATGGCAGCTACCAGCAAGAATATAGTGGCTTTTATCACTATATAAAACTTCCTGAAAGGGGAAAGATGCAATCGTTACATAATTCCTAGATTAAGTATAGCAGGATTCTGAAGAATAAATAGAGAAAGTGGCTGTCTTGTGAAAATAATCAGAGATGTAGGGGCAGTATTTTGAGGAACTAAAAGCCACAATACAAAATCTCCAAACATTAGCTGAATTCGGTGTCAAAACAATCAGAAAGGGAAATTAGAGTAAAGAAGATAGCTAATAAAGTAGATACAATCAATGAAACCAGAGTTTATAGTTACTGATAAAAATGTAACCATTTCAAAAATAGCCCATTACATTTTTTTTTAATTATACTTTTTATAAAATAAGGATGTATAAGAATTTAACTCCCTGGCTGCTGTAATGGAGTGGATGAGGTCAATAAACTGAAACTGATTCCAGGGAAGACAGAAGTGCTGACAGTGAATGAATTATCTACCGGGAAAATAATGTTTAAACAATTCTAGATGGGGTAGTGGCCCCCTCCCCTTAAAGGTCACTGTTATAATAATAATAATAATAGTAGTAGTAGTAGTAAAGTGGGAAGGGACCTTGGAGGTCATCTAGTCCAACCCCCTGCTCAGGCAGGAAACCCTACACCATTTCGGACAAATGGCTGTCCAGTCTCTTCTTAAAAACTTCCAGTGTTGGAGCATTTACTGCTTCTGGAGGCAGGCTGTTCCACTGATTAATTGTTCTCACTGTCAGGAAGTTTCTCCTTAGTTCTAGGTTGCTTCTCTCCTTGATTAGTTTCCACCCGTTGCTTCTTGTCCTGCCTTCAGGTGCTTTGGAAATAGCTTGAATTCCCTCTTCTTTATGGCAGCCCCTGAGATATTGGAATACTGCTATCATGTCCCCCCTTGTCCTTCTCTTCGTTAAACTAGACATACCCAATTCTAGCAACCGTTCCTTATATGTTTTAGCCTCCAGTCCCCTAATCATCTTTGTTGCTCTTCTCTGTACTCTTTCTAGAGTCTCAACATCTTTTTTACATCGTGGTGACCAAAACTGGATGCAGTATTCCAAGTGTGGCCTTACCAAGGCATTGAAGAGTGGTATTAATACTTCACGTGATCTTGATTCTATCCCTCTGTTAATGCAGCCTAGCACTGTGTTGGCCTTTTTGGCAGCTGCAGCACACTGCTGGCTCATATTTAGGTGATTGTCTACTAGGACTCCGAGGTCCCTCTCACAGTTACTACTATTGAGCATGGTGCCACCTATGCTGTACTTGTGCATTTGTTTTTTCTTGCCTAAATGTAGAACCTTGCTTTTTTCACCATTGAATTTCATTTTGTTACTTAGTGCCCAGTGTTCAAGTCTGTCCAGATCCTTCTGTATCTTAAGCCTGTCTTCTGGAGTGTTGGCTATTCCTGCCAGCTTGGTGCCGTCTGCAAATTTGATGAGTTCCCCATCTATCCCTTCGTCCAAATCGTTATGAAGATGTTGAAGAGCACTGGGTCAAGAACAGAGCCCTGGGGCACCTCACTACACACTTCCCTCCATATAGATGCAGTTCCATTGAGGACCACTCACTGAGTACAGCCGGTCAGCCAGCTACAGATCCATCTGGTGGTGATGCTGTCTACCCCACATTTTTCTATCTTATCAAGTAGTAGGTTGTGATCTACTTTATCAAATGCCTTACTGCAGTCCAAGTAAATTATGTCCACAGCATTCCTCTGATCCACTAATTTTGTCACTTGGTCAAAGAATGCAATAAGATTTGTCTGGCATGATCTATTTTTGACAAACCCATGTTGGCTTTTAGTAATGACTTTGTTTGCCTCTAGGTGTTCGTTGATTCGTTGTTTGATTATCTTTTCCAGGATCTTCCCAGGTATTGAGGTCAGGCTGATAGGTCTGTAATTTCCTGGATCCATTTTTTTTCCTTTTTTGAGGATGGGAACTACATCAGCTCTTTTCCAGTCCTTTGGTAGTTCCCCTGTGTTCCAGGATCTTTGAAAAATATAGTTCAGTGGTTCCGATATCACATCTGCCAGTTCCTTGAGAACTTGGGGTGTAATCCATCTGGTCCTGGCGATTTGAACTCATCTAGGCTGGACAGGTGCTCACTTACCATTTTCTTGCCTATCTTAACTTGTGTTTCTGTTTTGTTTTTTATGGCACTATTTTTGATAGGTTGGTCTGTTTTTTCCCTTTGTGTAAAGACAGATGCAAAAAACAAGTTAAATAGTTCTGCTTTCTCCCTGTTGCTTGTCACCTTCTTGCCACTTCCACCCACTAATGGACCAATCATTTCCTTCACTTTTTTCTTTTTTTTACATGTTGAAAGAAGCTTTTTTTGTTATTTTTGACTTTGGTCGCAAGCCTTAGTTCATTTTGAGCCTTGGCTTTCTTTACTTCATCTTTGCAGGCTCAGGCTATTTGCTGATATTCTGACTTAGTTATGTTCCCCTCTTTCCACTTTCTATACTTGTCCTTTTTATCTTTCAATTTGTCAAAGAGTTCTTTATGCAGCCATGCTGGTTTCTTTTGAGAGCTGTTGTTTTTCCTCTTCGTTGGTATTGTGCTAGACTGTGCTTTTATTATCTCATTTTTCAAAATTTCCCAAGCTTCTTGAGTTGTTTTCCCCTTGAGGATTCTCATCCATGGAATCCTTCCCAAGCCCTCTCTAAGTTTATTGAAATTAGCTCTCTTGAAGTCCAAGACTCTAGTTTGACTGTGTTCTATTGCTTGTGCTTCTATAATGTTGAATTCTAATATTGCATGATCACTTCCTCCCAGAGTTCCTATGGCTTCAACACCTTCTATCATTTCATCTCTGTTAGTGAGAATTAGATCCAAAATGGCTAACCCCCTAGTTCCCTTCTCTACTTTTTGGGAGACAAAGTTGTCTGCTAGGTTTGCCAGGAACCTGTTTGATCTTCCACTTGGTGCGGAGTTTGTCTCCCAGTTGATGTCAGGGTAGTTAAAGTCCCCATTACTATTGTGATGTTCTTCCTACATACCTTAGTTAGCTGACTAGCAAAAAGTTCATCTATTTCCTCTGTTTGGTTGGGTGGTCTGTAGTATACACCTATGGCAATGTCATTTCCCCGCCCCCTTTTTATATTGACCCAAATGCATTCAAGACAGTTTTTATCATTGTTGTGCTCTATTTCTGTAGAGATGTAGTTATTTCTTATATAGAGAGCAACTCCACCTCCTCTTTTATTTGGTCTGTTTCTTTTAAATAATTTAAATCCCTCTAGCTGTGTGTTCCATGTGTGGGTTTCATCCCACCATGTTTCCGTAATGGCAACAATATCGTATCTGCCCTCATTAACCTGAATTTCTAGTTCACCCTGTTTGCTGTTCATACTCTGTGCATTGGTGTATAAACATTTGAGTCCTTTATGAATGGCCCTGTGTTTCCTTTCTACATAACCTGTGTGGTGCCTGAGTTCCCCTATTGTCTTACCACCTATTTGGTTAGTGCACTTTGTGTGGCACTCGCTATTAGAGGCTTCATTTTGCTTGATAGCAAGGTTGGTATTCTTGTCCACACACACATCTATGCTATATGCACTGATAGCCCTATAATTTTTAGATTGCCGGGGACAGGGTTGTTCCGTATCAATTAACTCCCTGTCCAAGTTCATACCTGGAAGAGTATGAACTTCTAATGTTAAAGATGAATCCATCTTTTTTTTTAATTGAAAATTTTAAAAATTTTTACAGTAAAATCCCCTTCCCCAGTCCCTCCCAACCCACCCCAAAACCCTCCCCCAATCTTCCCAGAGCTGAATACAGGCTTAACTAGAACTTAAAAGAAAAAAAAGAAAAAAAAATTTTTTAAACTCAAATAAACCTTAAACAAATATAGTTACAATCAGTAAACAAATTGTAAAATACTTTAACTCCATTATATATAAAGAACAGAAAGAGGAAAATTAAATGTAAATTATTCAAAAGCTAGATGGTATTCTCTTATATCATACTTATATTGTATAAAATTTATCCATATCTATAATTCAAAACTTCCGTTTCTTTCACAATTAATAAACCGATCACCTCCCTAACTTAATAACATTACAAAATATCATATTGCATATAAAGTGAATTAGTTAGAATCTAATCCACCATTAAAATATTATAAACTTTAAGTATAAATTATTCAAAAAGCTAAACAATATTTACTAATATCATACCTATATTATATAAAGTTTATCCATCTTTCTTTATTATCACCATCAAAAACACACATATAAACATTGTTTGTACCATTAAAATTCCCTTATACTATTTAAAACAAAATATTCCTTTAAATGCTCCTTAAGTTTCTAAGCATGCACTACTTATCTAAAATTTTCATTCAATCTCCCTAATATTGTACATAAATTTATCCCTCTTTCTTTGTCATCATGAAATGAAAACTTTAGATAAGAAGTGTATGTTTAGAAATTTAAGGAGCATTTAAAGGAATATTTTGTTTTAAATATGTATAAGGGAATTTCAGTGGTACAATTAATGTTTATATGTGTATTTTGGAAGATGAATCCATCTTTAACATTAAAAGCTTGAGTGAGTTTTGTGACGCAAAATACCTTTTACCAGCTCAGGCTATTTCACCAGCAACTGCCTGCTTAAAGAGAGTAGTACACATATTCCAGTAAGGTATTTTTAATGCTAGTCTGGGTAAATACAGAATCTTGGAATTTCCCATCCTCATTTACTGTGAGTTCACTAAAGTGAAATCTCTTTGAATGAGTTAAGTTCTTCTCAGTGTTTTTCCAGCTGACCTAAGTTAGTTATGAGATAAACAATCAATTGTCTGATTTCATGGCAGCCCTTGATCATCCAGGTGAGGGATAAAGAAATGGCAAATAAAACTTATGGGGAGAGCAAAGATACCTCTAAATTTCTTTTGTGTTAAGAAACAGCAATAACTACATTGGAAAAAACACATTTTAATTTTAGCTAAACTGGAAGTGCCTGCGGTGAACAGCTGCCACATAAAAAGTAACTCGCTCTCAAATTTTTAACATTTTTTCTTTCCAAATCAAATATTTTACTCTCTATCTACATAATGCATGTAACTATTTTACCAAAAAGCATGAGGATGTTCTTAGACATGGAGTACTTTACTCCCACTAATCACATATAATGTGCATCATTTAAGAGAGGCAAGTTCACAATTATCTACCCGCTTCCCTGAATAGGAACTGTAGCCCATGATTAATCCTGAATAAGACATATTGCAAATGAAGGATGGCGAACAGCCAGTAAAATATACTGATTTCTTTTAAAGGTTATGGAAATACATTTAATTTCTCAAAGATGTCTAGAAGTACAGCTGGATCTATTATTCATCTTGCACATCTCAATATTTCAATGTCTGGATTTCAGTTTTTGTACTTCTATAGCTGAATGATCCTATACTGATGAGAGGATCTATCTCGAGAACAAGATAGACATAGTGGAGATGTTAATGTTCATACGTAGTATTTGCAAAACTGATGAATCCAGATTTCTTATTTCTGTTTTTCTTCCATGCAAACTTGAGCAACCCATACTGCAACTTGGTGCTCCCTAGAATCAAATATACTAATACTCAATTTGCCTTTCCTAAAAACTCTCACATCAGAATCAAGACTGAAATTCGGTACATATTGGCTTCAATATACCTACTTTGTTTCCCCAAAACAAAATTCAGCCATGGTAGTGCCAATCATATTTGTAGGAGAAAGTCATTTGCTAAAGATTATAACTATCTGTTTTCAGTTTCCAGTATCTGGTCCATCTAGTAGAATTGCAGTAGCTAGTATACACTTAGCAGATTTTGAATTTCCACTTATATTTACTCTGTTTCTTTCCTGTTTTCCTACTTCCTGCTTTTGAAAAGCATTGAATAGGAGGAAGAAGTTTCAATAAGTTGAAAACTTGAAATAAATAAAAAGTACTTCCCCCCACAAATTAATGACTTCCTGCTTGTTTAAGAATCTGGGTAACTAGATGCTATGTTATCAAATTTGAGGAAAAGATTGATATCAGTATGTATTTTTGAGGAAAAGGAAATTGAAAGAGAAAGTGGCTATGATAGAGCAAGAGAGCCTGTTTGATAATTAAAGCTGTGCCATGCCACTGGAAGTAAATGGGAACAATCTGGATAATGGTGGAAAAAAGAGAAGAAAGTTTCCAAAGTATAATGAATTGAAATATTAATTTCTGTGAAGTAACTATTGGCTAATTTTGAACCAACCTAGAATAAGGAGAAATTTCCTAACAGAACAACTTGCCTCCAGAAGCTGTGGGTGCTCCAACACTGGAAGCTTTTAAGACTGGACAGTCACTTGTTTGAAATGGTATAGGGCAATGGTGGTGAACCTATGGCACGGGTGCCAGAGATGGCACTCAGAGCCCTCTCTGTGGGCACGCATACCGTCGCCCCAGTCCTAGACCTTCAACTGGGTTGTATAAAACCTTTTCGCTTTAGGCCTCCGCCGCTGTGTGCAAAAAAAAAAAAAAAAGGTTCAATCAGTCAATTTCAACTTCTCACGGGAAAAAAAGATCTTGCAAAGTTGGAATTGATTGATTAAATTTTTTAGTCCCACCCAGTCTGCCGTTACACCGCAGCCAAGCCCACCCAATGGGCCACACCCACCCGGCACCCAAAGATGCATAAGTGGGTTTTAGGTTGCAGTTTGGACACTCAGTCTCTAAATCACTGATATAGGGTTTCCTGATTGAGCAGGGGGTTGGTCTAGAAGACCTCCATGGTCCCTTCTAGCTCTGTTATTCTGTGTTATCTGTGTTTTGAAGCTTAGTTGAGAGATACATCTACTTTCTGGAGCACTGTATAAAGCCACTCACTGGGTAAGTTTATCTCTGGATAATAACACATGCAATTAGAATAAATATGAGCTCTGAGAAATAGCCAAGGATATGATTAAAGGTTAATTTACATTTTTTTAAAAACTCTGCAAGTGGTAATTTTCCAATTGATCAGCAGTCATACCCAAATTAGATTTGGAACGAGAAGTAGAAGTGATGAAGCATGAAAACACAGTTCTTCAAACTTGTGCTAAATGTAACAGGGCAGAAGCACTCAACCTTCATCCATAATTAACTTAGTGAATGGTATAATGAACTCTGCCATACATACAGTAGTGAGAATCTTGGATGAACTTGGGTGAATCTTTCATGGCTGACCTCGAGTGATTAACTTAGACAGAAGTCATCTTCACCTTCCCCATTTCAGGTACAGAAAAATGACATTGAACTTATCCTTTCATGGGTTGTCCACATTTTATGAACACTAGACATGTGTCAAATATTTTTGAAAATATCTGTATCTGGGTAAGGATTTATTTCAATGGCTAATCCAGTTGTTTATACTGATGTGTTTATTATTGTTATGGTTTTAGTGTTGTTATGTTATGGTTTTATTTCAAGTTTCTGATTTTATAAGATATAAGCCACCTCAGAGAGTCAATCTGGTGTAGTGTTTAAGGCACCAGGGTAGAAACCAGGAGATCATGAGTGCTAATCCTGCCTTAGGCACAAAGTCAGCTGGGTGACCTTGGGTCGGTCTCTCTCCTGGGTTAAGCAGAGTGATTGCTAGACATTTTCCTGCTAGCTAATCACATTTCAATGAAGGGGAATCCAAGGCACTAGAATTTGACCCACATTAAAACTGTAAAGACAGAGCCATCAAGTATGGCTCTTATTACTGAAGCAGAAAGACTCATTAATCACCTAGAGTCACCAATGAAATGGGCAGCTACATAAACTGAATGAATAAATAAATTAAAAAAGGTGGGCTCCAGCAATTGGAGCAAAATATGCTTGCATATTATTGTGCCACTTTGAAGATCAGAGTATTTTAATGCAATTGTGAGAAAGACCTTAAGAATTAACTTGGATTTGCAACATACATTGCTCCAGGATCCCTTGTGAACATACTATTGGTCAATATGGGATACACCTTTCTATTTCAATACAGATCAATTTGCTTCGATGGCTGTTTATTGATTCAATCCCCTGGATAGTTCATCTGTTTGATCAGGAAAGGTCACAGCATAATATATTTTATATTCGGTATCAGTTCCCTGTTCCTTTAATGCAATTATTTTCTCAAGAAAAAAAGGAAAGAAAGTGATACTTTCCCTTTATATTTAAAATGTAGAACTAAGAACACTCAACCTAGAGATGCAATGATTCCAGGAATCCATATACCGAGTAACAGCCCTTTCAAACTCAGTCTGGAAGAATTATGTATTCAACCCTTCAGGTCCCATATTACATTTATTAGGATGTAATTAAAGTTTTACAGACTTTCAGGTCATCTGGTCTTTCATTTAATTGCTTTATCAAAGCATAGCTGGTTAGACAAGACCTATAAATTAAAGAAAAATAAACTGATTAAGATGCTAGAAAAGGTTAAACTTTTATTGGATAATGGAGGCTTTTCTCCCACATTTGGCTTGATAAGGCATATAAAATCTACTCGGGAAGAGAAGAAAGACTTTTTTATCATGATAATTGGACAAGGAAGGATTAGCTTTAACTGAGGGCAATGATGGAGGGAAATGTTGACTTTTTTTATCATGGATTAATGAAGTTGGCAAAAGTTTTCATCATTCTTTATTACTCTGCATTCATCATTTCAACCATATGGATTTCTTATTTAGCTATATTTTCCAGATAAAAACTTGGCTTTCTAGCTATTTAAATACTTTTATTCTTGAATTACTTGGTGAATAATACATCATTGGAAACCTTGATCTCCCTCTTCACGTGTGAAGGGCATCTGGAAAAAATATGATCTTCTCTCTCTCTTTTGTTTATTGATAGAATAAGAACTGTATTGGTTCTTATTCTATCAATAAAGAGAGGGAATTGGTTATTGTAATACTTTGAGATTTGTACTGATGATATTTAAATGGAATGGAATTACGATACTCAACTGCCACACTACTTTTCAAATATGTAAATGCAATATTGGAAAATTAATAAAAGACTTGGATATTAAAAAAAAGAATATGGGGAGAACATGTTAGGAGCCAAAACTGACTTTTGTCATTCTGTATGTAAGAGGGTTCCAACAGGATAAAGAAACCGGCACTTGCTTCCAGTTTGAGATCACAGAGACACAAACACAGACACACAGACACACAGATACACATACATACACACACACACACACACACACAATACAACAGTTAGCCATTTATAAGATTATAGATCCACACTGGATAGAAATTCAAGTTGTATAGAACAATTCATGGAATTATTGATTCATACTTTTATTGTGCACAGAAACTGGAGCCAACCTGCCATTAAAGCAGCTTAGGAGCCAACAGATATTTTGCAGCACTGGGCTGAAGTCCAGTCAATACGTGCACATTGGCAGTGACAAACTGAGTTCTGACGAATATCCCAAGATCCACAAGCCATTCCACAGGCACATGAAGTGGGTATAAATCCTAAAAAGGAAGAAGGAAAAGAAGAGAAAGTTTAAAAAGATGAAGGTTATGCAGATCTGCATCACTTTGAGAGTTTGGAACAATTATGATATAAATGCCAAGCTAAGTAGATTCCTGCAGCAGCCTAGTTTAGTTTGCATTTTGTACCCATGCATACACAAGTCTGGCAGATGTCAGAGAAAACGGTTTGATAGGGAGTTTTTCTTTTCACCTAATCCTCTTCTCTTAGCTCCTGATCTTCTCCCACAAGTTATTAGTTCTCACCTGATGGACAAACGGCAAAAGCACCTTGACCAGACACACTTTGGCAAGTCAGCTGCATCTTCGACAGAGCTGAAGACACTGGAAAATGAAACCAATAATTATTAAAGCTCTAGGACAAGGGTATCCAACCATGACAACTTTAAGACTGAACATGGGGAAGGTCCCAGGCTAGTCCTGAGAGGATAAATGGAAAGGAAAGGAAAGGAAAGGACCATGAGAAGGAAGGAAGGAATAAAACTTTCTTAATAGGTGAGATGAAATTCAGAATAAAGTGCTCTAAGTCTGCTAAATATGCATTGAGGAACCTGTACCTGACCTTAGAGACATGCTATAATTTAAGGTGAGAGGTTGCTCTGCATCTATTTTTTTCTTGTGAGACTATGTTAACTAAGCCATCAGTTTAGCAACTATTAGACATATAAGTTATTGAAATATACTCTTTCCATTGGATTGGATCCTATTGGGGGGGGTATGCAAAATGTGTTTTTTTTAAAAAAATAAAAAAATAAAACATAGATCTACAGCAAATTGATATATGAAAACACTATAAAATATTAGCTAAATGATTAGCATAGCATCCACTTATCAAAATTAAAAACATCAAGACTTCGCTTTCTACGTCTATCTGAAAGGCATGAAGAAAGGGGGAAATAGCTATCTATTGCAAGTAGGAGAAATGGATTCTTGATCCTCTTGTTATAATTGCCAGCTATTGAGCTACTGTGTATTCAGAGCTTAGAGATGCAGAATTGCAACATGTAGGTAAGGAAATTCAAAAGAAATCTTTAAATACACAGGAACCTTGCAATGTTAAGAAAAAAAATGTGTATTAGTTATAAAAGGCAGAGCCTTTTTGATTAGGGCGTGTTCATTCTCCTCTGTCTCACAGCGTGTGTGCGTGTGACAAGAGATTGGGACACCCAGCTTATTACTTTGATCAAAGGAATAAAAAACTATGTTTTTTCCAGTGGCCTCGTGTTCAGAATCTCATTGGGATTCATTAGGATTCTGAGCTGAAAAACCTTAACAGTCCTATCCAATATAATCCACCACATTAAAAGCCTCCTCCAGTTGGCATGCACAACACTCCTCTAAGCGCTACATTTTTTTCCCTGTCTTCCCCTCCTTTCTTTCTTGTCATATGGTCACCTGAACTTGAAAATACCAGTTTTTCCACCTCCTGACCACTAGGTGGAACCAAGTGCTTTCGGCAGCTGCTGAATAAATGCTCTTGAAAAGCTAGAATTTGGGGAAGTTTAAACGTGGGAGCTCTATCAGCTCCAAAAGTCAGGGGTATGCAAAGTTTTGAAGAGACCCATTTTATTATTTCCTTTATTATGATGATTTGTTTAATGACTGTGCTATTCTGTGATGCCTAATTGTTTAATCTGAACCCCATTACAAAGGTACATGTTACAATTTTTTTACAAATAATAAAAAACGTTGTGCTTTTTTCTGGTGGTAGGGGGGAAAGATTAAGGGAAGAAAGACATGAACCAGGGCTTTGGGAATTCCTGCCAGGTAGGTACACAAGTACAAAAGATGATTCCTTCCAAACAGAAATGTTAACCAAGAACAGGCTAATCAGTTTCAGCCACTGGTCTGGTTACCAACCCAGTTATAAAAGTTTTTAAAAATGACTGCAAAAAGTGGCTGCACACCTTCCAGATGGAAGAGCCTGATCCCTCAAAAAATCAGCAAAGTCAGTTTCAACCACCCATGTGCCAACAGAGAACAGATTGTTGCCAGCTGCCTCTCCCATGCACTGCAACACACACTATGTTGCCTACAGGAAGCATCTGATGATAGGAGAAGAGGAAAAGCACCACACTTAGAACAGTGTCTAAGTTACATTTAGAGCAGTGTCTAAGTCCATCCTCTGGCTGTACCAGCTGCAAATGGACAATGGCGAGGAAGGCTGTGGCGTGCAGACCCTTCCTCTGAAAATGGTTAGTGAACTATCCTGACACCAGGACAAGGAGGCTGTGTGGATTTGCTCTTTGACACCCTGCATTTAATTGCTTCAGATTTCACTGATATGAGAACACTAAGTGTTAAACAAAATAATATGGGACTTTTTTTAAAAGGCAGCCTTTACTCCTATCTAAAAGGAAAGAAAATCACTAACCACACGAGCAAATTCAATATACTTATATTGCTAATCTCCCCCCCTTTTTTTCTGCTCTGATTTAGAGAAGAGATCTGAAGTGCATGACTCATGTCTAAGATAGGTGATGTGTGCAATTTCATCCACTTGTCCCACCATGGGCAGGTAGGTTCGGCATGTTATGTATCCCTTTTTATTAAAGAACTTTGACTGGCGGGGTTCAAGAAGAGAGCCTTCTCTGCTGTTGTCCCCGGCCCACAGACCAGCTTACCGCCAGAGGCAAGGCAAATCCCCAGCCTCCTGGCCTTCTGGAAGAACATTAAGACCCAGCTCTGCCAACTTACCTGCAGGTCCTAGAGTGCTGTTCAATCTCGGGAGTGATTGATGGTCTGAAGGTGTTCAATCTGCCTTGTTTACTTTGTAATTGTCCCTTTCAAATTTGCCTTAATCTCCTTTTTAACTTGTTTTTAACCTATAGCTTTCATATCATTTTACGGTTTATTCTGTAAAATGGCCAGAGGCATGCAAGTATAATAGGGAGTGTAGAAATTTGATAAATACAGGGAGAAACCAGGGAACTGAGGGTGTCTATGGAGATTCTCAGTCATCCAGGTCATAGTTGTCACAAAGGTGCTTTTTCAAAAGGCAACTGGACTTTCTTGTTTTTTCTTTGAAGACATTTCACTTCTCATCCAAGAAGCTTCTTCAGCTCTGACTGGATGGTGAGGAAAGGAAGGATTTATACTCTTTGCAGGCAGCAGGCCACTTGGAGGTTTATCTGTGTCCTCAAGGTCACCTGAGTATTGCAAATCGGTATGGAGACCACACAGTCCTTTTAGCAGTTCCAAGAAGGCTCCACACCTTGAGGATACAGATAAACCTCCAGGTGGTCTCAACAACTCTCTAAAAGAATGCAAATAACCATCTGTCTGCAAGGAGTATAAGTCCCTCCATTCCCCACCAGTCAGTCAGAACTGAAGAAGCTTCTTGAATGAGAAGCGAAATGTCTTCAAAGGAAAAAACAACAAAGTCTAATTGCCTCTTGAAAAAGCACCTTTGTGTCAAGAAAGTTTCAATCCTGCCTTAATATGGAAGCCAGCTGGGTGACTTTGGGCCAGTCATTTCTCAGCCAACTCAGCCACAGGGTTGTGGTTGTGGGAAAATAGGAGGAAGAAGGAGTATTAGGCATATTTGCCACCTTGAGTTATTTAAAAAACTAATAAAGGAGGGATATAAATAAATAAAATTTAAAAAAAATACCTGCGGAAGCAATTAAATTCTTAGTCTTCAGTTCAATCACACTATCAATTTCACATGTCTGAGCATTTGCATATTTTTCAGAAAGCAATAGAGTAAATAGCAGGAATATGAAGAGTTTCTTCATCTTAGTGATGCAGAATTCCTGCAGAAAAAAAATACGTTGTAATCATTCACTCTGACACGGTACTTTCAGAGCCCCCTTATTCCTATATCTTTCTTTCCTCCCCAGGCCTGCTCACTTTACCCAACATTCAGAGAGAAAGAAGTCTGTGCACGTCTACATATATAACCCTCTCCATTACCCCATAATCTGTAATTAAGGAAAATATTAATTAAATGCAATATATGGAGAAAAATTACTAATGTATTTATAAATTCACCAATGAATTTGATGCAGTTTAATTGATGAAAAAAAGATCTCAGAGATAAGGATTTCTTACATAAATCAATTATAAATTGGGGAAGGAAAAATCAAATATTTATTTATTTACTTATTTATCCAAGCTACTTGAAAAATCATATCATTGTCATATAAATTCTTGCAGGTTCATCTCTCATTCTTCTATTTAATTAGATGTTGACTGTTATGGGCCCCATGATGGAATTTCCACTCAGGGAGAAGCCATCAATGTTTTTCTTGCACAGTGTTGCTTTCAGTATCTGATGAAGGCTGTGAAAATTCTTGCATATTGACTTCTCTGAACTTTTAATTCATAAAATGTAGCTGTGCTGGGTTCTTTTAAAGATACTGCGGTTGAAATTTTAATGTTTTAGTTTTATTATTGTTGTTATTGTTGTTGTTGTTGCATTTTAATAGTCTGTTGCTATAAACCAGCCAGAAAACACTGCTCTTAGATAGGCTACAAATATTGCAGTATAACAAAATGTAATAACCACTAGATTCCTGGAAAAAAAATTAAAATGATTTTTCTAGTCATGATCAATATGAATCTGTAGCAAAGTCCAAATAAACCATGACAGATATTTCACTTCTGAAGTCAACAGTTCTACTGAGTTTTTAATTGTAAATTACAGCATTTCATCAATTTATTTAGTCAAATTAATCTTCTATGTTGAAAAAAATCAAATCAATAAGCAAGCAAACTGTAACTTGGCAATACAATCAGAAGCCCCTTGATGTTGTTCTACCGAACAGATTCTCAGAGAAGAATGTCCTTAGGGTATTCCCTCCTTCCCTTGTTAAAAAAAAGTACAAACTTACCTTTAACAGCAAGGATTTGCTTTCCAACGTATTCTGTGCCCTAAACAAATTACCCACCTTTAAATACCATAGAGTTATCTACTCTTTTTCAACTGATTGGCTTAAATGTTTCAAGAATGGGTTCACTCCTCCCCTAAGCTACCTGACACACCATTCGTGTCTGCAACAGGAACATTATTTGTAAATATTCCCAGCAATTTTGGTAATGTCCCAATTTGCTCAATATTGACCCACAGAGAAGGAAGTAGCAACAGTAAAAGAATAGAATAGCATGAGTTGCACAGTGTTGCTTCCAGTATCTGATGAATATGAAATATGCAAATTCTTGCATATTGACTTCTCTGAACTTTTAATTCACAAAATGTAGCTGTTCTGGGTTCTTTTAAAGATACTGCAGTTGAAATTGTAATGTTTTAGTTTTATTATAGTTGTTATAGTTGTTGTTGTTGTATTTTAATATTCTGTTGCTATAAACCAGCCAGAAAACACTGCTCTTAGGTAGGCTGCAAATGTTGTAATATAACAAAATGTATAACCCAGTGATGGCAAACCTTTTAGAGACCAAGTGCCCCAAAACCGCCCCCGCTCCGCCTCCCGCCCTGCCTGCTCCGGCCCCGCCCACCCTCTGCCCCGCCCACCCGCCCACAGGGCTACGCACCACCTCCATGGCCTGCCGCAGCAAATTGCCCAGGCAGCCCTGCAGCACCATGGAAGCCATGCTCTCCGCCCACACTCCGCAGCATCATCTGCACACTATGGGGCGCGAGGGCAGAGTCTTGTTCCTGCTGCCTGGCTATGTCCTTAGCTGCGCTGCTCCGTGCAGGCCGTGCCCGTGGGCGACTCTCCTCCAGGGGGGCTGCTGGTAAGGATGGGCCATGGGCGGAGGTGGGGCTGGGGCAACGGCGCGCGTGCCCACAGAGAGGGCTCCAAGTGCGGCCTCTGGTACGCATGCCATAGGTTCGCCACCACTGGTATAACCTAGATTCCTGGAAAAAAAATTAAAATGATTTTTCAAGTCATGATCAATATGAATCTGTAGCTTATTTAATATTACATGTATTGACAGCTGCAAGAATAGTATTCGCTCAATTTTGGAAAAATGAAAACCTACCATCAGACCAGATTATAATTTTGAAAATCCTAGATTGTGCAGAAATGGACAGATTAACGTTAGAGATGAAGGAGAATAAAACCTGGGGAAAATTTTATCAGTGAAGTATTAATACCACTCTTCAATGCCTTGGTAAGGCCACACTTGGAATACTGCATCCAGTTTTGGTCACCACGATGTAAAAAAGATGTTGAGACTCTAGAAAGAGTACAGAGAAGAGCAACAAAGATGATTAGGGGACTGGAGGCTAAAACATATAAGGAACGGTTGCTAGAATTGGGTATGTCTAGTTTAACGAAGAGAAGGACAAGGGGGGACATGATAGCAGTATTCCAATATCTCAGGGGCTGCCATAAAGAAGAGGGAATTAAGCTATTTTCCAAAGCACCTGAAGGCAGGACAAGAAGCAACGGGTGGAAACTAATCAAGGAGAGAAGCAACCTAGAACTAAGGAGAAACTTCCTGACAGTGAGAACAATTAATCAGTGGAACAGCTTGCCTCCAGAAGCAGTAAATGCTCCAACACTGGAAGTTTTTAAGAAGAGACTGGACAGCCATTTGTCCGAAATGGTGTAGGGTTTCCTGCCCGAGCAGGGGGTTGGACTAGATGACCTCCAAGGTCTCTTCCAACTTTACTACTATTATTATTATTAAGCTTGATGATTGGAAATAGTTGCTATGCTATCAACTATGTTAATTATTTAAAGGAATATTACTGTTTTACCAAAAGTCAGTTGTAACTATACCGATTTATTCTTATAAATGTCTAGTATTATATAAACAATAATACTCAATATGAAGACCCGGACGACAGCTTGTTCGCTGAATCACATATTTACTGTAGCTATCCACACCCTGTCCCCTTTATATAAGCATCTGCCAAACAGCTTGCCCCTCTGATCCCTGATTTCTGGGAGCTAGAGGATTAAAAAAAATATTTTAAAGAAAAATCAGAGATCAGAAAAGAAAAAAATGAATTCTCACAAATAATATGAAAGAAACATGTATCCCCTCCCCCATCCTGTTATAGTTAGGATGCAATTCTGCTGAGTTTGGGGGTTATTTTTGTCATTATTGCAATATACATTGATTGTGCTTTCAACTTTTCTAATTTATCTGCTTTATTGTATTCCCCTTTGGGATTATTCTCAAATAATGGAGTGGAGCTAGAGATGACATGAAAGCTGGGAGCGTGGGGGGGGGGGAGTTAGAGAATAGAGAAAAAAAACGGAGAAAAATGTTTTGCTGTTCCCCCTCCTTGTTTTGTTTTGTATTTTTTTGAAAAGATGAACAAACTTGGAGAAAACAAAAACTCTCCAACACAGTATTTTATTTTAGAATAAAGCAGTGGTTCTCAACCTATGGGTCGGGACCCCATTTGGGGCCGAATGACCATTTCACGGGGGTCGCCAAACAAGGCTGTCCGCCATTTTTTCCCCCTTTTCTTTGGCCACGCCCTGGCACCCGGTGATGTATAAGTGGTTGGGGGTCACCACAACATGGGGAACTGTATTATGGGGTCACGGCATTAGAAAGGTTGAGAACCACTGGAATAAAGGAAAGGCTGAAGAAAATCTACAGTATATCACTATCTTTCATTTCCTCGAAATATTTTCTGTTAGGGTTAGGCAATGTTTTTAGAGCCATAGATAAAAAAGATTTCCTGATAAGATGGTTCTTATCAGGAAATGCATACAGCAACTGTCTCCATTTCTGAAATGAAACATGTGATTTCCTGGTATCCCACATCTGTGGAGGATAGCTGCATGATCCTGGGAAAAGATATAGCTGCTTAAAGGCATGCATGAGCACCCCCTGTTTAGTCTAAAGTACCTTTCATACTGCTTTTGAATCCAAAGGGTGATACAGGGTGTGTGATCTAGAGTGTCAGAGCACTACAGGATCAAGAGCAAGAGCAGTGCATTGAGGGTGCATTACAACTCTCAAATGGAAAACTATTGAGGGTGAAGAGCACTGCTTTCCTTCATTAAAGAAAGAGGGACCTAGTTTCATGGGCTTGTTTTGTTGAGTATATCTACGAATCACTAGATAATCTCTTAGATGGACATATGTAAACACAGGAATCATGTTTCATTGGCTAGGCTTTATGGTTTAAATGGTTGTGTGAACCTAAGTAATGATGATCTACCATATGAAAGTTTTGGCAAATGCAAATAGATATTGGAAAGCCTGGTCTATCAGAATGCTGAAGCAAGCTGAGCACAGATCAATTACAGTAAAGTACTTGGCTGTGGCTGGAATGTCACTAATGTCATGTGCTCCTGGCTACTTTCCTTCGTGACCAGAGGCAAGCTCGCCTGACCAATAACCAGCCAAGACACAGTGAAGGCCTTTTGTTTCGTTTATTGCAATAAGCGGGGAGAGAAGCTTTCAAAGCTTGGTTCTCTCCAAAGTTTTAACCCAAAATATCTCCTTCTTTTATTCATCCCTATCACCGGCCGCTACAGCCCTCCTCTTTCCCCATTGGCTGAGGTAGTATGAGGTTACACTCTTTCCGTCCGCCTATACACATTTCCTGATAACACACTAAATCATATTCACTTATACAATAAGAATAAGAAAAATTAGACATGGAAATGGTTATTTTAAACTCAGATATATTTATGTCCCCATTTTAAACAATAAGTTCTTTTCCTGCTTTTCAATTCAATGTGCCTCTCTTCTTATCTTATTTAGCTTATTTTCCTTATTCTCCATTCAACCTTCCTGGCTAGCCATTTCCTTTATATTTTTATAGCTTCTCTTCTTCCTTTCTCAGACCCAACTATTTTTGCCTTATCTTACTTCCTTAATCTCTTCCTGACTCTCACCATCTGTATTTTTAACTGACTGAAGATTTATCATATTGATGTATATTTATCACTAATGATTGCGGCTGGGTTGGCTATCATTGGAGCCCTTGGTATTACGTAAGCACTAATGAAGCACAAATGATGCATGAAGTGATAAATGGGGTTCCCCTCTGTATCGGGCCAGGGTTTCCTTACTGGGAAAATTGGAATGTTACATGGGGATGTACACTTCCGGAGGATCCCTTGCGCTATGTATGCCCTGATTAGTTTCCTAATTGGTTCAACTGCTTCCAGCTGGATCTTATATTGGGATATGCATGGGGGTGGCCCTGCTTTTACCAGTATCTTAACTGGGGTGGCACTCTTTAGGAGGCCCACCTCAGTGGAGTCCCATCTCCAGAGGGAAGGGGGTAGGTCTTGCATATCTGGGTGCAATAGGTTTTCCTTAATTGGGGCTTGGGTAACAAGGCAGTGAATTTGTTTGGTTGGAATCTCTAAGGTGAGCCTATCTGGGGAGCATTTTATGGTAGCTCTCAATTTACATAAAAGATATATGCCTAACAGCATGATGGGAGATTGAAGACAAACTGTGAAGGAATGATCCAGAGAAAAGGGACTGATTTCCACCTGCATATCATTGGTGAATTCTACAGGTATTATTTCCCCCACTGTTATATCTTCGGTTCTTTAGGCATTGAATGAGGCAGAGTGTTGAAACAGCAAACAAGTTTATTAATCAGAACAGAAGCAGCACTAAAGGCTGCTGCACAGTTATTTATACAGTTAGCCTCTAGGTGACAACCAATAGGTTTAAAGTAACAGTTTCCCACCCCAAACCTCATTATCAGGAGACAGCCAGTCTGGCTTTCAGTAACAGCAACTGTTAAACAATACAGCAATGTAGGTCAGACATTAAGCAAGTGATTTAAAACAGTTGTGGCCAATACATTACATCCACCACCACCACCACCACCACACTCTGATAATATTGTCCCTTGCCCCTGGTACCATTGATCCTTTAAACAGTGGCTCTGTAATCAAGGATAATGTTGCTCCAGTGTCGACTTGAGACTTGTAATCCCTTCCTCCTATTGTAAGGGTCAGGAGGAGCTCACCTTCAGGACCGCTTCTTAAGGGTATAGTAAGGCCGGTGAAGATGGCATGACATTTGGTTACTTCAGTGTTTAGTCATAGTGTGTCGGGGTTATCCTGGAACTGTACATGTTGAGTCTCATGATCTCGGTAAGGGGCAGAAAATCCCTTAGGGAATGGGGTTTTTGGGAGGGGTTGGAGGCTCCAGGGTACTCTGCATCCCTTCTTAAAGTGCCCCTCCCATCCACATCTAAAGCAATGTCAGCACCTTGTCCCAGATATCCCCTCTTCCTCACACAAGAAGCATCTTGGTGGTTCGTCTGATGGTTGAAAGCTCGGGCATCTCCTATCATTTTGCATAGTCACGAACATTTTCAGGTCTTTATAGTTTCATTCTGTATCTAGAAAGCACTTCAAGCAAACAGTGCTGCTTGCTTGAGGTGCTTTCTAGATACAGAAGCAGAGATTGCTCTTGGTGAATTTCTGTTCCTTTGATTTTAGGCTGTTGCCAGGGCTGGGAAGAGGGAGAGGTAAGAGTGGGCTTTGCTCAGAGATAGAACTAATGTGGCCAGAACTGAATACTTTTGAATACAAAGTCTTGATAACACTGAAATCTAGACTGAAATTCTCCCAGATACCTTACAGATACTGCTGGGCAGAACTTTCAGAGCACTCCCAACAATAAAAAGGAATGCCAATTAGAAGCAAACAACACACATACTAATGACAACACAGGAGCCAAAATTATTTTCCCCCTGCTGCAAAAGCCCATCCCAGAATGAGGACAGGGACAGCTGGAATATGTTCTTACACATACCACTTTCTCCCCCTCTGATCTAGTAATATGGAAGGATGTCCAGGTGGATGAAACACAACAGCAAGTTACGGTAAACTAAAGTAATGGTGTGCAAAGACCAGGGGAAAATGAAAATATGACTGATGGGAAGAAGTACCAAGAGTCAGAATGTGGACTTCCATGATCACGAACTGCTCAAGAATAGCTATAATTTATATTGAATATTATGTGTACCCCAAATTATTTGTGTGGTAACTGACAAACACATGAAAGAGCCATGGCTAGGAGGGCTTCTGATCAACTCTATGTTGTGTACCAGTTATGATGCCAATTTGCTTTGATGTCCAATTCAAGGTGCTGGTTGTGACAATCTATAAAAGCCTACATCAGGGGTATGCAACCCAAAACACTCAAAGAGCCACTTGGACCTGTTTCCCACCAAAAACAAAACACCGGGAGCCGCAAAACCCTTTTGATATCTAAAATGAAGATAATGAAGATATATACTGCATATATCCTTTTGTTACCTTTATTATAGGTGTGTGTGTGTTTGTGTGTGTGTATGTATGTGTGTGTGTATATATATATATGTGTGTGTGTGTGTATATATATATATATATGTGTGTGTGTATGTGTGTATATATATATACACACACACACACACACACACACACACACACACAGGTAAAAGAAGGATATATGCAGTGTTATGTTCATTTTAGATGTCAAAAGGGTCTCTCTCTCTCTCCCCCTCCCTCTCTATCTGCCCTTGGTCTGCCACTCCTCTTCCCCCACTCTCTTCCTTTCTCTCTCTCTCTTTCCTCTCTCTCTCTCTCTCCCTCCATCTCTCTCTCTCTCTTTCTCTCCCCCCCCTCTTCTATCTGCTGCTCACCTGGCAAGCTTCAAGCTGTTATCCAACAAGCGTAGGAGTAGGCAACCTCGTCTCTTTTATGACTCATGGACTTCAACTCCCAGAATTCCTGAGTCAGCCTAGCTGGGCTAGCTAGCTCTCTCCTGCCCTTCCTGCTTCCTGCAGAGACGCAGCAAAGGGAGGAGCTCCGCCCAGTAAGCTTTTCAGCTCTTCAGAGAACACTGTGAGTGCACTCTCTTTTATACATACACACACACAAAAACACAAACACACAGAGAGAGGGGGGGGCAGGGAAGCGTAATTGCCTCTCTCTGCCTCTGTCTCTTTCTGCAAATGGCAGAGGAGGCTGGGAGCCACAGGGGAAGGCTCAAAGAGCCGCATGCGGCTCCGGAGCTGCAGGTTGCCGACCTGTGGCCTACATGGCATGGAGTCAGGCCACCTGTGAAATCAGCTTGGCCCTATCACATTGCCCTGTCCCACCTGGTCAGGCAGGAAAGGTATGTTGCAGATTCCATCAGTTAAAGCATTCTGTTTGGTTGGGTCCAAGGAGAGAGCCTTCTTTGTCACTGCCCCCACTCTATGGAATATTCTCCTTCCAGATGTGAGGCAGGTTCCCCACCCTCCTGTCCTTCAAAAAAGAACTTAAAACATGGCTCTGCAACCTTGCAGGGGGACCCCAAAGGAGCACACAGTAGTGGAGTTGGTTGGTGCCCTTTGCTTTTGTGAAATAATTTTTAATAAGGTTTAATTATTCTTGCCTCCTTAATTTTTTTAAATATTTTTTTTAAAATTAACTATAAATTTTAACTCTAACATTTTAATTTTTATATACAGTTTTTATATTTTGATGTTTTATTATACAGCACACAGAGTCTGAACTGTGTGCTGTATAACCAGATGGCTGGTTCAGAAATGTTAAATATTAAATAAATAAACAAACAAACTTTATTCCAGATTTGATAGAATAAACCTATGCGATTGTTGTACTACACATTCTTGTTTTCTGTGAAGTATGCCAACTGGCAACCAAGATCTTGAAGAGAGAAAATATTTTTTCTCTAATTCCCCTTTCCCTCTTTTTAAGCTATGGGTATCTACATATAGCTATCATTTTCAGTTCTTAAACACTCAGAATAATATTTAAGTGTCCTGTAATTGTTATCATCACCAGCCTTATCCAAACAGTGGGCTCTTCCTCACTATTACATCAATAGCATTCCTGGTATGCATGACTGACAGGTATCGGAGAAAATTGACTTGGCCCATTATTAGGTGATCTCTCTTGCCTTCAACCTGTCTAAACTACTCGATTCCCACCACATGGGTACCTATTAGTCGTTTGTGCAATGTAGCAAAAATAGTGGATCAATCAGACAGCAACTGGCTGTGACTAGCAGCATCCAAGGCACCCCAGCAAGGGACAAAATGGTGCAGGAATGGGCAAAAGTCACAACAGAAAGTTCAGCTCCATAAACTCGACAAAAGCAAGATTCTATGACCCTAGACCAGTGGTAGTCAACCTTGCTCTTTTATGACTCGTGGACTTCAACTCCCAGAATTCCTGAGCCAGCATAAAAAAAACCAAGGTTGCCTACTCCTGCCCTAGACTGTCTCTTTCCATCTAACCCACCCCTTCTTTATTTTACAACTCTCATCTTCCTATCAAACTATTTTTTTCCTTCAAAACTTTACTTCTCTTTGCACGGTTTCCATAATCCGAATTCGATTCAGTTAAAGGGAGAAAGAGGAAAGTTCTTTTTCCCCCCAATTTTTATTTTATTCAAAAAGATTAAAATACAAAAGAAAAAAATCAAACAAAAACAAAACAAAGCTAAACAGGACCATTAAAATTAAAGCGAGACGGAAGAAAGTTCGTTCCAAAGTGCTATGGAACAAACATACCGAAGAAAGCAGCGAACGGAGCTCCTGCTCAATACTGGGTGTTGGTTTTTTTAAGTCGTCACCTGCCGTTGCCTTGTGTTTACCCCCTCTGCCCCTTTCATAAGCGCGCGCTGCTTGTGTAAAGGCTGCTTCTTTTGGCAATTAGCTGCAGCCCGAAGATCTCCGCACCACACCGAGTTCACACTCAATTACAGGTACAACCCGTAGCAAGCAGCCCACTCCGAGCCTACGCGGGCTCCGACATCCGGCTGCAGCGCCAACACGAGAGCCCAGGAGGGCCTTGCTGCACGTGAGGGGTGTGTCCCCGCGGACGGACTGAGAGGTGGCGAGGTTCGAGGTCAGCTCCTCCCGCCTGAAGACGCGGAAGTGGAAGCTTCCGGCGCAGCAGCAGCACCGGCACCAGCACCCAAAGAGGGACTGGGTGGGACATGGCGCCGACCGGGCTGAAGGCGGTCGTTGGCGAGAGTGAGTGTGAACGGGCCGTGTGGGGCGCTTAACACCTGCGAATTCGTGGCTGTGAGGATGGTAGTTTTCTCGGGGGGTGGGCATGAGGAGCGCCTTCCGTTCCATGCCGTTTTCCCCGCGACTTTTCCCGGGTTTATTTGTCCTACGCTTTTAGTAGCAACAGGGGCTTCTCTGATAGGAGCAGGTTTGTGGGGGGGGGGAAGGGGCTGGTTGACAATCCAGGCGCCTCCTCCTTCCTGCTTCTCATGTCCCACCAGAGTCCGAATATGGAAATAGGACTTCCTCAACTCTGGTGATTGTTATTGCTTGCATTTCTTCGTTCTTCCTGCTGCTTCTTAAATTCTTCACCTCCACGCACAACAATTTATTCTGTTTTAACTAATCTGTTAACAGATTTGCAATCACTATTCATGGAGAAGAGCCCCCTCCTTATAAAGTCTTAATTTTTTCTTAATGTGTCCTTACTTTTCTTCCAGATAAGTAATACCAGATTTCATTAATGACATATTTTTTATGCTGTTTTTTCCCCCCTGTCCTAAATCAAACACTCTTATCTTTATATCAGTATGAATTATCCTCTGCACTCTTATAGTAAATCCAAATTTGCACTCTCCTCCTTAAACTACCAGGTGCTATGGTTTTATTAAAAAGTACAGCATGATAATGTTTGGGGATATCAAAAATTAATATTTTTCCTCGCTAAATTTGAGTCATGCACAACATTAAGCCATGATATAAATAGTATTTATCGACTTAGCATGTTGTGGGGAACCACCACTCACAACTTAGCATACTTGAACTAGGCTAGAGCATTGTGATTTGTTTGACAAACAGTAAGTTAAAAATGGGACTTAGAATACAATTCTTCCAAATCAGGTTTAAAAGTAGAAGCTTGAACCGTTCCTCTTCTAGGTAAATTATTTGTGTTCTCAAGGTGGCAAAAACATATACAACACACCTTCCTTCTCCATTTCCCCCACAATAACAACAATAATCCTATGAGGTTGGGTTGAAAGAGGGAGTGACTCAAAGTCACCAGTTGGCTTTCATGGCTAAGGCAGGACTTGAACTCATAGCCTCCTGTTTCCTAGCCTGGTGCCTTAATCATTAAACCAAACTGGTTCTGTAGTTTTATAAGCTTATAAACATGTTTTTGTGCTTGGGAAATCATTTCTTAGTAAACTATTTCACAGTAAAACATTTAACTTCAATCTACTAGCAATAGTGGCTTACAATTGCAGGTGCAGTTGTAGACCACTATCAGCACCATATACAGTTTTGAACCTTATTTACTTAAAATAAATGCCCTTAAAACTTGTACATCTTTGTTGCCTTATGATATTATTTAGCACTGCCTACTTGGTATAGTCTCAAACCCTAAAACCTTTATCATTCACTAATACAAATTAAATTCTTAATCCCTAGTTCGTTTTTTCAACCATTGATAAAATAAGTCTCAAGTTTGAAAATATTCTGTTTCTTCTTTTTCTTTTGATCTCAAAGTCTGTCCATTTCTGAGTCCAGTATTTTTTTAATTATTTCTTCCTCTGATGGTATTTCTTCATTTTTCCAATATTGTGCAAATATAAGTCTTGTTGCTGTTATCACATGCAAAATCAAATATATACTTCATTTATCAAGCTTTTCTGGCATTATACCTAATAAAAAAAGTTCAGGTTTAAAATCTACATGTTTCCCCAGCATCTTTTCTAGCCAAGTATGCATTTTTGTCCAACATTTCTTTGCTTTAACACCTGTCCACCACACATGATAATAAGTACCTGGTTTATGATTACATTTCCAACATTTATCCGACATATTTTTAAGCATTTTTACTAATCTTGCTGATGACAAGTGGCATCTATAAAACATTTTGTATAAGTTTTCTTATAAGAGGTTGACATTGTCAACTTATAATTTCTTTCCCATAGGCTTTGCCATTTCTCTAAATCTATATTATATCCAAAATTCTTTGCCCATGTTATCATTATTTCTTTTACTTGTTCATCTTCCATTTTCAAATTTAATAGAAAATTATATATTTTCTTAATTAGTTTTTCATCAGAGGTTAATAATATCTGATCAAACAGAGTCTGCTCTTTATAAAATCCATACAATTTAACATCTTTATCATATTTCACTTGCATCTGTAAATGTGACCACCATGATAAATCAATACCCTGATTTTCCATCTCTTGTCTAGATTTTAATTTCCCTTCAGAATTTAGAATATCTTTATATGTCCATATTTTCTCAAGGCTAATTAGATTTGAGTGTACAAATGTTTCCATTGTTGAAAGCCATCCTGGAATTTTCAAATATATTTTGCATTTTATTTTTTCCCATGTTAGCAGTAATGCATTTCTAATATAGTGGTTTTGAAAATATTTATGAATTTTTCTTTTTCCCATATCATAAAAAAGCATGCCAACCAAGTTGTAAGTCATGTCCCTCTAGATGCAACAATCTTTTTTGTCTGAGGGTTATCCATTCTTTTATCCATATTAACACCGATGCTTGATAGTATAAAACTCAACTGGCAAACCAAAACCTCTTGATTTCCATCTTCCTGATAAGACCCAGTACTTCTTGCCCTGCAATAAATCCCGAAATCTAGTAATAGTTTCAGTAGGTTTGCTCAATTTCCTTACTTGAATTAGGAAAAGTATTGCTTAAACCAACCTGGTATTTCTCAAATATACTGATCAAATATATAATTTTTGAGGTTTTTTTGAGATTGTTATTCCAACACATAGGGAGGGAACCAGGCTAGGGGAGACTGAATTAAAATATTGTATTATGAATTGATTGGTGTTAAATTCTTATTCATGTTTTGATAATCTACTGACTGATCTCATTTTAATGAGGATTTGTGACTCCTTCTAGTATAATTGAAACAAGATGGCCTCCCCTTCATCACCATAAAATATCCAACTGATTACAGAAATAAAGGTTGGGATAAAAGAATAGAATGTCTGAATGTCATTTAATTTTGGTATTCAGAGTAATGCTTGCCTTGCAGAGTTTTTGAATTCTAGTACTCTAGTTACCTTCTGTTATTTGATCCCAAAAAACCAAGAAAAAGTATATCAAATTTAATTTCTGCTGATAAAAAAAGATTACACTCCATGGCCATACAGCATATTATTATACAGCTATTCAGCATGTTAATTGTAAATGTAACATGTCTGATAGAAAAATTAGTAAACTTCTATTATTATTTTAAAATGCATATCCTGAAAATTCTGAGATTGTTTTTGAGACAGTAGAAAGGCTAGTACATTACTGATATACTAGACTTAAGGATAAAAAATATTCTAGCTCATGTATCATAAAGAGTTGGATTTTAATTGATAGTATTTTCTAATCCAAAGTATCTTTTCCCTTTCAGCGTTATTTTACAGTTATGGCCATTTAAAGATCAGGATCTTCAGTTAGGAAAAAAGGAATATTCCAATTTTGTTGCGGAAGCCCCAAACTTCCCAAACTAAAATCCAATGATACATGGACAATTGCATTGTTTCTTTACATTGTTTACAATCTTATGAGATTTGTAAACAATGATCTGATTTCCTTCAGGGATGAAATGAGATCACATTAGTTTAAATAAAATTGTTTTAAAAAGTTGCGATTCTCCTATACACATTTTAAAACAATAGTTGAAAAAGTATATAAATGTACTTTTTTTGAGTGTGAAGACATCATTTCTAACAAGACTGAAATAAGGAGCTTTCTGTTTAACAATTATTAGGCACAGTAAGCATTTTTTCATATTTCAGCCTCTCAAAAGGAGTGAGTCTTATATACTTTGAGAATAGAATTTATTTTCCTTTTTCTGGTTCCTGTGACTTGTGTTGTTAAGTACATAACATTTTAGTAAACATATTAGTTTCCTTTACACTTTGGTTCTTTCATCTACCTATCATCATTTGATTGAAAAAGATTTGCACTAAAAATTCAGGATATTGACATATTTCCCCTTCAGTCACATATTGAACACACAGAAGGAAAATAACCAACTAATCCTCAGTTCCAGGTATGTGAGGAGAATAATTTTGAAAAGTTATTGGAGGAATTTATATTTTGAAGTAAATATTGTACCATTTTGTTTTTTTATAATTTTATTGAACATTTGATTTAAAAGATAACTAATACAAAGTAAAAAGGAATGACAGAATAAATGTGGAAAAGAAAGAAAAAATATGCAGAAAGAAAAATAAAAATGAAAGAAAAATGAGAATATAGTAAAGAAAAAATATATAAATGATTTCCCCCTTCATAATATTTTAGTAACTTATCACTTTCTCTTAAAATACAATAAATGATCTCTGCTTTCTATATCTCATTTTTTATCTATAAGCAAATCTTTAAAACCTCACTCAGTCCTAATCAGTGAAAATCCATTAAGAGTTACCAGAGTAGATATATTTATTTTAACCTTGATAGAATAAACTTATATTCCTTTCCTTTATTTTTAATCTTGATCCCTTCAAATACTGTCCTAGAATTTGATTTCTATTTTTTTTGTCCCTTCTCATAAAAACCTTCAAAACTTTAAAATTCTTTCGTAAATCAAATATAGGAAAGTAAGCCATTACTGTTTTGGTTTGTTATTTTTATATTCTTTTTAATTATTAAGACATCAGCCAATTTCACTTGTATATCCAGTATAGTATCTTTTTCTGTATCATTCTTGTAGATGTCATTTTTAAATCCACATTCAAATCAGACTCAGTCTTGTCTGGTAAAACCTGTTCCTCTTCCATTACGTCTTTTAAACACAATCTATAATGGCAGAGATTTTTTTAAAAGTAAAAAAAAATCCTTAGTATCTCTGATGTTAAAAGTATTTTGCTCCATTCTATATTAGTAAATCAAATTGTATTCTCCTTTAATTGTAATCTTAGTTCCTTCTGGTTTTCACTAGTGTCTAACTTTCAAAATCCCTTTTTTTAAAAAAGAATTCAAAATGAGCATGTATAATTTGTAACTTTCCAAACTGAAAATTGGGCTTGTCAGATGCTATATTTTTTCTATCTTGTTCTCTGACAGAATGCCACTTGAAGAGATTAGAAGCATTTGAAATGTGGATTTACAGGCGGCTGTTAGTATAAACTGGGTTGATAAGATCAGAAATGAGGAGGTGATAAGCCGCCTGGGAAAGCCAAGGAAAATCATCAAAACAATTAAAAAACGAAAATTAGAATATTTTGGACATGTGATGCGACACCCAGAAAAATACGGCATACTCCATTTAATCCTCAAGGGAAAGATTGAAAGCAAATGAGGTCCAGGCTTCAAAATCTAAGGGATTGGTTTGGACAAAACTCAGCAGCACTTTTTCGTGCGGCTGTTGATAAAAACAGGATTGCCAACATGATCACCAATGTCCGATAACAGATATGGCACAAGAAGAAGTAGAACTTTCCAAAATCAACGTTTTAATCACGCCTTTGCTGTTTATTCCCAAAAAATGAATTTTTCAAAATCCTCAAATCTGTATCTAAAATCTCTTTTGCTAAGGATTGAAAGAAACACACGTGGTGCTCTAAAATGTGCTATTGCAAATGTTACTGATAACATAAGAGCAATTAAGTAATTTCTGAAAGAAATGAGGCTGAGCAAACTTTACATCCATATAGGATGTATTATGGTTAGGTATTCCTAGCCTCTCAATTCATGAACCAACTGATTGGTCGGTTGTGCTAGAAGCTTCTTCAGGTAACAAGAGAATCCAGGTTCTCTTGGAATCTAAAACATAACAGAAGCATTCATTTCAGTGGTAAGCTCCTTTGCAATCTGTATCCTGAATCCATATAAATAAAGATATATATCCACTATAATCCAGTAATCTTTAAAATTTAATGACTTTTTTGCATTTTCTCATTACATTGCATATAAAGAAATTTACAAAATCAACTACAACAAAGTGCCACATCCTGGTGGCATTTGGAAAAAAGCTATGACTTGTTTTTAAAAGCTCCAGTGTTAACTTTCAAGTTGTCATTTAATAAATCCAGCAACTAATTTCCAAATAAATACAGCTCAATTTCTACCAATTTCTAATTGTGTTTCTTTGGGAAATGGCTTATTTTATTTCTCCACTTCAAAATTTTGAATAGTTATCCCCTTTCCCCAACTGTTTCTGATCCCTATCTTTTTTTCTCTCTCTCTCCACTCTCTCCGTAATCTACTCTAGTACTTTCCAGATTATGAACCAATTTTGCAATCTCTGTAAAGATAGAGATCTGCTATCTTATGTATCTAAGAAAATTAATTACTTAACAGATCCTGTATTAAAGAGAATAACTTGTAAAATTGTATACACTCCGCCCAACTCAGCTGACAGGGTTGCTGTGGGGAAAATAGGAGTAGTATTAGATATGTTTGCCACTTCAAGTTATTTATAAAAATAATAAAGGTGGGATATAAATAAATAGAGAGCATTATGTTTTACTGACTTTAATGTTGCTTGCAAAACAGTACAGGTAGAAAAATGTCAGAGCAGTAGCTGGTATATTCTACTAAAAGAAAATGGTCTTTAACATATATGATGCCCTGCATTCCGAGAAATCTTTGTTTCTCAGTCAGGTTTGCTCTGGTTCTTCAAATTTCCTAATTCGAAAAGATTGTGAGAATAATGTCTCCCAACTAATGTTTGCTAAACCTTAATTTTTCTACAGCTTTATTTTAATTCTAGACCACAGAAAGGAAGGGTGGAACATAAAACACCCATAAACTCAAACTCATTTCTGCCTAATCCCTTGTTTGCTTGGAACTGTTTTCCAATTGTAATGAAAACCTTAATTCAGGACTGTCACTTACTCTCCTTCTTTTCATTATCATTAAGGTGCAGACCTGTTCAAAGAGGGGGAAAACTATATCAGACTCAGCAGAAATAATTGTTTTAAAAGTCACACACTGTTACCTGATATATATTATAGTCGGCTGTTCTTGGTAACATATTCCAGGTTGAGTAAAAATACACACTGCATATCCATGTGCTGCTGGTTGAAAGTTTTAGCTGATGTTTGTACAGTGTAGGGAAGTCAGCCTTCTTCTCTAAACTGCTCAAAGCATGCAAATGTGATGAGTTGGGTATAGAAATTTGATAAATAAATTAATAAAAAAGGCACCAGGCTAGAAACCAGAAAACTGAGTTCTAGTTCCAGCTTAGGCATGAAAGCTGGCTAGGTAACTTTGAGTTATTTATTCTCTCTCTGTCCAACTCATGTCTCAGGGTCATTGCTGAGGGGAAAATAGGAGGAAGGAATATAAGGTATGTTTGCTATCTTGAATTATTTCTAAAAATATTAAAGGCAGAATAAAAACAAACATTCTAAAAATATCTAATCTAAATAATCTTTACCTACATTCATATAGCAAACTATAAAGATGTACAACCTAAAGCTGCATGCAGAGTCCTCCAAATAATGTTAACAAATTATAATTTTTAATGTGATGGAAGTAAAAGTAATTGTCTATAAACTATATTTAATGTTGCAAATAAAATCAACTCAAATTTAGTTTATGCTCTGATTCCACTCCCAGCATTCCTGGGTAAAATTATCCAGTCCTATAGCATTGTTTACTTACTATAATTCACACAACATAAGACAACTGTTATGCTTTATACAATTTATATTTGGCTGAAGACTCAACATTTCAGAATACACTATCTCAATGGGACACATCAATGAAACATACAAAGTGCATTTTGTCTCCCAGTTTATAATTAGATAAGTATGTAAGAGTTTGTACAGAGAGAAAGAACGAGTGGGGGAGCAAATGAGGTACATCCAAACTGTTGTGTGATTATAGGAATTAATCTTGTTGAGGCTATCTTGCTTTCCCCACACATTTTCTTCTGTGTGGGGTGAAAATCAAGAGCTTTTATGTCCATTTGATAACTCTTAGTTTTTTCATTTATTTCCTAGAGCTCCTTTCCTCCAGGAGCTCAAGGTAGTGAACATAGAACTCCTTTCCCCAATTTCACTACCACCATCCTGTGAGGTAGGTTCAGCTGGAGAGAAAGAGAAAAAGAGAAAAAAAAGCCAAATCACCCAGTGGGCTTCTGTGACTTGGTTTTCCCCTGTCCTAGTCTTAGACAAAGTTAATCTCAACTTTAGTCAAATTATGTGACCCAGATTCATATTCCAAAATAGGAAGCTGGCTTTTTTTTTCCAACAAAATTAACTACCCTTTAGAATTCATAGGAAATGCTAAACTGTGACTACTGGAAAGTTGGAGAAAAGGGTTTCCGATCCCATTATAGCTGAAGTTAAGGGATAAAAAAAGAAAAATAAATGAGTTCAAATCTCATGCAACCTATTCCTGTAACAAAATGTTCATCATTGTTGAACATTTTGAACAACTTGTATTTTTAGCCTAAAGAGCAAAATACTTTTCCATCCATTTGTAAAAAACATAGACACTCAAAATGTTTGTGAAAGACTGTGTGACTTCTTTGCTTTCTAGTGAAAAGTATATTTATATTTGTACATTAAGATAGTCATAATCAGGCTATGTACAATGGGATGTGTCCTTAAATGTGAAAAAATGGCATTCCTTGTTTTTTCAGCTCCATAAGGTAACTTAATATAAGTAAAATATAGGACAAAGATGGAGACTGATCTCTAAAGCCAGTGAGGTAGCTGATGTCTTTTTAATAAGGAATTAAGCTATTACCAGTTATACCTGTTTGATGGATTGAACGCACAGTTCTAATATTGGCTCCAGAATTAAAACAGGAGGTTCCCAAAGCAGAGATAAATTAAGATGATGAAGAGGATCCCAAGATATTTTGCTGTCTGATTCAGAGGAAAAGTTCTTTCCCTTCTATGTATTGCAGCAGGTCCAATCATAAATCCAAAATTAACATTTGGGAAGTGATAACTTTATTATTTATTATCTTAGTATTTTTTTTTACCACCCTGTATTATCTTGCTTTGGGGTGGAATGTAAAGATGCTAAGAAAAAGACTCAGGCATTTCTTGAGCAGAGGTTTGAAGCTACAGGACACAGCTTGACAAACTCTTGAGTTTATTGCTTCTTATATACTTTTTACATACATAGGCTTTTACATTAAATGCTGACATTTTACATTCATAAGTTTAACCTTTAGATGCTGACATAAAGTTTCTTTATTGGAAAATTCCTTCATATAAGCAACTATTTTCTAGTAACATTACCTGTTCAGAGACCAGGTAAAGACAAATACAGGTAGATGAAAGACAGGAAGAGATAAGGGGGAACTTAAGCATATTATTTATTTAGGTAGGTAAGGTATTAAGTCAAAAGGGGATGACCTTTTGGCTGCTTCCTTGGGAAAAAGGGTATCAAAAGGTTATGAGGTTTGTGGGGGGGAAAGCATGGCAGTTTGCTGTGCGTGCTTTTTTCCCCACAGTGGAGTCTGGGTGATTGAGTGGAGTTAAGCGTTTACTGGCCAGATATCCTTCCTGCTGCCCAGGCGGAGTTTGCAGCAGATATTTTCTCTTTGCTCCCTGATGGAGAAATATCTGTCAGTGCCTAGGATTGAACTCTCAATCTTCTGAGTGGGAGGTGAGCGTCTTTACCTATAGGCCACTGTGCCACTCATTTATTACCAAATATACTTCTTAGAATCCCATCCGTAGGTAAACCAATCCTCAAATTTTTAACTAAAATATGAAAAATGCACCACCCACAAATAAGCTGATCCTTAAAATTTTTGTATGTTTTAATTTTTACAATGGTTTTTTTCATGGTATTTTGGTTAAAAAAATCAAGAGCTGGCTTATGGGCAAGAATATAAAGAATATACAGATACTTTTAAAAAGTTGATGGAAATATTGCAGATAAGCCCATCTGTACGTAAGCCAAACTCAATTTTTGGGGTGCATTTTGGTACCTAAAATTCTCAACGTATCCACAAGATACACAGTAATTTATTACTTTTATATACCTCCAATACCATACAATCCTTGATCCTTCATCTCACAAATTAGGAGGGTGATTTAAAGGTAGGGAATTCACGTGTCTTTCTGTGTGGTGCACGTAAACCCTGAACTTTATGAACCTCAAAAGCAAAGTGACAGGAGGAAGAGGGAGAGGCGACAAAGAAGGAGGGGAGCCTCGCCGACCACCAAGAGACGGCGGTCGATCCGATCATTTGGGGAAAGCCCTCTAGAAACCAGCAGAAGAAAGGCTAGCTTCACTCCAGAGTCTAGCCCAAGCCAAAAAGCACTAATTTAAACTTGATCGCAAACGACGTGTTTGGAACTGATAAGACTATCGATTCTTTCTCTTCTCCTTGATAATTAATTTCCTGGGAGAAAAAAACCAAGAAGCAAAAATCTTTTGTAAGTGAGAAGGAGGGGGATTCTTCCCCACCCTTCCACAGAAGAAAGTGGCGAATTAAACTTTTATGGGGGACAGAAATATATTGAAATGAAATGAATATAAGAAATCTGGATATTGGTGGAAATTGTTAAGAGTTTCTTTTCAAAAGATTATTGATGAAAACAGAAGAAAATAATTGCTTGTTTTGAAAACTGAAAAAATGAACTGGTGCTGACATCTAGTGGTGGATGAAAATATACAACTGTAGTTGCTCTAATACAGGAATTGGCAGAAAGCCCAGAAAAAGATAACTTGTTTTTGTGACCTTCAATGTCTTAACTGAACAGAGAACAGCTGCAATAAAGAAAAGAAAACATTTTGGGCTAACTACAAGGCGAGAACTATAAACCTTAGAAAAAAACAATTTCTTCTTGGATTATAAATACTTATTGAACTGTGACTCTAAAGCTGTTTGCAGAAAAAGGAAAATCATGGAACATCAGAGATCTGCAGAAAGAACATATCAAGAAAAAACAAATACTTTCCAGGAGGAAATGTATGCTATGTTGCAACTAATTCAAACAACAATGATATCAAACACGAGGAAATTAAAAACAACTTTAAAAATATAAATGAACACATCTTCAATATATCCTTACAACAAAAAAACTCTCAGAAAATAAAAATAGAGATCGATCAGATAAAACAGACAACGGAACATAAATCAGGAAAGAAATTTAAAGATGAAACCCAACAATGGAAGGAATTATGACTTAACCCAAGCGGAGATGAAAAAGATAATCTACACTTCAAGATTGCAAAATAAGTCTGAGGACAATAAAAAAGATTAGTCAAAATGGATTATAGAACTGTCAGGAGAACTACAAGAACTTGAGAAACAAAAAATAAGAGAAATTAAGAGAGAAAGAAAGAGAAAAGATTTTCAATGAATACTAAGGAACGAAACCCTCCCACAAAAACATCTTAAACTGGAATATAAAATATAAATATAAAATATAAAAATATAAAATATAAAAATGTTGGGATAGTTTATATGAGGGAAATGCTTTAGATACTTAAATGTAATTGATCTTGAGAAAATATCAATTGATAAAAATGTTTTGAATAGATTCAAAAGCTTAGATGACTGGATTTATTAGATGGAATATTTAAAGATTAAACATTTGTCTGAATATGGTTAAAAAGAATAGAAACATTCTGGATATAAATGTATCTTAGCTTAAGAGGGACATGTTTCTCAAGTAGTATACTATTTCCTTCCTTTTTTTTCTTTTTTCTTTTTAAGATATGCAAAATGTAAAATTGTTGGGATGAGGAAAAAGACTTTAATATTTAAGTGTAATTAACTTTGAGAAAATCTTAACTGGTAAGAATGTTTTGAACACTGGGGAAAACAAATCTAAATAAGAACTTTGAAAACAGGATTTATGATGAGGTAATTAAGATGATCAATTAGAAAGAAGCTTTATATTGATGTGGTTATTAAATATTAGAAAAATGTTTATATTCAATTGTTAGCTATCAAAATACTAAGAAATGTACTAATTTAAGGTTGGTAAAAGAGAATATTATTGGAAGAAGAGAAAATCAAATAAAGCTACTATGCAGATTATGAAATTATAGAAATTGTTATTGATTGTTTTGAAATATAAACCCAGACAACATGCTGTTTACCAAATATTAAGGTGCCTATGTTAAAAAATCAATGAAATATATTTTTTAAAAAAGATGAAGACATTAGGTATTAAAAGGCCTTTTAAACAGGGAAAGAGATGGGATTGGTAGAAAGAGTACACTTGCGCATGTGTAGGCAGTGTCAGAAGAATTAAGATTTGGGTACTGACAGATTGTACGTTACTGGCTTTAGCTTCTGCAAGATTATTCTTGAGGGAAATGAAAGACAAATTTCCCTCACCTTTTCTGTAAATGTTTGAGTGGATGGTATGAACTAGTTGAGCCTCTCCTGACATAATTCAGCTTCCTGCTCTTTTCTTTATCCTAAAAATCTACTTCTTACATGCATTAACTTGTTTCCCCTCACATGCCGTGGGACTTCTGAAATTTCCAGTATGGATGGGTTACACACATTATGTGAAAACTATATTCCAAGATTGTAGAACTGAGTCTACTGTTGCTTGCTCATTATACTTCTTCAGAACTATACATTGCAATACTGGAAAATTCAGTATAGTGACATACATATGCTAGTAATTTTGTTGTTGTGGTTACATAATTTAGATAGCAAGCAGGTTTTCCAAATCTATGTGGACATAAAAATCTCCAAGATACTGAGGTGACATTTCCAGCAGACAGTTGAATGCTTCCTTCTCCCTCATTTTTCTCAGTTATTTGTACAAGTGACAAATCTTCAGAATGCTACTGAGAAATAGAAGTTTTGTTGGTTTCAATTGTGCAATCTTGCTGTGTTTTCTGGCCAGAACCTTGGGTGGTTTGTGCTTGTTTGCTAATATCTTTGCAAGTTAACAATAGTACAAATGTAGATTATTAATCTGGAAGATCTAACAGTAAATATTTTCAAGTGCTTAGAATGCTTAAATTAAACTGATAAATGTTTTTTTAATTGTTGATTTAAAAGAAATAGTGAAAGTTGAAAATCCAGTGTATTTTCAGGATTATATTGTTGCACTTCAATGAAGGAATCTTAGTTTCAATCCCTACCTGATCCTGAAGCTACTTCACAGTCAGAATCTATGTTTGAGCCAAACCCATCCTCATATGGCTATTTGATAAAGGTAAATTATGGAGAGATTTCCATGTACGTTACTTTGGACTTCTTGAGGGAATACAGCCTATGACTATAGGAAATAACATAAAATTGAAGGCTTCCTGTTGTGCCAAATATGGAAACTAGACTTGATACTACTTTGCCTGCCTGATAACTCAGTTGGTTCAAAATTGTTTTTTTATTAAATGAAATTATATAAAAGTTTTTCAAGAGCTTTTTTTATCAGTAAAAATGTTCAAGGGGATGGCTGTACAAGAGCAAATAGATGTGAATCATTTCCTTCTAGAGAACAATTTAAGGACAAAAGCAAATGAGCCTGGGAAAATGAGAGCACTTATATACTGAATTTAGAAATCAGGTAATGGAAAAATAATTCAATAGTTTGTCACCTACCTTGTTCGAAACTCCATGAGAGCACTATTTTAATATGCCTTCTTAATCTGTCCTAGATATTTCCCATTTGATTTTACTTTACTATTCCTTCAAACAGTACCCAGTATAACCATTATATCTATTTTCTTATTAAACAATTTTTCAAAATTTCATTTGTATTTTATTGTGTTTTAATTTTATTATATTTTTATTCAAATTTGCATATATCCCTTTTTTCTTTAGTTCAACTTCTTCTTTGTATATAATTGCTTTAAGGGAAAGGAAGGTGAATATCATAGAAATTGAGATTTTTATGTCAATTTTAGAAGCACTATAACCAACAGGATTCCACATCAGAGCAGGAAAAATACATCATTTTGAAAGGATTATAGAGAGTACAGAAAATGGCCTTGATGAATTCAGGCAATTATCAGATAAACATGGCTTGAAGCCATATCAAGAAAGACTTTTACACAAACACTTCAGACAGGACCACCTTAATTCACATGAAGATAAAAGAGGGACGATAGAAGCACATTCAGACTTGCAAGTTTCTGTTACTATAGCTATTTTAATAATAGCTTTAGGCCACAGTGTCTCTGTTTATTAATCTGGTCTACTTTATAGGCTGAAAGGGGGTAAGTTTGTAGTGTGAAAAATTGGCAATGTCAGGTCTTCTCTCACAGAATTCCTCTCAGTCTCCACACCCTAGAATCACATTATTCTTGGGTCCAGTAGTTTGGTAGTTGCTGTTCCCATCACTTACCTTCCAAGGGGATGCCTTTACAATTCCTTAATCCTGTAGGCCCCAAAAGCCAAGTAGGAAGAAAAATGATAAAATAAAAATCCATAGTGTTGAGCCATATGGCTAAGAAAATCACACATGCACAGCACACTCCCCTTTGGGATCTAGATCAAACTCACAAGGTACATAGAGAATTTAAAGAAAAAAATAGAAAATATCTATGTGAAATATTCAATAGCACGGGATAAAACATGTTTATTTAAATTACAAATCATGACTTCAAAGGATCTCCTATAGAAAACTGCAATGGTGAACATAACATTCAGGGCCAACACCCAATAATGTTGGTTTATTTCTAATTTAGAGGAGCTTTGCTGTAAAAAGATTCAAGTTTGCTTAAAAGAGCACAATTTACTGAGCATATATAGAAAGCAAATACTGTAGTTGAGGTAATAATCTCCAGACACTTTACAGTGGATTTAAAAAACAGAGAGAACGGAATTTTATACAATATTTCTAGCTAAATGGGGGGTGGGGTTGCCTATCCTTTTAAAGAAAGCTTTTTCTGAAACAGATTTCCTTCTGTCTCAGTCTAAAAGAGTCCAGTCACTTATTTTGAAGGCTGCTGGGGAAATGGAGAAGGCCTCATTTTCTCTTCTCAGTCTGAATTCCATGTTCTCTCTCTGTTTTACAGAGAAAACCTATTTTTTTCTCAAGCAGAACGCAAGCGGTATGGTAACCTCACTTTGTAGGTAGGCCAGGGCATGTAACTGTCTTTCATGCAGATGTAGATTCCAGGATGAATTGTGTGTACTAGGTCAGAGCCTGTCCAGCAAGACAGACTAGCAAATAGGTCATACTCTTGAATGGAATGCTTGTTTTAGAAAATAACTATACCAAGCCAGGGAACCTTTTTCTATAGAGTTGCCAGACTTGAGATCTAAGTAATCTAGAACTATATTAGTAGCAATGAACAGACTGATAATATGCTTTCTACTCACATGTAAATGAGTCAGAGAGACATGTTCAGAAATAACAGTTTAATATGTACAGATGTCCTTAACTTACAACCACAACTGGGAACAGTACTTCCATTGCTAATCAAGATGATCGTTAAGTGAATTGCACCTGATTTTACAACCTTTTTTGCTACAGTCATTAAACAAATCCAGCTTCCCTGTTGACTTTGTCTGTCAGAAGCTGGCTGAGAAGATTGCAATTGACAATTATATGATTCCAGAATGCTAGAACTATCATAAACACATGCTGGTTGCTAAATGCCCAAATTTTGATCACATGACCATTGGGATGCTATAACAATCATAAGTGCGAGGACTAGTCATAAGTCACTTTTTTCTGTCCTAACTTTGAACAGGCACTAAACGGTCATAAATCAATAACTACCTGTAATGCTTATTCATGAATTTTAATAGTGTTTTCCACCTCTTCCATTTTCTAGTACTGTAGATTGACTTGCAACTTGCCAGGGCTGAAACTGACTTTCTCCCTGCGAGCTTCCCACATATACAGTAAATGGGAAAGCCAGCAGGAATTCAAGGGAGGGAAGAAGAGAGGGAGGGAGGCAGGGAAGAAAAAAGATTTCCGATGCGCCCTGCCAACATCCCAGAAAGAAACTTAATGGTGAAGCCAGCAGGAAACCACTCTTGCTCCCACTGCTTTTCTTGGGGGGGGGGGGCTGGTCTATGGTCATTCTAGGTTTTCAGCACCACAATAATAGTTAGGTGTGACTGTTGTTAGTAGTAAGTTCAATATAGTTGATCTTCTAGTTTCTTTCTCCACTTTTAGAACTTTGATGCTGTCTACAAAACACATCAAGAATCTGTGGGATCTATTTTGTTCATATATTTAAGACTTATCTTGTATACCATAACTATGGGCAGCTTACAGAACAACAATAAAAACTGTATAAACCATAGAAATAATGTCCAATCCCACAAAGTTAACACACTGAATTCACTGAACTGACTGAAGCCTGGCTCTACTCCAGTGTTTCTCAGCCCCAGCCCCTTTAAAATGGGTGGACTTCAACTCCTAGAATTCCCCAGCCAGTGCATGTTGGCTAGGGAATTCTGGGAGTTGAAGTCCACCCATCTTAAAGGGGCTGAAGCTGCGGAATACAGCTCTACTCAATCCTTATAGGGGTCTTCCAGTTGCCATAGAGTTTGCTTCCCAGTTGATGTCAGGGCAGTTGAATTTCCCTATTCTCAAAGTGATGCATTTCCTGGATATCTTGGCCATCTCATCTGTGAACAGTTTGTTCTATCTTTTGCTTGGTTGAGTGTCCTGAAGTCCACACCAACATCATTTTTCTTTCCCCTTAATATTCACCCAGACACTTCCAGCAGGATTTTCATCTTTTCTTTCTCTACATATGATGAAACTCCAGCTCCCAATTTTGGGGCCTGTTTCTTTTGAATAAATTGTATACTTCCAGTACAGGTAATACTCAACTTCAGACCATAATTGGAACTGGAAAGCGATCAAAAATGCCTGGTCATAAATCTAATGCTATGCTACACTCTAGTCATGAGCTCTTTCCCACATTGATTGACAGTCAATCAATGGATTTATGTCTAAGACAGTAGTAGCAGCCTTATGATAATTTAGACATGTGATGAAAGCATTTTATCTTATATAGTCACTGGCTAGATAAATTAATCTTTTGTTCAATAAATCAACTAAGACTTCTTTGTTCCATGTTCAGTATGTTACTCACTATGTACTACAAGTATATATTTATGAAAATTCATGCTTGATTTAGTTTTCTTAAAAAAAAAAAAACCAAGGATTTCTGCAGGTAGCTGCTTTGCGTAGGAAAATGTCATATGGAGCTTGCTGTACTCAGTCAGAGGTCAGGCACTGAAATCCTTCAGTTTATCTTGTTGCAACCACTTTTTACAGTTTGTTTTACATTCTCTGGTTATTGCTGCAATTTTCCAAACCAGTATTACCAGTTCTTTTATATATATATATATTTCTATCTGTCCAGTTAGAATAAGAGTGTGTGTGTGTGTGTGTGTGAGAGAGAGAGAGAGAGAAAGAGAAAGAGAGAGAGAGAGAGACATCTGGTGCAGTCTGAATATTTATGCACTTTTAAGTGCCTGGCAACTGTAGATTATTTAATTAACCTGTGTGATTAATTTAGATAACCAAAAAAAATAACATCACTCTTATTGAGCTGCTTTCTAAAGATTAATTGCATCAAATTCTATTTAGATTCATAAACTCAAGCACTTTTTAAATATATTCAGTATCTTTAATAAAGGACAACTTATCACATTCCTAACCACTAGCTCAATTTTCTGTTTGAATTTTAAGATAATTATCAGGTATTTGAACATTACAGCTCAAGAGATTGGTTCAAGCTGGCATATAGTTACTGCTGTAGGAACAGCTTTCTATAATTAATCCATGGGAAACATCTGCCATTTGTCAATTAGAGATCAGAAGGAGTTTTAAAAATAGAATTCTTGGCTCTCATTTCTTTTCATGGAAAGACTAATGTGTTGAGTAGGGGAAAATGAGCTTCGGAGCGAGGATCCCTGGAATTTAACCTCTTCTCTGAGCAAATGTACAATCAACAGGGAGCTGATGCTAATTTTTTTCTGCAGGAGAAGCAATATTCAAATCATATTTCCCTGTCATTTGGGACAAGTCAGTGCTCTGTTTTCTGCTGCCAGAGGATATCTGGAAGTTATAGTCAGTGCTTTTTTTCTTTAAAAAAAAAAAAAAGGTGCCGGAACTCACACACGTCATACAACCAGCCTTGCCTACCCTACAAGATTCCATCCAAAAAAGGTGCCGGAACTCCATTCTGGGCGTTCTATGAGGAAAAAAGCCCTGGTTATAGTAGTCCCACATATTTGAAAGGTTGATTAAAAACTTCTGGATTCTTATTAATATTTGCTATGAAGTCATATTCACAACTAATCCGCTTATTTGTATTGTCTTCTTGAAAATACAATATTATAATACAATATTATATTATATTGGGATTCCTTCGGTCATTGCCAGCAATCCTTCTGTTTTTAGTAATTGGTTAAATTAACATGGAGTTATAGAAAATGCATTATTGAATGCCCCCCTCCATAAAATTGTAATGCAGCATCCAGCTTATTTGCCACCATGTTTATCTCACTTTTTTCAGTAAAATATTTTAAAAGTCACATGTAGTATAGTGTAAATTAAAATCAAATTAACAGCTTTAAATGATGTTTTTCTAGTAATCTTCAAACTGAATTCAGGGAAAATTCAGCCAAGCATCCAAATAAGATGAATCCTGCATTGAAAAAATGTTAACTGAGCGTAGTTGCACAGACAAGGCATCAGTATTAAAAAGGACCTGCCCATCTACCTCAACTTGCAAGGGGGAAGGGTGTCTCAGAATCAGGCCTGTAATATTGTATTTATGTACAAGGTATATAGTTTGCTCTTTATAAATAGAACGCAATGCAGAGTTCACAATACCAAATGAAAACCTAAAATACCATATGTACCAAATATCTAAAACATAAAGTTAGAACCTGCAGCAGAAAGAGCCACAAATGCAAGATTTTGCATACACTGAAAAGTTTTCAGACTTATAAAGCTAGGGTAAAACAAAAAACCTTCACTGATTAGTGAAAAGACTATAAAATAGTCAGGTGAACCTTTCTTAGGGCATTCTACAATGTATAATATTTTATTATAATATCTACAACATTTTAAAAGCACCACCCCAAAAATCTTAAAAAACAGAATTACTGGGAGTACTAATGGTCATTTTGTCTCGTGATGACGGCAGTCTTCTTGCCTCCAAAGAGCAAAATGTCACCATTGAATAGTATTTTTGTCACCTGTATAAAATTCCTCAGGGTAACCTGAAGACATTCCACAACCAGGGTTGTATTACTGGGTATTCCTCTCAAATAGCTACCCTCTTATTTCACACAGTAGGGGAAAGCTTCTGAAGATCTTGAAGACCAGATCAACAGATGAAGTGAGGTGCTGTCCAGGTTGTGTGGGAATGGTCTTTCCATAATTGATTCTAGAGAGTTTGAAATTCACCTCGGAGATGCTGCTGTATGTCAAAAACCTGAACATTCGCTGCAGCTTCAGAACATGGACTTGACTTTCTTGCTATAAAATCCAAGCAAAAACACCTGCTGTGTGTGTTTTGTGATTTTACTCCCAGTCCTACATTTTGGCTTGTCAATAATATCCTTGCTTATTGTGAAAAAAAGCTATACTGGGGTGATAAGAAAATTATTTATGCGGCATAGGACTCAGCTAAATGTTCTCATTGTAGCAAAAAAAGGGCCTCCATTCTAACTTCATTGACCTTCACTTTTCAGAGATCCTGAATGATGTTATACACAGCATGAAAAAGGAAGGAGAATGGAAGGTTAGTACACCTCTGTGTCTTGGATGAGTTAAATTTGTCTGATCAGTTTACTAATCTAAATTGTATGCATGTGCACTGGACTTTCTTTTTATGTGTTTAGAAAATCTCTGATGCAGTTAATTCATCACACAGTATACTCTGGGCCTTCTGTTCAGTAGACCTGCTGTATCTTCACTGTGACACTTAAGGTTCTTCATGCTTCTCATATCTTTTCCTGATGCAGCAAGGTAGCAAGTGAGCCTTGAAATTACTAACTGAGATAGACAAAGATGTTATTAAATTAGTTTTGCTCTATTGGGTTTGCAAGTGTGTTATTTAGCTATGCTGATTATCTCATATCTAACCTACAATTTGCTGTCAAGTTAGTAAATATACTCCATCTCAGAGTATTCTAAAACATAATTGCCCCTTTAAACTATACACCCACACATACACACACACACACACACACACACAAGTGGAACCCTCAGTGCTGTGTGACCAATCTTGCATTATACTAGCAAGAAGTGCTAGCTAATGATAGAAAGCAGATCTGAAAATATCTTTTATCTTTGTGCAGGGAAATTACAGTACATCAATGAGATAACGGGTTTTAAGGAACTCTCCAATGAAAGTAAAAATGTTTTAAATGCCTTACTCATCGTTACAGTACTCTCTTAACTCAGATGGAGAACAAAAATGGGTCCATATTTCCAGGAACTGGAATAGTAAATGCTGACTTACATACCCTTTACTAGCAAAGTGGTATTGTGATCCAGCCATTCATAATGATAAAGATGCTTTAGAAAGAAAGTCAGATCCCCAAACTAAAAACCTCCAGGCTTATTTTGAAATAGGACTTAATGGGAGGGGGGAGAAATGGATATGGATGTTGGCATATTTTAGTTATCTGTACAAGTTTGGGAATACAAATAAAAAGTTGGAAGGCCAATATATAACTGAATAGGAGAATAAGATACTTGGTTTTATAATTTCATTTCACAGAAGGAGGTACTTTGGAACATGAGTATAACTATTTATTATTTCATGCTTTTTGTGACATAACTAATTATTTTAATTATACTTTTGCTCAACTTTAACAATTGCTTCTTTGTGTATAATATTCTTTCTCTTTCTGTCCCTGAAGGTCCTCATTATGGATCATCCCAGCACCCGCATCCTTTCCTCCTGCTTTAAGATGTCAGATCTTCTGGCTGAAGGCATCACAAGTGAGTGGCACGTGCAAGATACTATCTGTCTGTGGTTGATCCTGTCAACAGAGGCCTTTCTTAGAGCTGGAAAGGTTTATAACTTTTGTAGCACAACTCTTGCCTCAGGTCCCAAACACAGTGCATCCGTCCAGGCATAGCTGGGTCCTGGTTTCTTGTTTAGATCATTCTGCATTCAGCTTCTTCTGGTACTGTCAGAATCAGATATATATATCCTTTTACTACTGTTTTTCCTCCTTCCATACTCCTGGGAATTGTTGCCCAATTGTTGCTTCCATCCAGATATCTAATAAGCATTTTACTTTCTTCAGTTATTGAAGATATAAGCAAGCGCCGAGAGCCTCTTCCCAGTCTGGAAGCCATCTATTTGATCAGCCCCATTGAGACGGTAGGTCCATTGCCTATCTGGGCAGTTAATACATTGATAAATGCCTCCTTAAAGATAGATCCTGTGAAACATCTACATATACCTACACTAGTAATTAGCACTTATTGCCAACTCCTTGGGAAGGGGAAAAAAAAGGTGGGAAGAACAAATGCTTTTGATTGCCCTGTAGCCTCAAAAGGAAAATTATTCATCCCAGAGGTCACTATGGTTAAAGGTAGTTAGTATGACTGGAGGGTCAAGATATGGGAGTTCGTAGAAAATGTTTGGGATTTGTACAACTACTGCTAATAGCCTGTTCTCCATTTGCAGTCTGTTCGTGCTCTGATAAATGACTTTAAAAGCACTCCCACGTTCACCTACAAGGCCGCCCATGTGTTCTTCACGGACAGTAAGTACAAGGAACAGTCTCAGGCAAACAGGAAGATGTCTAGGACTGTCTTTACTAACCTGGTGTCTTCTAGATTGGGGGATCCTGGGACAACATTTATTGGGAGTTGGGTTAGTGAACAGGTACTTAGCCAATATAAGTGTTGACCTGTAATATATTACATTACATTACAAATTTCATGCTATGAATCAAAGGGCTATTATGCAATTGCTTGAGATATAATAGTAGAATGTATGGCTGCTGGTCCTAGGGATTTTTTTTTCTTCCATCTAATTGTGTCTGATGCTGAGAGGCTGCCTGGACAAGTCCCTGCAATTTTCTTCACAAGGTTTTCCAGAAGTGGTTTCTCATTCTTTCCTTCCTAGGTCTGAGTGAAAGTGAATGGTCCAAGTTTACCCAGTTAGCTTAGTGCCCAAGGCAGGACTAAAACTCAGTCTCCCAGTTTGCTTTATTACTATGCCAAACTGGCTCTCTAATCCATAGTGACTAAATTGATGCATTGTATCTATCGGATTCATTCGTTTTTGGCCAAAATTGTACAATTCATGTTAAGCCATGATTTGTTTAACCATGATTGATGAATAAATTATTTAATTCATAAATGCTGTTGACGTTAACCAGGTTCTACACACCATAATGCTAGATCATCTAACGTATTACATCCAAATAGACAAAAAAAAATACTTCCTAGTGTGGTTCATGAACCCATTTCACTGAGAGTATGAATTGTTCTAAGACCCCAGAGAAGAATCTGACTAAGAGGGCTCAAAAGTGAACTTCTGTTCTGAGACAATTACAAAATTTTAAGTATACGTTATAATAGCGGGCCCCAACCTTTTGGGCACCAGGGACCGGTTCCATGGAGCCAAGTTTTTCCACGGATTGGAGGGGGTGTGGTTTTGCATGCTGCCTGCATTCTGCAGATGGGACCTCACTTTTTTGTGCGGCCTGGTTTCTGGCATGCCGCAGACCGATGCTGGTCCACAGACCGGGATTGGGGACCCTTGCTTTATAGCTTATGGAGTAGACCAGTGGTGGCGAACCTATGGCACGTGTGCCAGAGGTAGCACTCAGAGCCCTCTCTGTTGGCACGTACACCACCGCCAGCAGCAGGCCCATCAGGCTGCCACCGCCGCCCAGAGTAGGAGCCCCACCCAGCACAAAGGAGGCGAAGTGGCCGACTAGTAAGCTCGAGTAGAGGTGGTAGAGCAGAGGTCACCAACCATTGTTGATTGGTGGATTGGAAAAAAAGGAAGCATTTTGCATGCGTGCATGCGCTCATGGGGCCGTGAGCACACATACACTGCAAATGGAGCGGGGCTAGTGCCTGCGTGATACTAGCTCTGCCCTGTTCTTGCGTGATGTAGCGCCTTGTATCTGCACCCTGCGGTGTGGCGGCGGCCATTTTTGCACCTTGCAGCACAGTGGCCCATTTTTGTGCCCCCCGGGTTTTGTGTGCCAGAGGCGGCACTCAGAGGTGCCTCACTGTTCCCCCCCCTAGGGCACCACAATGCTGATGCAGCCCTGGCACTTTGCGATAAATAAATGGATTTTGGATTGCGGTTTGGGCACTCGGTCTCTAAAAGGTTCGCTGTCACTGGAGTAGACCTATAACCATAAAAAAAACTTGCAGAAAAATGAGTGGCACCCTTTGGAGGATGATAAACATTAACTCCCTCCCTTGTCTTTCAGCTTGCCCAGATGAGCTCTTTAATGAGCTCAGCAAGTCCCGGATCACGAAAGCAATCAAGACACTCAAGGAGATCAATGTTGCCTTCCTTCCCTATGAATCGCAGGTGAGAGGGGGGAAAAAGGGGAACAGAGCAGGGACCTCTTAATTTTCGCTATAGTCTCAAGGTTGTAAAGATACACGAATTAACATAGCGCACTTTTGCTTTGAGAGATTTCACTTTGAATAAAAATAATTATACTGAGTTACTATCTATCTCTAAAATCTTTGCAGAAGAGAAGAAGCTCTGCTTCTTCTATAGCAGTGTTTCTCAACCTTGACAATTTTAAGGCATGTGCACTTCAACTCCCAGAATTCCACAGCCAGCATTGCTGGATGTGGAATTCTGGGAGTTGAAGTCCACATGCCTTAAAATTGTCAAGGTTGAGAAACACTGTTCTATAGAACTCCATGGCGGGGTGGGGAGAGGCAGGATGGCTCAGTGGTTAAGAAGTTGAATTTGTCAGCTGGAGAGCTGACAGCCTGGGTTCAAGATCCAAGTGCTATCAAGTAGCCCGCAGCTTATTCTCATGTATTTAACTAGAGGGGGTGATTTTCTTTTTTCTTTCTTACAAACTAGTTATTGAATTTATTACTAGCCAGCCTGAGAGCCAGGTTGGTCTAGTGGTAAAGGCATTACACTAGAAACCAGGAAACCAAGGGTTCTAATCCTGCCTTAGGCATGAAAGCTGGCTGAGTGACTTTGGACCAATCACTCCCTCTCAGCCCATTTCATCATACAGGGTTGTTGGTGTGGGGAAAATAGAAGGAGGAATATCTTCACCACCTTGAGTAATTTATAAAAATGATAAAGGCGGAATAAAAAAAAAAACTTGACAAACTCCTGTGTTTGTAAACTCATTTTCTCCTATCTTTTTCTATCAACTTGCCCTCCACCCACTCAGCATTTTGATTACTCCCAACACATCAAGCAAGAAAGTCCTTAAAACTTTGATTCAAGATTCTTTTAAGATTAGATGAACCAGAGAACACAATGTTACTTACAACGTTTTCAAAGAAACTGGCAGCATTTAATGAAATATTGTACCTCCGTAGTTTTAAAAATAAATCTGCTTTATGACAGACTATTTTTAAGGAACTGGGCACCACTATTGTGGAAAAAAAAATGTTACCAGAGCACTGTATGAGTTTACACTTCCTTCCTCATAGATCACTAATATAACACTCCCATTGTTTTCTCCATTTCTTCTCTCCTCTTTCCTTCTCTTCAGGTGTACACCTTGGACAGCGTTCAGAGTTTCCACCACCTCTTCAGCCCCTACTGCAGGGAAGATAAAAACAGCCACTTAGAGAGGATGGCGGAGCAGATTGCCACACTGTGTGACACCCTCAAGGAATACCCTTCAATTCGCTATAGAAAGTTAGTACAAAGGAAAGAGGAAGGGGAAAACTGATATTCTACCAGTATTCTGTATAAAAACCCTATAAAGAGAATGACTGGGGTATAATACTTGAGAACATGGGAGTATAATACTTGAGTATAATATTGGGGCATAACACGTGAGAACATGGGAGTACAATTGTGGAGCATATTTGGAGGCCACACCTATCTATTATGCAATGAAGCATCCTGCTGCTTTTAGTTGATGCAAGGACCGGCCTACTTCTTATAATGGATGTCTGCTGCCAGACCAGCTCATCTGCAGGATCTGATGCTTTCATCATGTGGGGCATAGTTTCATCAATTGAGCCTCCCTTGATCCCTCCTGGACACATCTCTGTGACCAGGGATTGAAAGCAGAGTTTCTTACAGTGTACGTGTGTAAGAAAGTGGGCCAAGAAATGCAAGAGGCAAGACACTCTTTGCCTTGTCCAGGCATTGGTTTTGCTTGGTCTCCCTTCCAGAATGGCAGAAGCCCTGTTTCTAAATGACTATGTGTTTGTGGTTACAGTGGTTCAGAAGACTGTTTCCAATTGGCCCATGCAGTGTTGGTGAAACTGAATGCCTTCAAAGCAGACAACCCAACCATGGGAGAGGTGAGCAATCCCAGAGCATTCCAGAATATTAAAGAGCAGGCCAGTGGGTGGAACAAGATTGCAAAGACTGTTGTGTCATTTAGAATGAAGAGATCGGGTGTAAGAAGTAACCATTTTCTAGTCTTTCATCTCTAGTTGGAAGAATTTAGTCTCTGATGACAAGTTGGCAGAATCCATCTTCCAAATATTATCCTTGATTATTAACAGTGTATTTAGTTTAAGTGGAAGTGAAGATGCCCAGCCAAGCATTGTCAAGATGCTTTTCACAGAGGTCTTCAGGAGAGGCTATTTGGCAGCTGGACAGTTCTTTCCAAGTCAAGTTTAGACATGCACTAAGGACCAAGATCACAGGGAAAGATGTCTGCAGTCTCTTTCACTGCAGGTTAACTATTTAATTGGAATAGTACTATCTATGTACGATGGTTCTGCTTTAACCCTTTTCCCGATTTACTATTCAGCAGCATCACTTTCTCCAAGTGGCATTTCTAGTAGGTGAGCAAGAAGCCAGGAAATCAGACAGTGATCAGAAAAATGGTCTATAGAGACAAGATTGAAGCACACTATTTGGATAAATTTTCACTGTTGCATTTCAGTTCTAAACAAATTGTGGTGGGAAGTCCTCCAGGTTTTCCACATATCTAGTTAGCTAACAAACTATTGATTTTTACGATTAGATACATGTCCTGCCCAAGTCCTGCTGTGGTGCCTCACCACGGCAGTGGGGAATATTTCTGGGATGGGATGAGCAAAGAATGCCAAGGATATATATTTCCTGAAGCATTACCCAGGGCATGAATGAATCCCAGCTGTCCAGCTAAAGAAAGCAAGAACCTATAATGCTAAATAAAGATGCTGGAGGCAGATGATCACTTTAATGACAATGGCAAAAGCATAATTTCATACTGCACCAGAGAAAGCAATGATAATCCAAGAAAAAAACATGGATAAAAATATAAAATGATTTAACAATATAATGCCAGGTGATGGCCCCTCAGGTTGGGCCATCAACTTATTATTGTTTTTTCTTACTACTGTGAAAAAAACAAGGATCTTATAGAGTACTAAGGATGTTGATGGCTTGGCTAGATTAAAGAAGTCTAGTTGCTGATTTTGTCAAACAGGAAAAGAAAATTCAAAGCTGCAGAGACAGAATTATGGTGGGGACATGAAACATAAAAATATGAGAAAGCTCAACACAGTGAAAAAGTGAAACTACTAGAGAATGACATCATGGGCAACATCAGCGAATGGAGATAGACTGAAACTCCACATTTTGAGTGAGAGGCTCATGCTGTTTACTACTTAAAACATGAAAACCATGGAATTGCTTTTGTAGTTAGGAAAGGTATAGCAAAAGTAGTCCGTTATTGTTAAAGGAAGTGGAGTTGCTCAAAGATATGACCAGGTGGTGACTGTGAAACAGATTGCAAACCGCTTATGTGTAAGTTCCATGTTAAGCCAAAAGAAGAAGAAAGCCAACCAGTTTCCATAATGTAATCTTGAGCCAAAACCAATGGTGGGATTCAAATATGTGAACAACCGGTTCTCTATGTGGATGCCATGTTCAAATCATCATACTCTAGACATATTATGAGACCCAGCTCTCTGAAGAAATCTGTAATGCTGGAAAGGGTGGAAGAAAAGAGAAGAAGAGGAAAACAAGCAGTAAGATAGGTGGACTCAGTTAAAGTGGTGATGGTCATAGTAGTATGTCAGTTGCCGCATAAAGAAAAGGTCAGGCTGACTTTTGTTGATTGGTGTGAAATCCTCTTAAAATAAAAATACAGTAAAGAATGTTAACAGGGAGGGAAGTAATAATTAGAAGAATTTCCTAATTGTGTAGGGCAAGAGAAGAAGGAACTTGTTCCTCATCTATGGCTGAGATCTTCCCATGTCATTAATTGAACCAACTTCTTTGGCCTGAATGATTTTTTTAAAGCAGGGCTGTCCACTGGTTGTAATTTGTTTTTAAACAATTGTGTTAACGAACAGGAATGCTGTATCAAAATGGGGTGATCTTGGAGATGGAGGAGTGCTCTTATTGCTGCCAACCAAAGGACCCAATGCAGATATTCCATCTCTCTGTATTTAATCAGTTATTGTGGCAAAAAGATAACATAATGAAAAGCAAACACAAAACATTATTGTGTGAAAACCCAACAGTTGCAGAATTCTGTGTACAAAGCAAAGTGACTTCATATCAACACCTGAAAGTGTGTTGCTTTTGAACAGGAAGAAGTGCTGCCTTTTCCTTTAAGAAAGGGGTAGTATATTGAAAGCTGATTTATCTATAACAAGCAATTTTGAGATATTGCTTATAGGACATAAATATTTTCTACAGCCCATGCATGCATTTTTATGATTTATCTAGTAGTCATTAAACTCCCGAATGCATGAAAAAGGATGCTATTTACCTTTCTGCATCAGAAGTACTTGGATATGTTAGCTGCCCCCTGCTAGCAACTGTGTGGTTGAGATTGTGCAGTTCCAACATAACCAGGGAATGTTTGTTTTAGAAAGGCTGTTCTACCTTCTATCTCTGGAGCGCTACTGTTTTCACTGAAAGGAATATTCATGTCCATAGGCCTCTACAGTGTATTTGCGTGCCACCTGCAGGCTAAAGGATAGATTGCATTGTACTCTAACACCAAAAAGTGGCCCAATAGTGCTACACCTGTTCTGAGTATGCTGAAAATGCCTTGGTAACAATGATGCTCCTGCTGCTGCCTTTGTAAATTTCATAAACTAGATGTTAAACAGTTGGCAGCATTTAAATAAAATTGGGTTCTTCTGCCATCCTCTCATAACCAAAGTACCATTAAAACTCAGGACATTATTAGGTCAGTTAAAGGAATAGTGGAGATGGTGGGATGTCCAAGTAGAATCTAAAGGACTTGTTTCAAATGGCTCTAGAGCAGAATTTGCACTACAGAGAATTAACAGCCTTTAGCCTCTTTTGTTGCTTGTGTTGACATCACAAGCGTAAGTCCGTTATGCTTATGGAATTGTTTACGTCCCTTGGAAGGGGGTTTGCATTGTTTGAATAATAAATTTTTGACCAAGCTCCCTATTAAAGATGTCTAGACTGAGGCTGCCCGCAGTCAACAATATTTGGAGGAGAGATTGGGTCTGCAATACTCAGCTGTTCCACTCTTCCTTAGTGCCTGTAGCAGGGCTGCCATTAAATAATTAGCAATGCAGCTCTGTGGCTGTCTTTTTATTTGCCCACTGAGCTTGGGGGAATTTATTTCCAAATAGGATTACAGATTAAATCAATCTTGCCATGGTTCATCAATTTATTAAGATACAGGGTGTGTCCTGTGGATGACTTTCAGACAGTGCCTAAGGATTCCGCTTAGCAGGGAAACATGCAGCATACAAACCGAAACCACAAAGTTGTGTTTGTTTGTTTTTATCTTCCCCTTTTTGCTGCATTCAGGGCCCTGACAAATCTCGATCACAGCTTCTGATAGTTGACCGCAGCTATGATCTGGTGTCGCCACTTCTTCATGAGCTCACTTTCCAAGCCATGGCCTACGACTTGCTCAACATCGAGAGTGATACTTACCGGTGAGAGCTGTTGTTGGGGGGGGGGGAGAATGAGTAAAAGAATTCTGTGCCTTCCCATTTAGAGAGCAAGCATATGTTTCTAACAGAATATTACTCTGTTGCTTTCCTTCAGGTATGAATCCACAGGCATCAGTGACTCCAGGGAAAAGGTAGTACTCTTGGATGAGGACGATGACCTCTGGGTGCAGTTACGCCATATGCACATCGCAGACGTGTCCAAGTGAGAACCTACATACAGCCCTATATACAACTGCCTGGTTGCCTGATGAGTTTGTGAATCAGCCAGAACGATAAGTGGCTGGAGCAATATAAGCCTGCTGGAGCCCTTCTTCCTAAATTGATCTGGATTGCCATTGGTGTCCGTTGTGAAGAGAGGAGGGGGAGGGGAGAAATGCTGCTTCCACCATTACCCTCTGTTCCAGAATTAACTGCCATTTCTGGTACAGAGAGCCCTGGACTTTGAAGGCCGCACAGAGTCTATTGTTGTGGGAGGGATAAAGAGTTGCACTTTGGGGATGAGTGTTTGTATTTGGCCCTGAATATGACCTCCTTCCACAGGAAAGTGACTGAGCTCCTGCGTACCTTCTGTGAAAGCAAAAGGCTCACCACAGATAAGGTAGGATGGCCAGACCTTCGTCTTGTCTGTGATTTGCCTTCCTGAGAGACTTCTTGGGGGGAGGGGGAGGACATGCATTCTACATCTTCCAAGCTAGGCTTCTTTGGCTCAAGTTAAGTGACTGAAACATCGTTGCTGTTTGGTTTTTCAGGGAGGCAGATCAACCTTAACTAAATCTCATTAGTTCTGGACAACGTTTTGAAAGCACAGTTATGTGCACAGTGCACAAGAAAGGCTAATCGAGAAGTATAGATGGTATAAAAATAAGAGGGCCTTTGGGGTACACCAGTGTTTCCCAAACTTGACAATTTTAAGGCATGTAGACTTCAACTCCCAGAATTCCACAGCCAGCGTTGCTGGCTGTGGAATTCTGGGAGTTGAAGTCCTCATGCCTTAAAATTGTCAAGTTTGGGAAACACTGGGGTACACCAAGATGAGGAATCTTCAGGCGGAACAGCCAAAGTGACACTGAAGTCATTTGGGAGAATAAGAGGCAGTGTAGGGAAGGGACTGACATTCCTCCACAGAACTTGCATACAAATGGAAATTCTGGAGAAAATTACTTATTTCCATCCTTTGAGGTTTTAACATTGAGTTTCTTTGAGCTTCTTGAGTGACTGCTCTAGAAATTTGGAGCTTACTTAGCCAGACTTAAAAGAGAGGAGCCATCGGCCTGTAGGTCTTGTAAGACAGCATTCATTAACCTGAATGCCCCGCAGATATCTTGGGGCTAAATTCAGGGTATCTAGAAGTATTAGGAGCTCCTTCAACCAGGTTGCAGGGAACTGTTGTAAGATGAGGGAGAGAGTTGCTTTTATCTGAAATTTTACTAACACTTGGATTGCCTTTATGTTGAGTTTGTCATGGGCAATTGCTGTTCTTCTTTCTAGGCTAACATTAAAGACCTCTCTCAAATCCTGAAGAAGATGCCCCAATACCAGAAAGAACTTCACAAGGTAAAAGATACAAAATGTATCGTGTGCCTGTATTTAATTATTTGTTTCTTGTAATCAGTTGTATAAGTGATTTAAAATAAGTCGATCCTTCTCTTAATGAAGAGAAGGATGAGGGGGGACATGATAGCAGTGTTCCAATATCTCAGGGGCTGCCACAAAGAAGAGGGAGTCAAGCTATTCTCCAAAGCACCTGAAGGCAGGCCAAGAAGCAACGGATGGAAACTAACCAAAGAGAGAAGCAACCTAGAACTAAGGAGAAATTTTCTGATAGTTACAACAATTAACCAGTGGAACAACCTGCCTCCAGAAGCGGTGCATGCTCCAACACTGGAAGTTTTTAAGAAGAGACTGGACAGCCATTTGTCCGAAATGGTATAGGGTTTCCTACCTGAGCAGGGGGTTGGACTAGATGATTTCCAAGGTCCCTTCCAACTTTATTATTATTATTATCAGTCACCATCAATTAGCATGAATTAGAGTACATTGACAGTGCAAATTTTTTCATGTTATAAAATGTCTTTAAATCTAACACTAAAAGGCTGAATAAAAACAACTACAGGCATGTCTACATAGGCTCTTGCACCAATCCAAAATCAGATCTGGACATGTTCATCTATGTTTAATTGCTGAGCTAATATATTTCTGATTCATGCAGCAAATCCAATATGAGAAAGAAAAATTCCCCATTTATAGAGGTCTATAATTTTCCCAGCAGTAAGAATGTTTGCCTCACCCTACCTTCTGGCTCTTTGATTTCAGCTGATATGGTACAGTCTTCACAGTTCTTTATCTGCAAATCTATAGAAATATGTATGAATTTATAACTTCTAAACTAAAAAGCTTAATTCCTTCACCCATCCATGTGTATCTAAATGGCCTGGGTAAATTTAAGCTCTAGAAGAATTGGGACAGGACATGGATTGTATACTGTACCTTATAATATGAATTGTATACAATATCTTAGACTACAGTCCCCATTGTTACAATTTCCACAAAGCTTAGCCAATCCCATCTTGGTACTACTCTCATACTTTCTGAATGTTCTGCACTAAACTGCTGCTGCTTCCTTGAGCTTCCATGGAAGCTGTTTTTCTGAGAACCATATTTAGTTGTGAGAAAAGTATCTCTCATTTTATATTATCTCCAGAACCATCATTTTCAACATGCTGCAATGAGCCAAAATCTTTATCCAGACACATCTCATCTGTCTCTCTAAATAACCAGGTTTCTGGTTGTTAAAATCTGTATATAATATAAAGGGCTGGAGCCGTTGCACTGCCAAAAGTACAAGCGGGACAGATTGTGCAGAATAGTCACAGGGACAAGCTTAATTTCATTTGCATAACTTTTATTGATCATGGCATTTCTAGCTACTACAGATTGTCGCTATTTTTTCAGGCATCCCTTGGATCTTGCCTTGCTCATTTTCCACAGGCAACTTTTTGTTCGTTGGAGGGGCAGGAGGGAAAAACTTTAATGCTTGCAAAAAGCCTGTGTCATGGTTCCGATAGAACCAAATAAATCAGAACTCAGAGGCTTGAATCTTCCTCAAAGAACATGTTTATTGGATACAAAATATCAGCACAGTCAAAAGTGAAACCAAGTCTGAGATTCTCTCCAAAGAGTTACACTATTACAAAGTAAAAGTTCCCACCCCAGTGCTATGCAATAACTATGTGACCCAATACAGCAATTTGGCGGGCTTTCTACCAGAAGGCCTGACCCTCCGCTTCCAAATGAGAGAGTGACCTTGGTTTCCATGGGACACAATATTGTTTAGGCCAGTGGTTCTCAACCTTTCTAATGCCGCGACCCCATAATACAGTTCCCCATGTTGTGGTAACCCCCAACCACTTATACATCACCGGGTGCTAGGGGCGTGACCAAAGAAAAGGGGGGGAAATGGCGGACAGCCTTGTTTGGCGACCCCCGTGAAATGGTCGTTCGACCCCAAATGGGGTCCCAACCCACAGATTGAGAACCACTGGTTTAGGCTAACAGAGATACTCCGTTCCCCCTCCATGTCATGTGGCAACCTAGAACGAGCAAGGTGGCTGCAGCCATGTTTGTTGTAGAGTTGACAGCCTGTTTCTTACCATCCTCTTTCGTCCCGTAGTATTCCACACATTTGCATCTGGCTGAAGACTGCATGAATGCCTTTAAGGGCACCATAGAGAAGCTGTGCGGCCTGGAACAGGTAGGCATATTAAGAATTCAGGAGAGGTGAGAACAAAAGAGAATCGCCATGGCAGCCCAACTCTGTGTATTCACAGTGAAGTACAACTTACTTTGGGTGTCTCCTTGTCTTCCCTGGTGAAAAGGATCGTTCCTGATGGGCGTCTCTTCTCCCTCCTCACAGGATCTGGCCACAGGGGCAGATGTTGAAGGGGAGAAAGTCAAGAACCCAATGAAGAGTATTGTGCCAATTGTCCTTGATACCACTGTGGAGGCCTTTGATAAGATTCGCATTATCCTGCTTTGCATACTTCTCCAGAATGGTACCATTGCTGGATCACTTCTCTCTCAGCTGCCTAGGTTAGGGAAAAAATCCCTTGCAAGGTTCAAAAGGAAGAGAAATTTCAGGACGCTTCTTGCCCATAACTGGACACTATGTTCACACAACACTGCTGGGTGTGACATCTGTCTCCTAGGAGGGGTTAAATCCCCTCTCTGACTAGCTACATCAAACTCGTAAGTCTCGGGTGGTTGTGTCAACTGCCATTTGAAGGTCCTCTAAGCCACCACAGAAAAGAAAGAAAGTTCTTGCTTCTGTTTTTAATTTTTGTTTGTACAGAACATTTTTTAAAAAGCATAAAAATCTATGATGGCACAATCAGGGCCATCCCACTCATGGTTAGTGCTCATCCACTTCCTATCCCGGGTGGTGAAATCTGAAATGGCGACAGGAACATAGAGAGACGTGCTGGCCTAGAAACCAGGAGACTGTGAGTTCTAACGTCCCTTAGACATGAAAACCATCTTGTGGGGAAACCAGGCAACGACTGACAACTGAAAAAAGCAGATTGTGTTAAGAAGCAGAAGAAACAGTAGATCATATAATCAGTTCATGCACAAAATACTGCACATAACTGATTACAGGTAGTCCTCAATTTACATAATTGAGCCCAAAGTTTATATTGCTAAGCGAGCAATTTGTTAAGTGGATTTTGCCCCCATTTTACGACTTTTCTTGCTACATTTGTTAAGTGAATCACTGTAGTTGTTTAAATTAGTAACACGATTAAGTGATCTTGGTTTCCCCGTTGACTTTGCTTGTCAGAAGGACACAAAAGGCAATCAAATGACTCCAGGTCGTTGCAACTATCATAAATGTGAGTCAGTTATCAAGCATCCGGATGTAAATCTCATGACCATGGGGATGCTACCACGGTTGTAAGTGTGAAAAACGGTCATAAGTCACTTTTTCCAGTGATGTTGTGACTTGGGACGGTCGCTAAATGAACTCTTGTAAGTCGAGGACTACCTCTCTAAGCAAAGACGTAGGTGCCAAAAAGATTTCACTGGAGCACCCATAAAAATTGGTGGGAACATTGAGTCGAAAAAGTATTGTAAAGAGCATGTTAAAATATTGTGGGAGTACCACATACAAACTGATAAAGCCCTGGAGAATAACACACCAGATTTAAAATTGTGGTTGAAAAAAATAGTGTGGATAATTGATGTGGCAATATCAGGGGATAATATAATGGAAGGCAAAGGTTATAAAACTCTGAAGCCCTCGGTCTGAGCTGCACTCCTTTCATTTAGGCATTAACGAGGAGAACCTCACCAAGCTCATCCAGCATGCCAACATCCAGCAGGAGAGAGACACCCTCTATAATATGCACTGCCTGGGGGCCGCCATCATGCCAGAGGTATTTCACACACGCATCTGCTAGTGACATTTGTTGGGCGGGTAGCTTATGCCTGTGCTGTTTCTGCATAGTTACCATTCACTAGTGCAGTCTTGAGTAATGGCCCTGACAGTTCATGGACAAGAAGGGTAACTTCTGGCTGTCCTATTGATGAAGATAAGAATCCCTCTTATTTAAGTCTGCCAGTGTTGTATGTTTCTCTCTGCTCATTCTTCTCTCTGCTCTTTTCCTCTCTTGCCTGTCCCTTGGCCAGTCCTACTGGAGCTGTTTAGGTAAGCCATTCCATCTTCCTCTAAGCCAGTGGTTCTCAACCTGTGGGTCGGGACCCCATTTGGGGTCGAACGACCATTTCACGGGGGTCACCAAACAAGGCTGTCTGCCATTTTTCCCCCTTTTCTTTGGCCACGCCCCTGGCACTTGGTGATGTATAAGTGGTTGGGGGTCACCACAACATGGGGAACTGTATTATGGGGTCGCGGCATTAGAAAGGTTGAGAACCACTGCTCTAAGCACTGGACTTTCTTGAACCATCTTGTCCATCCCCTTCTGCCTTTCTTCCAACAGGCCTGGCTCCTGCTCTTTTAATTTTTTTGAATGGGCTTTTCTACTCGCAGGACACTGGCGGAAACCTGAAGCCTGTGAGGAAAGTACGGTTAGAGCCTACCTACCAACTCTCTCGGTGGATTCCCATTCTTAAGGATGTCATGGAGGTACACAGAAGGAGGGAGAGGGAGCTGGCTGCCTTGAGTGTTGGTTGTGTACTTGAAAATGGATTCAGCTTCAGTCCTGAAGCAAATCCAGTTGAGAATCCCATCTACCCTGTATATCTTTGTGACCTGGATCGCACAAGAAAAAAAATTAAGATCTTGCTATAGAAAATCGACAAAAGATAAACCATGAAGTCCTTATTACTATGTTGTTCTGTAGTCCAGTTTTATTGGGCATCAAACTGCACGACTTTGGCTTCTTGCTTAGACAGTAGTTGTGGTCAGGATGAAAATTTTGAGAACAGAATCCCACCCCCCCTCCAGGGAAAAAGACAAACAAAAATGTCTGTGCCCGCACATGCATACTGAGCAGCCAAGATCAGCCATATGGCTTCTTTAACCTTTTACACAATCCCAGGTTCTATCAAACCAGAAAAAAAGGGAACCCATCTTTTTTACTTTTGCTCATCTTGACACAGGATGCCATTGAGGACAAACTGGATAAGAAGGTCTGGCCCTATATGTCTTGCCCTGCCCCTGGTCCCTGTTCCCAAACTGCTGTGAGGTAAGTGATGTTCCAAACAAATAGAAGAAAGCATAAGGCAGCACCATTTTTAACACATAGACAAGATATAAATTTAAATGATAAGGAGAAAATTTACTCATCTCTTACGTTTACTTTTCCACTTAAGAGTATGTTGAAGAACACTCATGTATTCTCCTGTTTGAAAGGTTTGTAGATGCAACATCACCTGTCTTTGAATGGCTGAAGAGCATACGATAGAGCTGATTCTTTCTATGTACATTTGGGAGGGTGGGATCCTTCATCTCTTGGACCAGCTTTTGGTGTTGTATGTTCCCAGGGAGCTGTCTAGCATGCAAGGAAAGGCTGTTTTTCCCAGATTGCCTGGCTGACAGTCTTTTAGCAGATGGTTCCTCCATTTTTGTCTCACAGTGCCCGTTTTGGACATTGGCACAAGACCAAGACAGCAACTGAGTACAGGACAGGACCCCGTCTTATCCTGTATGTGCTTGGTGGAGTTACCATGTCAGAGATGCGTTGTGCCTATGAAGTCACGGAGGCTACTGATGGAAAATGGGAAGTGCTGATTGGTAAGTGCACAGCCAGTGGATAGCCTGCTTGCTCACAAGTGCCTTGTCTTTGATGGATTCCTGTGGTAATCCTTCTCTCCCACATAGGCTCATCCCACATCCTGACTCCCAAACAATTCCTGGAAGATGTGCGCAACCTGACTGAGCAGACACCCCTGAAGACCTAAAACTTCTCTTAGCCCCTAAGAGACTTGCTGGCAAGAGTTCCATTAGCTACCTGGAGGAAGCTTTTTCCTCATCAAGATGGCTTCTTCCTCATGAATGCCTTGTTTGAACCCTTCTGAGATTGGCCCTATCTTGACCCAGTCTTTAGTCAGCTATCATGATTGAATTGACACTGGAAGGACCTCTCCAGGGCCTGGGCTGAAGATAAGCATCTGTCTTCATCTCTTATTATGATATTGTTTCTGGATGTCCTTTATTTTTTTTTCTCCCCCATAAATGAGGAGGAGAAGCAGGGGCTATGTAGTTCATGAATAAGTCTCTTCTGCTCTTGCTTATATGAGGCCAGAAAATCAGTTTTTTTGACTTGACTTTGATGGGCTTCATCAGAGCCTTCTTTTTCTCTTATACTCCCCACCCACCCACCCACCCACCCACCCCCCACAGCAAAGGAAATTGATCAACAAAAGTGATTGCTTGTTCTTTTATAGAAATGTTCTGGAACAAACTGTCACCTCTGAATTCCCAGGTTTAGAAGCTTGGCTATTGTTTTAACACTTAGCTTGAAAGTTGCTGGTTTTAAAAAGCAGGAGAGATACTTTTGCTGAAGAGGGCATGTGCTGGCTGTGTTACAAAAATTGCACAGCTCAGCTGAGGAATCTCACTCTTTAAAATATGAAACTCACACTTGTTGGCATTATCTCTTCTGTAGAGGAGAATTCAAGCTGTGATAGGCAAGAAGATAATTTTTGTTTCCCCTATAAAGAATCGGGTATGTCAGCCTTCATCTTGGAAAGTTACTGTTCCAGGTGGAAAACTGTACTCTGCATGAGTGTCTTTACTTTGTCCATGTTCCACAACATATTACAAGGGGCTTCCTGATAACAGCATGGAAACAACAGCTGGTCAAAAATGTGGTAGCAAGACTGTTCACCATGATGCAGTAAGATATATGCTACTGCTTTACACTCCACAAGTATCTTGTTTGTATTTCTGGCCTTAGTTTAAAATGTTGAAATTAAACATTTAACCAGAGTTGTCTCCTTTCATACATGATGTACAAAATATCATCAGATATTTAACATATTTATTATTAAAAGATGTTACAGTATCTTAAGTTTAGTTAAGTGTCAATAAAATGCATAAAGATTATTTATGCATTTCTGTAGAGTTAAAAGGTATTAGGGATATTTTCAGATGGTCCAACTCAGATACCCCTCCCAAAAGGTGAGACGGAGACCACGAGAGCAGTCATCCTAGAGCAGTGTTTCTCAACCTTGACAATTTTAAGGCATGTGGACTTCAACTCCCAGAATTCCACAGCCAGCAATGCTGGCTGTGGAATTCTGGGAGTTGAAGTCCACATGCCTTAAAATTGTCAGGGTTGAGAAACACTGGACCTAGAGAGGCTTACCTGGCATAAATGATAACCTTGGAGCCAGATTAAGTTGCTTGTGAAAATAAATAAGGTTTCATCTTTGTTTTTTAAAACATCTAGATTTGAACTGTTCTTTCCATGGCACAGATTTTATTCAGGTTTTCTTGTGTATTTGTTTCTTGATATTTAGAGGGGTTATATTATGCTGCGCTGTCTGATGTTGTATACGTTTAAGCTGCATTCAGTGAACTGCCCAGACAACATGTAGCCATTGGCTGTTACAAAGACAAATAAAAATAGAAAAGGCATTTTTTTCTGTGCCATTAGAGGAAAATAGATGCGCCTTTTGATTTAATGCTAAATATGGAGTAGCTTTACATCCTGTGATCGTTGCATGTAGAAAGGTCCTTTTTAATTAACATTTTAATGCTAATTAACAAAGTACAGGTACACATAACAGTATTAAAGGATCAATGCAACCTCATAATTGACAAGTAAAATAAAAAAAGAAGAGGAGGAGAAATAATATGTAATTGCAAAAACTTTGTATTGCTCAAAAGGTTTTTTCCCCTTTTCCCTTTGTTGAAAAGAATTATTAAGATTATAAGCACACACCAACAATCCATCACTGCAAATTAGTTGTAGATTTCTCTTTTCAGTGTTGATTCCTTTAGCCAACTCCCATGTCTTCCTCTCTATTTTACCTTAATTGATTCCAAACAGGATAATAGCCAGGCATATAGGGGACTTCAACTCACAGCTATAGATCCATATTTAGAATCCTGTTGATTCTTAAGCACAATCATAGCAGGGAAAGAATCATTTTTATCCATTCCAGCTTCTGAGCTGCATTTAAAACAGGGTGATTGTTATAACTAACCTTTATTGACATTGTGTGATGCATCTCTGAATAATGCAGGTAGAAACACTCTATTAAAAAAAACTCCATGCAACTACAAGCAGAGGTTTTTAGAATGGATTCATATTTAATGTATGGGCCATATCGAACCATTGCATGAAGGGACAATGCTACCTAAACTGTGAGGAACACAGTGCATAACCGCACAAATGTGTTTAAGATAATGGCACATTATTCTGGTTTTATACTTTTGCACTAATATAACCTTGTGATAAATGCTTGCAACTGAAACTTGAAGCATGGTACTCTAATTCGTATATGCATGAATACTAGATGTTCCAAATGCATCCATCATTATATGGCAACGTTAATCACCTAGGAGGGGCTACAATGTGGCTGATGTATTGACTGTTAGAAGCTATTGTCTGAGTGTGAATCAATTTCCCATTCATGCTAGTTCAGTGTTTCTCAACCTTGACAATTTTAAGGCATGTGGACTTCAACTCCCAGAATTCCACAGCCAGCATTGCTGGCTGTGGAATTCTGGGAGTTGAAGTCCACATGCCTTAAAATTGTCAAGGTTGAGAAACACTTGTGCTAGTTGGATTCTGGGTTTTTTTCTGTGTTGTGACGAGACTTCATTTTTTTAAGATTCAGAAGTACATAATATAGCTTTTGTGTACTTCCACCTGGCAAACTCTTATGTGATGAAGGGTTGAGATCTCAGTAACCTAGAAGTCATTTTTATATGATGTCCTGCTACAGATTTTTTGGGGACACCCCCGCACAATCTGCCTGTGTAAAGCTTTAAGTCCCAACTCCTGCTAGGGAATTAATTGCAATTACTGTCCATTTGGATAATTACTGTAAAGCAGCTGTGTTGAGCTGGATAGTGGGTTGGAAGAAGGGGATATGTGAGAGAGACAGACAGAGGGACAAATTGGTGCTAAAATGCTTCTTTGATAGTCCCCATCTAGATGCCTTTTCTGCCTAGGAGAGCAGCAAGGAAAGAGCTGTGGTATAAATGGCTTTAGAATGACTTATGTACCTAAATTGCCGAAAGCTTCTAGGGCAGGAGTCATATATACGTTCCAGTTCTCCTTCTGGCTTGGTAAAAGAAAATGACCGTGAAAAGCAAAATGGAAATGCTTGAAGATATTTGTTTCCCAACGAGCTGGTTTAAGTCTTTTGAACAAGCTTATAGATTTTCATTTGTGCACTTGCAGCATCTTTTGTAGATGAAGGTATATTTTTCCATGATTGCCTGTATATAAGCCATAAATTATATACAATGCTAGAGAGGAATGCTGTCCGGAGCTGGGAATTTCAAACTTTTAAGGCCACAGAACCTGTTTAAAAGAAAGTTCTAAGAACCCCTGAGCAAGAGGAAAAATTCTAGTGATGGAGAATGGTTGCATTTAAAGTGAACTTTTTTCCTCTTTTCTTTTGGTTCTTAGTCTCTCAAAGAACCCCATTTAGGTTCCATATGATGCAATTCGATAAACTTTGCTCTAGGGCAGGAGAGATAAATATTTTCATAACCTGATTATCAGTAGGATAGTTTGGGCTGGTGGTAGTGGTAGTCCAATCCCCCCAGGCTTTGTTCTGGGGGAAATAGGAGTCATTTGTTGAAAAAGCGCTTCACTAATCAATCACACGCATATTTTGCAGTATGTTTTTGGAGCAATGCCTTTTTCATCTTAATTTGGCTCCATTTTCTCTTGTCATTTCATCCTCTGCTGCAGGGGAAAACTTAGACAGTAGAGCTGAGCACACAGTTTCAAATGTCTTGATAGTGGGCAATTTCTCTGACATTTTGCAAAGAAAAGAGTCAAACACATTTTCAAGAGCCGGACTCCCTTTGCTAGTGGTTTTAATATCGCTGTGGGAAAGTTCAGTAGGAGGAAATCTATATGATTAACCAAGACCAGACAGCTACAGGGAAGATTCTAGCACCAAGAAACATTGGCACAATATCCTTCTCGTTTTGTCCCTAAATAAGTACAGAAATACTTCCTTTAAATCCTTTTCCAAATTACGCCTCTCTTTTGAAAACATTTCTAAAAGAAATTCTCTTCCAAATGAAAAACTGGCAGAAAAACACAGGTGAATTTCACTGTCTTATAGTAGTAGTGAGGCTCTGTAGCCCTGGCTGTGCTTCTTGAAATCTCCCACAGATGCAAGCATAGAGTAGCTGGAAGACCTTTGTGAGTTATGCAATTAGCTCCTAGTGCCATTGTAAATTTAGCAAGCAACCCTTATCCCATCTGTTTATGGGATGAATTGAGCTTTTAAACCTCATTTCCTAATTACTGGACAAGATCCAGCAACCCCACTTCTAAGCCTGCTGGTGCTGAAGAAAAGTTGAGATCCAATGAGTAATAACACTTCTTTCTTTTTTATGCAGGAAGCAGTGTAATGGGTATACCACTTGTTTAACTACCTTTAAGTAGGCTATAGCAGGTGATCTAAGCCCTGCTTGATCACCCCATTTTAAATTAATATTGCAGTGGCTTAAACGAGAAGGGGGCAGAAAATGTCAGTTGAACACAGCACTTACAGGCAGGGTATTTTTTGACAAATATTATCAAAATACTTTATAGTCTTCAGTTGTGAATGTTAAGAGTTTCTATTGTTACAGAAAGGGAACTAAGCTACTTTAAAAGGATTGCATGCTGAGTCTGTTAAATGGGAGGAAATTAGTTTTTAACCTCTTTCCCAGATTTTACTCAGTGTACTACCCTTGGCCTATGTGTCTGAATGAATGAGATATTCCTTCTGTTGCATTCAGGGCATACGGTTTCTGAAGGCCAAACATAAAAATAATAAAATAATCTAAACATACTTATTTTGTTTTAGTAAGTATGTACCTACAGAAATGGTCAATGCAAAAGAGTTTATCTGTAAGACAGACCTATAACGCAGGCAACTGAGTTAGTTTCATAGCAACATGCTTCCCCAATCTATTTTCCTCTGCTGGTTTTAGACTTCAGTTCCCATAAGGCCCAGCCGTCATGGGAATTCTGGAAACTGGATTTCCCAGAGCTTGACCGCAACATACTGAGGTTGTCTATTACATTGCAGCAAACTTGATGAGAAGCTGCAGCCAAGAATAGCCAGATGGTAACATTCATTGGTAAATAGGATTTCCATAGGTTGGTCCTGTTTCTAAGACGTACACCTGATTTCTGCATCTACATAGAATATAAAGGAACGAAGTAGATTGGGGGTGACCACTGAATAAATACTGACTGCACAGAGAGCAAGGAACATGTCTGTTCCCACTCCTGATGTCCTGGAAAAAAAATCTATAAAAATTTTGCATATAATTAGGCACTTATGCACACATTCATTTGAAATAATCATTAAACCTCTAGGCCAGGGGTAGGCACTTACTGAAAATACCTTGGATAAAACCATCTTAGCATTGCTCACTAAAAATGGATATTTTTAATCATAAGAGCAACTCTAACATCAGACCATAGAGCTGTGTAGTTCAGTCTCCTGCTCTCTGTTGTGACCAACCAGTTCCCTTGAGACCTCCCAATCACAAGCCCAGCAACTAGCATTGCATGCCTATTCCCTCAGATATCAGAGCAATACGTGACAATTGTGACTGGTAACCAACCATTGATAGTTCTACCCTCTGTGTGTTTCCCTAACTGGACACCATTTGATTCAAGCCAAATGTCTGAAGAACATTGAATGGATCTCATCATTTAGGGCCGCTTCAACAATTGGACCTCTTGCTTCTCTCAGAAGAACAAAACTGCTGCTATTTATTTTATTCAATTGTTAAATGAATCAAAATGTTGGGGTCGCACTGCAGTAAAATGGTCAGCTGTGGAACTAACCTGAGGCATTGCACATCCCTGCAAAGTTGTAGATACTTTGTGGAAGATGTGAGTTGAATTGCTGGGAATTACCTGAATTAGAGCGTTTAGCCCTAGAGTTTTTAGGCTACTCTGCTGTACTTGGAACAGGAAGGATGCCTCTGTGGAAGAACTAAATTCTCACAGAAAATCTATTCAATAGGAAAAGGTGAAATGCTGCAAGTGTATGGGTAGTATTAAGCACTGTTTGTCCTGAAGTCCCCTTTAACATACATGCAAACTGTTTGCAAGACATTCCCTGGCACCCAAAATTTGCACTTTAACATAGAACTTACAAAAGGGGCTATCACAAAACTGATTCTTGAGCTGAATGCTCAAATGGAACAGAGTGTTAACACCTACAAGTGTGGCAGTTGCCCTAAAGCAGTGATGGCGAACCTTTTAGAGACCGAGTGCCCAAACTGCAACCCAAAATCCACTTATGCATCATCGGGTGCCGGGTGGGTGTGGCCCATTGGGTGGGCGTGGCTGTGGTGGTAACAGCAGATTGGGTGGGACTAAAAAGTTCAATCAATTGCAAGATCTTTTTTTTCCCGCAAGAAATTGAAATTGACTGATTGATTGAACCTTTTTTTTTTGTACACGGCCTAGAACTGGGGCGACGACGCGCGTTCCCACAGAGGGCTCTGAGTGCCGCCTCTGGCACCCGTGCCATAGGCCACCACTGCCCTAAAGCCTTTCTGCCCCTATAATTACAGCATTCCAAGACAGAAAAAGCAGTCCCCATTTTCCTCAGAATCACTTTTAAGGGCAACTGTCCATTTGCTTTGCTTTTCTAAAGTGGGCTTCTGTATGCCTGGGCATTGCTCCTGGGTGAAGGAACCTTGCAGGAAAGCAACTCTGTCCATTTAGTCAAGGTTTTCATTATCAGTAAGAAACCAGCGAAAGGCCCAAGTCTTACATGTTGCCAAGAGAAGGAAGGACAATCTGTTGGGATCATCTCACACACACATCAAGAAGAGTATTGAGATCACAGGGTCGCCGTTCCTGTTCCGAGGAAGCCAACAAGGATGGGGTAAGCAGTCAGGCATCCGTGGACCCATCTGACTCCCATGTTGAAATCTCTTGTGAAGATGCCTCCCTCTGTTGTGTCATTCTGCAAGGTGGTTACGGACACAATCGGGCAAACCTGTACAAAATATAAGACATTGCAAGCAAGCAGAACATGAGCACTAGAACACTGTTGAATTTATGCTAATAGTGGTAGGTACATTTTTTTAAAAAAAAAGCAAATATCTGAACATTTGCTAATTTGGTTCCACTTTTGGGCTTCCATTCTCTCTTCTCACACTTTTTCACAACCCCTTCGGATTAACTCCTCTAATGCCAAACCAAGTCTGCCCTCCAATGTTGCAATGCACTCACACTTTGCTCCCCTCAAGGCAAAGCCAGTCTTTTTCTACTGTCTTTTTCTTTATTGCAGAGGATAACAATTGGGAGATTTTAGATCCTTCACAGCTTACTTCTAATGCTCCTTCACCCACCCACCCCAAAGAAGCAAAAGTGACTGAGCATTTAAACTTAGATCAGGTGCTACTTTTCATAGTACAATCTAATTGCAATTGTCTCTCTTTCTTACCGCCTCTCCCCAAGGAAGTCAGGAGTCATAGAAACTTGTGTTGGGAAAGGCCCAAACTAGCTTGTGCTAACAAGGCCCCAAGGCCCACAGAACTCCAAGGGGCCCTGGTTTCCTGCTAGTGTAAAAGAAAGGAGTCAGAGCACATACAAAGGACCAGAAAGCAGGAGTTTCAGAAGAAAGCTCCTCTACAGGAAGTGGATGTCAGGAGCATCTCAGGTAAGGGAGCAGATCAGGTTGACTGGGAGCTTGGAGTGGGAACTTCTGTGCTTGGCTTAAGGAGAAGGGCCAAATTTCATAGGTCCTTTCGGTTGGCGCAATGACTTATCCGCCATCCGTGGCAGATACTGAAAGGGAGGAAAGGGTTGAGCACGTTGCACATGGTGCACAAGGAACCAGTTGGCCTCAGAGAGGAAGATTTACGTGTTGCAGTTTCCCAGGGATGAACCAGACTTGTCAGGTGCGTTGGGCTCATCCCCTGAAACAATATCCAGGACAAGGAGATTGGCATTAGAAAGAAGTGTGGCAGGTCTGAGCAGTGCTCTTAATCCTGATCTGTCTCAACCATGTTTTGTTTTGAGGCAGTCACTTCAGAGTCAGATCATCTGCCATCAGGTGAGGCCACATCTGATCTGGTAGAAAGCTTTTCACAGAAGAAGCACTCCAGAGTCACTCCACTTGGATTATAGACTGAGATTTGGCTACCAACTGCTGCAGGTGCTTTACCAGGGAGCAGAAAGCAAGAGCTGTATTTCAAAGCCCATTCTTTATCACTAGTGGTCACAATGGCAGAATCATAAGATGGCAGTGACAATTTGGAAGAGGGAGAGGTCTTTCTAACTGGAGAAAAAGCAGGAGGTAGATAGGTTGTCAAGGGGAGAGGCAAGGTAAGCAGGTATCAACCCTCATCAATTCTATTTTCACAGCTGACATTTTGATTCCCCTTCCTTCTTTCCCTTCCCTTTCCTCCCTCCCTCCCTCCCTCCCTCCCTCCCTCCTTCTTTCCTCCCTCCCTCAATTTCTTCTTTTCTTTCTTTGCCCTTTGCATTTCTCTGCCAGAACACTACCTCCAATTTTGCCTTCAAGGCAGATTTGGTTCAAAATTATCCCGTGAGAGTTCTAGCTGGGCAGGGACTTGAGCCTGAGTCTTCCTGGCAGAGTCTCCTCACTCAGGCTGCAGTGCTCTAACCACCCCTCCACAATGGCTTTCCTTTCCCTAGGTGATGAAGAAGAAAAGCAGCTTTGGAAATGCAAAGTGTCCACGGAAGTTGTTCCTATATTCATTCAGGGCCCTCTCCATGCCTGGCCGCCCTTACCAGGCTCTTCCCAGTTCCTTTCTTGGAGACTATGACAGCAGCATCCGCTATGCCGGCACCAGGACCCCCAAGGGATTGTTCTCTGTAAGTAATGGTGCACCTCCCCAGATGTTTCTGGGCTTTCCATCCTCTAAATCTGTCTGTGGTACCTCAGTGGAACCTAATCCTGATCGCTCTCCCTGAATAGGTTTGCCATTAGGGTTAATACACACACCCCGCTCCCTATCCCAGTTATGGAAACCTGCCCTGGGCTCTGATGCCAAGATTGACTGGGCATGTTGCCTATGTTGCAATATGTCTCCACTTTAATTTAGAGGCAGTAAAAGGTCCCATTCCCGAGCTTGCAAAGCTGTATTAATCTTCTGGCATCTCCCTGCCCTCAAGGTTAATTGCCACTTGCTGACCTCCAGAGCCAACCAGCTAAGCAAATTGACTTTTGACATTCACCAGTACTTCTTCACACAACAGCAGCAGAAAACTCTAGTCTCCTCTGTTCTATTCCTCTGTCCTTGTCTTTGTTTTCCCACCATAGACCATTGTTCCTCAGCCTGGACTAGAACATATCTAGAGGACACCAGATTGGGAAAAGCTGCTATAGATCTTCCCTAATTTTCATAGTCACAAACATCTAAAGATCATGGAAGACAATTTAAAATCAACATTTAGTTATTTTACCCAATGGGCATGTAGTTCATCTGCTTTGCTGGTTTTTTCCCCCCTGATGCTGGTTTTTGGTCTGCAAATACATGACAAAGTACATGGCTGATTCTACAAATTTCCTCCTCTAGATTTATTTATCCCCATATCCCACCCACCCAGCACCACTAAGGAAAGGCAGGAAGTATCAAATGGTTCTACTGGCTAAGACAAGGAAGTTTGTGTTTCAGAAGATGCTCTGGGTTTAAATCTGACAGCAACATAAGTGTTGCTGGCCTACTGTATTTTCAGTGAAAAATTTAAATTTAATTTAATTAATTTAATTTAATTTAATTAATATATAATAGAGATGCGCAGGAGAAAGAGAAGGTGGGTAAGCATGGGAAGAAGGAAGTGACCTGTTCGTGTTCAGATTGCTGATAAGCAATTACCAAGTGAGAACAGGAGTCCGTTTGATTGCCACCCAACTAATCCAGGCCAATTACTTTCTTCCTGCTATGATTGTGCCATAGATTTGTTAACATACCAGGCCAAATATCAAAACAAAAGTTGGCAGTGACTTTTTACACTTTAGGGAAGTTGGCAATTTTATCTTTGCTTTACAAACATAGCCCTTTATTATGGAATCATAAGACTTGGTACCTGGCGGTACAGCCAAAGATTGTAAGTCAGCTTGAGGGCCAGATCTTAACAGCTGCTAGCCAAACAAACAAACCCCCAAAAGCAGAGCAATGGAATTTTCCCACTTGGGAACCAAAGGTATTGGATCTCCCACCAAGGAATGCCTTCAGACTCTCTTAGGATCAGGACAAGACCAAGACAAAATAAGATTTGGAAGTGTTACAAATCAAGAGTACTCCTTTTGTAATATGACGCAACTATGCACAGAGATATGCATCCTCCTGCACATAGATCCACAGTCCCTAATAAAGAATATTACAATTATTCAGGATAATCTTTATGCAGATTATTGGGACCTGATGGACAGATTGGATGCCTGTGTTTATTAAATATGAATTTTGATCCCTGTGCAGAGAGTGGGATCGTTCTGGGGGTGTGGCCTTGAGCCAAGGAGGGGGCTTAGTGCTGCCACTCCGTATAAATCACTAAAGCAGGATCAGGGCAGCCAGAGGGCAGGCAAAGTCCATGTGCTGAGACATCCCACACAATCAACGCCAGAGCAAAGGAGCTTCATTGGTAAGGAAGGAGCCCATTTTGAACAGTAATTTGCAAGAAGGGTTCCTCACAATGACAACAGTAGAAGCCAAACCTGAAGAGGAGGACAAAAAGGAACCGGACTCAATGTCAGATCCTGCTCCAGAGGCAGCAACCACACCAGCATCCGATTCATCAAGCAGGGTAAGGTTGACGCTTGCTCAAGGATTTGAGTCTGTCCAGTTCTCCCATTGCTCTGGGACCAGAGGCTGGTCAGTGTTAGGGTTGGGCTTTGAGGGAGAACAAGTGCCATGAGCAGAATTCAAAAGAGCAGGATTCGGATTGAAATCTTTGGGGGGGGGGAAAGACACATCATGAGTCTCGGTCTGGAAGCCCTGGATATCTCCAGTTGAGATGATTCTCAATTGCTGCTTGTTCTGCCCTTCTTCTCCCTACTCTGCAGTCCCAGTTGCCTCCAGAATTCCCATCCTGTTCATCAGAATTCCCTGCAAATAGAATACTGGTTTTCATGGTCCTCTTTCAATACGTGTGACTACATCACCACTAACTTAATCTTCCAGAGCTAATGATCTGTTTATGTCATCCATGCAGATAGATTTCTTCTGGGAATACTGATTGACACCTACATACTCTAGGCTTTTCTCTGAGACCATCTTTTCAGTTACCGCATTTTAAATTAAAAGTGTGAAAACAAATCCAGGAAGTAACTGTGAAGGAGGCATAGCTGAAAAATACCAGAATGTAATTTCTGCAGTTAATGAGGGTGGTTATGTCTCTTCCAGTAGAGTCTGCTATCCAATCACAATCTTGATTGAAATTTCAAGGAAGAAGAGGCTCAAAGTTGCCATCAACAGGCAGCATTTGGAGAGGAAAACAGACAACCCAGTTGTCTGTTTCCTATGCTCCCCACAGTTGGAAAATGCATAGTATCTCCATTTTGATTTAAAATAAATATTTCTAAATGTGCCATATTTCTTTTCAGGGAAATTTGGAAAGTGCCTAGTATCTCTATTTTAATTTAGAATAATTATTTCTAAATGTGTCATATTTTTTTCCCAGGGAAATTTTCATAATAAGGCTACCAAACATTCATACACAAAATCACAGAACTGGAAGGAGCTATTTTAGGCCTTTTCAGTGCAGGAATCCAAATGTTGCTTTCCCAGCAGAAGGCTGCTTATAGAATATATACATGCATCCCTCACAGATCCCTTCCTATTCCAACTGGATTGCCTAAAAGCTTTCATTGGTTCCAAAAACTTTTAACTGCCCTGCTGGAGAGCAATTTTTCAAGAAGGATCACAGAAGACAAGGGGAAATGACTACCTTTTCCCCCCAATTCCAAGCAATGTCTCTCCAGCCTACCCATAAATCAGCTCTTTCCCATACTGTACACATTTGTGTTTTGCACTTTTCCTCCTCAGTTGCAGAACATCATACTTTGTCCTTGTTCAGTTCCATTCTGTTCATTTCAGTTCATTGTTCATGACTGTTTATATCTTTTTGACACTTTTCTCTTTCTTCTAAGGCATTGTCTACTCCTTCCAATATTGTGGTATTTGCAAATTTCATAAGAGTTTTCCCAGTACCACCATCCAAATCATTGATGAAAATGTTGAAAGACGCGGGGCCTAGGACAGAGCCATGGGCACATCCCTCCGTGTGTGTACTTGGTTGTAGAGAAATCTACATTAATTGGGTGATCTGGGACTTTTCCAGTTTCCTATATGTTCAACATTTACAGTAATTGAGGTCAAATCTTGACAGGAAAGGAACAGAAGAAACTTTAACTGCCCAAAGCTTGGTTGTTTCACTCCTTTTGCCCTCTTCAGTTCCTTAGGAACAACAGTTTTTCTGCAATAAATATTCATCGGACATCTAATGTGAGTGGAGCTCACAACCATATTCAGTTCAGGCTCTAAGCTAAGGTGTCTTTCCCAACTGTAATGCTGGGTAAGTGTTGATTTAGGACAGGTGACCAGTTTTAAACAATGCTAGGGAGGAAGATCTGGTGAACATATAAGCAAATCACTTTTACATTTGCTCAGCCAACCGATCAATTAACTCTACCTCTTGAAGCAAAGCATGCTGTTCCACTATATATGACTCTGAATCATCTACATTAATTGCCTATAATCCTTCAGAACACTGAACAAATCAGCAATATGTTTAATATCTTCTCAGTAATATCTCCTAGAAGCAAGCTAAGGTTTTTGCTCAACAAAGAGTACAGTAACCTTAACTGAGCTGTTTCTTAAGAGCAGATGGCACTTTTTTTTTTTTACTGAGAATAAAATATCAACATTGTGGAAAGAGAATAAAGTGATCAGAGTCTAGCTATATCTTGATCTGCACTTAACACACTTCCTATAATAATTTTTATTAAAGTTTAAAAATACAAAGATAGAAAATTAATGCAAAGTAAGAAGAAGATAAAAAAGAAAATTAAAAAGTGCAGAGAAACGAAGAAAGGGGAAAAAATATAAAGAAAAAAACTACATAAAGAAATAGATGCAAATTCTTCAGTCAACCAGGTAGACTTGTCTGGAAATTGAATCATGGCTTATTTTCTTGTTGGTTTAAGATGTTTTGTGGTTCATCCAAGCAGCTTCCTCAGTCAAAGCAAGTTAGTTAGGCAGGGAATCATTGGAATGTACCAACCCCTCCGGCACCAATCTCAGGGTTTCCTCCCCAAAATATGTGGCAATATGTCAATGAAGATTCTCAGTCATCCAGGTACAGTTGGCTGGAAATTGAGTCACAGCAGCCGGGTTTATTTTCTTGTTTCTTATTTTTTAATATAAAGAAATTACTTTCCCCTCTATCAAGGCAAATATAAACAATTCCAGTAATTTGTCGTCTTTTCTAACATTTCAATAAAGCATCTCTTCTTCCCATATCTTACATCTATAAACAAATGTTTAAAGCCTCATCATTCAGTCCTAGTCAAGAAAAACCCATTAATGCTGCTAAAAAAAAAAAACATATATATTTTAACCTTGATCAAATGAACCAATTTTATATTCCTTCTTTTTGTTTTTAAAAATCTTGGAGCTTATTACCTGCATCCCAACAGTATCCCAAAAGCTGATAATTTTTCAGTCCTCCCCCTTCAGAACTCCTTCAACAGTGTAGCACAACTCTTTTGTAAATCCAGGATAAGAAAGTTATCCAAGTCACTCTTCTGATTTATTATTTGTATGTTCTTTTAGTTATTAAGATATCAGCCAGTTTTATTTGTAAATCCAATGTAACATCTTTTTCCATATCATAATTTGTCATTTTAAAATTCAAATCTAAAACATGATTCTGAGTTATATTCTCTTTTATCTCCTCTTTTAAGCCCATTTTTATGGTAGCAGACCATCTAAAGAGAAATTTCTGAATGCATTGTTCGGAAATATCCTCAAATTCTTCCAAAATTGAATTACTTTTCTCATTCTGTATTAGTGAGTCTCTTCTTTAATTATCATCTTTAGTTCATTCTAGTTACTGCTAGTGTCCAGCTTTTAAAGTCTCCTTTAATCATGTTTTTCTCTAATCTACAAAATTTTCCCATAGGAAGATTTCTTACAGTTAAATTCAAAATCTTCATATATTTTTAATAGGATTTTAAACAACTCATGGGAAGGATTCTTATAATTAGTTTCAAAATCTTATTACCAATCCATCTGACCGCATTGAGAACTTTCCAAAATCAATGTTCTAATCACCCTTTTGCTGTTTATTTTAGATTTTTTTTAAAAAAAAAAAGTTTATATGAAACTTCTTTTGCTAAGGATTGAAGGAAAATTACCTGGTATGATGAAACCTGTCATTCTGAAAGTTCTTAATACACAAAAAGCAGTTAGCAAGCGATTTCCTAAAGCAATAAGAGAAGAAATGAGTGAACCCAGTATCCAAACCATACTTGTGTAAGGCTGTCTTTCCCTCAGCTCCCAGAATTCTAAAGCTTGCTGGAGACCCCTGTTTCTTGCAGGGAGCCTCTACTGTATATGGAACGCAGGTGGATGAACCCAATCGGAGAGGAATTTTGAGGTGCTAGGCCAGTAGTGGCGAACCTATGGCACGCGTGCCAGAAGCAGAACTCAGAGCCCTCTCTGTGGGCACGCGTGCCATGCCCCGGAGATGGCAACTGTCCCTCTTCAACAAGCCACCCACTAACTGGACGAGGTCCCACATGGCTGGATGCATCCCAGCACCCATGTGCTCCTTAGCCTCTGTGTGCAGGGGCTGATGGTGTCAGGCAGCAGCCGCCCCGATCCCTGCCTCACCTTGCCCTGTGACAATGGCACCCCCACCCTGCCTCACCTTTCCTCACCTCATCCCGCAGGACGAGCCTCCTGCCCACCGCCCCACCTGCCAAAGACCCCCTGGATCTCCCCCAACCCTGCCCGGCCCCCACAGGTGTCCCTCCCCATGAGCAACATTGAGGTGATCATGCCTACCTTGGCCACACCCACCCAATCTGCCATAACCACAGCCATGCCCATCCAGTAGGCCATGCCCACCTGGCACCTGGCAATAAATAAGTGGGTTTTGGGTTGAAGTTTGGGCACTCGGTCTCTAAAAGGTTCGCCATCACTGTGCTAGGCTGTTCGCTGGCTCCTTGTTCTGCTGCAATCATCATCTCCACAAAAAGCAAAACTGCCTTCAGTCTGCCATTTCTTCCCTGGAAGCACCTAGCACACCTAGGAATCTGTGTTCAATGATGAACAGATCTGGATCTCTGGATTTTCTATGGGAATATTGATGGAAAGCAGATCTGGTTTACCTGTTTACTCTATTTATACTATCAGGCAAAAAAACCTATGCAATTTTCTTTCCGGGGACCATAATAACTAGTCTGCCTCAGGTCACTTGATTTAGGGGGGAAAAGGGAATATTGTTTGCCATTCTACTTCAGCAAATTATTTTGTAAAGTCTCCAAGATGTACTTTGGAACTCCTGAATTTGCTCTCAGTGTGAAAACAATTCTAGCAATGTCTTCCTTTATGGTCTCACCTCCCTTCTGGAGCATTTCAGGCAGTGCTGAGTAAGGAGATCAACCTACGCTGTTCAGGTCCATTATGCCTACATTATGACTGCAAGATACTCAAAGGGCAGAAAATATATTCCAGCACCTTCCTTATTGACTTCTCAAGGGAAAGAACGCACTTCAACTATCTGCCCCACAAATCCCTAAAATTGTTCTCTTTTGCTTTTGCTTGTTTCTCTTCGTTCATTTTGTAACTTTTTCATCTTGGGCAGCTATGTCCTTATTCTTGCAGATACACAGCTACTCGGTGCTTTACAATTTCCCCTTAGCTGGAAATCAAAAATAGAAGGTATTGTATATAAGGGAATACGGGAACTCATTCATTCACTTTCTTTCAGCAATTTTTAGAGTTCTACCTCAATATTCTGGACTAGTTTTTATAGTTCCTGGGACAGGATTAACTATATGTGAAGTTGAGCAATGATACTTTCTTTCCGAGACACACTTGTAGCCCAAAGACCCATGCCAAGCATTTCATATTATGTTTTTTTATGCAAATGTGAGGCATATAGCTCTTAACTTTAGGAAATGTAATGGTGTATGGGAATGATTTGGAAGACAGGAGGAAGAGACACGAGTGGGACAAAAGTCAGATACGAAACAAATGACCCCACAGAAGGAATGATAATGCAGCAAACATCTCAGAAGGAACCCTTCCTAGTTTCTTGGATGATAAAGGCAAAAAGTGTAGTGATGTACTTTCAGACTTGCAATGTTCAACAAAGTCAGAGCTAATAGTTCTGGGTATGGGGAATGAAATTGAGAGTAGAGGGGAAGAGGTGCTATCTAGGGAACAATCAGATAAAAGACGGGGAGGAGCCCTTAGCTGAATAACGGGCAGAGAAACAAACTAAACTTATCAGGTAGTAAAAAGAGACAGCAGGAGATTTGTATTTTCAGACTTGCAAGTTTCTGTTAATGTAGCCTTACAATAAAGTAGAATTGGCTAATCTTGTGTGTCCTGTCTGGTCTGCTTGTGAGGCTGACAGTGTACTTCTTGTCTAGACTTTCTTGCTGGGCGACAGAAATAGCAAGTGCTGAAAAGGTGAAGTATTTAGAGCAGGGGTGTCAAACTGCCAGGCCATAGGCAGGTTGCATCATGTGGAGGCCGTGCCCACCTCAGCTCCAGCAATGCGAAAAAAATCACGATACATCACGTCACGTGATGCAACGAGTTTGACACCCATGATTTAGAGCAACTAGCAGCTCTTGAGTTGTAGTCCCGTGTTTCTTGTTTCTTTAAAACAATACTAAGACTATTTTATTTCTGAAAATGTGCCCAGTTTCAAAGCATTTGCTCTTTGAAACAGTAGAGTATTTTTTTTTAAAAAAGGGGGGGCATCTTCTCCTTCCTGTTGTCTTTTTGGAAAGTTCTGTTTCAATCCCCATTTCCCCCCCCCCCATACACACACACAGAGAGAGACACTTTTCTTTCGTTTAGTCCTATTCCATTCTTGGAGACTGCCTGGACACGTCTCTGCAGCTCTTTTGGCAAGGTTTGTCAGAAATGGTTTGCCTTTGCCTGTTTCCTTGGGCTGAAAGAAAATGATTGGCCCAAGATCACTCAGCTGGCTTTGTGCCTAAGGCTGAATTAGAACTCTCTAATCAGTTTCAAAATGTCTATTGAAAAATTATCTGGAAATCACTCCAATGTAACTGATAATATGTATTTATCTGAACTATGAAACAAGTTGTACTTGGTAACACATTTTGTAATTCATAGTTACTATCCATTATTTTAATCCATACTTTCAGCAGCTGTTTTAGTTACAGGAAGTTTTATCACTGAGATCAGGCAGTAGCGTCCATGAATCTCTAAATTGTCCCTTATAATTCCAAAGAACAAACACAGGGCTTATCATTTAATAATAAACTTTATAATAATAATAAACTTTATTGTCATTGTATGTGTATACACAGTATACACATACAATGAAAATTATGTGACACCTAAAGACCAGGTCCCACACACATAATCCCCAAACACACTCCCACCCACCATAATTCCCCAACCCTAAAACCGCCCAAACATCCACCCAACAGACCAAGTAATACTGTCCAACAGTTCACTGATGGTGGCCCTTTAGTTTATTGTTAAGTGCAATTATAGCTCTGGGATAAAAACTATTCAGAAACCGTGTGGTCCGAGTTTTAAATGTTCTATATCTTCTGCCAGAAGGCAACAGTCCAAAGAGATTGTAAGCAGGATGGGAAGAGTCTCTGAGAATGTTATGCAACTTCCTCAAACAGCAAGATTCGAAGATGTTGTCCAGGGCTGGTAGCTGGAGTCCGATAATATTCTAGGCAGTTTTAATAATTCTCTGTAGAGCTTTTTTGTCCGCTACAGAGCTGCTCCCATACCGTGCAAGAATGCCGTATGTCAGGACACTCTCAATGGTGCTGTGATAGTAGGACAGAAGTAGATGCTGAGATAGATTTAACTTCCTGAGCATTCTCAGGAAGTACAGCCTCTTCTGTGCCTTCTTCACAAGCATGTTAACATTCATAGTCCATGAGAGGTCCTCCGAGATATAAGTGCCCAGAAATTTAAAACTACCCACCCTCTCCACTCTCCTCTCTCCCTCTCCTCTCTCCATTTGGAAGAGGTAAGTGACCTTCTGACCTCAGCCACATAATTTTTCATGGTTAAATGGAAAATTTAAAAATATAAAAAACAAACCCCATCGATCTATAAATATGTAATCTAACTTCCTGTAAAAGCTTAAGTTCTCAGAGAAAGCCTTTGGCAGATGAAACATGGATAGGCTATTAAGATAAATGGTAAGTGACCGTGAACTATGCCAGCTCACTTAGGTTTGGCTAATACACTCCATAATCCCTAAACAAAAAAAGGCTGGGAATCATTTTAAACCTCTTTTCTGTAGGGGCTAGTCAAAGGGTAAAAATAAATGTTGATGTTATTTTATTAAATTACTCAAAACCAGTAGACTCAATTTTAATTTCTTCTATCTATAATTAATTTCTTCATAGAAATCAGTCATCTTGACAAATTACTTATCACATTGACCTTTGTCTCCAAGCACAGCTCTGGCATCACTTGTTTACAGCAAAAAAATATGTTGTTTATTATGACAGGGAACTCTCCTGAAATTCTGTAAACGTGCAAAATAGGTACATGCAGATGCAGGAGCAAGAAGGATGACTTTTCCTACTTCTTCTTCCTTATTCAAATGAATCGATGGACATCCCAAAGTTCATAGTCCAAAAGAGAAAGTCCAGGCCATTTGACTGACATGTAGGCAAAAAGGATCCTTATTCATTTGTTCACCTCCATCATTGGAATTCACTTGTAGGCTGTGTCTTTGACTTACAACCATTTGTTTAGTAACTTATTGAAGTTACAACAGACCTGAAAAAAAATGACTTACAACTTGTCCTCACAATTGTAACCATTGCTACATCCCTAAGATCACATGATCAAATGTTGGGAGCTTGGCAAACAGCAGGTATACATAACAGTTGCAGCATTCCAGGGTTACATGATTGCCCTTGTGATCTTCTTAGCCAGCTTCCAACAAGAAGTCAACAAGGGAAGTCAGATTCACTTAACAACCATGCAATTCACTTAAGTGCAATGATTCATTTAACAACCATGCCAAAAAAGGTCATAAAATTGGGTGCAACTCACTGAACAGCCGCTTGTTTTGCAACAGAAATTCAGGCCCCAGTTGTTGTTGTAAGTCAAGGACTACCTATATGGTCTTTTTAGTTGTGAAAAAACCTAAATCAAAGTGCAGCAGCTACACCTTGTTTCTAAACGCTTAGAACATAACATAATTTGTTGAAGCCATTAAAGGGTTACTATCTCACTTGTGCTTCAGCTCACTTGATCAAAAATTAAATTCTGATTATATAATTCTGATTAAATTCTGATATGTCCAAACATGTAGATTTGCCCCTACCCCATCCCCTGCAAGTGAGATCCAGATTCTAACATAGGGTGTGTGGGGAGAAAGACACCTGTTTTTATGGAGAGATGTCTTGTGTTATTTTGAATGGCTAAAATACATGAGAATTCATATATAGGTTTGCTTTGATTCTAACATCTTGTGGATTTTTTCCAATAAGGCAGATTTGATTGTGCATTTGGGATTCCGCCAGAGTTGATGCATAGCCTTCCTCATATATTTGGGTAAGATATGAGGACGGATAAGAAACACTTATGGTAAAGGATAATTGACCATTGTTTTTCAAAAATCTGCATCTTTTGCAGTAAGAAGTTAAGAACCTTCAGTCAGACACTAAAGGATGGGAGAGTTTTCTAACCTAAATCAACTAAATAACAAATAATCATCAATATTGATTGGTATTTAATAGTATTTGGAAATAATTCATGGTTGCAGTTGTGCAATGAGGAGGTAAGTAGGTACACCATCATTCAAACTTTTCAAATTAAGAATTAATATTTCTTCTTACCTAGATACAGTTGTTAAATTCACATAATCTGGATCCCAAATTAATCTTTCTTCTGGATTTACAGTATAAACAGAGGCTAACAAGCCACCTCAAGCCTATTATTTATTAGTAAAGCATACAACTTTACCAATGGCCAATTATGTACCATTTTGAAAACAAATATTATAGAAACATTATTGATTCCCAAAAAAGTATTCTATATTTCTGTTCTAAAGGCAGTGTATCTACTTCCCTGCTCCAGTATTTTCAGACATGTTTGTTATACTTTGGTTCTGACAAAGTTTCCTGCCATGTGTGTCTCCCATTTGCTCTCCAGCTATTTTAAGTCAAAAGGGCAGTCAAGTAGGATCTTTTGCCGTTTTTCAGAAGATCATTCATTCATTCTAACCTCGTCCTCCTCCCACTGGCAGCTCAATGCCTTATATAAAAGACCCCTTCTTTCATAGATCACGCTCCATCTGCTTTAGTTATTGTCCAGAGGATGATAATAGCATTAAGTTGATCCCAGTTTATTTTGCTTCGGCATTTCCTTCCAGACATTGAACAACGAACATAAAGCTTAAAGCTCACTTAATGAGCAAATGAAAACATACTTCGCTTTTTTTTTTTTTGCTTCTTTGAATCTAAGGTTTTAAAAGTGAACTCAATTTTCCCCAATGCTGTGTTTTGTAAAGAGCTGTGAGCCTTTTTTCTGATGCTACATTTTGAAAAAGGATATGATTAAGAGATGAGTCATCATCTATAATCTACTTTTGGGTAAAACCTCCATATAAGGACCATGTGGGGGAAGGGCTTGTGTTTTACTTCCAAATGTCAGTAGAATCAGAAAGTATGTCATCTATGCAATCTGCATAATTTCAGTAATGAAGTTATTAAGGAAATGATGTAAAATATGCACTTGCAATAACCTATACCAGGGGTGTCAAACTGCTAGGCTGGATGCATCATGCCAAAACTGCGCCCACCCCATTGCCGGCAATGAAAAAAAAGTCGCGATACGTCATGACACGTTACGTGATGTTGCAAGTTTGACACCCCTGACCTATACCATCTGCATAATTTATACAAATGATGTAACAAAAACTAATACAAATTTCAACTCTTTCGGATGTATTTGACCCGATGGTTACTCAGGAAAGTATTCTGATGGAAAGTTTGTCCATTGCATCCAAAGTCTGCTGAATGGAGGGTTATTCAGTCAAAGGTTTACGGTACTTGATATATTATTAACATAAGGAACATAATGAAGTAGAAGAGCGAGACAGTTTCTCACCTTTTGCAGACAAGCAACCTTAATTTGTATCATAGGAATCATGAGATTTGCCACACTTGCAAAGGTATGGCAAGGGTTTCTGCCAGCAGTAGAGAGCTTGCAGCCATCTAGACCAGTGTTTCCCAAACTTGACAATTTTAAGGCATGTGGACTTCAACACCCAGAATTCCACAGCCAGCGTTGCTGGCTGTGGAATTCTGGGAGTTGAAGTCCTCATGCCTTAAAATTGTCAAGTTTGGGAAACACTGGTCTTGACGTTGCTGTATGCTGTGCTAAAAGTTCTGCTCACCATTAGCCCCGCTGATCAGGTTATTGAGAGTTGTGATCTAGTCACATTTATGAGGCCAGTGGTCTATAGCATGTGCATTGAATAGCCAAATGCACTACAGTAGTGTGCATATATGCAAAGTCCAAAGCTCACAAAAACTCATACCTTTTAGTAAAAGTTAAGACAGAAAAGGTGCTACCAGATTCCTTCTGAATAAATGGTAGTGATCTTTCCATCCAGATATCTATCCTAGATGGCATAGTATTTTAGTATTTTAGAAGTCATCGTCATTCCTGATTCATTAAGTTTGAAAAGGCAAAGGAAGAATACACAGATGGTCACAAAACTCTCATTAATGGCCTTTGTAATTCAATATCATATCAAAAGGTTAAGTCAGTAAATGTATGATTCTGTATTCCTAGCTAAATCCTTCAAGTGAGCAACGTTAGAAAGCTATGTAGCTTTGCTCCAGAGGTTGATGACAAAGACTGCCCAATGGAAAGATTTTTGTGAAATTAAGATAGGTAAAGTTGGAACCAACTGATAATAATTCTTATTTTTCTGTTACAGTCAGGCTCACCGGAACAAGAAGGCTTCTTCAATCTGCTGACTCATGTGCAGGGAGGACGTATGGATGAGCAACGCTGTAACATTCAAATTGTACATAGCAAGAGTGGCTCAGATCCCGAAAAGAGTGAGTTCTCTAAGCCAGAGGTTCCCAACCTTTTGGGCACCAGGGACCAGTTCAGAAAGGTTTTTCCACGGACCGGAGAGTGTGTGGTTTTGTGTGCTGCCTGCATCCCATGGATGGGGCTTTGCTTGTTTGTGCGGCCCGGTTGCTGGCATGCTGTGGCCCGGTACCGGTTCATGGACCAGGGGTTGGGGATCCCTGCTCTAAGTTAAATAAGGTTTAGTAAATCCAGGAGTTACTAGTGCAGTGACTGCATCTTCCCAAGACCAAGCAAAACTTTGTTTCCTGTCTACTGCTAAAGTGAGGTCCACATCTTCTGGTGGGCCTACTTTCAGTATTTACAAAACAGACATTTTGGGATAGGAATGTTTTCTTGTAGGCTAAATTTTCACAAAACTTAGGTAAAGTATTATGAGAGTCTTCTTCCACTCCAGATCAACATTCTGATAGTCCATTTATTCTGAACCCTTTTCTTGAGTGCAATTGAGATCCTCTAACCACTGCCCTGTTTGTCAAGGGAAACCATTTCCAACATTGCCTGGGCATTTCATCTGATAAATAAAGATTCATTGGCTTTCAGTGACTATATCAGTGGTTCTCAACCTTTTTAATGCCGTGACCCCCAACCAGTCATAAGTCGAGGACTACTCAACTGGTGCAGCACCGTTTGCAGAATGAGACTTTTGGCGGGCTCAGCAGGGCAGAGCAGCCTGGACAATTCCTATTGGCTTTTGAAAGCCAATAGAATTAGACTCTATTCAAGAGAGTCTATTCTATAGGCTTTCAAAAGCCAATAGAATAAAAGGGAGTAGCACAGCTAAGGAAAAGGGGGGAAAAAATGGCGGACTGCATTGTTTGGTGACCCCCGTGAAATGTTCGTTCGACCCCAAATGGGGTCCCGACCCACAGGTTGAGAACCACTGGACTATATGGATATGTCCATGTGAGGTGTTTTATTTGTTTGCTTGCTTGCTAAACCTTTCATTTTTTATGTATTATTTTTCACATTTTTTGAACCCCCTGTCTCCCTCAGATCCTTAATCCAGAAGTAGGTTACCATTGTCTTCTTCTGAGACATGATGATTATTTTCCTGGTAATCTTCATTTAACCCTGCATTGTGGTTTTGAAATGAGCCAAAATTAGCTAGGAATTCTCACATCCATCAGATGTTAAGAAGCAAAGATGCTAAATGGACAAAAGGCAATGTTTGACATACTGCAGAATAGTGACATCTAAAAAAATGAAAAAAATAATGCTGCTCTTGCTGTCCTTCAATGTGCCCTCCATTAATAGCTACTTCTATTTCTTGGGCCTGCAGAGGACAGCCCAAGCCCACCTCCCGAGATGGACAATTTCATGGAAATGCTGGCTCATACACAGAGCCGACGAATGGACGATCAAAGGGTCAGTTTCAACTACCTTCCTGGTTTTCAGAATAGTAACACCAACAGCCTATCAGGCTCCGGAGCCACCAAGGTGAGTCTCTTTAGAAATAGATGTGAACAGGGGTGCAGGGTGGCTATTAAAACCTGCCCAGACAGTAAAAAAGCAGAGTTGATAAATCACTCAAATGGGCTAGGTCACACACCCTGTTCTCAGAAGACTTTTCTTACTAAGTCTGGAAAACAGGCAAAGGAAATCATAAGTACAGCGGTATCTCTTCTGCTTTTTTTAATGTGTTCCCTAATTCTGCAAAATTCTCAGGATGGCTCATGTAATGGAAAATATATAAGGTATCTTGATAACAAGAACGAACACACACCTTTGCAGCAAAAAAGGAATGGAAACACTTTCTCCTTTCCCCACCATCATTTAGCAAACATGACAGAAACTTAATATATTTTTCAAGACAATAATAGCACAAGAAACAGCAATTTCATCCATGGAGCTATCATGTTTACACATGTGCATTTTGTACGTGTGTAAAAAGATACCAGTAGTACATGTGTAAAAAGGAGCAGGACTTTGATCACAACGTATCCCATTGTGAAATTTTTGGACAGTCTATGGATCGGTTTCTCTCCAGAATCATTTCAAAGTTGTTCTCTACCTCTGTAATGTTACACATCAGGAATCTGCATTTTAGTTCAAATGCAAACAGTCTTTTTTTTGTACAGGTTTGGCTTGACCTAAAAAAAAAATCCTCCGGTGCCCAACTAATCTTTCCTCCTGGCACCATCCTCACATTCATGCATTAAGATTCATGACTGTTTCCTGTTTGTCCAGTAGAGCAGAAAACCTATTTTCGAAAACTTTTCTTGTCAACCCTGGTTCCCTGGCTTCAAGAGCTGGCCAAATATAGTTACCATTTCATTAGTACCTATGGGGATCAAACTACTGTTTCTTTTTTCCTCACATTATCAAGAAGCTTGCTTTCCCTTTGAAGTGAGCATCAACACTCTGATCTCGGTAAGTCAATACACCCAGAAGGCAATAGGACAGACAGTTGTGCCTTGAGCAAAACAAAATTACGTTGGTAAATTTCTTTAGGGGAAAAAAAGTGTATTTGTCATAAAGTTACAATGTGCTTGCTGCACAACAATCTCTAGTGAGAAATGTGCACTATCTATCAATATGAGAGGATTCATGGCACCCAGTCATAGCCTCCCAAAATTCTGATCTGAGTTGATTCTATCTGCGTATGCCTATGCTTGTGTCTGCTTCTGCCTAGTCAGGCCACTCTGCGCAAAGGAAAATTCTCCTGGCTTTTGCTGTGTGATCATCCTGTCTATTTTCTTCTTTGCAGAAATGAGAGATCCACCCCAGCCCTCCTTGGGAAAGCAGGAAAGAGACACCAATGTGATGCCACTAAGCATGTGCTGTGCCTCTCGCCCAAGATCATCCCCTCACTGCTGTATCAGCCCTGCGCATTTACTGAACATGCTCTGTGATTCTAATAAACACATCCCACCGTTCCCTCCTTGTTGATTTCCTTAGTAGACCTCCTAGCAGCAGGATGGGCAAGCCACTACTGGTGGCTTGAAGAAGGTAGCTATTTCTTGCTACCCATATGTATAAGCAAAGCAAAAATGTGGATAACATTGCTACTAATTCTGTCTGCAACTCGGGAAATGGTAAAGAATACATAAGACAAAGAATTCCGAATCCCACTTTCTCCCTCTAAACAAAAAGCTCTCGCTGCTGGACTAGATAATTGGACCCAAATTCCATCAAAAAGAAAATGACGCCTCTGGTTCAGTTTCATGTCATAGCTTAGAAAACAAATAAATTCAAGCCCTCTTGAATTCCTGATTTAAATTCCCTGTATTAGATGGGGTAATGACACCTGTTCTTATTAGATGGGAAAGAACCAGAAAGGCTACTGAAGGAATAGCACACTAAGCCGTGGTGGCGCAGTGGTTAGAATGCAGTACTGCAGGCTAACTCTGTCGACATGCCAGGAGTTTGATCCTGACTGGATCAAGGTTGACTTAGCCTTCCATCCTTTTGAGGTTGGTAAAATGAGAAGCCAGATTGTTGGGGGCAATATGCTGACTCTGTAAAGTGCTTAGAGAGGGCTGTAAAGTACCATGAAGCGGTATATAAATCTAAGTGCTATCTGCAAGGGCATTAGTGGGCACAAATGACTAAATGCACATTGAAAAGTAAGCTCAGCCTGCAACACAATTGCATGTGACACCATGAGGCAGGTCTGAAAGGAAATAATTACTAGGTCTCAATGCAGATTTTATCGGTTTGACAATCCTTGAGACTTGGAACAAGTGAGTAACTGCTTTCCACATGAAATCTGCATACATTTTCATGTATTCAACATATATTAAAGGAGCATTAAAAACAGGAAGAAAAGTGCAGAGGAGCTAAAATCCAAGCAATATGTGTGCTCAGGGAAGCTCAAGGTTGTCCCAAATGTGCTTTTCCAAAAGGCAACTGGACTGTCTTGGTTTTTTTCCTTGAAAACATTTCGTTTCTCATCCAAGAAGCTTCTTCCATTTAAGAACAAGGTTAGTCTTGGTTTGAAAATGGAAGTTTCTAGGATGAGAAGCAAGGGAAAAAATCAAGAAAGTCTAGTTATGTTTTGGAAAACCACCTTTAGATTCTCCACCTATTGTTTCCTTTCTTCCCAGTTTTTCAAACCAAGACTTTGTTCAGCAGTTACTGGAAGAAGATGATATACCACTAATCTCATATATTGTTTCCCAACCCAGTTCCTCTTTAGAGTTACTCTACTCCTATGAGTTGACTAAGTCTTAGGGCTGTGCTGCACTTCTGATTCAAACGTACTTAAGAAAACATCACAATTTGAACTTCGGTCTGGGAGATGCAAATAAACTACTATATGCACTTGTGCTGAGTAATATAATTTTACTATATGCTGCTTTAGTCAAGGTGATTCACATGAGATAGTTGCCAACTTAATGATTAAGTTTAATGATTATACATTACAAGAGGCTGATCACAACTGAAAAAAAATCAAATTTTCTTTATTCTTATCCCCAAAATATCTTAGATATGTACAGAATTTTTTTGTGGAATACAAACCCCTTCATTTCGTTGCCCAAAATCTTTTGGAATTAAAGGGAGAATACCAGTCCATTATTTTTTAGCCATCTCCAGCATCTTCTTCTCATTCATCTCCTGCAGCCTTTTTCTAAAGGCGTCTCGATCTTTTCTCTGGAGAAGACAGAAATGCAATTTTCACCATAGATTTTTCTCCCTTCCAAACTGTACAGTAATAATATTTTTTATTGCAGCAACAGATTTACCTGCTCTTCATTTAGAGGTTGAAAGATCTTGCTCTGTAGAAAAAGTAGCAAGAAAACAATTAGGGGTTGCAAATAAAAATGTCAGAAATAATATAACAGGCAATGACAGAATGTAAAATGCCAGTAAGAAAAAAAAATGGAATGATGAGCAAGTAAAATGCTGTGCTTTAAAGAAATAGTTGAAAGGAAACTGGAATCAAAGTGCATCGTTTAGAGGGAAGATGTACTGCTATGTTTTAATGAATATCCTATTGTCACTATTGTGAATTTCTTTTATTTTAGTATGATAGACCATTGAGTCCAGCCGGTGCTTGAGCAAGTCCTTGTTCAATTTAAATCAAAATAGAAAAAGTGCAGAACAGAAAAACAAAGTTGGAAGGAACCTTGGAGGTCTTCTAGTTCAACCCCCTGCTCAAGCAGGAAATCCTATACCAGTGATGGCGAACCTTTTAGAGACCGAGTGCCCCAAAACTGCCCCGCCCCTGGCCCGCCCCCACTCCACCCGCCCACCCCCACCCTGCTCCGCTCTCATCCCACCTGTCCTCAGGGCCATCCACGGCCTGCCGCAGATCACCCAGGCAGCCCTACAGCACCATGGTGGCTACACCCTCCACCCATGCCCCACAGCATCATGTGCTGCCCGGCTGCCATGTGCTTGGCTGCGCTGCATGTGGGCTGCACCTGGGGGTGACTCTCCTCCGGGGGGGGGCTGCTGGTAAGAACTGGGCTGCGTGGGGAGATGTGGCTGGGGCAACGGTATGCGTGCCTACAGAGAGGGCTCCAAGTGCCGCCTCTGGCACTCGTGCCATAGGTTCGCCACCACTGTCCTATACCTTAATCATTGTCCAATCTTTTTTAAAAAATCCTCCAGTTTGGAACACTCACAACTTCTAGAGGTAAGTCGTTCCACTGATTAATTGTTCTAATTGTCAGGAAATTTCTTCTTAGTTCTAAGTTAGTTTTCTCCTTGATTAGTTTCCATCCGTTGCTTCTTGTCCTGCCTTCAACTGCTTTGGAGAATCGGTTGACCCCTTCTTCTTTGTGGCAGCCCCTTAGATACTGGAGCACTGCTATCATGTCATCCCTTGTCCTTCTTTTTATTAAACTAGACATACCCAATTCCTGCAACCTGCAATTCCAGTTCTTCATATGTTTTAGCCTTCAGTCCCCTCATCATCTTTGTTGCTCTTCTCTGCACTTTTTCAAGAGTCTCAACATCTTTTTTTATATCATGGCGACCAAAGCTGAATGCAATATTTCAAGTATGGTCTTACCAAGGCATTATAAAATGGTACTAACATTTCATGTGATCTTGATTCTATCCCTCTATTAATGCAGCTTAGGACTTTTTGGCAGCTGTAGCACACTCATATTTAAGTGATTGTCCACTAAAACTCCACGATCCCTCTCACAGTTATTACTCTTGAGCCAGGTACCACCTATTCTATACTTGTGCATTTGGTTTTTCTTGTCCACGTATAAAGTCTTACTTTTCTCTACATTGAATTTCATGTTGTTAGATAGGGCCCCGTGTTCAACTGTCAAGATCCTTCTGTATCTTGAGCCTATCTTCTGGAGTATTGGCTATTCTTGCCAGCTTGGTGCCGTCTGCAAATCTGATGAGTTCCCCTTCTATCCCCTTGTCTAAAACAGAGTCTTGGGATACTCCACTGCATACTTCCTTCCATGTAGATGCAGTTTCATTAGGGACTACACATTGAGTGTGGTTTAACAGCCAGTTACAAATCCAACTGGTGGTGATGCTGTCTAACCCACAATTTTTCATTTTGTCAAGTAGGTGGTGATCAACTTTATCAAATGCCTTACTGAAATCCAAGTAAATTATACCCATAGTCCACTAATTTTGTCACTCTGTCAAGGAATGCAATAAGATTTGTCTGGCATGATTTGTTTTTTGACAAACCCACATTGGCTTTTGGTTATGACTTTGTTTGCCTCTAGGTCAACCTTTCCAGCTCTGTGGACCGGCAATGGTGGGTGGAAGAGAGGGGATGGTTTCAAGTGCGCACTTCTTGCATAAATGCAGCTTTGTGCACTTGCCCACCACTTATGTGGCCTGGTTTTCAATGGGCTATGGCCCAGTACCAGGCTATGGACCAGGGGTTGGGGACCCCTGCTCAAGCTGTTTGCAGATTTGTTGCTTATCTTTTCCAGAATCTTTCCAGGTATTGATATCAAGCTAATAGGTCTGTAGTTTCCTGGATCCACTCCCCCCCCCTCTTTTTTTGAAGATGCACATCAGGGAAACTTCGGAAATAAATGTATTAGCCCAAATTTTTCTCATCTAATTACAGAATACTTACTGCAATTGCATATTTTTCAAAAAGTTCTGTCTGATTTGCTACCCAGAATATAGCAACTGGGAAAGTCAGATACAACATCATCTGAAAGAGAAAGAAAAAAGCCAAATGCCATTGGCTGAATCAAAGAAAAGAAATTGTTTTACAGGATTTATATTTGATATATTTTCCTTACCTCTTTAGTTAAAAGGCAGACATTACAAAATGGCAAAAAGGGTCTATACTTTTTTTCAGACTATTTTTTCTTTTAATATTAAAAGGTAAAAAAGGAAACGGCCACTGGTGATATCCAGAGCTGTACTAGTCTCTATCACAGCAGTTCTGAAACTTTTTCGTTTCAGGCTCCCTTTACATTTTTAAAAATTATTGAAGATGCCAAAGAATTGGTATTAACAAGGGTTGTATCTATCAATATTTACTATATTAGAAATTAAATAGAGAATATTTTATAATATTTTAATTTATTTATATTTCATATTTCTTAACTGCCCTGCTCCCTATAATTCAGGTATTGTTAATAATGAAGCTATTTGCAAATAAAGCTATTTTCATGTCAATATAAATATTTTAGTATAAAAATAACTACATTTCCCCCCCAAAAAAATAGTAAGAAGAGTAGCATTGGTTTAGTATTTTCAAATCTTTTTTAATATCTGGCTTAATAGAAGACAGCTGAATTCTCTTATTTATTTCTGCATTCAGTCTGCCACAATCTGTTGTTTTGGATGGAATAAATAAAGAAAATTTGGCCTCACACAGATCTTGGTTGGAAAAGAAAGAAGTACAGTATTTTAGCAGCCTTTTCAGGAAATTCTGCTTTAACCCCATATTAAAACCCAACATGTTTTAAAGGTTAGTTGCAATGTGAAAGAATGAAAAAAAGCATCTTAGTATTATTATGAAAATAGTTTTGAACTTGCAATCCGCTGCAAGGTTCCCAGACACCTTTTGAGAACTATTGTTGTAGGGCAAAGTTTACCAATGTTGGTAGCTTTAAAATATGTGGACTTCAGCTTCTAGAATTCCCCACCCATCTTCAAGCTGTCAAAGTTAAGAAAAATCGCTGTAGGGGAAGAAAAGGCAGCCAATTCTACCCAATACAGGTAGTCCTCGACTTACAACAATTCATTTAGTAACCGTTCGAAGTTACGGCACTGAAAAAAAGACTTATGACCGCTTTTCACATTTATGACCGTTGCTGCATCCCCATCCTCACGTGATCAAAATTCAGATGCTTGGCAACTGATTCACACTGATGATGGTTGCAGTATCCCAGGATCACATGATCCTCGTTTGCAATCTTCTGACGAGCAAAGTCAATGGGGAACAACTGTGTCACTAATTTAACAATGGCAGTGATTCACTTAACCCAGTGATGGCGAACCTTTTAAGAGATCGAGTGCCCAAACTGCAACCCAAAGCCCACTTATGCAACATTGGGTACCAGGTGGGTGTGGCCCATTGGGTGGGTGTGGCCCATTGGGTGGATGTGGCTGCGGCGGTAACCGCAGACTGGGTGGGACTAAAAAGTTCAATCAATCAATTCCAACTTTGCAAGATCTTTTTTTTCCCCGCGAGAAGTTGAAATTGACTGATTGAATGAACCTTTTTTTTTTTTGCACATGGCAGCAGAGGCCTAAAGTGAAAAAGTTTTATAAAACCCAGCTGAAGGCCTAGGATTGGGGCGACGGCGCGCATGCCCACAGAGAGGGCTCTGAGTGCCACCTCTGGCACCCATGCCATAAGTTCGCCACCACTGACTTAACCGCTGTGACAAGAAAGGTCATAAAATGCGGCAAAATTCACTTAACAACTGTTTCATTAGCAACAAAAAAATTGAGCTTATTTGAGGCCGTAAGTCGAGGACTACCTGTATCCCTTTCCTCAATAGCTCCGTTTCTGATCTCTGGGTAACAATGAGTACCTCAAAGTTTCAGCCCCAAGGAGTATTTGAGGGAAAGGAACGAAAGGTGGCGGAGACAGCTTTCCTCGCAAAGTCTATTAACAAGTGCAGCTTAGAATTTACAAACTGAAACGCGTGTCTATGGAGATGCTCAGTCATCCAGGTCACAGTTGTCCCAAAGATACTTTTTCACGAGGCAACTGGACTTGCTTGTTTTTCTTTGAAGACGTTAAGCTTCTCACCCAAGAAGCTTCTTCAGCTCTGACTGGATGGTGAAGAATGGAAAGATTTATACTCCTGCAGATAGCTGTTCATTTGCATTTTTTTTTTTTGAAGCGAGTCAGTAATGCTGTCTGGAAGCATATCTGTGTTGTCAGGATCACCTGAGTAGTGCAAATGGGTGAGGAGCCTTCTTGGAATTGTTGAAAGAACTTTGTTGTAGACTGGAGATAGATGATGTCCTATCTCTCCCCCTCTGTTGAGAGAGGGCTGCTCAATTTTGACAGATAGCTTCTTTGACCCCTTTGAAACCAGCGGTCCTCTCTGTCCAAAATGCTCTCTCTCAAAGGCTCCACACTCATTTGCACTACTCAGGTGACCCTGAAGACACGGATAAGCCTCCAGGTAACACTAACGACTCTCTAAAGCAGGGGTAGGCAACCTTGGCTCTTTTATGACTCGTGGACTTCAACTCCCAGAATTCCTGAGCCAGCTTAGTTGAAGTCCACGAGTCATAAAAGAGCCAAGGTTGTCTACCCCTGCTCTAAAGAATGCAAATGACCAGCTGCCTGCAAGGAGTATATAAACCCTTCCATTCCCCACCATCCAGTCAGAACTGAAGAAGCTTCTTGGATGAGAACCGAAACGTCTTCAAAGAAAAAAATAAGAAAGTCCAGTTTCCTATGAAAACTGGGGACAACTGAAACAAGTATTTTTCCGTCAAAAGGAAGAATCCCCGAATTCTCTCCACTGTGTCTGTCGCAGGTTCTCCGACCTTGACCCTTCCCCCAAAGCGGAGCGAAGGAACCCGCCCCGGGATCTAGCGAGCCGCCAAGCGCTGCACCGAAAGCAGGGGAGGCCTTTTCCGAGAGGATTCCACCTAATCTAATCGATCCCTTTAATAAACGGAAATATTCCCCCCCCCCTCCCGCTGCCGCGGTAACATCACAGACCCGAAAAATCTCAAGCTGGTTCCTCGATATCATGACGCCTGGTGACGGAGAAGGAACGGCCAATGGCAGGTCAGTCAATGCAAGACGTCCAACTGATTCGACGTTGCATTCCAGGAAGAAGTGACGTCATTTGTGCGCGCTGTATTTGGCCTCGGGAGGGAAAGACCGAGATGCCGGAATCGGAGACGGTGATAGGAAAGCGGGAGCTTTTCTTCGTGAGTACGGCGGGGGGGGGGGGAGAGGCTGGGTCCTTGGGTTGGGACCTTTGGCTTCCATCGATCTTTACGTTACGAGGGTTTTTCTCAGTAGAGACTAATCGGAAGGGGAGGCTTGCTTCGAGATTTTTTTTCCTAATAGTAGAATAGAAAGCTGCACTTTATTGGCCAAGTGTGATTAGACCCAGAAGGAATTTGTCTCCGGTGCAAAAGCTGCAAAACAACAGAGTAATAATAATCATAATAATGGTACCAATAAGAGGGGGTAGTGAAGAAGATGGGAAGGATAATAATACTACTACAGCCACACAACATGAGTAAATATACTTTGACATAACTATTTTTAAGTGTAAGTATGTTGGTCTAAGTATATACATATATACTTATATTGGTCCAAGTATATACTTGGACAAATACGCCCGATCGTGAACAGAAAAAAGTGTAGTTGCAGTGGATCAGTTTTACAACATCGTGGATATATCATGGGGATTTTTGCTCGTGGGGAAAAGCTAATGCCTCTTAATTGTCAACTGTGAATTGCAATCCAGAGTTGCAAATGAAAGGAATAACAGTTGCTCTGATAAATATCAGAACGGATATTTGAGAGTTATAAATATCAGAACGGATATTTGAGAGATATATTGAGTAGTTTCAGACATTCTGATATTCAGAATGTCTGAAACTACTGTCTACATTTTAACTTTAAGAGTAATCCACTCTGGGAAATATATAGGCACCCTAAAATGGCTTGTATAGCCAACTTTCTTCTAACAGTGTATGATTAAAGGATGAAAAATCACATAATGCTTTTGAAAGCACATTTTAAGATAAGTATAGCTACAATTTCTCTGTGCCTTTGTGAGTTGGGTAGGAAAGTTCATAACATTATCTAATACTATTTCAGTTAGAATAGTATTTCCAAATCTATTGCAACATTTATGTCAACATTTAGTAACATAATCATATAATTTTTATTAACCTATTATTCCCGTAAGTAGTGTGGATAGAGACAACAGGAGTATTGCACAAATGTACCAGTAGCTATTTAATGATACTAACATTTGAATGAGTGTTTAGATTTTCTTAGTCCCCCACTGTATTTTATTTTATTACTACATAATGCTGTAATCTATCTATAGAAATAACCTGAAAATAATATTGTTGAGCTATTGAAATTATAGGGCTATTCAGTGAAAGAAAACAGTACTTTTTGTCCAAACCTATGTTTCCTATCTGCACAGGAGGAAGAAGACCTACAGTATGAAGAAGAGATCTTGCGAAACCCATTCTCTGTCAAGTGCTGGATCCGCTATATTGACTTCAAGCAGAATGCTCCCAAACATATCCTGAACCTGATCTATGAAAGAGCTCTTAAGGAATTGCCAGGAAGGTATAGTTATCTTTCATTAATTATGAGTGTTTTGAAATTTACATTTTTGCAAATACTAAAATTATTTTTTTAACATGCAGTTTTTCTTTGAAGCTGCTGATTTTTCAAAGTCAATAACTCTGCCCCCCCCCTTTTTTTTGTCCAAGTTTGTCTTTGCTGAAAGAGATCAGCAAAGGGTAGCTAGAGGACTTCCCAACAAAGTGTGAAGATAGTGGTTCGACGTTTGCTGCCGGAATTGGAAAAGATCAAAATTATTTTGATGTTGATGGTCTCTTTTGTTATGTCTTGCAGCTACAAGCTATGGTATAACTATCTTAAGCAGCGACGGAAACAAGTGAAGAGCAAATGTGTAACAGATCCCTGCTATGAAGAAGTTAACAACTGTCATGAGCGTGCCCTGGTCTTCATGCATAAGGTACAGTGTTAACCTGCAAACTTAAAGGATTTGGAAGAGCCCAAGAGGAGCAGGAAGACATGGATAGGAAAAATGTTTGGCCTGTGCTTTATGCTCAAGGGTGTTAAGTTTGAAACACTTGCTAATTAGTTTTTGTTTGGAAAGGAAGGTGACTATGTTACTTACTTGCAAACCATCCTCAGAGATATGACTCCTAAACTCTCCGTGATCATGTGATCACACTTTGGTTGTTTGGGAACTGACTTGCATTTATGGCTGGTTGCGGTATCTCATGGTCACATGACTGTGTGTTGCAATTTTTTTTTTCTGTTTTCCAGCAAAAGACCCCAATTGGATAAGCTGGATTCAAACTTACACCACATGATATGTTTAACAAACATGGTGTAACTTAATGGCCACCATAAAAATAGTTGTAAAATCAAATCTAGTCATCTGATGACTCAACTTACTATGGAAAAAGCCAATAATCAAGACTCATTGCAGTGTTTATTAGGCAGCACGTGCTGGTGGGATCTCTCCAAAGAATATTGACTGAAAGATTTATAAGATTATGATTGTTTGGAGGTAATGATGGGGATAAAATACATTCTGTAAAAGAACTGAGCTTGGGCCACTTAGTAAAACTGAATACAGGTAGTCCTCAAGTAATAGTAGTAGTAGTAGTAGTAGTAGTAGTAGTAGTAGTAATAATAATAATAATAATAATAATAATAATAATAGTTGGAAGGGACCTTGGAAGTCATCTAGTCTAACCCCTGCTCAGGCAAGAAACCCTATACCATTTCGGACAAATGGCTGTCCAGTCTCTTCTTTAAAACTTCAAGTGTTCAAAATTTATGTTGCTAAGTGAGAAATTTGTTATGTGAGTTTTGCCCTATTTTATGACTTTTCTTGCCACATTTGTTAAGTGAATTATTGCAGTTGTCAAATTAGTAACACGTTTGTTAACTGAATCTGGCTTCCCCATTGACTTTGCTTATCAGAAGGTTACAAAAGGGGATCACATGATCCTGGGACACTGCAACCGTCATAAATATGAACCAGCTGACAAGCATCCGAATGTAAATCATGTGACCACGGGGATGCTGCTACAGTAGTAAGCGTGAAAAATGGTCATAGGTCACTTTTTTCAGTGTCATGGTAACTTTGAACAGTCACTAAGCAAACTGTTGTAAGTCAGTTTGTAGTAGTAAGATTAGAAAATTCCTTTAATGGTTACTTGGAGAAAGAATGAGATAAATTAATGGGCAAAGCCTGTTGGCAATCATTAAACAAAACCCGTAGGCCATTCCAATAGGAGATAACAGGTGAAGCCTTTTTATTCAAAGGTGGTCCTGTGGATGAGGCTGTCCCTGAAGACAAACCAACTGTGCGATCAGATAGTTGGACAATATGGGCTTTTGTCTGATTCAGTGAAGGAATTGCTTGTTTTTGCTATCTTGTATTTCCTACAGATGCCCCGGATATGGCTAGATTACTGCCAGTTTCTCATGGACCAATGTCGCATTACCCGTACCCGCAGGACGTTTGACCGGGCACTCAGAGCTCTGCCCATCACACAGCATCATCGTATCTGGCCACTTTACCTGAAGTTTGTGCGACTCTATCCATTACCTGAGACAGCTGTACGGGTCTACCGTAGGTACCTAAAGGTGAGGGTGCTTCCCATTCCCACTATAGGTACTCCTTGACTTAAAACCCATTCACTTAGAGGCCGCTTGAAGTTACAACAGTGCTTTAAAAAGTCACAGTTGGCTCTCTCATAACCATTACAGCATCCCCACAGTTATATGATCAAAATTCGGGCACTTGGCAACCAGCATGTATATATGACAGCTGTGACATGTGAGGATCATGTGATTGCCATTTGTGGCATTCCCAGCTGGCTTCTGACAAGCAAAGTCAATTGGGGGGGGAGGGGAGAGCCAGATTCACTCAACCACATGTTTCACTTAACTACCGCAATGATTTGCTTAACAACCATAACAAAAGGTCATAAAATTGGGCACAACTCATTTAACAACTGCCTAGCTTAGCAATGTGAAATTCTGGTCCCAATTATGCTAGTAAGTCCTGTAATATATATTTTATTACAATTTCCCTCTCTGAAGTGGTTAAAAAAAACGTGTGGCCATCCATCAGGGAATACCATGGTTCTTCCCCTTTAGACTACTATTTATTACAGGCATAGATCAGGAACTGAGAAATTATTTTTATTTGTAGTTTTCGTGAGACTTTTATTGGAAAACTTTATCCTGAGGAAGACTATTTCTGACAAAGTCTAAAAACAGACATGGTTTGTTTAATTGCGGTATGTCTTTTTTTACGCAAAGTGATGTGAATTATGACAAAAAAGGCATAAAATTTTTCAGTAAATTGGCATTTACGTTGAGGTAGTTGTGATCTTCAGCTGATTGATTGTGGTCTGTTATAAGGGCTTCTATTTGTTCTCTGCATGTTTAAGATTAAAAATCAGGTCTAAATACATTCAGATATCATCAGCTTTAGTATGGAAACCCAGCATGGGCATATTTTTTGTATGTCCATATATGGCAAGTTAATATTCTATCATTCCTCCTTGTATGCAACTGTTAAAATATAGACTTTTGTCCCTTTTCTTTGGAATCTTGTAAATGTACATAAAAGGAAGGAGTGATTACATAATATGTGACTGTAGATATATGGATTATCACAGTTTCATAGCCACCATGACCATTGCTAAGGTAAAGTCCACACATCTGTAAGTCATTAGAGTTGGGGAATAATATACCTGATCCCATTTGCAAGTTTAAGATAAAACTGGACCTCAAAAGATGGTTAAAGTTTCTGAGTTAAGGCATCTAAGGAAATATTATGGTGCCTTGGTGGTTAGGAGTCTCACTTTCCTAAATTAATTCTTTCTTAATTGGCATAGGATTTGTGGACAAATAGAACTCTCACATCATTCACAGAAAAAAAGGAGACTTGAAAATCGGGGGATTGGGTTTTCTTCTTTCTGAAAGAATGTGATAATTAGATATATTAATAATCAGAAATAGTTTAAGTTCAGGGTTCCCGGGTTTTGCTCCCCTTTGCGTTTTCAATCTGTTACATAATATTGACAAAGTACAGCTTAACTGTTCCTTGATTGCCTCCCAAGCAAAATCATAAACTGAACAGCGTAATATAATCATATAACGAAGGTTGATGAATACAGATTGGATCTTGTACGCGACTAGCCTTCAGAATAGCATTTCCACCAGCACTCTAACTAATCCTAAAGGCTCTAATGGCCATGTGCTCTGAGCCCTTGATAATGGAGTTTACAGGTATGGTTTCTTTTATTTTGCAGTTGAGCCCTGAGAATGCAGAGGAATACATTGAGTATCTGCACTCCATTGACCGTCTGGATGAAGCCGCTGTCCGTCTTGCAACTGTGGTGAATGATGAGCGTTTTGTTTCCAAGGAGGGAAAATCCAATTATCAGGTGGGTTTCTGTAGTAGACAATCATTTCTACCATCCAGAATTGCATATTAAATCTCCTTTGTCTGCGTGTGTTTCCTATGCCTCTCAGAAGCTTTTCTGAGTTCTCTATTGCCTCTAATTGTCTGGCACCTTGGGCTTCTCTTTGCAGTTATGGCATGAGCTCTGTGATCTCATCTCTCAAAATCCAGACAAGGTGAAGTCACTCAATGTGGGGGCCATCATCCGAGGTGGCCTGACTCGTTTCACAGACCAGTTGGGCAAGCTGTGGTGTTCTTTGGCAGATTACTACATCCGCAGTGGCCATTTTGAGAAGGTAGGCACTGAATCCAGCCATCTGCATGATGATACAGGCTAGAATCCCATCCCAGGAAGAAATTTCCCAAAGCATAGATTGAGCGGAGTGGAGCCACCAAATTGGTTTTTTTATGCCTGGTTTTCCTCTACTAAATTGAGAAAATCTTAGGCTAGATTAGGGGTGAATCCAGCATTCTCCAGGTCAATTTGTGCAGCCCTAGGAACTTTGAAAGAAAAAAAAAAAAGTGCACCACTGTCAGCTTTTCAGTGGTGCATCACTCAGCTGTCCATCCTTCGGAGGTCGGTAATGAGGACCCAGATTGTTGGGGGCAATATGCTGACTCTATAAACCGCTTAGAGAGGGCTGTAAAGCACTATAAAGTGGTATATAAGTCTAAATGCTGTTGCTATTTTGTAGCCCTCGAAATTTAGCTGGGAAACAAATACTGTTTCCTGCTTATTAGCTAGGAAACATAAAATTGTTGTCTATCCCTTCAGAGGAGGGCAGTAACAGTGTTATAAAGAGTTACGGTTAGGGATTTCAGAACAAGGCATATGAGAACCAGTTTGTCTAAAGGTTAGGGCATCAGGCTACAAGCCAGGAGACTGTGAGTTTGAGTCCCACCTTAGGAATGAAAACCAGCTACATGACTTTGGCCAGTCATTCTTCTTCAGCCCAACTCAACTCACTGGATTGTTGCGGAGAAAATAGAAGGGTGGAAGGAGTACTGTGTGTGTTCACTGCTTTCAGTTAGTTATAAAAATTAGAATAAAGATAAGATATAAATAAATATTCATTGTTCAAGTGTACATGTGACTTCTATTCTATTTTTAGGAAAACCTTGTCAGCCTTTGCTAGTTTTAGGAGGTTCAAAACAGAAGAAGAGGCAAGTTGTGGGCCCTGCACAATTTCTGGGTTTCATTTCGAAATAACTTTCCTTTGCCCGCACAAAGAGAGAGAAAGAAAAGGAACTACCCTTGGAATAGAAAATCTGAAGAACCAAACATGTGCCATTAGATCACTAGTCTGTTTCAGGTCCAAAGGGGAGCCAATATTATTATGTTTGTTCTTCTCATGGGACTTCAGGGTCATGAGCTTCTCCAGGGCAGTGGCAGAAGAATACTCTCGGGGGCTCTGTGAATTCTGTGTTAGTTTCTGTAGTATACTTTTCATAGATAAAAACTTTTAGTATTCTCTATATAACTGGAGGGTAGCCTTTAGGGAATGCCAGATAGATTTTAAGAAACCTCTGTTTTGTAGCACATGGATGAAGAAAACAGCTAGAGGAAGCTGGAAATTCCTAGCTTTGGTTGTGTTGGATGAGCCCGAAACTTCATTCGTTTTCAGATACGAATCAAAAATACTCTTAGTTATTGGACTTTGGATTTGATGGGCAAATCAAATTATGGGCACAATTTTCTGTTGCCTGAAGTTTGCTTTTTGAGTAGATTTAAGCATAGCTGTCAACCAGCACTTTGAGCTGACGTAGTAGGTGTAATTTCTTAGCAGTAACTGCAACGGTTCCAAAGGGAGATTTCCTCTCTGTTAGATCATGATCATTCCAGTCAGCTGCCTTTTGGCTGACCCACATAAATGAGAACCTGGTTTTTCTAAAGATGGATTGCATCCTGAGAGGTTGACTGTGCTTTTATAAACCAATCTCTTTTGAAAAGAAGTGCAAACTGCTAGGTGGCTGAAGAAGAGAGGCCACAGGTTGTGTCCTGGAGCAGTCTCGGTGATTATTGTCTCTGTCTTAGGCTCGTGACGTATATGAAGAAGCTATTCAAACAGTGATGACAGTACGGGATTTCACTCAAGTGTTTGACAGCTACGCCCAGTTTGAGGAGAGCATGATTGCTGCTAAGATGGAGACCACCTCTGAAATGGGACGTGAGGAGGAGGGTAAGAACAGCTTAGCTAGAAGAAAGCAAATGTTACTTTCTCTTTAAGGTGCATCTAGGGCAGGGTAGGCAACCTTGGCTCTTTTATGACTCGTGGACTTCAACTCCCAGAATTCCTGAGCCAGCCATGCTGAGGGGAAAGGGAGAGGTTTCCAAGCTGAGCCATGCTGGCTCAGGAATTCTGGGAGTTGAAGTCCACAAGTCATAAAAGAGCCAAGGTTGCCAACCCCTGATCTAGGGGAACATATATAACCCAGTTTTTGAGTCTTCTAAAGCTTTCTGACTTCCACCGATTAGGACTTCCCAGATTGTTTGGTCTTAACAATCCTCCTTCATTTCACCATCCTTCACTATTGGCTATGCTGGCTAAGGCTGATGGAAGTTGGAGTTCTCCAACTTCTAGGTGGCCACATTCTGTCCATCTCTATCCTGAATCTTTATACGATGCTGGATGTTTCCCTGTGTTTCATTACAGGTAACACCTTACGTTAATAGAAAACCGCTTCTCTCTTTTTATCCATCCCACCCATTAGTTATAGGTTACACAATTCTTACTTTCTTTATTCTTCCCACGCTTTTGGAGAACTGTATAGTTGAGTAGAAAAGAACTGTGGTCCGATAGTATGATTTCATTTTTGCTGTTTTTCTGTTTGGAAAATAGATGATGTAGATCTGGAACTGCGTCTGGCACGCTTTGAGCAGCTGATTGCACGCCGGCCTCTGCTTCTCAACAGTGTCCTCCTGCGCCAGAATCCTCACAATGTCCATGAGTGGCACAAGCGGGTGAAGCTCTATGAAGGCAAACCCTGGGAGGTAGGAGAATGTTGCTCTCTGAACGGCTAGAGCTATCACGTTTGCAAGCCAGTAACCTAACAACACTGTTCCCATTTGTTAAATACTGGATTTGATTTGGGAACTGGAATTGATGGAAATGCCCTTTCAAGCAGTTAACTTGAACCAGTTAGGCATCCAGTTTGAGACAGTCCTTGGAGATTAGGTCTGAATGTGAAAATAGGAGATATTGGGGCTACTTGTCATACTTGCATCTCAAAATAGCTAAAAAAAATGATGTCTCTTCATGAGGTTGAATTAACACAAAAAAGCCTTTTCTTCTTCTCACTTGCTCGGTTTTATGTTTCACAGTATCTCACCCAATTCTTACTTACTTTTTACTCCTTCCAGATCATCAACACATACACAGAAGCAGTGCAGACTGTTGACCCATTTAAAGCCACTGGAAAAACACATACTTTGTGGGTTTCTTTTGCCAAGTTCTACGAGGTCAATGGACAGATAGAAGATGTGAGTGATGCACTGGGCAGAGGCAAACACTGCCCTAACCTATTTCCTGCTTCTTTTTCCTAGCCACTCTCTTAAGAGTTAAATTACGGCTTTTTCACAATAGCCGTATAAAAACATTCCAAATCAGTACTGGAATGTTGGAGGATTTCTAAAGAAGGGCCCCAGCAACTTTGTGAGGGATGTGTTTTTCAGCTGCATTACATACCAGAGCCCAAAGAGAAGACATGGTGAGTGTTTTTCTCCCATAGCTTTTCTCTGATTTTTTTTTTCCCTCCTTGTCTTATACCAGGCCAGAACAATTTTTGAAAAGGCCACTAAGGTGAACTTTAAGCAGGTGGATGAACTGGCCAGCGTCTGGTGCGAGTATGGTGAGATGGAGCTGCGGCATGAGAACTACGATCAAGCCCTGCGTATCCTGAGGGTGAGAAAAAGCAAAACAAAAAGGAAAAGTGCATTTTGGAGTGTTACTAATAAAACATGCTTGATTGTAATCATTTTCCAAATAATTAGGTTTGAACAGATGGTCTGTAGTCTCTGTCTGAATCTTCTTGAAAGAATCTGATCAGTGGGAAGTTGACAAAGATTCTTTTTACTCCACAATAAGAAGGTCGTGGGTTTAGTTAAGCAAGGCTGCAGAAAGCCAGAATTCTTTTATATGTGTGTGTGTATATATGTATGTATATATGTTTGTGTGTGTGTGTGTGTGTATATATATGTATATGTATGTATATATGTAGGTCTTTGGTTATTCGGGTTTTCTCCCGCGTAAAATTGGAAGTGTCTTGGAGATGTTTCGACGAAGTCCCATTCGTCATCGTCAGGCTGGTGTTTTCGGCTTCGTGCTTCTAGAAGCACGAAGCCGAAAACACCAGCCTGACGATGATGAATGGGACTTCGTCGAAACGTCTCCAAGACACTTCCAATTTTGCATGGGAGAAAAACCGAATAACCAAAGACCTACATACAAACACCCGCAAAAACCTCAGAAAACAAGTGTGTGTGTGTGTGTGTGTGTTTCCTAAATTTTTGGATTGCTAACAAAGAATTAAGGGGGACTGGGATAGCTATTTCGAACTGATTAGCTCGGAATAGCTATCCCAGTCCCCTTTAATTCTTCGTTAGCAATCCAAAAATTTAGGAAACACAAATAGTGTCGCAGTAGCGGTTGCTGCCTGTGAGTGGTTCTAGATTGAGCTGATACAAGGCAAAATATTTCTTCCTCCCATATTTGGGCCGACAGGATGTATCAAAAAACATTCAAGACACACACACACACACACACACACACACACACACACACACAGAGTGTTTTTAATCTGCTTGCTCCAGGGGCTCTACTTCCTCTGTTCTCATCAGCATTTCTTCTCCCTCCAGAAAGCTACAGCTATCCCAGCTAAGAAAGCAGAATATTTTGATTCCACAGAGCCTGTGCAGAACCGTGTATATAAGTCCCTCAAGGTTTGGTCCATGCTGGCTGACTTGGAAGAAAGTCTGGGCACTTTCAAAGTGAGTGGTCTTGGTTGGCTTTCCTGCTTGCTTACCCCGGCTGGCATTTCTCCTGGCAAAAAATTTTTTTACACTGGACCATCTTTCCAGGCAGAGATTTGTTGGCCTAAGCTTGGCATCTAGAAGAAACCTCCCATTTTTTGTCTCTTTAGGCCTTTTGAGGTTGGACAAAGTCCTGTAACCAAGCACAGATGAAATGTTTTAAACATAATATTCCCCCAGCTTAGAATCAAATCAAGATATTTCTTACCCTTCTTAATTTGCAAGTGACTAAGAAGTCATCCAAAATAAAAGGTAGTCTATTTTACTCTTCCTCTTTAAGGAATCCAAGCATCCTTTCCCTCTTATTTCATGAGTTTGGCTTGGAAATAATCTATTGAAGCAGTAGGGCCAGAACAGAATTATTGGCACAGCCATCTGTCCTTTCCCCTGAGTAGCTAAAGAAGAATGGTAATTACAGTCTCCCGTAAGTGCATTACTGTATTTCTGTTCATTTAGCGTCTATCACAGTGATGGCAAACCTTTTAGAGACTGAATGCCCAAACTGCAACTCAAAACCCACTTATTTATCATCGGGTGCCAGGTGGGCGTGGCCCACTGGGTGGGTGTGGGCAAGGTGGACGTGGTCATCTCAATGTTGCTCGTGGGCAGGGACTCCTGTGGGGCCAGACAGGGTTGGGGGAGATCCAGGGGGTCTCTGGTGGGTGGGACTCATCCTGTGGGGTGAGGAGAGGGAAGAAGACTCATCCTGCGGGTGAGGGGAGGGAAGGCAGGGCGGGGGGGGCCATTGTCGTAGGGCAAGGCGATGCAGAGGCCAGCGAGCACATGGGGGCTGATGGCGTCCATCAGCAGCCACAGCCTGCCGGCCCCTCAACCGGCGCACTCTAGACCAGTGGTTCTTAACCTTTTTGAACGAATCGCCCCCTTGAGCCAATTAGGAAGTTGTCATCGCCCCCCTCCCCCAACATAACCTATCAATCACAACATAGGAAATAATTCTTCAATTTATGCAAACACTTTTTTTTGTTTTCTTTAAAACTGTCATCAGGACATATCAATGCAAATAATTTATTTCCAGGCTTTTTCCCATATCTCAACTGTTTGAAAAATGTTGGTGCCACCTGTCACTTTATTCCCAAACTTTGTGATACATGTATTTCATTATTATTATTTATTCAAGACACTTAAATGTAATGACCACTGAAAACAAAATTCAATTGCAAGAAAATGAAATGCCCGAAAAGAAAAACAGTAACATTTAATGATTGAATTACAAGTGAAATTTAAGATGCAAAAAGAAATATAAAAAGGGTAGAGGCTGCTGCACAACACGCATGAAGATAAGCGATGCGTATTCACATATGTACGGCGTTCTGTACTGAAGCTAGCTGGAGGAACATTTGAAAACACAATTCAATCCACTAATAGCAATCATCTGATGTTTTTGTACGACAGATATGCAGGTATTCACTGTACGAAAAAGTCTCAAAAGTGTCGCCAAAACTTCTCGCTCCATCACCCCCATATTGCCCCCTTTTTGTTCCTTTGCCCCTGCGTTGCCCCTTTTTGTTACATCGCCCCCCTGAAAAATGAAATCGCCCCCTGGGGGTGATATCGCCCAAGTTAAGAACCACTGCTCTAGGGCTCCACAGCCCACTGCCAGCAGTTCAGAGAAGCCGCCTCTGAGTTCGACGGCCGGCCAACAGCTGAGGCAATGCAGTAGGTCGTGCCCGGGGAAAGGAGAGCATGCGAGGCCAAGAGGGACAGGACGGGGGGGGGAGGGAAACTAGCCGTGCTGGGATGCATCCCGCCATGTGGGACCTCGGTGAGTTAGCGGGCAGCTGCTTGAAGAGGGATGGTTGCCATCTCCGGGGCATAGCATGCGTGCCCACAGAGAGGGCTCTGAGTGCTGCCTCTGGCACGCGTGCCATAGGTTCGCCACCACTGGTCTGTCATGTCACTGATAGAAAGTGTGAAAGGTGGAGGGAGGAGCCCAGCAGGATACACTAGCAAAGCCATTCAGTATCAAATTTAAATGTTTCCTCTCAATTTGGGCATAATTGGGAAGTGAGCAATGAGAGTCTGTGCCTGGGATTGGGGTTCTGGTCCCGCCTAGTATTGAAGCTTTTTTGCTTTGCCATTCCTAGTCTACTAAGGCTGTATACGATCGCATTTTGGATCTACGCATTGCCACCCCACAAATCATTATCAACTACGGTCTGTTCCTGGAGGAGCACAAATATTTTGAAGAGAGCTTCAAGGTGAGTTGGCTTCATCAATGCTTCCTTCGGCCACCTGGGTCTGCATCATTGTAGAAGTCACTGAACCTCGAACATTGCGTGTTGCAGATGGTACATGCAGTGTACGGAAGTAGACTGCACGTGCAGATGGTATACTAGAGGCCTAGTGTGCTGCAGCTCCAAACCAGCTGGAGTACACTAGGATCTTATTATGTACAGTATGTAGCAAAGGATAATTACTGTATTCAATCTCTCTCTTTCTCTTTCTCAAACCTCTGAACAAACTAGCCGACATATTCTATGTTGAAATGGTCTGTGTTTCAGAGCAAATTATAGCTTAGGTCAGGGGTAGGCAACCTTGGCTCTTTTATGACTCGTGGACTTCAACTCCCAGAATTCCTGAGCCAGCCATGAAGTCCATGAGTCATAAAAGAGCCAAGTTGCCTACCCCTGGCTTAGGTGTAGGGACAGCTACAGGGACAGAGTAAGTGTTGTGCACTATAATTGCCATGCATCTTTGCTGTCCTTAGCTATTGTTTATAATAATCCAATTTTTGTTTTAGTTTTCTTCTGGTATGGCTGTCAGTTTTTTTGTTTAATTGGAAAATGTTTTTTTTAACCAACAAAACAAAACAAAGCAAAATATAACACACATACACACACAATATATACTCTCCCTTTTTTTTTACAGCAATTACATAACGGTAATCTATTATTTACATTTCCCCCCTTTATTCTTCTTTAGAATATTTGTCCTTATTGCTCCGTTATTTCTTATTTACATTTTTCTTCCTTCATGTTCTACTTCTTACTAAGAATAATTCATATTATTATTATTATACATTATTATACACATATTTTCACTTTTGACCTTTCCACATTTATTCTCCTCTATTATTTCTAGTCTCCAACCAGACAGACCGCTTGTTCCATGTTATATAATACTCTGTGTCTTCCTTTTCTTTTATCTCTTTTGTTAATTTGTCCATCTCAGCACACTCCAGGATTTTTCTTATCACTTCTTCCTCTGATGGTATATTCTCATTGGAAAATGTTAAACAGAAACATAACTAAGATAGAATTAGCAGTCCCATAGAGTAGAAAGGTCCTAGGATGTCTGATTAAAGGGGTTCTTGGTGGTTTAGCAATTTGCAGGAAGAAAGCTATTCTTTAAAACGTGGATCATTATAGTCAAAGCAGGACAGTCCCATGTGGTATTTATGTGAGCGGGGAACAGGGCAGAGCCTTCTGCAAAACCGTCTGAATGTTTTGTTTGTACCCTCTGTTCATTTTGGCAGGCATACGAGAGAGGCATCTCCTTGTTTAAGTGGCCAAATGTTTATGATATCTGGAACACCTATCTAACCAAATTCATTGACCGCTATGGTGGCAAGAAGTTGGAGCGTGCTCGGGATCTTTTTGAGCAGGCGCTGGATGGCTGCCCCCAGAAATATGCAAAAAGTATGTATTAAATGTCTCTCTAGCAAAAAAGCTGAGTCACAAAACTCTTCCTACTCAGCCAGATTCTGATTATAAGAAAGGTTGGATGGGACATGTCATCGGGACGGTAGTTGAGTATGGCAAACTTCCTAGCCCTCCAAAATAATCCTTATGGATGGACTTGCTTTATTGGCCTGAGAAGGATCACGTGGGTGATCTTGAGGACTCAAAAATGCCTTTTTCCATTGGAAAATGGGTAAAGAGGACTTCTCAAAAGGCAACTGGACTTTCTTAGTTATTGCTTGAAGATGTTTCGCTTCTCATCCAAGAAGCTTCTTTAGTTCAGTTCTTCAGAACTGAAGAAGCTTCTTGGATGAGAAGCAAAACATCTTCAAGCAAAAACAAAGGAAGTCCAGTTGCCTTTTGAAAAAGCAGCTTTGGGACAGCCATGACCTGGATGACTGAGAATCTCCATAGACCTAGAACTCATCTTCATTTCTTCATCATTTAGTGCAGGGCTTTTCAACCTTTTCACCCATTGTACCACTTTTAGGATATGGCAACATCCGAGTACCACCAGTCACCTAGCAAAACTTGATAACCAAAAAAAGAGAAAAAGTGATAAAGTACAGGTAGTCCTCGACTTACAACAGTTCATTTAGTGACTGTTCGAAGTTACAATGGCACTGAAAAAAGTGGCCCCCAAGCCACAGCCGAGCAAGACATCTGCCTGCCCACCCGGTGGCGCTCTTCCTCTTGTCTGAGGTTTTCATTGTTGTGAGCATTTCTGTTGAGGATTGGCAGCGGAGGTGGGGTGGGGGGTATTTGGTTTTTATTCCCCCCATCTGCTGGGTGGTTGCAGCAGCTTTTGCTCACGTGACCCTGGGACACTGTGACCATCACAAATATGAATCAGTTGCCAAGCATCTGAATGTAAATCACAAGACCCTGGAGATGCTGCAACATTCCAGCTGATCAGCGCTTCTTCTGGGCTCAGCAGAAGCGCCAGGATCAGTGCTGCTTTCCAGCTGATTGGTGCTTCTTCAGGACTCAGCAGAAGCACCAGGATCAGCGCCAAGCTCCAGCTGGAGCCTGGCGCTGATACTGGTGCTTCCACTGAGCCCTAACAGCCCCAAAGAAGCACTGATGAGCTGGAAAGCGGCACTGATCCTGGCGCTTCCGCTGAGCTCTGCAGTTCCAGCCATCTCTCGCTCAGGCTTGTGCGGTGCTGCTACCAGTTCAGCTCATTCCCCTTCCCTGCTACCACTTTTCTAAGATGGTCTCATACCACCTGCAGGTGCCAATGTACCACAGGTGGTACCCGTGCCACTGGTTCAAAAGCCCTGATTTAGTGGAGGAGAGCAAGGTGAATCAGTAAGGAAATTCTCAAACAAGAACTTATTTTTGTGCTTTTTCATAACAGTAAGTCTGGATATGAAAACTGTTGACCTGAAACTGAAAGAAGATGAAATCTGGCTCTAATTTTCCTTTTGCAGCCATCTATCTCTTATATGCCAAGCTGGAGGAGGAATATGGGCTGGCCCGCCATGCCATGGCCGTATATGAGCGAGCTACTCAGGCTGTGCTGCCTTCAGAGAAGCATGATATGTACAACATCTACATCAAGAGAGCAGCTGAAATTTATGGCGTCACCCACACACGTAGCATCTATGAGAAGGCGATTGAGGTTAGTTTATTCTCTCTAAATTGCATCTGTCGGTTGGCCATCCTAACCGATACGATTCAGCTTCCTTCATAGAACGACAAGGCTTAATCTATTCTTGCTGGCCAGCCACAATTAAAAATGTGAATCACTTATTTAGAGCCTGTGCATCTGCTATATAAATCTGCAGGTATCCTGAGGTCATAGTTATCAAATCAGACCAATAGGAAAGGATTGATTTTTTGTTGAGTTGATCAGAAAGGCCAGGCAGAATGGCCTGCTCCCTTGGAGAAGTCTACTTTTATTCTTGACTAGGTCTTGTCAAGCAGGAAATGGTCCCCTTTTCATCTGCAGCTGACTGACAAGAAAAGAAAAATTAAAGAAGAACAAGAAAGAAACCAGCCATCAGGATAAAAGGTAGCAGTCACAACAATGGTGAAAGCCTCTATCCCAGGGGTTCCCAACCTTGGCAACTTTAAGACTTGTGGACTTCAACTCCCAGAATTCCTCAGCCAGCAAAGCTTTCTGGGAGTTGAAGTCCACAAGTCTTAAAGTTGCCAAGGTTGAGAACCCCTGCTCTATCCCACTTCATGGTCAGTTGCTCAAAGACTGGAGTGTGAATTTCCAGAACAGCTGAGATGCCTTTAAGACTACCACACGGCAGTGTTAATCCCAAGTGTCTGCAACAGCCTCCATACAGCAGTAGCAGCTTCACAGAAGAGTGACACAGGGAAGCTAGAGAGCAGCGTAGCATCCAGCCCTCTCCCGATCAATCCAGAAGAGGAATTTCACAAGCAATTCCAGAAGAGGGGAAATGGGGTGTTGTGATAGATTGAGACTCTTCCCATAGCTTTTCATTCCATTCATGTGAGATAACAGCAGGGGTACAAAGGGAATCCATTATCTGAAGTACTCTTGTCAGGAAGGCATAGAGACCCAAATATGGGAATCCTCAGCCCTTTTGCACCTGCCACTTTGGGTATAAAAAAAAGAGAGACACCCAAATAGTGCTCAAATAGTTTTAGTTTTCTCCCACTAAAGCAAGAAAGGGACCTGAAGGAGAACACTGTAGCCCGTGACAGAAACCAGGCACCAAGAAAGATGCCAGACTTGCTAGTTCCCGCCAAGAAAGTAGACATGTAAGACCTATGGGCATAGTCATTTAACAATTAAAGGGGAGGAGTTTCCTGGCAAAACACAGGAATCTTTTTGTCTCTCTGGGGTCTTGCTCTGGCATCTGCTTCATCACCAATTCCTTCTTCCATCTGGCCCTCAGCTACTTTGTCTCCTTTCTCCCACCTCACATTGCAGGAGCAGGAGAAGTAAAAGAAAGCCACTTATTATAAGAGGAGTCAAAATAGCATAGAAAAAAAAAAAAATCACAGGTTCAAGAAGCACCAGGGCCCAGGCAGCAACCTCCATAAAAGTCGGAGGCTGATTCAGCATCATTTCACTTATTTTGTGACCTTGCTCATCTTACAGATTCTGCAGGGAGAAGGTCTGTCACAGGCCCCTTCAGACATGCAGTTCTTTGTGGAATGGGAGGAGGAGGAGGAACTTTTTAGAGGGGATGCACAGCTAGCTAACTTAGACTTCACATTAAAAGTATACATAGTATTACTAGATGGCAGGACAAGAAGCAACGGATAGAAACTAATCAAGGAGAGAAGCAACCTAGAACTAAGGAGAAACTTCCTGACAGTTAGAACAATTAACCAGTGGAACAATCTGCCTCCAGAAGCGGTGAATGCTCCAACACTGGAAGTCTTTAAGAAGAGACTGGACAGCCATTTGTCCGAAATGGTATAGGGTTCCCTGCCTGAGCAGGGGGTTGGACTAGATGACCTCCAAGGTCCCTTCCAACTTTATCATCATCATCATCATCATTATTATTATTATTAGACAAAGTGATGAAGATCCTTATGCTGGAATAGGTAACCGTGAATAGACCACCATATGCAAGCCCTTAATGAGGGGAAGATATTCAGTGAATCTCTTGAATTACAACTGATTTAAAGTAAAGTATTCTTAGTTCAGAGCTATTATTTAGATTCCAGCTAAAATATTAGCTTAGAAGGCAGTGTTCTTGGTAGCTATGTCCAGCCAGGAAAGTGGAGGAGCCGTAGACATTGTTGCAAGGTTTGTGGGTTTCCCACATAGGCATGGTAACTTTATTCCTAAGTGATTGTGTTGCCGAATTGTATCTCAAATACATCCGATGCAAGCAAAATATTCAGCAAGTTAAATATTTGCAGGATACTTGGGACTCACTGAAACCAGGCATCCAGCGGTCTCTTTATCTATACAAACCAGGAGCACAAGTTAAGCAGGTCTGTGGCTCCACCATCAGGATGCTGACTAAGATTGTGCTGCATTGGCACATATAACTTGCCTCAAACAGATTTCCAGAAGCTTTCTCAGATGAGATTTTGATCGATAACATTGGAGAAAGTATTATAACACTTGTAGGCCCACCTTAGGGAATACTATCGTTCAAATTGGTTTTATTTTCCTGAAACAAAACTCCTAGATCAGTTCGTATATTCCAATCATTAAAATATTCTGAAAGCCCTCTGGGTAATCGTAATCCTTACCTACTATACTTAGCTCTAGATTATTACTTCATGCCATCCTAGAAGCTGAAATATTGAAGGGTGTAGTACATTTAAATATCCATCCTTTTTTTCAGGTGCTATCAGATGAACACGCTCGGGAGATGTGTCTGCGCTTTGCCGATATGGAAAGCAAATTGGGTGAAATAGATCGAAGTCGGGCAATCTATTCCTATTGTTCACAGATATGTGACCCCCGAGTAAGTGGCTTTTTCTGTGTACTGGAGAACTAGCATCCTATTTGCTTGTGGCAATATTTAGTTGAGAGGAGGAAGAAGCCCCCCATTTTGCCGAAAGAGCAGAAATGATCACTTCCTGCTCAGTTCAAAATACAGTGGTACCTCGGTACTCGTTAATTGCTCTGTGAGGCGCGCTAAGTACCAAACAAAATTTTCCCATAAGGAATAATATCGTGAGTCACAACGCAGCTGACACCAACAGGTTCTAGCTTGTGCGTTGAGTACTAAACAAATAAGGAGTACCGGCATAAAATTTTCGCATCAAAATGCATTGAGTACCAAATTCAGTGAGTTTCAAAGCAGTTGAGAACAAGGGTACCATTGTGTATGCATTGCGACACAACAATCTTATATGTAGTTTTGGAAAAACTAAGGATGGATTCTTCCATCTGCCACCTGATGGATAAATAAAAGTGTGTGTTTGTGTTTCTTTGCTTATGCAATGGATGTGTCTCTGTTGTTTATGACTGCCCGTTCCTGATACAGAAGATAAGAGAGCACAATAATAGTTGACCTCTGTCCTCTTAACCTCATTAAATCTTTCCTTTTTTATATATATCAGAAAGCTCAGAGGAGAGTGGAAACAGCAGTCTTTGAATTGGCTGTCTATTGAATTTTGCCACTGTCTCTTTCCCAGCAGTCTTCAAAACACACATCTTTTTGGTTTCCTTTCCCAGACTACTGCCAACTTCTGGCAGACATGGAAAGAATTTGAGATTCGGCATGGGAACGAAGACACTATCCGAGAAATGCTACGCATTAAGCGAAGTGTGCAGGCTACTTACAATACTCAGGTTAACTTCATGGCTTCTCAGATGCTAAAGGTTTACAGCAATGCCACAGGCACAGGTACTTCTTGCCTTCTCTTAGACGGAGATGAGCTACATCTCCTGCTCTCTTCTAGCCACCCCCGATGCTCATCCTGCTCTTTAACGTTGTCTTGTTTCAGTGTCTGACTTAGCACCAGGACAGAGCGGCATGGATGACATGAAGCTCTTAGAGCAGCGAGCAGAACAACTGGCAGCCGAAGCAGAAAGAGATCAGCCTCGAGCTAAGGAGAAGATCTTGTTTGTCAGGTGAGAGTACTATAAGCAGACTTGTTCATCTTTCCCCCTGAGAAGACTATTTGGATTCATAACATCACCCCAAAAAAACATGATGGGGAAAAATGTGACTGATTATTTGATTTGTATTCAGGAACTCAAGACAATATATATTTAATTTAACCCATCAAGAATCGGGAACAAACAGTTAGATAGTGCCCTAGCTGCTAACATGACTAGAATGAGAACAGGACTGTGGTGTTATCTCAAGGAACTAGCACAATTTTCTACCAAATGGCTATTTCAGCTTTCAAGCGATCAGACGTATTTTTCTAGGGAAAGATGACACCGAAGTATTGCCAAGGACAGCCTTCTTTGCGTTTACAGTTTTGGTACTTTTTCTACAGTGCGGTCTGAATGATCTATGACACATTGGGAACCCAGCAGAGAGTGCTATTTGGCTTTCTGATTTCATTGACTACTTATTTGATTATGTGTCATCAAGATGATATCAACTTTTAGTGACCCCATAGATTAGATTTTCTCCATGATGCTGTCCCTAACCCCAGGTGCTTCAGGTCTTCCACCAGTGCACCCAATGCCATTGTTTTACTGAGTCCATCCAGTTTGCTGCTGGTCTCCTTCCTTCCACCTTTCGAAGTATTATAGCTTTTTCCAGAAAGCTCCATCTTCAAATGATGTAATAGTATGTGAGGAAGACCTTGGGTGATGGAATAAAAGGATGCTCCCTCGGGAATGATCAGAAGAGACAGCACAGCCTGCAGCTGGATAAAGAGCTGGGCAAGAGGCTCAGAACGGACCATCTTTATTTTTCGGGCTGTAAAAGAGATGGCAGAATTGGACTTTCAATTAAGTGAAACATCACATGGCCACAACTTGCAATTTTACTTCTGCAGCTCCCTTAACTGCTTGTTTCAAGCTGGTTGGAAAGCACACAAATGATAATTTTCTTGCTGTGGGATGCTGTGACAATTGTAAATGTGTGCTGATTGCAAAGCATCTGAATGGCAGTCCCGTGGCTGTGGGACACTGGTGATTGTAAATATAAAAGGATTGGCCACAGTCACAACTTCCAACAGTCAGTAAACGAGGCAGTTGGTAAGCAAGGACTGACTGTATTGATTTCTTTGGTTTTTCCAATTATCCAGCTTGCCTCTGCTGAAATGTCTATTAGTCAGCCTTATCTAAATTTAGTTCGAAATCTGGCATTACTTTTTCCATGTAATTCATTGTTATATGATCCTAAGCGCTATTTTGCTAGCATATATAATTAAGCCTATTCTATGACAGTTTGCACCTTCTATCAAGTCTCATTTTTTTTGGAATTGGAATGTAAATCATCCTCTTCCAATCTCTTGGTCTTTATATCGTTCTCCAGATTTGCTTGCATAGCTTGATTAGAACCTTTACTGATTCTTCTTCTGCTGCTTACTCTATTTCTGTAGTTTTCCAGTTTGGCAATAATTAACTTCCTAGTACTAGAGGTTCTTGTAAGTAGGGAGTATCTTTTAGGGTTTATGGATACTGACCACCTCTACTGTGCAATGTTTCAGCATATTCCTTCCATTTCCTTTGATCTCCTTTAAATCAGTTACTATCTCTCCACGGACTTCCTTTTAGCATACCAATTTAAGGTTGGGACCTTATTCTGAGCTCGGAGATATTTTGAAACTTTCCTTGTTTTTCCATCTTCAATGTGTACCCATCCTCAGTGTCTTTATAAATGTTGTTATAATATTGCTTCTTGTCTCTTCTAACAGTTGTCTGAAGCTTTTGTTAAGCTCCCGAGATTTTTATTTTTCTTGGTTTGTTTTCTTCTTGGCAATTTCCACAGTTTGGTTTCTTCTCTTTCTTGGTCTCGGGCAAATTCTTTCCACATTCATCCTTAGAAACTCCTTTGGAAGACAAAGTTATCTTCCTCCTTACCTCAGTAACTGTACCAAGATAGCCTAGACTGAGAGAATAACTTTCCAAAGGACAAGTTGTAATCATCACAGCTTGTGAAGCTGATTCTTCCAGGCAGTGAAGATAACTGGGTGTTTCGAAAATGTTTAGATTAAAATTCCCATCATCCCAGAACTTTAATTAGGTTTATTGAGACTTGTGAAAGTTTCAGTCCGGTCCCTGCCCTGACACAAGATTCCACAAATTATACTGCTAGTTAATCATCCCACTCAACCAAAGAATGAATTCACTCATAACACATTAGAAAGTTTATATGACAGTACGGACATCTCTACTTCAGATGTACAAACGTCAAACTTTTCAGTATGTTTTTGGTTTTTGAAAACATAAAGTCGGGGCAAAAGGACAGGCAGCTCCTTTTATTAGGGAAGGATAAGTACAGGACAGTTCCAGTCAGAATCATGCTGTCAGTTCACTCATCTCCTTTTGCTTATTTTTCAGGAGTGATGCTTCCCGCAGTGAATTGGCTGAACTTTCCAAGCAGGCCAACCCTGATGAGATAGACATTGATTTGGATGACAGCGATGAGAGTGAAGACAATGAGCCTGATGGTAAGAGGGAGGACGGGAACGCAGCAGCCTTCTTTTGGGGCAGGGGTAAGCAACCTTGGCTCTTTTAATGACTCGTGGACCTCAACTCCCAGAATTCCTGAGCCAGCCATGCTGAGGAGAAATGGAGAGGTTTCCAAGCTGAGCCATGCTGGCTCAGGAATTCTGGGAGCTGAAGTCCAGGAGCCATAAAAGAGTCAAGGTTGCCTACCCCTGTGAATCTGGGGCTGTGGCTGTTGACTTTGGTGAGTAGGAACTCTTGTTTTTGAAAAGCCAATACGCCTGGCCTTTTTCTACTAACTATTCTAATTCTTCTCTTGCAGAGGTGCAGCTGGAACAGAAGAGTGTCCCCTCTGCTGTGTTTGGCGGCCTTAAAGATGACTGAGCTGTTTGTTATTAATGAACTGCTTCAAGCTGGAGTAGAGACAACACCTTCCTGGTTAACCAGTGTGCCCTGTAGAGCCTTTCTTTGTGGTTGTGTAAGCTGCTCTTCTCCTTGGCAACTCAAAACATAATAGAGAAAAGAAGTGATTTATAAAACACTGTTGATAGTTGTATTGTATTTAACCGACAGAAAAGAAGCTTTTCTCCCAAATAATTTACCTTTAAAATGGAAGATTTGTGGAAAGGATTGTAATGAATGCAGACACGATTTCTTCATGGGGTGTTTTCTTAAACTGGGGCTTATCTTTCTGGAAAGATGGTGATATCTATTCTTAACCAACTTCGTTATCACGAAAAGCTTTATTATTGCCTGGGCTGAAATCTTAAAATTACAAACAAGGCAATTATGGAAACAAGGGGCGTGGGGAGCTCAATGTATACCATGTTCCAAAGTGAAATAATTGTTTACTGTGTAAAATTAGCCTTCATTCATCGAAATGAACTTTTAAAATGAATGTTCCTATATTTTTATAAACATTAAGAACTGCAGATGTAAACTTTTTTTTTTTTTTTTTTTTGCAATACAAAAGCATAGGCTACAGATTTTCTTAAATGACAGCTTTCCTTAAACTGACATTGTGTAATTTGGAGTCTTCAAAGTATGCTGGAACTAAATCCCCCCAGAATTCCCAGCCAGTATGGTCAGGCACAGGAGAAATAGAAGTTAAGCCTTCTCTCCATCTCGTTTTGATATTTATTGGCCAGGGACAAATGGTAACTAACTATATATTAGCTTTGACATTTAGAAAATTGAAGAGTATGTTCACCTTATGGCTTAAATGTATTTGAACAAGTACGAAAAAGTGGACATGTCCATTGAGCACGGTATAACTTTCAGTTCCACTAACAAGTTTTGGTAGGAATATTTTTAAGATGCATGACAATAGGAGCTAATCCCATCTTGAGTTCAGTCTTTGTTGAACACAGACAACTGCATTTTTCCTCCACTTATGTAGATTTCTCCGTGTGCCTGCATTTTTTTACCTTAAATAATCAAGGGGCAATATTCATTCTAAAATATTCTACCATATGTTATGGAAAGTAGGGGTGAATGAGCACCTTTCAGAACTCTGTGGCATTCAGTTTCTAATTTCAGTATCCACTAGACTTGCACAGAAGCAAAGATGCCTCGCCTGCTTATCGGTGGTACAGGCTTCAAGATTCAAACATTCACTGAGTAATGACCAGTAAAGAGCTCATTTAAGTTACTTTATTAAGCGGGAAGGACAAAAATCCCAACCCACTTTTTACATCAACTCAGCCCTACGCTATACCCCCAGACGCCTACATGACACTCAGTCAGCCACAAGAGACCGGAATAAGGTTGAACAAGACAGAATCAGAGTGAAGCATCCAAGCTGAATTAGACTGGTTCCCTCACATCTTCCCCTACTCTGCTTTGCAAGCAACCTCTATCCAGAGGCATCAAGGTGGGATGGCAAATGAGGCTCACATAATCAAGGGCTACTTAACATTCTGTGCCCAGGCTCCTCTGTCTCTTTGGAGTGCTGCATACTCAGCCTATAGCCTTGGAAGCAGGTAAACAGGGTTTGGAGAAAGAAAGGAGGAAGGAGAGAAAAAGAAAGATGGACCACACTCCTCCCTAAAGTGGTTGGAGTTTGTTTTGGCAGTTCAACTCGGGGTACACAGAGACCTGCTCTATGACTGTAGCAGCCACCAGCTTCTCAACGTGTAAATGACAGCAGCTGCTGAGAAAGAGATCCTGTTAACAGCTCTTTCTCAGCTGTACACCCAATAGCCCTTGTAAATAAGGGAGTAGACAAAAGGGAGGTGTTCAATGGAAAAAGGAAGGAACATACATACATACACACCTTGCTCTGTACTACCTCCACCATGCCAACTTCATATACAAATTCACCCTACCCGCTGTTCCAAATTTGTTCTTTTTTATATACAAATAATTGAAAAATCATTAAATAGCTCATATATATATATATATATATATATATATATATATATATATGTATAGTATGTATAAGTATAAACAGGGAGACCCAAGAAATGAAAAAAAAAAAAACCAACATAGAATCTTCCAGGCAAACAGGAGTCTGAAAAATAGACTCTTCCTTCTGGCTGCGCATTAACATTCAGGTAGTGGTTAGAGGCAAGAAGCAAACCCTTATTTAGGGTAGTATTACTATGGCAACTCTCGAGACTTTAGCTTACGGGACCAGATCCTGGTCTTCCAACCCCATACTGTCCCACAACCCAAAGCAGCCACTAGTAGTCTCATCTTCAAAGCAGGCACCAGAAGAATTTCCCAGATAACTCTGATCCAGCCAGAGACAGTGCTGGCCCAGGACTCGGTCTCAGACCCACGTCTAACAGCCTCGTCAACTCAAGCCATCCAACGCAGAAGGCCAGCTGTTAGATGTCGTGGGTCTAAGTTTAGGCAGAGAGTAGGACTAACACCACATTCTTCAGGTCACAGCTCTTTTGGTGTGCTTGGCTTCTTGGGGGTGCCTGGCTTCTTGGTCTGCCAGAGATGGCCCTGGATAGTGAAGGCGTCCACGCTCATGGACATGGTCTTACTGGGAATCTGAGTGAAGCGCTTGCGATCAGAGCTATACTTGTAGATGCCTTCAATCATGGACAAGGTAATGGTGCGGGGCCCATAGCCTGCTAAACGTGTCAATTCATCTGTTTCCCCAGACAGGGTGTAGAGCGCCCGGAACTGGCAACTTGAATCACGGAAGAGAATGAGGAAGTGATTTGCTTTGCTCTTTTCAATTTCCTAAGATTGAGAGAAAAGAAACATGTAATCAAAGATTAGATAAGGGCAGAGTATAAAACACAAAACAATTCCTGAACTACTGAAGAACCAGAAGAACCAGAATTCTAAGTTATAGATGCTCATCCAATCAAATTAGGAGAGCAATACTAAATGCCCTATTGTTTTCTTCTTCCCACAAAGAGGAAAGACTGACCTTGTTTTATAGTATCGACATCTTGCACCCATTAAAATGACTCAACTGTTCAACAGTAAAGCTTAGCTATTTACATTTCTTAATGATTAAGTTGTTAGTACTTCTCCCTTTCATCACAACTAAAGAATGCAGCTAGAACTTTCTGTTTATTCTGTAACTGCAGTAAACCTTAAATCTTGGGGCTCTTCAGATGTTTCATACTGTCAGCACACAATCAATAGCCAAAGAGTATGGGAAGTGTAGTCCAAAAAAGATCAAGTTGCCTACCCATACCATGATAGTACGTGTCAATAATTCATATACTTAAGGACATCAGAAGGAAAATCTGTTTATGTAGAGGAAGCATCCAGCCTACTAAATTAAGCCAATGCAAATATACTTACAGGTAGTCCCCAGTTAATTGGGGACCAGAATTTCAGTAGCTAAGTGATGCAGTCATAATGCATGATATGTATCTGCATCGCTTAGCAGTGACAATCCCAGCAGCTTCCATTGCCATTATTAAGCGAGGTTCACCAGTTGTTAAGCAAGGACCTCTTCACAACCCCCTCATTGCTTCCAATATCCAAGTCAATGGGTAAGCCAGCAGGGAATTACAAGTCCCAGCAAGCTGACAGGCAGGCAAGTGGCTGTTACCAGGTGAGGGAGGGGCTAGTATGTAATACACGGGGCAAGGCCTAAAGTGGCTGCTCTTGAGCAGTGGAGCGTGTGTGAGGGCCAGTGAGGCGCAAGTACAAGTACAGCTTGTGATGGCTGCTTCCAGGCAGAGGAGGGTACACAAGGAACTGGCATGCCTCGGTGAGCTTTGTGATAGCTGCTGCAAAGTGGGTAACTTCAGAGCAACTTGTGACCTTCCCTGCCAGCTTTCCCATTTATTTTGCTTGTGGGAAGTTGGCAGAGAAGGTTACAAATAGCAATCTTGTGATCACGGGACACTGCAAGTGTCATAAGTGCAAGCCGGTTGCCAAGTGTCTAGATTGTGATTACAAGACCATGGAGGTGCTGAAATGGCCAGAACTTTGAGGACCAGATGTTCAGTGCTGTGCTAACCAGTTGCTGAATGAGTGATTATTAACCGAGGACTGCCTGTAGCTCCAAAGCTATTGATGCAGAGCTACAGCCACAATTGTCCCAATTTTTTAAGGCAATTACTTAGATTTGATACCAACATCTGCACGCTGTGCCGACTGCAAAAAAGAAAGACTGCATCTTTTCCATGGTTCATATTCACCGTGTCTCAACTTACTTCCAAGATACGGATTTTCTGGGGTTCGTTGACTTTGCCAGCGAGGCAGCAGTGAGACAATGCATTATGGATGATGTATTTATTGGACTTGGCACTGGGCTCCTTGTACAGCTTGGGGCCTGCAGAAATACAATGAGGTTAGCATAGAAAGTAGGTTATATTTCTCCCCGTCGGAAGGAAAGCAGACCAAAATAGAGGCATTCATAAACACTTTGCAGTGAAAGAAGATGGAACTGGAATGGTCTTACACATAGCCAAGGCCACTTCAATATGGGGCACTTAGAAGTGTGGAGTCTAGCCAATCACCCTCTACCATGCCAGGAGAGCAAAGCTATGATCTGTGGAATAACAATAAGATTTACCAGTATATTCTGGAATAGAAGCTGGTGAGGAGGCAGTCGATGCGTTTTCCCAGTCACGTTCCCGGTTCTGATTTGGCAGCAACCGACTGGGAGACATTGGCCCAGAAGGTGATGCAGCTCTGGGGAACAGATAAATAATTTAACCCTGGTTTAAGAGAACTGCAATCGTTTCTACACAAATGCATTTTCTTGGATATGGATCCAGATCTAAACCTTCCTCGCCCACCTGCCAGCGATATAGAGAAGCAATGCCTACTCACCGCGAAGCTCTCTTGATGAAGAGGGAGTTGCCAGGATCATTGGCCACCGTCGAAAGAGACAGAGTTGACTGAGAGTATACTTTGTTGAGTTTGGAGCCTAAGAAAAATGGATACCAATAGGAGCTGGCATAGTAGCCTCTCATTTATAACACCAAGAAGCTCATTCATTAATTTTGAGAGTTTGGCAGACCTTGATTTTTGTTATTGGAAAAAAGAAAATCAACGAAGCAACTTCCAAAGATACTAAATCAAAACTAACCATTACATGCAATTAAGCAACTAAGGAATCAAATGCTTGCTTTAAAGGAGAAATACCCTCCATTGTCAGCAGAGCTCAGCTGACTGCTTCATAGCATCTTTAACAAAAATCATTTGTGTGTTGCGATGATGGCAGACCTACGTACAAATCCAGTGGTGGGATTCAAATATGTGAACAACCAGTTCTCTGTGTGGATACTGCTTCCGGAAGTCCATTCTGGGCCTGGGCAACAAAAAATTAGCTACCGGTTCTGCCGAAGTGGTGTGAACTGGCTGAATCCCATTACTGTACAAATCTCATCTTAACGGATGGCACAATTTCACCTATCAGAAAATCCCGCAAACGCTCTGATCTAAGTCACCAAGAATTTTAAAATGATAACCAGCACTGCATTCAGAAACAAACAAGACACTACTGTAGCTGACACCATAAAGGCAAGACCTGACTCTAGAACAGAGAATGGAGCCAAGTATTATCAAACTGATAAAAACCCACTTTCCTTTCCCAAACTATTTTTCCAGAGTGTTGATGCAAGTGTTGAAAATTGTCTGACAAGCTATGTTTAGAAATTATATTAATCCCCACCACCTCTAAGACCACCAGCTATCTATGGCGCAGTTAAAGAAAGCCCAGAATGCACCCAATTGGGTAAGATCAGGTATCAATAAAAAGTAATGAAATCCAGAACTGTACTTATTCTAAGGATTTTGGCCTGAACCTTAACCAGCAATAATCGTCTGGGAATCCCTAAAGCCATACAAGAGATTAACCTAGCCAGCGTGGGCAGAGGGAGAACCAACTAAGACCTCCTCCATCTTTAATAATTCATAATCATCCTGGGGACTAAAGGATAGGCATACAAGTAGACAATGACATCATGATAGAGCAACATAATCACAGTCTCTGAAATCCCTTCCTCACAGTCCAGAGCAGGGGTCCCCAACTCCCAGTCCGTGGACCAGTACTGACCTCCAGCATGCCAGCAACTGGACCGCACAAACAAGCAAAAACCCATCTGTGTGATGCAGGCAGCACCCAAAACCAGGCCCCCTTTGGTCCGTGGAAAAGCCTCTCTCCATGTAACCGGTCCCTAGTGCCCAAAAGGTTGGGGGCCTCTGGTCCAGAGGACTCTTCAGTCTCAATTCTCTAGAGAAACCATGGCCTCCTACAGATTTTTTCCTGTCTTGCTTGAACTGGACTATTTCCCCTTTCCTCCCTCCTGTCCTAACTCTTACCCAGGAGTCCTTTGACAGGGCTGCGGGCAAGGGCAGAATCATCACAGAAGACTGTTTTAGGCCGTCCCTTCTTCAGGGCACGAACAGTTGTGGGCTTCTGACGCAGCACTTTATCTAGATCTTCCATCAATTTGAGTTGATGACGCCTCAGGTACTCTTGGCGCGTGAAGTCGCCACGCCTTGGCCCAACTTCTCCCTCTACTCGGGCCTGCTCATCGGTTTGAGGTCTGGGGGGAAAAAAGGAGTCAGAATTCCACAAGGGATATTGATCAAATGGAAATTTATCTAATTGGCACTAGGCCGAGCGGCGAATATATGACAGCTCATCACATCTTACTTGACTTCCTCTTTCTTCTGTTCCTTCTCTGTCTCCTGCCACTGTTTTCTGCGCCGTGCCTCCTCACTGCGCCGCTGCTGTCTCTCTAAAAAACTGGCACGCTTCTGTGCCATTTCCTCTTCGGCCTTATCCTCATCCTGTATGAAAAAAAACATGTCAGCTGAGTAGCCCTAATGGATCAGCATCAGTTTTGGCTTCCAAAAGAGTCAGGTCAGTCTTATCCTCTCCTCCCTCAGATTGGAGACTCTGACAATCATCTCCCGCTCATCTTGGAGGACTTGCACACTTCCATTCAGGCTACTCATGCCCGTTTCTGTCTGTAGCGGATTTCAACCAAATCCTATTTTAAACCGATGAGACCAAGTGCTACAGTGCGGCTATGTCAGGGGCCGCAGGCTTACTATCAAGATTTGAAAGGGGTCGTGCAAACAGAAGTCAGTAAACAGGTTTTAGCTGCAACGAAGGTTAGTGCCTGCACTTCAGGATCTTCACTCTCCAGCATTCATAACATGAGGTGTACAAGTAGTTTCAATTCTAGATGCCACAGAAATGTGCAGTGATTGCTAGAGAAGTTGCTGCTGCTGTGATTTAGGCAAGATAGAAAAAATGCTCTGAAAATATTTTCCTTATGCAGGAGTTTTCTCAAACAGGAGCTGCTTGCACGTATTCACATGCACAGTTTAAATCTTTTGCTGACAATTCCCATCCGCAAGCTCCTAAAAAAGCTTGTGGCACTTTGGGACACACTTCCTGCTTGACAGAATCTGATATTCCACCTGCTTCTATTATGTTGAACCAACTAGCATTGAAAAGAAATGTTCCCTGGTCTACAGATCATCCAAAGCCCAAGCCAACTTCCTTCCCTTCCCCCCAGAAGGTCTTTAAGAGAGCAGAAAGCTCTGTCAGGTAATTAAGAATATTGTTAGTAGCCAAGAGTTAAATCCTCACCTTAAAAAAGAAGCCCAGACCTGTACGGGGCTCAGAATCCAAAGTCTCAGCAATTGATTCCTCCAGAGAGTCATCCCCATCCATGTCTTCATCATCCTCTCCTTTTAAGCTAGACAGAGGGATTTCAATCAGGCTACTATGTCGATCACTGGGTGAGGAGACATCACTGGTGCCATCACCTGAAACACGAGCATTGCCTCCTTGTGGAGGAACAGAGGCCACCGGCCGCAAATTATTCTGGGCTTCCACCTCTGGCACAGGCAGCTTCTCCTCCTCAGCAAAATGGATGGAGGAACGGGTCTGCACAGAAACCTGGCTTGGGGAGAATTTGCGGAGGTGTGGAAGGGTGTCCACGTTGTGAGGCGGTGTCAGGACTCGTGTGAGGGGTGGCAGCTTTAGCTCAACTGGCCGGGTGTGCTTGGGACTCTTGGGAGGCACCGGGGCTGGGGACTTCTTGGGTGTGGGCTGGGGTGAGCGAGATTTGCGGGAAGGGGAAGGAGAAGGGGAGGACAGTTCCAGTGAAGAGCGGGGAGGAGCTCCCTCGCGGCCAGTCCTCGGGGCTGGGATAATCCAGGCCTGTGCGCTAGGCTTCTTATCCTGCATGAGGCGTTGCTGTTGCTCACTCAGGCGCTGCATGTCCAACTGCAGTGAGCTCAAAGCCGTGTTCAGTTTGGCCACTGCCCGGTTGTAATCGCCCAGGTTCTCATCGCCTTTGGTGATATCAGGAGAGAAAGTAACCTGTTTACTATCCAGACGGGTACGCGGGCTTCCAGCTTCTTCCTCGGCCTCTAGCTGAGCAAGCCGCTCCTCCAGGGCAAGTCGGCTGTCCTCAGACTGAGAATCAGGAGCCTTCTGCAGTTGTAGAAAGGCACTCTTGCCCAAGCGCTGACGGTGCCGGGTAAATATAGCCTCTATGCGTTTCTTCTGAGCCTCAATGGCCCGGCGCTTCTCCTCCAACCGCGAACTCAACTGGCTCATTTCTGAGCTAAGGGCAGGGCTTTGGGCAGGGCTTTCTTCTGATGGCACCTGACCAGCCTCTGAGCCTTCAGAGCTGATCCCGCTGGACTTGCTATCGGTAGCTGCCAGTTTCTTCTTGCGTTCTGCAAAGCTGGTCATGCGCACACCAGAGGCGGAGGAGGCACTGCTCTCTGGCTGTGAACTCAGGGAACTCACACCCGAGGTGGAATCGTCTGGGCCTCCTGCAAGCCGTAGGGGCTCCTCAGCATCAGAGTCCAGACTACCTTCTTGCGCGGGTTCAGCACCATTGGGGGGCCCGTTATGGCAGCGGTAAACTGTGGGCAGGGGAGTCTTTTCCAGCATAGAAGTTTTAGGAGGCTCTGGTGAGTGCAAATAAAAGCCATCAGGGGCTCCCTCAGGGACCAGGCGTTCACTGCTGTGGATGATCTGCAGGGCTTCCTCAATGGTGGGCAAATCAGTGTAGCCATCATTTAAGCCATTCTCTAGAGTCGGTCCCTCTTGATTTTTGTGTCCAGCCCCATGGAGTGACGGCATTACTAATCCATTTGGGGCCTCAGCAGCCTCAGTAGGCCATGGATGGGAGGAGCGAGGCAAGGAGGAATAGAGGGTCGGTGCCAGGCTGTCAGAACTGACGGAACGAAGGATGCCCACGGGGTTCCCCATCACAATATCCACATCACTGTCCAGGCCAAAAGGGATGCTGAACGAGACTGCCTGTGACAAGGGGTGGCTGAAAAAGAGAGGAAAAGAGAGGAATATTAATTGGCTGAGAAAGCCCAACTTCAACTTCTACCTCAGCATTGTATAGCTTCTTTTTCACAATTCTATATCCAAACGTATAGCTACAACATTCTACACGACTCTAACCTAAACATCTAGTATTCCTCACACTTCCTGAGAATTCTAGTTTATAGTTTTAAAGTTCCTGGACTTAAGGAGGAACACTTGGAAGTCTGGGGATGATTCTTAATGAGCTTAAAAAGCCACAGAAATGAGGTGGTAGAGGTCAGGTGCTCTGGTATCAGATGCAGGTAGAAATTTCAATGTCCTATCCAATGTTTTGTTTATTCTCTTAACTAGAAAGCAGAACAAATTATGCAGAATATTTTATTTAGCTTTCGTCGAGCAGTGGAAGGCAGATATTTTTCACATTTAATTATTTAGCCATCTTGCTTTGTGTTGTTTTTAATTAACTGAACTGTTTAACTGTTGATGGAAGTTTAAAGAGATACAAACCAATCCTAAGTACAACTTTGAAAATGGGAAAACAGGAAATCCATTATTTTAATAATTAAATTGGCATACATTTATAAACCAATACCGATTTTATTTTTTTAAAAAAATCATTTACATTATTTCCACCTTGATAAAAGACAAACTCATTTTTGTTTCTTAAAAAACAACAAAGGCAATTATTGTTACAATTGGAACAATTAGAACCAGATTAATTAAATTGCCTTTGTTCAAACTCATGTCTAACCATTTTGGAGTTCAGTGTCCCTAATTCTTTGCCAGCATGGTCTGTGCCACCTCAATTCTTTCAATGGCCTAACCAAGAATTATTATTATTTAGTTTTCTGAACATGTTCAGTATTTACCACACTGTTTCTCAACCTTAGCGGATTGCTGGCTGGAAAATTCTGGGAGTTGAAGTCCACACATCTTAAATGTTGTTGAAGTTGAATCAACACAATTACCATGTGAACAATACTTCTGGTTTCTGCTCCATCTCAGACAAAATGTCCTGCTGCACCTTCCCTGAACTTCCCTGCACTTCCAGATATATCAGAATAATCACAAAGATGCTAGCTGGGAATTCTGGGTCAGAATGCCAATATATTCAAAATTACAATTTGCAGAAAACTCTATTGGTGACTGAGCCAAATCAATCTTAACCTATTACCATCTGTTAAAATACTATTTAAAAATGTAAACAGACACCACTAACTGCCAATTATTCAATTAGGTTTTGCCTTTGGACTCAAACTTTACCTAAGGCAAATTAATGTCCTTGGTATTACTCCTATCTAGTATACAGAAGAGAGACCATTAGGAAATGCCAAGACTTTAGGCTAGACTGGAAAGTGGAAAAACCACTTCCATATGTTGCTAAAAAAAACCACATTACTGTGTCCATTTTAGTAATTTAGCCTTTTACTTCCTTTCTATTATTCCAGCTCATTTCATCTTAGTTTCTGAGTAATTTCCTTACTGCTATTCTTCTTTCCCTCCTTGCCTCACCTAACTTTTGCCACTTCATTATACAAACTTCTGGTTGCTAAAATCCCAAGGGCTGCATAATCAGCAGTTCTGCATTCTTCCCAAATGGTTCCTGGTAGCTCTTCCTAGTTTTTCAGGAGTGTCAGCAAATAATCCACAGTTTCTCCTCCCCCCGTCTCACCTGAGCTGCTTCTTGCTCCATGATTTGCCAAAGCCTTCTACTTGGGACATGGATGTGGAATGATGCAGGGAACCTACGTGCATAAAGACAGAAAGTCACAACAAAGCACAACTCCAAAGATGATCACCCAGTGGTTTCCTCAAGTAGCAGGATTCAAGGCCTGCTTTAAAACAGAATGGCAAGCATCTCAGGAAGATTATTATTGGGATGACAGTTATTTCCACATTAGATCAGTGTAAGGAGAAACAAGCAACATGGAGAAACGGCAACGATATTCTACTTTAGCAGAAGTACCTTTCACAATTATACTAAGATTGGCCAATCTTTGATAATTTTAATCTACCTTATTATTTTTTGAGGTCAGAATTTCATTAAAATCCAAGGCTGATGATTTGCATACAGTACAATCTTAAGCACGTAGGTTTAGAAGTGTCACTGAACTCAGTGGGAAAATGTGCAAAGAAGTAAGCCACAATTGCTTTACATAATTGAAAACATCTGGTGGAGTACATCCTTATCACATAACTAAACCAACAAAATTAAATGTGCCTCCATTTTCCCTGACGTGTGTAGTTCACAGCCCAGAATAACTGGAGGGCTACCCAGCACTGAGCATGCAAAACCACCCTGAAATGCTGGAAGCCAAGATCAAGATAACCGTTTAGATTTCCAAAAGCCACATATGAGTGGCTTAAGCGTGTACTTCCAGCAAAACTTTTCTTTTTCTATATCTACATGAAAGGTACTTGGTACCACAAGACGGAGCCAGATCTTACCTAAGGAGCCACAGAGCGGTGACTGTGACTGTCCTCCAGGCAGCAGTGGGTGGCGCAAGCTGAACACAGGGGAGCTACTACAAAACAAGAGCAAGAAGCAAAGATTAGATCAAAACAGGGATAATGTTTCAGGTTGTTGCACACAAGAAGACAGAACTATAGCCAGAATATTACAGGACTAATAGCCAGGATTTGCATCAATAAGCAACAAATCTCCCTAAAATAGTTCTGTCCCCTGGGATGGGAGAAAGTAAGAAAGCAGGAGGGATGAAAAAAAACTCGAAAAGAAATTATACAATCGTAAAATTACTACACACAGACACGTATATAAATATGACATATGTCTATATAAGGTGAAGAGTCAGTCAGTTCATTCATTTGGTAGATCAAATGATTGTATATTCACTGACTTGTAGAAACAAGTTATTCTAATTTGCTGCCTACAGGCATTCCCATAACTTGCAAATGAGAGGAGAGCTGTGCCAGAGATAAGATGAAAGGTTTTTTTCTGTCCTTCAAAAAAACAAAAATTTTAACAGCCTGAAGCAATTTGGGAATTGCATCGTTGGCCAAGACTCTTTCCTCTATACATGCAACTCAATCGAGGTATATCAAGGAGGCTCTCCTGATCAAGAATTAGATCTTGTGAGAACAAGTAGCAGTCTACTCTTACTTCAGAACAACCCAGACTCAAGTTTTTTCCCCTGAAGCCAAGGCAGGTTCTACAGCTTGAAACATGAGGAGGCTTCAAGACACAATAACACACACAGTGAGTTCTCCCCACCCTAATAGCAGGAATAACTCCTTCCAGATCCAAGTTTACTTCAAGAGACTTCTAGCATGTAAAAAGGCCTGTGGGCAAGCATCGAACTATCAGCAGGAAAGTCAAGTTTGGGAACCCTGGATTAGTGCCGTGTCTGAAGTGAAAAAAAACCAGGCTCTGAAATAGACACAACCCAAAAGGTACTTGGACATATTACAAAAGGAGAATCATCTTTATTAAAGATTTCAACATGTGGTCCGGGGACCAGAAGTCCATGGAGTCCTTGGCCCAGTACCAAAATAAAGAAAAATTAAAAGCCAAAATCTGGCAAGATTTGGAAGTCTAATCAGACCATTTTAGTCCTTTTCATGTAAAACCTGTTATATTTAACCTTAGGAAGTCACAAGCACCATTTGCAACATGCAATGCATGTTCCATGGTTCCCAGAGACCAACTTAGCATTTGGATTAGATTAGGTGACAGAGCAACAACTTTCTCCACTGCCCTGGGTGGGCGGGGGGGGAGATCTGGGGGCAGACCAAGTATATACACACTTTGCCTGCTCTCTACCTTTCCACGTAATGTCACACAAAATGGCTGAATCAACCCTTACTAAGGTAAGGCAGCTCTTTTTATATAATCAGAACTCTTGGCAGGGGATGACAAGGAAGAACTGTTGTTAAGTTCCTTTAATAATTTGACATATAACTACTTTGCAGGAAAGGATCTATTCATGAGATACAATCCATTATCTGTCTTTAGAAATCCTCAGTGTTGCTTCCTGATACACAGAATCTTAGCTACCTGCTCCCAGCACAGGGGAGACAGGACACACATACCACAGGGGTAATTGTAGGTGGAAATATCAAGGACTCACTCACCTTGTCTTCCCACTATTTGGTGCTGAAGCATCATTCAGGCCAGGGGAATCTGAAAGAGATCAGCAGCTTTACTACAAAAGCAGGGAAGGGGGAAAAACAGAGATTTCAAACGGGCAATTATGCTGGTGGAAGGTCAGAAGAGGGAGGAAGTATCAGCCACCTGTACCCAGATGCAGGAAAGAAGCCTGCTCTGATCTCAGCTCAGAAAGGAGACCATTGTTCCAGAATGGAGCCGTGCCAGATCACAGCAGACTTTGCTGTGGCTCTACAGCTTCACTAGCTGGGATGTGGTATTTGGCATAAAGAGCAACAGTGATAGTCCCCTATCAAATGCCAAATTACAGCTGTGGGGGTGTGCATGTATACGCTGTACACAGGTTGGCTATATACCAGATTGCTCCAGTTTGACCAGTTAGACAGGGATTCACCATGTGGTATACCAAATAAATGAGAAAAATCCTATGTTCATGAGAAAAGAGGACAGAAGTGCTTGTAATATACAAACTCCAAATCTCTTGCTTCTAAGTTCTAAAAAATTGGAAGAACCTGGATGTTAACAAGGATGCAGTAATCAATGCAAACTTCTGAGGAAAAAAAATACCCAGAATACTCTACAATGGATACGAATTATATGAAGGAAAATACTCATTCTTTTAGTTAATAAATTATATGAAATTGATCTGGGATGTTTGGGATACTTAAGCTATGCTTTGGCCTTCCTGTCAGAAAACAGCCTAACAGATTGTTTTCAGGTTTAGAACTCTCTAAGAAAAAATATACAATCTGTGATCGACTCCCCTAAAATGTGAGAGCCTGAATATTTTTTTAATACACATTTTATTGGTTTTTTAAATTTTAACAAAGTGCTTTTTTAAATTTTAACAAAGTGCTTTTTTAAATTTTAACAAAGTGCTCAGGAAAACACCGTGGTGAAAGGGTGATCAATCATAGCAAAACATTATATATAAAAAACTAAAATTAATACCTTAAAAAAAGAAAAAAATCCTCCCTCTATTTCCTCACATGATATAACAAAATTTAGTTTAATCTATTTCTTCTTAAAATTCAATCAATCCATGGAAGCATCCCTACTATTACACCTACATAAATCACTCCTGCTTTTAAGCTCCACTAATTTCAATTAAAATTGAGTATTTTTTTTTAAAGGAGCAGCGTTAGTTGTAGAGCTGCAAGAAGTGTGAAAATATGCAACTGAAAATTAAGATGGTTGCAGCAAAGATGTCTGCACATCCTCCTCTATTACCCAATGGCCTTTCCTTTTTTTTTTTCCATATCCACTTCCTCATATTCAGAGGCACATTAACTTAATACGCCCACCTAGTATCTCATTTTGCATAACCTGTCCTGCCTAATAGCAGCTTCTACATTACAAGAGGGCAAAGGCCTGATAGTTGTGGAGAGACAAATAGTTCTCTCATGAAGATATTTTGTTATAAGGCCCAGGCATGGCAGCGAATGGACATACTATCTTCTTACCTTGAACTCTTGGCAGTTCCTTTGGACACACAAAATCTGGCTTTACTACCTCAAAGCACAGAAACAATTCAGCCAGGAATACTCCGACGTTGACCTGGGGAAGCAAAGCAGGGAGTGAGCCAAGGGTCCTGGGGAGGGTGGGGGGGGAAACATGTCTCTCCCTTGGCTTGAATTTGAGCAGGAGGGAAGCACTGGGGTCTCTGCCCTATACCGCCCCAGCAATTCTCAGAATGCAACACGCAAGCAGGGTAACAATTCCATCTTCGCACCCAAATCTCTCTTTCTTTCCAGCATCACTCCAGCCTCTACCTTAAAAGGGCCTCGTTGTTTCTGCACAATCAGCTTTTAATTAATGTGGCTTGAGACATCAGCCAAGACTTATTAGGGCGAGACAGGCTGAGTGCTGGTACAAAACAATAATCCCTATTTACTCCACAGGAGAAACTTTTCTGGATGTGGGACTAGACATCCCCATTGTGTCAGGGCAGCCATTTACTCCAGGGAGCTCCTCTTCATTCAATTAGGCAGGCTCCTCCCTGCACCTTTCTGCCTCTCAAGTAGCAGAGCCTGCCGTTCTCCACCCAGTCCCAGGACTCACCCTTAGCAGTGGGGGCATGTAGAGCAGGTCCTCCAATGACAGGAAACAGGAACCACCCAAATAATCTGAAGAAAAGCCCTGGATAAGCTGCAGGTTATACAAGCTGTCTGCCACCGACATTGTCTCCTTCAGGCACACATCTACCAGAGAGCACACAAGGAGGTTAGTGGCAAAAGGAAACGAGGGCCATTCATAGTGACTCTGAACAGCTGCCCCATCCTCCCACTCAGTCCCAGAGCAAGGCTCACCCTCAAGGCGTATGAGCTGCGGGCAGTAGTAGTGGATTGTGGCAGCAATGGCCCCTCCACTGGCCAGGTCCTTTATTCCTGTGATGGCAGGGAAACACGGCGTCTGTTTGGGCAGTGCTTTATCCTTGCGATAGCGGATCTGAGCAGGACAAAACAAAACAAAAAAAATGCAAGGAGAATTCAAAGTCACGATTGTGGGGTTTGGCCCCCATGTGCCAGAGAAGCTGGAACAATGCCCTCCCGTCTCCATGCCCCACGCTCGAAGCTCCTCTGGTCCCATGCAGCACCCCTCACAAACACTAGCAGGGAGAGCTCCCAGCGGGTAAAGGACCAACTGAAATCAAGCCACTCCCCTCAAAGATAGCACTCCCCTCCTCTGGATGCCAAGAGCAAACTGCATGCAGGGAAGGAGACATGATATAAAAGCAGGAAGGGATGGGCAGGCAAGAACTTTGCAGGAGCCCCGGAGACGAGACGGAAAGCAGGAAGGAGGACACAGCCATTATTGGAGGGGGGGGGAAGGTCATTTCAGGAACACTTCTGAATGATCTTAAAGAACAAGAATCCTTTCCCACTATTTAGTCCGAGGGGGGCCAGATCCCAGAGGCTAGATCAGCCTTTTGTAAGCAGATGCCCTATATCTGCATGACACTAAAACACTAAAAATTCCAAGGTAGCATGGCTAACCATCAGAGTGACTCTAGGCTGGGACAGGGTGAGGCGTGGCCCCACTAAGTCCAACTGAAAGGATCGACTTTGGAGATAATGGAAAAGTGGAAGATCCAGTTGTCAGTTCCTCCACCATCATCACCAGCTTAAAAAAAATTATCAACTATCCTTTACCACTCTGTATATGCTTGTCCTCAATCCCAGGACACAGCACACAAGACAACAAAGGCAGCACTCCCAGCAGAGACACACAGAGAGCAGGGCAGGTCACACATCAAGAGTGCACATGGCAAGGAGGGGAAGGAAGGAAGGAGGGAGGGAGGGGGGGGGGGACACAGACAGGCAAACACAGATACTGAGCAGGCCAGCGAAGAGGAGGAGAAATAAAAGGGAGCAAATGGGACACCTCCATTCCTGCTGAAATGAGCTGGAGGGAGGATCAACAGGAACTGCTGGGTGGCATCTAAGAATTGGCCAGACTCAACAAGCTTTGGAGAACAACTTCCTGCTCTCCATAACCTGCAGAATCAAGGAATTCAGAATTCAGAGACTAAATCCCTCTTCTAACCTGTTGTCTAGATATCTCCTCCAGGGAAGAAGATGGGGAGCTAGAGTATGCAACGATTAAACTGATGAACATACACACCTATAGGTGGTCTTCCTAAAATTTGATTGTACTTATAATTCTGGAGAGAATACAGAAATAGTCTCAAGTAATAAGGCATCTTGCTGACAATGAAAATGCACCCTCAAAATCCCCAGCTCTCATTCATTGCATTTTCATCCTAAAGAGATGCAAGATCATTACGGTCCTCAGTTCCAACTAGGACGTAAGGCCAACAGCCATGGAGAGAGGGATGGTCTCAAGTGCCGTGTGCAACTGCACCCAACAAAGAAAGCTGTTAGATTAAAAACAGCTGAAAAAATGGTAGGAGGGCGCAGGGGACAGCTCGCCTCTTGAGAAACCCCAAGCAGTTTGGGGCTGCATGGGGGAAAAGGGCAGACCCATTGCAGCAGGAACAGCCAGAAGTTCAAGAACAGCAACCCAAGTGGATGGCAAAGAGGTGCAGGTGGGCGGGCAGGTGAGCACGCCGATGGATACATTACCACAGGAGGCTTATTCCCCGACTCCTTCAAACAAAAAGCGATGGCATGCTGGATGCAATAGCAAAGAAAAGAGAGAGCCTGATCAATGCACCCACCAGGAGGGAGAAAGAAGGGAAGGGTTGCTGCCTTGCAAGGCTGGGGAAGGGGGTCCCTGATGTGGGGAGGGGCCACCAGTACTTAACTTAGGCCTGAACTAGAGGAATGCTTCCCAGCATGCACTTGAAATCTTGAGAACCCCTCTGCCTTCTGGATCATCCCATCTCCTAAATACCAACACACTGGATCTCAACAGACCTGGAGAGATTATCCTTTACACCAGAGGTGTCAAACTGCCGGCCCACAGGCTGGATGCATCATGCCGAAACCACGCCCACCACAGCTCCGGCAATGGGGGAAAAGTCACGATACGTTGCGACACATCACGTGACATGGCAAGTTTGACACCCCTGCTTTACACCATTGTTTTTCAAACTTAGCAACTTTAAGATGTGTGGACTTCAACCCCCAGAACTGTTGGCTGGGAAATTCTGGGAATTGAAGTCCACACATCTTAAAAGATTTCAAGTTTGAAAAAGATGGCTCTGAGACTTTATTTAGCTGCACCAAGTACAGCAGGACAGCAGGCAAAGGGAGGAGGGGGCAGAAGGCAACACAAAGGGGAAAAGGGATAATGACATGCCAGGTAACTAGCATGCGGTTCCTACTGGCAGCTCCAAGCATGAACTGCCCTGCTCTGGCTGTCTCTTAACCCCTCCCTATAAATAACAAGTGGGCTTTCTGTTGATTTCTGAAACCAGTGCGTTAGACTCCCCACCCAAATGCCTGCAACCCCAAGAAGGCTGGGTAATCAAGGCAGAAAATGAAGACACATATGAATCCACCTATATTTGCAATGAATAACCTGTTCCTCCAGTGCCCCCAGAGGAGGACACAGGGAGCTAAGAGAGACCAAAGCAGGTACAGATTGTGAGTGGAAGGAGGAGGGTTAGAGAACAAAGGATGCTGGGATATACCAGCATCCCAGCAGCTGGAGTCTCCTATGGGAACCTTCTGAGTCTCTGCCACAGGTCTTCCCTCTACCCCCACATCATCTCAGTTTAGGAGATTGGTTGCTTGTTGAAACAGACCAACCAAGTCACCCAAAATCTTCTCCAAGGGAAGCTCTACCTAGGCACTACACAGGGACCTCTGTCCCAAGGTCCTAAACCCCCAGCATCCTTTGCTCTGGGCCCCCCTGTCATGCAGCGCAGGAGCCAAGGCAGCAGGGAGATAATAAATAAAGCCACCCACTTACAGGAACCAGTTTCCAGTACCACCTGGTGGGACACTGAAGCAGAGGAAGGAGAGAGGCCAGAGGGAGAAGAGGAGAGAGATGCAGAAAAAGACAGCTCGGTCACATACCACACCTCGACTGTATTCAGCACAGGCAACCAAAGAGGCCGTGGAGCTGGGATAGGGGCACTGAGGCCACCAGGAATGGAAACAGGGTTGCCCCTCATCTACTCCCCACTGCTCAATAGTTCAGCCCAGCAGAGCCAGCCAGCCCCAATGAACAGCTTTGGGGGGGGGGGAAATAAAGGGTCAGCGTTTGCTGGCAGTCAAGCGGGCCACCCACAAGGTGAGACAGGAAGTCAGCCCAATCAGAGTGGCCTTGGCTTTACAAGTGAAAGAGAGGCCTTCTCCCAAGAGGAGGGAGGGTGGAAGGAAGCAAATTCTTATCCTCCAAGGCAATGGTGAGGGAAAGGGGCAACTTGTAAACATAACAAAGCCAGTGTGGGGAAAGCTCTTTCAATGAATGCAGCAGCACCCCTAATTGCTGCCACCCCCAAGTTAAACCAGAGTCTGAACGCCACTCTCCCATCCTCCCCCTTCCCCTGCTTCTCTCAGGAGGATAGCCATAGCAGGAAAGCACCCACACCTTGGGGCCACTGCAGGAAGCTGGGGTCTGGCCATCAGTTCCAGGAGCTGAACGCTGAGAGGACTCCTGATCCGCAGTCTGTTGTATCTTGTGAATTATCTGCAGGGCGGCAACAAGGAATCATTTGCAAACATATGCAACACAAAACATTGGGCCAGATGCGGCTTTCTTTCTTCTTCATCCCCTTTTCTCCTTTTTCTGGTCCTAAACCATGGGCCCTTGTGGGTTTTGCTTACTTTAGGCCAGGGGTAGGCAACCTTAGCTCTTTTATGACTCGTGGACTTCAACTCCCAGAATTCCTAAGCCAGCCATGCTGAGGAGAAATGGAGAGATTTCCATGCTGAGCCATGCTGGCTCAGGAATTCTGGGAGTTGAAGTCCACGAGTCATAAAAGAGCCAAGATTGCCTACCCCTGCTTTAGGCCATCCACATTTTTTCATCATCTTTCTCATGAGGACATAGTCTAAGAATAATTTAGTACAATATTGCATTTTCCCCCTTTCCTCTACCCTTGAGATGAACTGCAGTCTTCTGCCACTATTCATTCCTCTGCTCTTAACCTTCACAACCTAAGCCTTCTTCAATTTCCAGGCTGGGCTGAAGAAATGGGGGGCCTGGGGGGGGGAGGGGAAATAATAATTCTAATCTCACAAATCTAGACGGGATTAGGTGGGGAAGTTGATCTAAGTAATCCAACCACACTTAACCCAGCACTGTATTTCACATGTCATCAGTAGCATGTACTTGGGCTAAAGAGGCAGATTTCAAATGTGTTCTATCTGGCCTCTCTCACATGGATTGGTATGTGCAGAAAATGGGATATTCCCATGCATAAGCTCCTTGGATGGAGATAAAAGAGAAAAAATGTAAATGAATTAACATTTAATACCATATCTATCCAGCGTAGGAGTTTCTGGTCCCAAGAGATGGCTGCTGGCTCAATGCCCAATGCAACATTTAATGAACTGGTGGCTTCCAATGCAAATGCTGTCATCAGAGAGTCAATTAATGCCAGGTGTGCCCCCTACAAGTCAAGCAGGAAAAAAGAGAAAAAAAAAAAAAGAAAACTGGAATCAGAAAAGCTACAGTACTCTTAAGGCCATCCTTACTCCACAAATGGGAATCACATACACTGGCACTGTCTTCCAGAGTATGAAATGACACAAGGACTAGTACCAATGATGGGGTAGACAGAAGCAAGCTTAATCTCTCATTACCACACTGGTCTTCCATATTTCAACTGAATGTAAATCTGGAGCAGGAATAGCTTTCAAAATGCTTCATCATTCAATAGGTTCCAAATTTTCAGAATATAATTCAACAACACATTCGCATCTTTGATCCTTATTTCTTTTTTCCAAATACCCTATTTATCACCATAAAAATATTAAACCAAAAGCGTGTCAATGTACAGCAGATCCGAAAATAGACTCATTCTTCCAAGGTACTGCACCTTTCAACAATAAAGGCTGAAGCCCAATCGTTGCCATATATTACCCAGTAGGTCCAATACACTTGAAAAATAATCTTATGTTGAATTATTCATCTTAAAGTCATATGTTTTAAGGCAATCACCCAAAATTATCTGAATAGAATTTTCCAACCATAAATAAAAATTAACTCTGAGGTAAGGAACTTCAGAAATGCTTGGAAGTTTATTAGAACATCAAATATGACTAACCTATCAGGCACAAATTGCAAAGGACCACAAATCCTGGCAAAAGTATGGTGACAACACAGTTCTTTCTGTTTGATTTGAAGAAGTTAATTTCCACTATAATCCCATCTCTACCTAAAGCTAGGTTGGCCATTTTAAGATTTTAATACTGTTAAGAAATACCTGGGTAAACCACTACATATGCCATCTGCCAGTCCTCCAGAATCTTGAACACAAAATCTTTCAACACCGCTCAACAAAATATCAGATCCAAAAACTGCTGATCCAGAAGTAACAACTCTTCAAAGCCTCAGTGAGAACATCAGCCGAATAATCCAATTGCCAAAGGCATTCTACTATAAGGGAAAAAGTGAAAGACAGGTCCTCTCCACGGATCTGTTTTCCTTGTTACCTTCTGGGAGGAGGCTTCATGGTATCCATAGCAAAACATCCAGATTCAGCCATAGTTTCATTCCATGCAGCATTAACCTTGTGAACTCTCAAGCTTCTTCCTTCCATTATATATTCAAGATGGACAGTATTTAATATTTATTTGTTATGTATATGTATGGGTATGGGTTTGTACATGTGTTGTTTAGGTATGTGTCATGTATGTGTTTCACTTTGAAAGCGGGCAACTAAATTTCATTTTTGATGTGTGCTGTTGTATCCACAGTAAAAAAAATGACAATAAAGGTTATCTTATCTTATCATTGGTGGGATAATTCCCAGGTTTTTATTTTGCTGCTCACTGCAACTCTAAAGTAAACGAATACAACATTTCTCAAATATTATAGCTCCTATCATTAAAATATCCACTACAATATCTACACAATGTAAAGGGCTAAACACAGTTGCTGCCAGTAAACCTAGAAGCATAGCATCAACAAATGGAAACTTGTCCATAGCACTGACTCAAGGAATTTAATCAGTTACAGTGGTTTCTACTTGTTCAATTTCTCTTAGGTTCGGTTTTCCAAAGTTTGTTTGTTCCTCATTACTGCATCAGTTGACAATTTTTTAAAAATGAGTATGAAGATTTGCATGAATTTTAAATTTGAATTGTACTGTAGGATTTAACACAAGACAAACATCAAATACAATTACACTTCTAGTTCACAGAGGTTCAGAAAGTGCAAATTAGGTAAGCTTAAATTAAAAATTGAACTGAGCTAATTTCTCAGCCACCCTTCAGTGTTAACTTAAAAAGGAAAACTAGAGACTCAATAAACTGCATTTACTTAAGGAGAGGCAGAGAACCTATATCTACAGCAGTGCCTATGTCTAGCGCTACTGGAGTTTCTACAGTTGCAAAAAGGTAACAAGAACAAAATAGCAGGATCCTGGTTCACTCTATATTCACACGGTAGATTAGCAAACAGAATCAGATGACAAAGCTTTTCTTGCTCATACCAAATCTGTTGCTTTCCACCAAAAATGCTTTCTGCATATAGGGAAAGCCTAGGCTTCATTCTTCTCTGCAAATCTAATTTTCTAAGAAAACCTTTCTAAAAAAAATAGGAATGCGGATAGTCTTAAAAGTGGGAAGCATATTATTATTATCATTATTATTATTACTATTACTATTATTATGTGTATCTTTGAACATCCATTCAAAGAGAAGGATGAAGTCAATCTATATTTGTAGCTGGTGGATGACTTCATCGCATAACCTAAATCCTGGGATGCAAACCAGGGATCAAATGAGTAAGGTCTCCTAGTAAGGGTGACTCTGAACAAATGCTTGTTTGTGTGTGTGTGTGTGTGTGTGTGTGTGTGTGTACATGTTGTGTATACATATGTGTGTGTGTGTATATCTATGGCATATATATATAAATTTTACATCTGTGAAACGAGATGAGTATTGTGTAAACATTTTCCCAAATCAACATATATACAACTCTACTCTCTGAGGATTGCAGATCTGCACAACAAAATCCAGTACATATTTCTTCACTATTATCTCTGTTTCAGACCAGAGCCCCAGCCAGTAAATCTGGGAATTTAAGCAATATAAATCCTACCAAGACAGGTTCTCTAAGAGTAAGAAGGCAGTCCCAAGGAAGATCTCTGTTGATTAAAGGACCACAAAACGTTCAGTTGTCCTGGATGTTAAGTCTTGGAACTGAACTATTTGACAGCAGAACATCCTTTGCCTATTGATTAAGCCCAGTTCTCACAGAACTGGACTCGTTTCTTTGGCCCAGGGCTTTTTAACAGAAACAAGACCCAATTTATATAGCAGGAACTTTCATTCATAAGAACGTGCAAGAGAAGATTGTGAGTCAAAGGCATCTGGACCCTAAAAAGTTGTCTTGTATGTACCCGAACCTGCAACCTAAATGTTGGAGATGTGGTTGCTTGGATGCAACCTATTTTCATGTTTGGTGGACTTGTAAAAATATTAAAGCCTTCTGGTTTATGATTTGGTGGAACATTCAAAAGGTTTTTAAAAGGAAGATTAAGTTTACTCCCCAGTTATTTCTTTTGGGTATTCTTGTGGATTTTGATGTTAAAGAAACTATTTTAATGTTGAATTTAATAACAGCAGCAAGATTATTGGTGGGTCAATACTGGAAGAAGGATACTCTGCCTTCTTTAGAAGAATGGGTATTTAAGGTTTCTAATTTAGCAGAAATGGCCAAAATTTCTGCTTATTTAAAGGACCATTCACAAGAGAGATATTTCAATGTATGGAGAAGATGGATAGAATATGTTCAGAAGAAGTATGGAACTACAAAGTTTCATTTATTTTATGAGTAATGAATTTGTTTATAAACTTATGATGTTAAAGTTTGAAGAGAGTTAAGGGTTAGTATGATTTTGGTTATTGTATAATTAGTAAACTTAAATAGATTATGTTTAATATATTTGTATAATCCTGTACTTAGCTCTGGGAAGTCAGGGGGGAGGGGGGTGGGGGAGGGGAGAGGGGGAGGGGGAGGGGGAAGGATGGGTTGAAATTTTAGTAGTTCAGATAAGTAGAAATAGTTTTTATTGTATATAATATTGAGGTTTCAATCTGGAGAGAGGAATTGCTCAGGCATTTCCCCCGGACCGCATCCGGAGTGAAAGGATAGAAGAAGGTGAGAAGTAAGTAGGAAGGTGGAGGAGAAGGGGTGAGGGAGAAAGAGAAAGAAGAGGGAAAGAGGTAAGTTGGTTAGAGGGTGGATGCGGTTTGGGGGGAAATGGGTGAGCAATACCGAAAATGGTCTGTATTAATTTGTTTTATTTTTTATCTGAAGTATTTTTAATATTGTATTGTATTGCAAAATTGAAAATAAAAATTTTTTACAAAAAAAAAAAAAGATTGTGAGTCAAAGACTGGATGGGTCTGGCTCCCACTTATGATGACACTATTTATTAACACAAGGTGAGACCTCAAACCTGGATGGGTCTGAAAAGAGGTTTGATAAATTAATGAAAAACAGGGCAATTAATGGTTATTATTCATGATGGCTATATATTACCTCCAGTATTGGAGACCATGTGCTATGGCAGTGGTGGCGAATCTATGGCACAGGTGCCAGAGGCAGCACTCAGAACCCTCTCTGTGGGCACGCGCACTGTCCTAGGCCTTCAGCTGGGTTTTATAAAACCTTTTCACTTTAGGCCTCCGCCACATGTGCAAAAAAAGGGGGGGGGGTTTCAATCAGTCAATTTCAACTTCTTGCGGGAAAAGAAAAGCTCTTGCAAAGTTGGAATTGATTGAACTTTTTAGTCCCACGCAGTCTGCCATTACCACTGCAGCCACACCCAGCCAATGGGCCACGCCCAGCCAATGGGCCATACCCACCCGACACTCGGCGATGCATAAGTGGGTTTGGGGTTGCAGTTTGGGAACTCAGTCTCTAAAAGGTTCGCCATCACTGTGCTATGGGCTACTGGCTCCTTGGAAAATAAGCAGAGAATATTATCCATTCTTGTCCAGCTTATAGATTTCAGAGGCCTCTGTTGGATTAGAAAGGCCTTTGGGTTTTATATTTTAATCCACTAGAGAATGTGAATTCAGCAGATGCCTGGCAGCAACTAAATCTTAGAAGCCAGAACTTTGTAATATTTTCTGAGCCAAAAAAAAGAAAAAACCCAGCACTTGAACTTTGAGTTATATGCTAATGACAATACTCTAAAATGGGAGTAGAGCCAGAACAAAGTAGGCAAGACAAGGAGAAAAAAAATCAAATTCATAGCATCTCCCTTGTATCTCAATAAACATTACTATGCAAAAACAACTTCTGAGGGGCTGTGCTGGTCCTGAGGTTGAGCTGGTTCATCTTCAGTAAACACAAATATTGAATCTCGAAATACGTTTATAGCGCACTCAGACTTTCCTAAGATGTTAAATACTACAGCAAAAAGAACTTCAGCATCAAAAAATAAATTCACAAGGTAATTAATAAACCCTGGGAGAGAGTTAATTGGAAGGAGGAAGAAAGCAGAAAAGGAACACCTTAAGCCTGAAGGAAAACCTGAAAACAAGTTTTCATGGCAAAGCTGTTTTTTAACAAACCTCAAGAGATTGGATGCAAGATAAAATGCACAGCAAAAGGCTACTCTGCTTCCCAGTTACTCCTCCTTTGCTCCAAACATTGGGTTTCTCTCCCCACAAGGAAAAGGCACAAACCTAGCCCAAGCCAAGGTCTACAGGTTTGAATACATGATAAGACAGGATAAATGCATGAAAACTGTGTCACACAGGCCAGGGAAGTAGAATAATGGCCATTTTCAACTCTCAAGTGACATCTTTTGTGACACATTTTGCTGGCAATGAGCCAATGTGATCCCCTTCAAAGAGCTGCTGATCCTCAGCTTTGTTAAACCCATCTTTGAAGAGGATTCCAGAATCGCAGGGCACATGAGCCTCATAATGCTGAAAAAAAGACACAGCTGCATTAATGAGTAACAATTTGTATTGACTTGCTTTTGCTTTCCACAGCATTTATTCAGAACCAGATTCAAAGCAAAGTATTGGAGAGAGAGAGAACTTTCCCAAGATCTCACCAGAATTAAAACACCGTAATTTCTTCAAACTTCCTCCACTGCTAGCGTATCTCACAAAAGAGAGCAAAGGAAGAAGAGCATCCCTGAGCAGTTAATTGCAGTTTCCATCCCTCCTTCCAGTCTTGATAAAAATCCCAAAGCAGAATCAATTATCAGTCTGTCAGATCAGATCAGTGCCAACCAGTGCTACTAGACATTTGCTGATAGAACCTCAACAGCTGGAGTGATCCTTATCTCTTCCACATATTGAGTCCCAGACAGAAGAATTACAACTGCTGGCACGTGGAGGCAGTGAACAGAAATCCCCATTCCTAAAGATGTTAGTAAGTTTATCAGAGTTCAAAGTTTAATTCAAACATCCTAGCATTGACCAGAAAACTTGGGAGAAGCCACTCTTTTGGTGATACTTCGTCATCAGTGATCAGGCCAAAGAAGAGAATTTTAGCAATCTACAGGGCTTCCGACTTTTCCAGAATCAAGTCCTGAACATCTTGTAACTTCTACAGATGCCTTCCACTGCTGTTGACATATCTACTTCCTTTTATTTTGTAAAAAAAAATAATTGTGTCCACATGTCTTACAGAGATTCTGAATCATCCAGGTCATGGTTGTCCCAAAGGTGTTTTTTTTTTAAAAAAAAAAAAAAAAAGGCAAAGAACTGAATAAGCTTCTTGAATGAGAAGTGAAACATTTCAATGAAAAAAAAAAAACACAAGAAAATCCAACTGCCTTTTAGAAAAGCACCTTTGGGACTTGTGTCCACACGTATCGTTAGGAAGGAAAAGGGAGAGAGAGAATCCCCACCACTCTTCTAATGATAGAAAAGAGATAGAGCAATTTCTCCTTTGCTCCCGATTTGGGCAGCAATAGAAGAAAAAAAGACATTTATTCCCTCTTGTATTTTCTCTACACATTCTAGCCATAATGGGAATTGCCAGAATGGTGCCCACATTAAACAAAATCTGAATTCTCATATATTTTCTTATTAAACAAAGGTGTTTGATTTATCCTTCCAAAATGAGGATGTACACATCTGTCAACTCTAACCATCAAAACTGTGGCTGTTCATCACCCATCTTAGCCCTTAGGTATATCAGCCTTGAAATAGGGTGGCTGCAGGGAGCTGGAGCAGGATCCTCAATCCCAACAGGTACTTTAAGTCCTGGGGGGGGAGGAAGAATTACTTCTGGGGTGGCTCTAGCTGCACCTCAATGTTCCCACCCAGAAAAAGAGGAGGGAAGGGGTTCCCACGGGTTGGCTGAGATCTAAGCCTGCAAAGGCCCCACCCTGAAGCTGAGGCATACATGGGATACTCCTGGTATTCAGCAGACAGGGGAAACACAGTAAGGAGGGCGATTTGGGATCCAGCCTGGCATCCTTGGGGACTTTACCTAGTCCCTCATCCAGGATGCTGCTGGGAAGTTTCATGCCTATAGAAGGAAGAATAGTTCACTTAACACTTTTCTTCTCCATCCTTTTCTCAAGCTAGTGCCTTTCAGTTACTGGCTGCAACTGATGGGAGTTGTAGCCCTACACTTCTGCAGGACATCTACCAGAATGCCTTTGAGAGGGGTCCTTACACAAAACCATCTCCTTTTCCTGCATGCGTGATTTGGCAGATGCTCCATTTGGGAGGCATTCTCATCAACATCACAGATAAAAGGCTTAACTGCCCACCTGTATAGGACAACCCTATTCCAAATTTAAAGGATGTATTTAATAAAAAAAGGGCAGCTTCTTTCTTTATGATGATGTAGTGACAGAACTAAGCAAAATAAAAGCAAGCTAATCAAGATTTCTGAGTTTCTGTCCATGGATAACCCAAGAGATCTGAGTAAATTAGCAGAATTAACCCTTCAAGGAATTCTGAGTTGGTACTCTACTACCTGCTCCAACTAAAGATCTGGAGAACCATTCGTTCATTCATCTCACTGCACAATTTGAACGAAAGACAGTCTCCCCTCCTGCAGCACCAGATCAAGGCTGCCTCTAGCAGCACAGCCACCTCCTTGCCTCCAGACTTACCAGCTTGATTGGTTTGTGATGCAGATCAGCTTCCTTAACAGGCTTGTCCTGAAAGGTGGGGACCAAGCCACGATGGCCCAAAAGTTGCAGCAAGGCAGCATTATCCTTTGGAGGAAGGGCACCATCCGGGCCTGAAGGCATGGCCTGGCACCAGGCACGGCAGTAGACATCGGAGGACAGCAGCAGGCGGATGAGAGGAGGCTTCATATGCTCCTGCTCATATTGGTCTGTATAAAAGGGCTCGCGCAGTTCAGCGGGGATGTGTTCTGTAAGAGAGAGAAGCAAGCAGTCATGCTGAATGTATCTCTCTAGAAATGTGGTGCCCACGTCTAGCTACCTTGAAAGCTCCATTAGCTTTGGCCCCTGCTTTAGCCCCAGTTCAGTGAGAACATTGGATCTGGCCACAGAACAACTAGATTCAAGTCCCTCTAAAACACAACAGGTTGCCAGGGCAGATTATCAGCTCTCAATCTAACTTTCTTCCACATATTTATTTATTTTTTCCTTTCTGAGGGCCTCCAGATATCTTGGGCTGCAATTTCCATCTTTCCCCTGGCTAGGATGATGAGAACAATAGCTTGATACATCTGACAGGGATCAAAGGGAAGCTTGCTATATGACTAAAGAGGGGAAATAATATAGATTGCACTCTTCACTGGAGCTCGGGCTTCATATACAGTGACAAGTAACTGGCATCAGAGAGGAGGAAGAGCTGCAGGTGTGTTGCTGTATTGTTCTCCAGACCTTTCAGTGTCTACTTTATCTTCCCTTGTCTCCACTGATTTGTCTACTGGGTTACAGAGAGTTAGAGCAAGAGAGTTCTGCAGAAGGCTCTTTCTGGCAGCCTTCCAGTTGTAGAACCCAGTGAGGGTTGTTGGGTTTTTTTTAATGGAAGTTGGTTTCTTTGTTCTTCTGAGCCTGGAGTGAATGGGAATCGGACAGAAAGCTGCAATTTTGCTCAATGCTGCACCTAGCACTCTCAGCCCATGAATGAGACCAGAGCATCTACTTAGTGAATAGTACTTTCCAAATGTGTGTGTTCAATGTACAATGTGCATTTTCGAAACATATGCTTCTAGGCCCACTTTCAGTATTCTTAAATATACTGTTGAGGTTTTCTAAAAAAAAATCAATTTCAGTTTATTGTGGTCATAGACACACTTACAGTGAGCTTTGGATATGTGGTTAGATTCCATCCCTGGCAAACTTTTATTCCTTTACTGTGTCCGGGAGAACATCAGATCTTGATAGAGGGAGACGAGGGTTGGATTTCTACCCACTAAGGAAAACTTGCCTCACATTCCAAAACTTCTTTCTCCATTATAAAACCATAAAGAGATCAAAAGCTACATAGAAAGAAAGGAAGGTGCTGCTTTTCCCAACTTTCTTATTAAGAGGGATGAACCATGCAGTCCTCTGAGTAACAGGGATACAAATAAAACATTCTGTTCCTCAGACTGATAATTAAGAAATCACTAATCAATATATTTTACAGGGTGGAGGTAGCAAGGAAAAGATTAAAGTCGATTTGTTCAGGCCCAACAAGGCTTCTAGCATACACAAAGATACATGTGCGAATGCTGGCCCAACATTCCTAGATACAGGTGACTTGGCAACATCTGAGATTTGGAGCTGGGGAGTTTTTCCCCATCTTCATCTTCCTTGCAGAAGCCCCATCTGCAACAGTTTATCATTCTTATTTAGAATATTTTCCATATAGCAAGAAGAAGATAGAGAAATAGAGCAGCAAAGAGAATGGCCAGATAATTAGTTAGGCCAGGGTTCTTCAAACTCGGCCCTTTTATGACTCATGGACTTCAACTCCCAGAATTCCTCAGCCAGGCATGCTGGCTGAGGAATTCTGGGAGTTGAAGTCCATGAGTCATAAAAGGACCAAGTTTGAAGATTCCTGACTTAGGCAATCTACTCTTAGGATTATATAATCAATATTAAAGGGAATGGGGAAGGGAAAAAAAACTAAGCCTAAAAACCCAGTCTCGCACAAATGAGATTGACACACAAACACATTCCATCAAATCATAAATACAGTTAGAAACAACAGCTGTTGTAATATCACCTGTAACAACTGGATATATACCTGGTAAGATTTTTAGCAGCTATCCCAGGTAGTCAGCCTAGATGAAGAAAAGTTACAGAGCTATAGCTACAATATAATAAAAGTGTTTAGGAATACTGTATCCAGTATCTAAGTACAAGTGAAGAAAGAGTCAGAACGTCAAATTTCACCTTTAGTTTCATCTGTTTAGTTTGGAAAAGGTGTGGGTTTGCAAATAAGTCAGAAAGTAGATCAGAAAACAGACTCACTGATTCTTTTTCGTCTTTTGAGAACAGTGAAATTTTATCCCCCCGAGTCTCTGAAACTCTTGACTGAGTATCACAAAGCAAATCATAATTTATTACTCTGTGGGGGGAAAAATGGCTAGAGCTGACATTCATATGCTCTATTGGCTACTTCCTCAAGAGGCCACCAGGATCTACCTGTTAGCTCCTGCCAGTAAGCTGGCTGGGAGGGACGGGACATCCCTGAGTAAGAGAGCAGGGAAGGAGAACAGGTGGAACAGCTTCACCAGCTGATTCAGCATCACCTGATCACAGCCACTACTGCAAACCTGGCTAAAAGCCCATTTCCTTCTAGCTCATGGGGCAAATCTACCTTAGCCAGAAGCCCACTGTACCCCCTCCAAGGCTGCATTTTTCAGTGCCAGTGTAACTTTTGAACCATCACTAAGTGAACTGTTGTAATACTACCTGTATTTTCTTGAGTCCAGCTTCAGTTTAGGAAGGGACCTCACACTGAAATATATAAGTAAAGGAAGTAATATGCTTTGATACAGCATGAAAGAGGCCACAAGCCAAAATGGATCTCACACTTTCCATACTAAGAACTTTATCAGACAAAGCCCCCCACTGGGCAAAAAATAAGCTTACAGATAATTGATTACTGTATACATCTGCTATTTCACCTCACGGGCCAATCATTTCCCAGGACAAGCTTTGTGAAAATCTACAAGCTTAAATCTGGCCAAGTAGAATTCTCGCTTAAGAAAACTTACCCGCTCTGCATCTGAAATTCACAAACCTTTCAGCAGTAAATGCTATTTATTTAGGCACGTCCAACAAGAAAGCTTTTAGGATACTGCTTCCAAAGTCTTAAACTCATAAACCAAGCCCCACTTGAGGTTGCACTAACACAAGGACACCCATTTCCTTGAAGCCAGGAAATCCTAACATGATTCACATCCTGGGACTTGAAGTACAGCTGCCATTGATGGAGCAGGTACCTAATTCATTGAGTAGGTTTCAGTTTCTGTACAGCCCATTATCATTCAGGATGGATCGTAGTTTGCCATAAGGTGACAATTCTGAAACTGGCCACTTAGCTGATTCAGAAGGTGTGGTGCAAACAGCAAAGATTGGGATTCGAGACCATTTTTAAATGGCTTAGTTCCAAAGCAAATGTTTTTTAGAGTTACCTTTGCCCTCACAGTGAACCAGTGGAAGATTAGTCATAATGCCAAGTATATTACAGCACGGTAGGAATGCCCACAGCTTAGTTCATATATAACCATCAGGCAATTTTCTTATAAATCCAATCATTTTGTTTTAGTGTGAGAGCCAAGCCACTATAGCTTGCTTAACAATTTGTGACTGAAAGCCCTGATTTTGCAGACATCCAGTCAGAAGGCAGAAAACAATTCTTCTCTTCTCCTTCAGATTGATCTCTTTAGTAGAAGTAGTCCTCAGCTTACATCCATTTGTTCAACAACCAAAGTTATGGCAATATTGGAAAAAATGGACATATGATCAACCCACAAAGTCCCAGCCATGCATCACCTCTATGGCCGTGTGATCATGATCCAAGCACTCAGGTGCCACTAGATATGACTGTCATCATGAGATGTAGACCTGCATAGCTCATGGGGCCATGGCAAGGGGAAAAATGGACTTTGTTCTAATATGAATACGGCAAGGGCAAAGAGTTAAATGCTCCTCCCCTTCAAACGCATACAATTTCACTGTAACAGCAGGAGATGGGAAACCTTTTCAGTTCTGGGGTTGCCACTGGCAACAGAAAACCATCAATCTTGGGTAAGATCACTCAGAGAAATTAGAAAATTCCTCTGGAGATGGCTAGTTTCTCATCATAGCTGTTAACTGAAGAAAACCAGGGCTCTGGCCTGCTAGTAAGCAAGAAAGGGCACTATGAGCCTCTACAACAGGGGTCCTCAACCTTGGCAACTTTAAGACTTGTGGACTTCAACTCCCAGAATTTCTCTCTACAGTTGTAGACCCCTGCTCTACAACTTCAACAGCTGCTCATTTTCCATACAAAGACTGCAGGTAGACTTTGGTCTGTCCTTTCCTTTTCTATAATTTGGATAAAGCTACTAGATTTGGGTTGCAAAAATTCCCTGTACGCAGCAAAGGGTGTTCTAAGTTATCTAGGTCTAACTTAGGATCTTGTATTCTATCTTCAGGAAGAAAAAGTTCCAGCTATTACATACATATAATCTATACACATACTTTGATACATAGATGCATGCATAGACACACCTACAAAACTAAGTCAGAGCGGAGTGAGTGAGAATATAGCCTAGAACTTGTTATCGGAATATTTGGAGAGGGTGGGAGATGTGGCCGGTTTTTAATATGAGAAAATACTCAAAAATATATCTATCAGCACAGCCTGGTGGTAATTTATTTATGTATTTATTTTTATAGTCCGGGCCTGCTGTCCATGTAAATATGACCAGCACAATTTAATGACAAGGGAAAAAAAGATTCTTGCTTACTGAAACCAAAGTTCCTAACCGAATTTAAAAATCCAGCCATCCCTAGTCAAATGCTTTCCCAAATGTGTTAAGACTATAACTTCCCCCATTTGGAAGTTGTCCAGATTTTTTGGACTACATCTCCCAGACTCCACAACCAGCACAATGACCAGGAATTCTGGCAGTCGCAGGATTGTGAGTGAATCAGGGAGGGAACAACTATACCAGGCATACAGTTGGTGGTCACGAACAGAAGAACAGGAGGAAGCTGCAGTATTTAAAATAGCAAACAGCCTTTGCCCCCAAGGCATTTGGGAATCAGAGTTACTCCTGTTGAGTCCAGAAAGTCGGTTTCATAGACAGTTTTTATATTAGGATCCCAGGCCTGCTGAGAGACAGACAGATAAGACCAAATATCTTAAATTGTGCCACAAACATATGGAAGTATAACCTCAAGGCACCGGAGTTTAATTCAAGCCAGGAAACTGTTTTGTAAAATCACATGTGGGAATCTTAGCAAAGCAGCCAGATTACAGAGAAAAACAAGCAACTTAGCCAGTTACCTACTCCTCCATCTTGCAATGCTAAGATCACCACTTAGGGCTACAGTCAAGGATGAGAGGCAAGTAGAAGTCTATTAATGCAAATTTAATGGACCCCAGAGATGTGCCAGGTGTAAGACATTGTCCGTGCTACAGAGATCTGGTTGGTCATACATGCTCTGTTTCATAAAGTAGAGTTTTTCTGGATGGGATTAAAGCAGCACCAGATTTCTGCACAATAAATAACCATATGCCTAGAAGGAGATGAAGGCAACAGCAAATGGCCTCTAAAATCTTCATCATTCATAGATCCATCCCATTTCATTTTTAAAACCACTGAAGTTGGAAGGAGTACAAAACACTTTTAAGCACTATAGCGCAAAATAGTTTTGAGATCATAACACTTTTCCAAAGCTAGAACAACTCCTGTAAAGTCAGAACTTGAATCTGAAATTTTTATACAACCTTAGAAGCCCTCATTTCTTTTTACAGTAATAATTTTCTATTTTAATTGATTATCAAGAAGTATTTTCTACTCTGTTCCAAGGTTTTCTTTACTCATAGTAATATTATTATGATGGTTATCATACTGCAAAAGCATTATTATACACATTGCCAATTCCACACTTGGCAACTTGACACAACTTGGTGTGGACTATTTCTTTGAAAGAAAATTCTGAAATCTTTCAGTCACTATGAAGAAAATAAACTAATCTATTTTACAGATGCAGAGAATAAATAACCACAGGATGAACTGTCAGCTTCTGAGGTTGAAACACAATCAAGGATAGGAGTTTCAGAATAATATTTCTTTCCACTGTAGCTGGTAAGACAGAGAAAGACTTAGGTATTTTTCTACCTGCGATACATTTATCCCTAGCTAAGAACAGCACCTTTTTTTTTCTACCAACAATCTCTGAACTTTCCAATTTGCAGACCAAAGAGAAAGTGCTTACACAGAAAATTCAGGCATTCAAATCCAATATAAAGTTAAATCAGCAAGAGGCAAGTGAGGAAATAAGAAAGGAAACCCTATGATACAGAATGAACCTAAAGGCAGGTTCTACAATCAAAAAGTTTTAAACCTCCTACTTTTTGTGAATATATATATATATATATATATATATATATATATACACACACACACACACACACACACACACACACACACACATACACCAATATATATATGCACCCACAATCTCAAATTTAAGCCAAGTAATTCTTAGACTAATAAAATATTGTTCAGCTTCAGAAGCCAAGATGAAAAATGAAAAATGCAACCCCCTAAAGCAGGGTAAGCAACCTTGGCTCTTTTATGACTCGTGGACTTCAACTCCCAGAATTTTATGGCTCAGGAATTCTGGGAGTTGAAGTCTACGAGTCATAAAAGAGCCAAAGTTGCCTACCCCTGCTGTAGTTTAAAAGAGACCTGATGCCCCATCTGATAGAAAACAATGACCAACTTTGTTAGGACAGCTTTAGTGCCTCTAACAGTGTCTCATAGGATCCTATATGAGAATTAAGGCAAAAAAAATTAATAATAAAGAAGGATATAAGCTCCAAGCATCCATGGCCTAGGGCAGTGGTGGCGAACCTATGACACGGGTGCCAGAGGTGGCACTCAGAGCCCTCTCTGTGACACACGTGCTGTTGCCCCAGCCTTGCCTCCCCCTGTGACCTCATCAGCAGCCCCCTTGGAGGAGAGTCGCCCCCGAGCGTGGCCATGCAAAGCAGCACAGCCAAGGACATGGCAGCCAGGCAGCGTAGACAAGACTGCCCTCACACCCCATCATGCAGTTGATGCTGCAGGACGTGGGCAGAGGGCATGGCCGCCATGGCACTGCTGGGCTGCCTGGGCGATCCACGGCGGGCCTGGAGGCAGTGAGTGGCCTTGTGGACAGGCAGGGTGGGGGTGGAGCAGGGGTGAGGCAGGGGGTGGAGTGGGGGCGGGGCCAGTTTTTGGCCACTCAGTCTCTAAAAGATTCGCTATCACTGGCCTAGGTAAAAAGGAAGAGTTTGGAAAGATACCCAGAAGAGACAAGGCATTAATATTTTTATCAACAGCAAGCATTCAATTAAGCTACCATAGCAAGCACTTTCCTGAGAATTCAATGCATAACGTCCAGTGTTGACATAACAAGGCAGATTGATCAAGGACTCGATTCGATGTGAGAATATTTAGCAAGAGGAATCATATAGTGTCAAACAGGAATAAGGCAATAGCTTTTCAGTATGGATTTTCTCAGTGCAGTTTCCTTACAATAAAGCTCAGATGTTCAATAAATTGATCAAACAGCTACGCAGGAAAGGTGGGCACATAGTTAAAAAAACCTGGCTCCTAACCAACTATACTCCCAAATGTTAAGAGAATCAAGGAACAAACAAAGCCACTAACAGTCTTTTTGGAGAAATCTTTAAAATATACAAAATTCCAGCAGACAAGAAAAAAGCAGCAGTTGTTGTATTTAGCAAAAAGGACACAAACCTCAGAAAATTAGTTTTGCTTCTATCTTTAAAATACTCAGAACAAATGTTTACTAACAGAACCTTTAAGCATGAAGAAGAAAACAGAAAACTAAATGAATGTTATTATTTAACAAGCAGGCTCCATTGAAAACTTCTATGGAATTCCAATGGACATTTTAAGGGTTCCATAAAGCAAAGTAAAATATAATATGTAAATTGTGAGCAATAAAGACTAAATTGTTACTTAAAATCTAGGAGCTGGTATAAAAGTTTGCATGGCAAGTGATTGACCCAGTAAGCACTGAGGTGGAGATAATTCAATATGATGATAGCTGAGAAATTTTGGAATTGTGGTCCCAGCATGTTTAGAGGAAAACATATTAGTTTAAATCAGGGGTGTCAAACTGCCAGCCCATGGGCCGGACGCGTCATCCAGAAGCCGCACCCACCCCATTGCCGGCAATGGCAAAACCGCCCCCATATGTTGCGCGATGTCACATGACGTCGCGAGTTTGACATGTCTGGTTTAGATCATTTCCATGTGCTTTTTGATTCTGATGAGAATCTATATTACAGTTCAAGGCATACAGTTACACCATACAATTTAGTAGGATCTGTACTCACATTTCTTTACATTGTTTTAAAAAAAACTGAGTACACTCTAATAAATACCTTAACTTTTTTTTTTACATCAGTGTAATGAGTCAGCAGTGTGATGTTACTTTAAACAGGATTCTACTACAGAGAGCAAGGAGAAAAGAGTCTAGTTAATTTAAATAAAACTGTCATTGACTGAAATAGATAATAATATACATGTTTATACACAGACCAACTGTCTTTCTGTTCTTTTCTTACCAGCTTCATATTAGGCTCTGCACATCTCATTTGCAAGCATGCACTTTAAACAAGGTACTTTTGCTCAACTTGATAGTTTGGGGAAGGACTGGATAAAAGCTAGGTGGAGTTCATTTTTCTCTTTTCATTTCATTTCTCAAGTCAGCAAATTAAAAACCATAATTGCATTTTATATTCATGTATTATCAAGAAATAGCTGGGCCACTGAAGAACATGTTTATCATACTGGATTAAAGTGCTAATGTTCAAACAGTCTGCCTGTTTGATCTAAAGCATGACAATACCAAAACTGTGGTAACAGAGTTGCAAAACTGAACTCCATCCAATTAGTCAGCCAGGCAAACAGCTGAAATTTTTGGTCAATTTCTGCTGGTCATTTTTGATCCAGTCACTTCCACCCATATCTTCTCCCATTCCTATCATCCTTTTGCCAAAATCCTTCAAAGGTATGGGAAGCTCCAAGTTGTGGTCTAACATACAAGGACCAAAATTTGTCCAAGAAATTAATCTCAGCATGCTACCTTAATTTACATAATTATAACCAACTTTCTCATTTATACAACAGCCATCTCAGCCAGGAAACCTGTCAGGGGATAGCTAGTTTACAGGGAAAGCATCAGTCACAGGATAATAAATCAAGTGGGTCTAACCCACATGAATGATTAAATTTGTACCCATTAATCGTTCCAGAAATTGGTGACATTCCTGAGGAGAATCTGGGCCCCTTACTTGAATCATCTTAACCAGTGGAACAACCTGCCTCCAGAAGTGGTGAATGCTCCAACACTGGAAGTTTTTAAGAAGAGACTAGACAGCCATTTGTCTGAAATGGATAGGGTTTCCTGCCTGAGCAGGGGGTTGGACTAGATGACCTCTAAGGTCCCTTCCAACTTTATTTTATTATTATTATTATTAATATTATTTGTATAAATAATCACTCTAGATTTTTATATATAGATGGGGAAAAGTGCCCATAAATATTTCTGATAATATAACATGCATTAGGTTAAACAACAAGGTATCTAATGAAATCACTTACTAATACTTATCTTAAAAAAGGATGTTAAATTTTATTTTATTTCGCTTCAACTGTGTGAATCCCCCAAATATCTTGCTTTGAACTATTAATGACTCTCACTAGTAGGCAATTTCTGGAGCCGCTGGCAACTGTGCCATGTTTCCTTTTGGGGTAAGGAGCAAGGAGCAGTTGCCCTCAGAAGGACTTGACTGCCAGACTGGACTGTGCTTTAAGGTTCTACCAGTCCCAAGAGGCACCTTCTCCACTTTCCACTGAACTCTGAACCCAGCACTGGTTTAGCAAGCCTGATGTATTCTGGCCTCAGTCCAAAGCAAACGACAAGTCTCTCTCTCTCTCTCTCTCTCTTCCATCACAGTGTGCTGTTGGTGTGTCATCAAGATGACAAGGAAGGGTAGGGACAAGGGGAACCTGTTTCACTTGAGTTTGACCAGCTATGTGAACTAATTCCAAAGATGAAAACTGGTCTTCCAGTTCTACCCCTTATGAAGACATTTCACAGACACACACAATGGAATTTCAAAAAGAGTTACAATTCTCTACTCTTTTCTTCTCGTTGCTCCATAGAATAGTTGTTGCATCTCACTCAGACAAGGTCATGATTCCAGGAGTTGAGGAGAGAACAGTTTCTGGGCACAAAAGCCCTGGACCAAGAGGAGAAAAATTATTAATTGACTCACAAGCCATTTTCCTACTTCCAGGCTGGCCTGAATCCCAGCAGGACTCAAACCCTATTATGTTATTTCTAGGTCAACAGTCTCAGAGGAATGCCCCTCATTCACATACACGCAAACACAAATACATACACAGAGAGATCAGGAGGAAGGTCTGTCCACGGCCAGCACCCTGGTTGGAGATTCACTGGAGACAGTAAGCACCTCATATTTTTTTTACACATAAGTTTGAAAATCCTCAAAATTAAACAGGACTTCACATGCCATTTATGATTCAAATCACTTTCTGCAATCACACAATGATAACTGTGAAATGGTCTTCAGGAGCGACTGATGTCCATGAGCTCACCTCTTTGGGGTGGGATTTTTTGAGGGGAGGGGGGCAACCAAGAGAATGAAAGGATGACATCATGAGCGGCAAGAGAAATCTGGGTTATCAACAACCGGAGAGAAGTGCTAATGACACCCACTTTCCTGGAGGAACAGCAAGGAGGTTAAATCCCACTAGGGATTTTCCGCTACCCCTCCTTTCCCCTTCATTGTGTACGGCCAATTTGCAAATCCTCACAGAACATTAATTCCAGGCCCAGCAGAGACAAAGGGAACCGCAGCTAGAGCCCAGGGGGTTGCCTGGGTGCAAAGTCTGCCGCCTGGCACTGCCAGAGGGCCGAAGAGGACCATGCTAAGAGGCAGTGGCCTTTCCACAGCACTTCTTTAGACACCCTGCCAAGACACTAGCAAAGGATCAAGCATTCATTACATCCTTTTTGCTTATAAAAACTAATAAATGGTGAGAGGGGGAAGCAATATAGCTGAAGCTGGTAGCATCCTTTTCCCCAAAGAATTTTCCATTGCTGAACAAAGGTAAACACCCAATATTGCCTTCCTGTTCAAGGATCTGTCAGTGCCACCAACCAGGGTGGGGCAGCAATGATACCATCAGGCTTTGGAGAATGTGGTCCTTGGGGTGCTCAGACAAGCGAGTGTTGCTAAGCCTTTGATCTCACCTAGCAGCCCGCTAGTCCTGCAGAAGATTAGGCTGTAACAAAAGCCAACACAAAGCTACAGTATAAGGAATTGGAGCGACTGAGGAGAGGGAGGAGATATTTACATAGGGCAGTGTAAGACAGGAGCTGCAGTAGACATGGCAAAATGCCCCTACCCATGCCCCCCCCACACGCTTGTTACTACCTATCTGAGACTCCCAGACCTCTCACCTGTCAATCTGAGAAAAGCAAACACCTGTTTGGTGAGAAAAAGACATGAAGTAATCCTCCTAGGTGCAAGGCGACCCACTGCTGGCTCTGCCAGCCCCACCCGGACTACCATCTGCTTGAGAAGGCGCAAGCGAGCTGAGCTCATTGTTAGCGCCGGGAAAAAAAAAAAGGGGGGGGGTTGGAATGGAAGGAAGATTGCCAAGGCAGCCCACCGCACCCCTGGACCGATGCGACCAGGTGGAGCATCCCTGAAGCCGGGAGAGGGGGGGGGCGAGGCTGACATATTCTCCCAGCCGCCGCCAACCAGAGGGAGAAAGAAAGAAAACTGCGGCTCCAATGAAAAAAACCCAGGAGTCAGTAAGCTGCCAGAAAGGGAGAGAAAGATCGGGTCACAATAGCGCCCCGGGGGAGGTAATCCCCGCTCCCTCACCGCCTTCTCTAAGAGCAAGAAAATAAAGGACATCGGCCAACACCATACCAACCCCCTCTGCACGCCGCCGGCCGTACCTGCACCGCCGTAGGCTTTGGCGAGCGCCCAGGCCAAGCTGGCAGCGCTCCGCGCCCGAGGGAAATCATACTGATCCAAAGGCTTGATCTCGGGCACCAGGAAGCTCTTCCTCATGGCCGCGGCAGCTGCAGGAGCAGCGGCAACCATGGCCCCACCACCGGGAAAGAGAAGGGGACTCGGCCTGGTGTGGCGGCGGCTAAGGCGACAGCAACGGAGACTAAGCTGGCGGCGGTAGCCCCAGCCGAGCGCATCCCCGTCCGGTTTTTCCCTCTCCACCAGCTCCAGGTGCGAGCGCCCGCCCAGTCGTCCCAGTTTCCCGCCCCCCCTCACTGCCACGTGATCGCGGCCGTCAATCAAGGGCGAGGGCGGAGCTTCCAGACAGGTAATTGCCCGGGGCAAAAGGAGGCGCTGGTCTAATGTGGGTTGGGTAGATTGGAGCCGCAGCCCTGGGTGGTTGGGGCGCGTGCGCGCCTTGCACCAAGCAGGCCGGCGGGGGCCGCTTGGAGTCCATTGAGCGTCTGTTGCCAGCGCTCTCCCGGCAGTGAGGATTGGGGGAAGGAACGAGAAATGAGATCGGGATTTCCCTCTCCTCTTCCCTCCCCCTTCCTGGTTATATAGGCTGGAAATGACTACGGCAGTCCTTCTGCTGGAGACAGAGAGACACACACAGACACACACACACACACACAAGGAGCCGCAGCCCGGGCTAGAGCAAGCGCGCGCGTGCTCGCTCTTTTCGTCTGCACACCTCCACCATGTTAGCAAGCGGCCAGTCAGCCATGAATGACCCTCCCCCGAAGGAAAATGACTTGTCCCTCGGAGCGCACTCCAACCCAGCTGGGACCTTGGCTCATTTCCGTGACCAATACGCAGCGCGGGTTTGGCTTTGCGCCCGGCGTTTGTGGGAAAAGCATTGGGTTGGAAAAATGAGTAGAATTACGCTTCTTCCTCTTGCTCCGACACGCTCCCATCTTTGCCAACAAAGATGCTGTGGAGCTGGGAAAGGCCACCGACATAATCACAAAGGCTTGAGGCACTTTTGGGGGGGGGGGAAATGCTAAGGGAGAATTTCAAAACAAACCTAGAAAAGACCGAAATCCAGCCACCGTTGATGGGGAGGTTTTATTTCTCCTGTAACTTTAACTCGGGGCATCCAATCGAAGATTAAGGGGCGATAATGGTATAAGCGGAATTTGGGGCTGAACGATGCAGTAAAGACCACTGGATTTGGCTGCAGCAAGTAATTACCATTTTGTTAGGATGGAGCCAATCTAAATCCTATTGATCCAGGGAATGGGGGTGGTAACTAAAGGTTGAATAGCGTAGGGACCAACGCCTTGAATCCTTAGTTTTTCAGCCTGAAATTGGGTTTTTGCCCAGCATTTATTTTCCTGGCTGCGGTTGACCAAAAACAAATGGTCGGAATTTTTTTTCTTTTTTAAAAAACCACCTCGAAGGTGAAGGTAAGCCTGACAAGACATCTTGGCACAGAGGTCATCTGAAGCTTCCATATTCAGAGGCAAAATAATTTCAAATGCCAGTTTAACTGTTTAAACAGGGAGATAATGAACTTGTCAGGGTCTCGTTTGTTTGCTTGTGTATACATGTAGATGAAGCATAATTTTAACTGATATATATTGCCACATTTTGCATATATAAGCAAAAACCTACTCACACACCCTCCTCTCCCCATCTTCCTAGGTAGGTTCTAGTGAGCCACCCTCTTCACAAGATAAGCACCCTCACAGCTAAACTTTTAAAATGTGATTTGAAATGAAATTATTTCAAGGCATTTCACATTTTCAATGAACATTTGAGGTTTGCATGTAGCCAAGGACACATTTTCCAGATGCTTTGATTTTATTCCAGATGTCATAGTCTTGAAACTCCAAAGAGCAATCTAGGAAGCAGGCAGTTCTGTACATTAAACATGGAAATGATAATCTGTTTTTCCAGAGACAGAAAAAATGTATAAAACGAGCCCTTCTAGTTTCTTGTTTGTCACATTTGAGTCTATATAAGCTTCTTTCCTAGATATCAAACTTGAATTTTGCCTTATATATGCAGGGCTTTTTTTCTCATAGAACGCCCAGAACGGAGTTCCGGCACCTTTTTTGGATGAAACCTTGTAGGGCAGGCAAAGTGGGTTGTATGACATGTGTGAGTTCCAGCACCTTTTTTTTAAAGAAAAAAAGCACTGTATATATGTAATTGTTTTGTTAAAAGTATGAAGCAACTACTTTATCAGCTTTTAGATAAAACTTAGGAGCAAAATGTACTTTCAGTCCATTACCCTAATGAACAAAAGCCAGTTTAGTATCGTGGTTAAGGCATCAGACTAGAAATTGGAAGAGTGAGTTTTAATGCCACCTTCGGCCAGATGAGGATGGATGGATGGATCTTTTAAAGGAGGCAAGGACAAACCACTTCAGAAAAACCTAGCCAAGAAAACTGCTGGGACAGCAGTCACTGAGAATCAGACACAATTGAATGGAATCAGACAAATAATGAAGGGCATTTGGGTCTTATCAACTAATTTAGAGCACCTGTACACTTGGCAATCTTCAGTTGTAATAGAATATTTAAATTGATAAAGGATTGCAGACAGTGAAAGAATCCATATCAATGTAAGCTGAACAGAGAAATCTTTTGAATCTCATGCCCTCCAGATACATTATGACTACAATTCCCAGAGTTACTACTCACTAGCCATGCTAATTAGAAATGTTAAGAGTTAAGTTCCAAGATAACTGTTGGGCCCCCATTTCGGGCAGGCTCTTTTAGGCCACTTGTATCTATTTGTATTTTTGTTTTGCTTTTTAGTTCCTGGGTAGAAACCCAAATTCCACTGACTCTTAAAACAAAAGAGTCAGAAATAAAAGAATCTGAAGTGGCCTGTAATTATGACAAGTAAATGAGACAATGCATGTGTTTTATTTAGCAAGGAACAATGTGTCCTTTTAATGTCTTCTGTAAAGTATGGATGGCACAACTAACAATAAATTAAACTGCCTCCTAACAATATATAGAGATCTCATGAGGTAAATAATTTGCTAATTTGGGTGCTCTGCAAGAAACTCTATCCAGTTTATATCCTACATGGTGTTTTCAGTTAAATAGACCAACTATACTGGAAGTCATGTAAAACCTTGTACATAGACGTGTAACATAATGTAATATCCATATCTCTCTGCTCTGAGAGTTTAAGGAACGATGGACCATAAAAGACCATTTTTTGATAGATACAAGAAGTCCAGATCTTTATGCCCATCCACACATCTTAGATCGAGGTAAAATCTGGTATAGGGGGCTTTTCCCAAGACATAACTGGGAAACGATAGTATGGATGCAGTCTTTCAAGTATTTATGTCCCAATAATTGAAAGTTTAAAGGTAGCTTTTAACTGAATCTACACACATTTTGAGAGCTAATTAAAGAAGTAAGATACTTATGATCACAATGGAAATCCATGATCATAGAAGCAGACTCAACTTTCACATTTATGTTAAGTATTTATTAAAGCTTAAGTGCCATTCTAATCAATACTATCTCTAAGCAACTTATTGCGTTCTGGATCAACTAAAATTTGCCTGCATTTTCCAGAAGCAGAGTGTAATATAATAGTCATACTCAGGGCTTTTTTTTGTCATAGAACACCCAGAAGAGGGTTCTGGCACCTTTTTTGGATGGAACCTTGTAGGGTAGGCAAGGCGGGTTGTACGATATGTATGAGTTCTGGCACCTTTTTCTTTGTTTTTTTACACAAAAAGCACTGGTCATACTTGGATATAACTAAGATGTATAACTTTGGCAAGGACATTTTCTCAAAACTTTGGTTGCACTCTGTTGAACTGAAGCAAAAATTGCTACCTATTTGTTCAGGAGCAATGCCAATCTTAGAAGTGTTTCTGAATTGCAGATCTCCTTAAACAGAATGAAACTCCCTCCAGAATAGGTTGACTCTCTCATTTTGGATAGCCTTTTATCTAACCAAGGGAATCCTGTCTTCCCTGGATTAAGTCATATTGAAACTCTTATTGATCCTAGAACAGTGGTTCTCAACCTTTTTAATGACGCGACCCCCAACCGGTCGTAAGTCGGGGACTACTCAACTGGTCGTAAGTCGAGAACTACTCAACTGGTGCAGCATCGTTTGCAGAATGGGAATTTTGGCGGGCTCAGCAGGGCAGAGACAGCCTGGACAATTCCTATTGGTTTTTGAAAGCCAATAGAATTAGACTCTATTCAAGGGAGTCTATTCTATTGGCTTTCAAAAGCCAATAGAATAAAAGGGAGTAGCACAGCTAAGGAAAAGGGGAAAAAATAGCGGACTGCGTTGTTTGACGACCCCCGTGAAATGTTCGTTCGACCCCAAATGGGGTCCCGACCCACAGGTTGAGAACCACTGTCCTAGAAAGTGGCTGAGATTATCCCAAGTAATACAACCTAGCACAAGATCTAAATAATGGATCTTTTAAAAAATAATGAGTCCAAATAAAACAAAATAAATATTAATTTTATTGAATTACATTTGAATTTAAAAAGAGCTTTGCCAATAACTAGGATTCCTCTTAATCCTCTTGTGAAAGAAGATGGATAAGTGAGATTGGTAACTTGTCCTTTTATACTTCTCCCTTCTCCTTCTCCCAAACACAACACAAAACATTTCTCATATCCTAAAAAAACACAAGATTCCTAGTGGCTTCATGCATTTTCTTTGAAAACTGCCTTCTGGAATGTGTGTCCATGTGTAGTTTCTTTTTAATTGAACACTGTAACATACAAGAATTTTAAGGATTTTTTTCTCTCCTTTTTTCTGTTTGCCAGTTAGGTTCAAACTAGTGCAGTGTTTCCCAAACTTGACAATTTTAAGGCATGTGGACTTCAACTCCCAGAATTCCACAGCCAGCGTTGCTGGCTGTGGAATTCTGGGAGTTGAAGTCCTCATGCCTTAAAATTGTCAAGTTTGGGAAACACTGAACTAGTGTAATAAAAGAAAGCAAAAACTCTATAATTTTTTTTTAACTCCAAAAACCATTGCTCAGGATCAGTCAAACGAAGGACTTCTTCACTTGTCTTGAATTATTAGATTCTGGTCTAGACATGAGAAATCAGTTAGAATTGCTTTTACCTAATTCCAGTAAGAATCTTCTCCACTTTTAATGCCTTAGAGCAGACGTGTCAAACTCGCGACATCACGTGACATCACACAATGTATCGGGACAGTTTTGCCATTGCCGGCAATGGGGTGGATGCAGCTTCTGGATGACGCATCTGGCCCAGGGGCTGGCAGTTTGACACCTTGCCTTAGAGATACCTAAACAACTCCTAAAATATTCAAAGTGTGATCCCTTCTCCAAAGAAAAACATGTTTGAGGCAAATATTGTAGATGTTCTACAGGTTAGTCCTTACTTTACAACCACGAGACCAAAATTTCCATCGCTAAGTGATACGGTTGTTAAGTGAATTGCACCCAATATTATGACCTTTTTTGCCACAGTTAAAATATTACATGACCCTTAAGCAAATATGGCTTCCTGTTTTGACTTTGCTTGTCGTAAAGGGTGATCACATGACCACAATTGTTGTAAATAGGTGCCAGTTGCCAAGCACCTGAATTCTGATCATGGGGATACTACAATAGTCATAAGTGTGAGGACCAGTCTTAAGGCACTTTGTCAGCATCATCATAGTTTCAAATGGTTGTTAAATGAATGGTTGTAAGTTGAGGATTATATGTACTTGATGTCACTTTTTAAAGGCTACCTACCAGTGTCAGCTTAGTCAATGGTCTGAGATAATGAAGCTTTTCTTGTTTGATGGTCTTGATCTTTCAGTGGAGATACACACACACACACACACACACACACACACACACATCCCAAGGTAATCTTTTTCTCTTGGCATTATTCTCCACTTCTCATATTGATTAAATCAGGAAAACAGAATTCCTAAAGCAAAGTCTGACATTGACTCCTCTTGGGGAATGCAGTGCAAGTTTCTGTGTGTGAATGATTAACAGATTTACCGAGAGGTCAGCCGAAACATTCTCCTAGGGCAGTTGTTTCCCAAACCTTTTCCTTCATTACCCCAAACCGCTTATCAGAAAATCTGTTTTCCCGCTTATCAGAAACTCCTTATTTAAATATCCCTGTTGTGATTGGGTAATGGGTTTGTGTGTTCAAAGAAAAAAAGATTTTTACCCAATTTTGCATAATTTACCCAGGTTTAAGAAACACTGCTCTGGGGTCTTTAATTTTGCCACAGTAAGTGACCCAGAGCTTCAGTGTCACTTGTACAGGTGCAAATTCAAATATTGATGACAGAACTCTCACCAACTAAGAATCTGGGGGAGGATGGTTCATAAAGAGCTGAAGAACAAAACCAAAAACAATCAAGAAGGGACTTGTAAAAAGATTTGGACTTTTTATTGTGGAAAACAATGCCAATAATATATGACATGAAAGTGTCTATGAAATCATGCACCATGCAAAAAGGGAAATATCCCCCCACACACACACAGAGAGAGAGACACCTACAATATTAGAAGTTAGGGTCATATGCAATAAAGCTGGATAGTGACATATTCAAAAGAAAAATAAATACTTCTCTATTGTCTCACACACACACACCCACACCCAAAAAAGAGAAACAATACATATCCATTTATTTTTAAAAAATATGAATTGAGGCAGCTCCAGGTCATACAAGGCCTTCATTTTTGAAGCAACTTTGGAGAATGCTCTTCCATGGCATATCCTGTTTTCACATGATTTTTAAAGGCTCCAGAGGCCACACAAGCACAGCCTTTTTGCACAAATTCTAGAAGCTCTGGAGGCTGTGCAAGAGCACATTCTATCTCATGGGCCACTACAGCCTTCAAAAATCTCACAAAAGCACACCTACAATGCTTGGAAGCTCCAGAGGCTACACAAGAGCACAGCTCTCTCGCGTGACTTCCAGAGGGCACGCAAGAACATACCACATTCTCACATAGCTTCCAAATATCATGTGAGAATAGGGTATGCTTTAAATAATAGTTGCCCAATGTTGGTAAACCTTGTCACCCAAAACATGGTATGTCATTTTTCATATGTAGCCAGAGGTTCCCCGTTATTGGTCTAGTGACTCTAGTCTAGTGCACAGGTGAATCATATAATTTGTAAGATGCAGTGGTAATCAGCAATTTGGAGAGTTTTAAAAGGAGGCTCATAAAAGATAAAAGAGTAACCTCCATGATAAAAATGTAATAGTTATGTATGTGGTAGTTTGCCTGTCAGTATCAGATCCTGCAGATCAAATAGAGAATGTTGCAAAGATGTTAGGCATTTAAATTTGCCCAAAGCCAGTATGGGAATGCAATAATTGACAAAATGAATCTCAAAGCTGATCCCCCAGAGCTCTTGCTATGTTTTTCTATTCCCTCTCTTCCTAAGATCTGATTATCCTTTAACATCAATCAGGACAGCCAGGTTTAATAAGGAGCTTATTTCAATGTGGAATTTTTCAGAAGTGCATAAAGATTGTTCCAGTTTTCCCCTTGAATCCTCTATTATAAGCTTCACAAATTCCTCCTCAATACGGAAATGAGAGCTGACTGAGTTTTTGATGCAATTTTCTTTTTTTCTCCAGTGGAGGGAAAGAGCGTACATAACACCACGTTTCTGCTGGTACAGATACAGATTTAAAAGGATATATAGGGAATATAGTAAGGGGGGGAAACAGTAAAGGTAATAGAATACGGGTGGATAGAAAACAAATGGTAACACTATTCTTAAAACAGAGAATGCTGGTTTCTGCTCTGCCTTATTTTTCCCAAATGTAGCCAGCTTTCCCCTGCAATTGTCTCTCCTTGTCATTCTGGTCAATCTCACTCCAATGGTCTTAGACCAGGGCACTGCACCAGATTTATTTATTGCATTTGTATCCTGCTTTGTCTCAGAGAGCTCACACAGGGGAAGGTTTTCCTAATCTTACTCCTGCAACAGCAGCTGTGAGATAAATTGAGCTGAGAGAGAATGACTGGTTCTATGGCATTTGAACCTGGGTCTCCCTATCCAAGTTCACATTTATTTCTCCTCCTAAATTTCCACAAGTTTGCTTCATAGCAAAAATCCCATCTACTCTGTCCTATACTGTGTTCTACAGATGTGTCCCCAGCATTTCTAAGTAAACATGCTTAGGAGGATACTAGACAGCTGATTTTTCTTATTTCTGTATAAGGTTACAGATAAACTATTAAGTTCCTAAGCAGCCACTCTGTTATATTACGTAGTTAACCCATGAATCTTGTGCAAACGTTAGCCAAGTTGCATAGTTTTTCAGGAGCTCCACTAACCTGATACAGGTTGTAAATTATTTCCCAACAGCCCACTTTTTCATGATTTTAATTCTAACTCTATCCTAAAATAGTACCCAAATACATGCTGCCAACAGATTGTTATTAATCTGAGTTTTGGTACAATTGTCACTGAATCAGACTGACTGTTGATTGCAAAATCTTACCATATGTATATATTTATTATTAAAGAAACATGTTCTAAGGCAAGTCAGCATGAATAAAGTTTTATGACTGTGCTCTAGTCAATTGCATCTCTCCACACTGATCCCAAAAATTCTCTGAAAGATTAGAAGGCTTTGAGAACAATGTGGGATAGAGTATCGGTCAGCTACCCAGAGAAAGGAATCATCCCAACCCTCATTAAGTTCACAGCTTATCTGTAGAGGCAAAAAAAAAAATGAGTATTATTTTTTTCATACACTTAAGATAATTATGAACAATTGAGGGATGAGGAAAGAAAATTGAAAATAATACCACCTGTAGGCTGAGCCCCCTGGTAGACTTTACCTTATACGAGTTCAAACGTGACTTTGTTTATCTTGAGATGAGCTATGAAACCTGCCAGCTATTTGCAGAGGCAAGTAACACATGCCAATGTATTACTCTTGAATTATGATGTCGTTTGATTTGTCCTAATTAAACATTAACGTGGTCACACCTACAAGATCAGGAATGATATGACAGAGGAACTGGGATAAATGTTTTCTCTCTCTAATTACGAGTGCAATCCCAGCCCTCCTTTCTTCCAATGTCAGGGTATGTTTGCTCCATCAGATTATCTCCATGTAAATAGTTTATCACTTAAATGATCCTGCCATTGTCTAATCCACATGACCTCAGCAGTTATTATTTCTGTGATGAGTTGAGCTGACGATTCAGCTGTAATAATTTCTGCCTTGGATTCATCCTGACTGGAAAACAATAGCAGGAAAAAGAATTTCAGTGCAATGCCACACGATGCATAGCATATATTTTACTTAATCAGAAGCAAGTTTTGTCACATGAAGGTTATATGTAAAAGATTCTCATTTTAGTTCTTGTTTCTCAAACTAAGAGAATTGGCTAGCAACTTCAACTATTTGAAATCCAAGGTTCACACTAATCAATATAATCAAATCTTCCACTAAAGAAAACTTTGTGCAAAGTCTGGCCTGTTTCTTCTACACAGAATCCAGAGAAACATTGCTGGCAGTTGATGACAGATATTGGAGGAAGAGTATGTGAAGGAGCCTCTAGATTTTTATGTGAAATCGTTGATATAAATATGGGGCAAAGTAGACATGTAGGTTTATTGCAGTATCTTTGTCATGAACTCACGAAATCCCGCTGCAAGAAAGGAGAAGTCATGCTTCCTTTGTCTTAACAAGCATTGACTTTTCCTTAGCAACAGATCAGAAAATTACTTAAATGGACAGGATAAAAATCCTGAATATTGATAAATAATTATGGGGACATAGGTGGTTCTCAAAGGTTATTAAATGGAATCATACCATATGGAGCATAGCCAAGAATAATGGGAACTATATCAGTCCCTCCAGGGCTGTTGGAAGGAGCATAGCAGATCACACCTGTGCGCTTGATATGGGTGGATACGAAGTTTAATAAATCAATACTCATCCACCAAACCCTCTCTCTACCCTACCCCTAACCTAACTCTCACCTAGGCCGCAGGAGACAAAACCACATAATCAACAGGCCTGGAGATCTGCCCACCACCACCAAGAGGCAGATTATCTTCTTCCTTCTCAGTCAGGTTTCAGACTGAATTACAGTACTGAGGCAGCATTAGGAGAACTGTGGATGGCATCTTTCCTGCCCCTCTTCGATCTGTCAGTGGCTTTCAATAGCATTTACCAAGTTGCAAGTTGCAAGTGAGGGAATGGAAAGGACTTCTTTCCTTCATGGCTGGTTCTAGTCTCTATTGGGGGAAAGAGGCCTGGTTTGAAGAGAGCGCCTCAGGGTTTAGGTCTTTCTCCACTCTTCTTTAACACCTGCATAAAAACCACTAGGCAATTCAGCAGCATGAGGTGTAGCATCATTAATATGTTGGAGGCTATGAGGGAGGCATGAGGAAGAACCAGCTCTCATTCAACCTTGGCAAGATGTAGTGGCTTTGGGTTTTCGGTTTTCCTGGACATGTGTTTGACTTTTGATGGGATAGCACTCCCCTGGTCAGGGCCAATGCACAAATTAGGGGTGCAGCTCCTGAGGTAGGTGGTAGCCGTAGCTAGGAGAATCTTCAGACAAATTCATCTGGTATTCCTATTGTGCCTATCCTGGACTGGGAGGCCTTACAGGCATACCCTGGTTTCTTCCTACATCTTCCTCCAGGATTATTACAATGCACTCCACACATGGACCATCTAGAAGTTACAACTAGTTTAGAGTGCAATAGTTCTGGTTGTCCTATGGTTTGCCCATATTACACTGCTGCTGTATGAGCTGTACTGGGTCCCAGGTTCTTTCCAGGTCCAATTCAAGGTGCTAGTTATCACCTATAAAGCCTAAATAGCACAGGGCCAGGTTATTTGAGGAACTACCCCCCCCCCCGAGATTATCTGCCACCCCACTAGACTCCAGGGCTCTTCTCTTAAATATTGCAATCTGGTAGAACCTTTGAGGTATGTTTTTTCTGTTAATGTTATGTAGTATTGTTTTTTTCTTTTTTTTCTTTTAACTGATCTTACAAAGATCAGTTATATCACATACAAGCATTTTAATGAATAAATTTCCTCATTGCACCTCTGGTATTGATGGACAAGTTCCAGGTCCACAAAAGATGGTTGTGGCACTGTAAGATTACATGTGAATTATTCCTCCCCGTCTTCTCTCAACTCTGATCAATTTTAGCTATTTCTGCAGAGTATTAGAGGCATTTGACTGGAATAGCCCAAACAGCTGTCATAGCCAGCTGTTTGGTCTCCCTCTCCATCCTTCCCAAGCTGGCACATCTCCAGTTATTAGATTTCTTCCCTAATTAAAATATACCACATCTCTACCTATAAATTATAATACTAGAAAGTATGCTTGTTGAAAAGTAAATTTAAACAGGGGTGGTGATATGTTTGTTTTGTTTTTGGCTGGGAAGCAAGATTTTTTTTTAATTAGTTGTATCTGCACATTTCCCATGTAGCCTTTCTCCTGTTCCTTGTATTCCTTCAAACCTCTACTTAACTATTTTAGACACTGGGGCTCTATCTTGTTAATTTCATTCTCATTTGAGAACGGAAGAAGGGGGCCTTAGCAAGGAGAAGGAAAGGAAGTCACTCAAAGCAAGACATGTTCATCAGACCTCGTAGGAATCCACATCATCTTTACCGCCTTGGACATGACTTATAACTGTGAGAGCTTAAAATGCCTGAAATAAATTCTGACACTATCAAATGTTTGTAAGGAGTACAGAAAGGCTTTTTAGAATCTCATCCACGGTTTCCTATTAGTGCCTATTCAGTGTAAATGTCAGCGCCCATGCAAACAGGACTATCTCCAAAGTCACTAGAAAGTGATAACCACTACCGTATTTCAAAACCTGCAACTAACTGGTATCTTCTTCCTTTTCACTGTTTTCTTAGACCTTTCCGTCCTATTTGGAAATCATCTCTATCTGGAATAATTATAGTTCTCCCAGGGTCAACATGAGGTGGGAAGTAGAAAGCAGTTTTCAATCATTAAAAAACTTTACACCTCGTGCTAAATCATAAAAAAAAATCTAGTATCTTGAGAGAGAAGGAAGTTTCTTGTTCTGGTAACTTGTATGTTTAAAAACACCGATGCCTTAAAAAGCAACATATCAGTTTATTGCAGTGTTAAATAAAGTTAGAAATGATTAACTACTGTCTCTAATTAATAGTTCTCCTCCCATTCCCAGATTATACAGAAGTTGTGAACAAAGGCCATCCTTTGTATAAATAGCTTGCTCCAAAGTGCACATAGAACCCTGAGCTTCATTTAAGTGAAAACTCAATAAGTGTTTCACCTTTGGATACAAACACTTATTCAACTCCAAGAATTGAGAGTGTCACAGGTTGTGCAAAAGTAAGAAAAGGAATGGATGTACAAGCCACAAAATGTCACTTCTGTGACTATCCCCCATGTCTTTTATTACTTTTTTCTTTGCTGTGCAAGAGTAATACTGTAGCTAGATAGGCCCACATAGTACACCAAGCCAGAATAGTTTGGTTTTGGCTTGGACACCATGTCAATGTGCTTCAAGGATTCACAGCACTTTCAAAACGTGAACACATTAATCCTTCCAAACTCAGTAAAGCAGACTATTGCTTCTCCGACAGTAAAGAGCTAAAAAAAAAATGGCTTACCATGATTACTTAGAGCAGTGATGGCGAACCTTTTAGAGACTGAGTGCTCAAACTGCAATCCAAAACCCACTTATGCATCGTTGAGTGCCAGGTGGGTGTGGCCCATTGGGTGGGCGTGGCCCATTGGGTGGGCGTGGCTGCAATGGTAACGGCAGACTGGCTGGGACTAAAAAGTTCAATCAATCAATTCCAACTTTGTAAGATCTTTTTTTTTCCCGCAAGAAGTTGAAATTGACTGATTGAACCTTTTTTTTTTTTTTTGCACATGGTGGTGGAGACCTAAAGTGAAAAGATTTTATAAAACCCAGCTGAAGGCCTAGGACTGGGGTGATGGCGCGCATGCCCACACAGAGAGGACTCTGAGTGCTGCCTCTGGCACCCATGCCATAGGTTCGCCACCACTGACTTAGAGATTTGTTTCTAGAGTAAGATCTGGAAATGGACAGTTTCAGTTCCTTCACAAAGTACACATTTTTTCCGAACTGATGTTTGATCATAATGTGGTGTAGAATGGAAGAATGATATTTTCCTAAGAATCGGGTATTGCAATGTGTGTGCTAGGAAAATATTATGTACTCTCCTATTGCAGTAGAAGTTCCTAATTTAGAAAAAGCTGCAGCCCTGTAATAAACAGCTACATATTTCTGGACTTATAAACTGATAACCTGAAAGGGCATTTTGAATTCTAGCATTGCTTGTAAGGAAATGGAAACCACACAGTTAGCATTTTCATTGTGGCAACATTTTTTTCTCAGCCAAACTGAAAGTCTGTACTGCCTGCCTGCTTATGCAGCTCACAAGAGCACTTTACATCATGCAGGTGATCGGTCTGTGATTTAATTGTTATAGGACTTTTGATTAATGGCTTGTCCTGCTAATTGAAGTAGTTTGACTGGCTAACTCATACTGCAAACAAACTAATGCTTAGGACTTTTCAACATAGGACTGTCAACCACAAATATTTCTGACAAATCCTCCAAGCTTTGCAGTTTAGAGTTTATTTTCTGTCTCACAGAGAAATTAGATCATGTTACTCAAGGGATGAGGAAACACTTTTGACTCATAGCACAGGAGTGAATTGTGTTCACTCATCTCTTTTTGGGAAGTGGGGGCAACATATGGCTTGTGTGATCACATAACCAATTTCAGCTGCCTTTGGGGGAGAAAATGTGGTTTGCTGGCTAAAGATATTGACATATTATGTGTTAGGAAACACATAAGCAAAATTTAAGATAAACAGAATAAATATATCTATATATAGCAATAATCAAGCAGTGATAGGGTGGAGATTTCCATAAAACCTGGAAGGCAGTTTTGGTTTCTGGAGTTTTCAAGTCAATAGGTTTCTATTTCAGATTTCTTTGCATTTCCAGAACTTTCCCTTCAATAAAGCCATCTTACGACCTGATCTGTGTTAAACTGCTTGCAAAAAAAACTTTACTCCATCTTTTACTGGCATTTCTATAGTCTGTATATCCATGTAAGAAATACAAGGAAATGGTTGTCTGCTGAAATGACAGAATAATGGGATAACTAACAGATGTCCTTATTGCAATTGATTTAATTGGGGAAGATGAGTCTGTGTGAAAAAAATCTTTGTCTGAAATATTTATAGACAATGAGAAACCATTACTGCAATGCTATTTTCCTTGTGGTCTAGATGTGGAGACAGAGAATTATACAAATAGGTTCATTCACATTTTAGCAACTTAGCATATGAGGAGAGAATCCATGAAAGGATGGAGAGCACTTAGCCCTAATACTCCATAATAGGCTAAAAATTAGCCATTGGATAGGTTCACATGATAATCATAAGGTGGAGTGTGTGTGTGTGTTTGGGTTAGCATGTGAAATAAATCTAGCCATGTGGCATATCATTTGTAGTGTATTGCTTAGTGCAATGAAACCAGCCAAGTGTAGTTATACAAACAAATCACAGCTTTGCATAAGTCCAACTATTAGTAGAGGGACTGCTACTCAATATGTAGGGATAGTGCAATTAAGATGCAGGTTCCTATTTTCTGATTTCACACGTTCACTACACCCTCCTACTCTTGGCATTTTGAATGAGGTACTTCTCAGCACTATTAGACTCTCTTGAGCGCAATGATAGATTTTGAAATACTTTGAATATTTTTTAATTTGATTGCAGTTTGTGGAGAGTGAATCATAGCTTTATATCCTGATCTTTCTGCTGATTTCCATAACTCAGACTAAGAAAGTGCTCCCTGTGCTGTATAAGGTTATTATTCACCTCAATATCTGGTGCATTTCACAGCCTGATAAGCTAATTACACAATTTTGTTACATAGTCAGTGCAACTCTTGCAAGCATTCCAATAGACTTCTTGGATTAATTATTTCCAAACCATTTTACTTCAAAGGAAAAAGAAAAGGCAGCCATTCAAATAAACAAGGTCTGTCTGCATTTGCAAGATGCACTGAGGCAAAACACTAATCAGTCACCTTTTAACTAAGGGGGTAGTTCTCAAATTTTATTTTATTTATTTTTTTAAAAAAAGGTTTTCTTTAAAACCTCAAAAATGTTGTGGACTCTCACCTTGTCCTTTGCTGACAGAATTAAAACATAGTGACAAAAAAGGCTATGATTTCAGAAATCATGAGTAATTGCAGGTAGTCCTCGACTTACAACCGTTCATTTAGTGACTGTTTGAATTTACAATGACATTGAAAAAAGTGACATGACTGATTTTCACACTTATGCAGCCTCCTGTTGATCACATGATCAAAATCTAGCTCCTTGGCTACTTTTTCTTAAAAATTAAAAAACCAATAAAATATCTTTAAAAAAAATCTAGCTCCTTGGCAAGTGACTCATATTTATGACGGTTGCAGTATCCTGGGGTCATGTGATCATCTTTTACGATCTTCTGACAAGCAGAGTCAATGGGGAAGCCAGATTTACTTAACAACCGTGTTACTAACGTAACAACTGCAGTGTGGCAGGAAAGGTCATAAAATGGGGCAAAATTCACTTAACAAATGTCTCTCTTAACAGCAGAAATTTTAGGCTCAATTGTGGTCATAAGCTGAGGACTGCCTGTATTTTAAATAATCACAACAACAGCATCTCTGAACAGCAGAAAAATACTATCACGTTTATGCAGAAATAAATATCTACTCAGGCTACAGAAGTTTAGTCTTTTTCACACAAAGAAATCTCACTGGCAATTTGCTAAAAGATCCAAAAGTGCAGTGACAATGATTTTTCTTTTCCTATTCTTTCCCCTATCTCACACACCACACTTGTTCAGAAGAAACAACCAAATATATTCTTGTTATGATTCCTCCCCCCCTCCCATTTTCATTTTTGGAGGAGAAGCCCTTTGTGCATGATTAGAGATGAAGTTGCATCCAGTTTACAGGTATTGCATTCAGGCACCATGCATGAAGCATGGCCCTCCTGGGTAAAGTAATGTGTACATTGGGAAGGGGAGAAATCCCAGCTGGTGCAGGAGGAAGGAAGCTTCCTCTTAGGACAGCCCAGCATTCCTCACTCTCCCACTGCATCTGAGGCACTGAAGTATCCCTCTGTGCCCCTGGAAAAGCTGTGCAAGTAGGTTTTTTTAAAAAAATTTCTTCTTATTTGTTGCATAGAACTCTTGCAAGACTCTCTAAGGCAGTGACTGAGAACCATTCCTTTGTCATGAATGTTTCTTTTCTGTCATGTGAACTCTGGATAGTGTGCAGTGGTGCAATTTCAAAGTGCCTGTATTACAATGTAGTGAAATATATAGTACCTTACATAACTGCATTCATTCAGTAGCCAGCAACCTCAAATTATTTGTCCTCTACCCACATGGACAACACATTTGGAGAGCTGGATTGGAAAGCAAGGAGGTGCAGGCTGTTTTACTACAATGCCCAAATACTGTAGCAAATTTTGTCACAACAAACACCAGCTTTCTCTAAAGTACTCTAGAGGGGGAAAGGCTCTAAATCAGGGGTCTTCAAACTTGGCCCTTTTATGACTTGGCACGCTGACTGAGGAATTCTGGGAGTTAAAGTCCACAAGTCATAAAAGGGCCAAGTTTGAAGACCCCTGCTCTAAATTAACTTGGGCCCATCTTTTCAATGTGCTCTGTCCTTAGAGCAGTGTTTCTCAACCTTGACAATTTTAAGGCATGTGGACTTCAACTCCCAGAATTCCACAGCCAGCAATGCTGGCTGTGGAATTCTGGGAGTTGAAGTCCACATGCCTTAAAATTGTCAAGGTTGAGAACCAATGCCTTAGAGGCAGTCCCAAACCCACATCAAAAATGAACTTATTTTAAGATGGTTCCATTCATCCATGTAAATATGCTTCTCCTTCTATCCTCTAACTTGTGGATCAGGGGTCTTCAAACTTGGCCCTTTTATGACTTGTGGACTTCAACTCCCAGAATTCCTCAGTCAGTGTGCCTGGCTGAGGAATTCTGGGAGTTGAAGTCTACAAGTCATAAAAGGGCCAAGCTTGAAGACCCCTGGTGTGGATATTGACAAATGAAGATCAGAACTGTTCTGTCACAGAGCTGTGTAGCACTTTGCATTCAGCCTCCATAAAGTGGTTCCAGATTTCTTTTAGGTGTCCCTGATTGGTGTTACATTCCCACTCTAAAGCACTTTTTGGAGTTTAGATCCAATGTATCCCCTACAGCTCTTTTCACTTCTTATAAAATGAACATGAAATGTGTTTGGGATGATTTCTTGGGTAGAGTGAGGGGAAGGGAACGTTCTCCAGGAGAAGATAGTATTGTATAAGTGGATAGGGTACTCACTCTTTCATAATTCCCCTATCTTAATGCACATAAATGGGAAGGGCAATAAAGAAATTTCAGTTTCTCCCAAAGAAGAAAATTATTATGGTACCACTGATCCCACCTAATATAGAAGGACTCCTATTGTTTTTTTAAAAAATGAGAAAGCTATGAAGAGGAAATCTCCCTTCTGTACTTAGTATTTTGACAATAGACCAATGTCATGATCTCACCTGCTGTGATCTGTAAATATCTTGTGGCCTACCAGGAGATCCAACTTCATAGTGTCATAACAGAGGAGAGTCATGAAGTCTCTGTAGGAGGTGATGATCTTTGGAAGGATTGTAAGAGCTGATGGGAGCCGAAAATGATTTGAAATAAAATACATGATGTAACTGCTATGCAAGGGATAATGAATTAGCTTCAGGCCCATGGTGCTTGGCAAGGCATTCCAAGGCTAATGATGGCTGTAACCAAAAAGGTGATGACTACTGTGTTCCATGACTTGATGACTTTTAGCTGCCATGGGTACATTTTCCACTCATGTTGTTAACTATTATAAAAATCATACAAAACTTTTAGCTGAATTGTCTTAAGCTTATGAATGACATGTACTTCTAGCTCTGTCTTCCTACTAGTGCAGAGAAGATGTGGAGATTTAAACAGGTGTTTATTTCCATTGTTTCATAAAGAAACTAAAATAATCTCTAGATTAGATGGGATAATTTGCTAATTGGGATGGAGGAGTACAATAAGCTCACTACCAAGAGGCTCTTGTAGGCTTCTGCAGAAGCTGAGATGGCTTCAATAGTGGGATGAAGCAGCCTTCATTTTGATTTGCCATTTTGACCTTAGTCCTTTCTTTGTTTTCTATCTCAGAACAACTTGGCAATTTTCTGATTGCATGATGCTGATCTGATGTTGTTCCCAGCCTGTGATTTAAACAGTCTGGAGAAGTCCTGAAAAGGAACAGGTTTTCCTGCTTGAGCTGATGGATCTGCCCATAACATCTAAATGTGAAAAATGTGTAGTTCTTCAGCATCCTTTTTCAGAAAAGACAGGTAAGGTAACTTACTGCAGGATGTGAGCTGTGGGAAGGTATTATCATGCCCACTTCTTTAGATCATTGGCTGATGGTGCATGTCAATCTTGCCACTGAAGAAACATTTACTTCAAAATATTGCCGCCAACCCATAAGGACAAGGTATTTGATAAGCAAGGCAGTATGAACACAGTCAAGACTCTAGACCAGAGGTGAGGAACTATGGCCTCTTTATGACTTAAAGGGCCATAGTTCCCCACCCCTGCTCTAGACCATGAAAAGCAAGGGTCTTCAAACTTGGCCCTTTTATGACTTGTAGACTTCAACTCCCAGAATTCCTCAGTCAGACATGCCTGGTTGAGGAATTCTGGGAGTTGAAGTCCACAAGTCATAAAAGGGCCAAGTTTGAAGATAAGATTAGATAACCTTTATTGTCATTTTTATACTGTGGGCACAATGGCACACATCAAAAATGAAATTTAGTTGCCCGCTCTCAAAGTGAAACACATACATGACACACACCTAAACATACTATGAACAACATATGTATAGACCCACATCCCTACATATACGTAGCAATAAATATTAAATATTGTCCATCTTGAATATATAATGGAAGGAGGAAGCTTGAGAGTTCGCAAGACTCCTGATGTAAAGAATAGCAATCACTCTTTTAACCCTAAGCAAGAGCTGGTGGTTTATTATATCATTAGTGAGGAAAGGCTGAATATTTAGAGCAGGAGTGTCAAGCCCGATCACATTGTGGGCCATATCGTGACATATCGGGAAGTTTTTTGCCTTTGCGGCCAGAATGGGTGTGGCCTGCATGGGCTGCATCTGGCCCGTGGGCCACATGTTTGACATGCCTCATTTAGAGAAAGCTGCCCAAACCACCTATCCTCTAGTTCAGGGGTCCCCAACCCCGGTCCGTGGACCAGTACTGTGCCTCAGCATGCCAGCAACTGTTCTGTACAAACAAGCAAAGCCCCATCCATGGGATGCAGGCAGCACACAAAACTATGCACCCACCGGTCCGTGGAAAAACCTCTCTCCACAGAACCAGTCCCTGGTGCCCAAAAGGTTGGGGACCTCTGCTCTAGTTATAAACTACTAGACTATTGTATTCCATTTTGCAAGTCTGCTTTGAATATTGTGCACTTTGCATGCTTGTTTCGACAGAATAAAATATCCATATTGTTTGTTACTCCGGGCAGTCAGAATATATTATACCTATTTTGTAAAAGCTGTGTTGACTTGTCAATTTTTTTCTAGGTTGAAAAACCTTTAAAGCTCAAAATAATGTAAGACCAAATTGCCTGAAGAATCATCTATTGCATTTAAATTTGCCTGGATTCCAGGGCATTGACAGACAATCATTCAGAAGGCTAAGAAGTACCATAGTGTGCCAGCAAGGCTTTTGAAGAAACGTCTCAAGAATTCTGCTTGCTTTTGAATTGATCTATGTGTTAAATGGAGTAGAAGCAGACCAGCTGTAAAGAGGTTTCTAAGCTGTGAGATAAAGTTTGTAATTTGGCACTGACCCAGAATTTGAGGCAACATGTTTATCCCATGACCAGCTGCCTGGATTCTAACCTTATATCACTGGACTTGGTTAACATTCTAGTCTAATCTTTGCCTTGTGTCTTTCAGTAATAGCTTTCATAATTGTTTTGATTTCCAGCTTATTGCAAAACACATTCCTGTTCAGTCCTCTGTCTACTAGTGCAGGGCTTTTCAACCTTTTCACCCATTATACCACTTTTAGGATATGGCAACATCTGAGTACCACCAGTTGCCTAGCAAGGTGTCAAAAACTTGATAAGCCCCCCCAAAAAAGGAAAAAAGTGATAAGGTACAGGTAGTCCTCAATTTACAACAGTTCACTTAGTGACTGTTCGAAGTTACAATAGCACTGAAAAAAGTGCCCCCCAAGCCATAGCCGAGCAAGACACCTGCCTGCCCGCCCGGTGGCACTCTTCCTCCTGTCTGAGGTTTTCATTGTTGTGAGCATTTCTGTTGAGGATTGGCAGGAGAGGTGGGGTGGGGGGGTATTTGGTTTTTATTCCCCCCATCTGCTGGGTGGTTGCAGCAGGTTTTGGTCACTTCACATGACCCTGGGACACTGTGACCATCATAAATATGAATCAGTTGCCAAGCATCTGAATGTAAATCACAAGATCCTGGAGATGCTGCAACATTCCAGCTGATCGGCGCTTCTTCTGGGCTCAGCAGAAGCACCAGGATCAGCACCGAGCTCCAGCTGGACCCTGGCGCTGATCCTGGCACTTCCACTGAGCCCTGACAGCCCCAAAGAAGCACCGATCAGCTGGAAAGCGGCACTGATCCTGGCGCTTCCGCTGAGCCCTGACAGCTCTGCAGCTCCAGCCATCTCTTGGTCAGGCTTGTGCGGTCCTGCCACCGGTTCAGCTCATTCCCCTCCCCCGCTACCACTTTTCTAGGATGGTTGTGTACCACCTGCCAGGTGCCAATGTACCACAGGTGATACCCATACCACTGGTTTAAAAGCCCTGGACTAGTGGTTAGAGAAAAGACCTCTTAGCTTAGCCTAAACCTTAACATAACATAACAGAATAGAATACAGAGTTGGAGGGGACTTTGGAGGTCTTCTAGTCCAACCCTCTGCTCAGGCAGGAAACCCTATACCAGGGGTAGGCAACCTTGGCTCTTTTATGACTCGTGGACTTCAGCTCCCAGAATTCCTGAGCCAGCCAAGCTGAGAGGAAAGGGAGAGGTTTCCAAACTGAGTCATGCTGGCTCAGGAATTCTGGGAGTTAAAGTTCACGAGTCATAAAAGAGCCAAGGTTGCCTACTCCTGCCCTATACCATTTCAGACAATTCAGAAAAACCTATCCTTGAGGAGGATTTAACTGGGAGATTTTTAAGTGTTGAACCTAATGTCTTTTAAGAGATTTTTAAGAACATTTTTATTTGGGTTTACTAATTATTAACATTTAAACACTTGATGTTGAACTAACTTTCCCTTTTTCTATTCTGCTGCTTGTGTGCATATTCATAGGTGTCTGTATACATTTAATTGGCCATTACTGTTTTTTTAATACCCGATGCAATCTCTTTGGGTATGTTTGTGCTTTGCAATATGTGACTGTATTTTAGTCTAATCTTTTGCATAAAGCATGATAATGTTGTGGTTTTATATGTTATTATGAGCCGTAAGCCATATCCCTAAGAGTAGCTTGCAAAACTGGAAAACAACCAAAACAATAGCAGCTGCTGAAGCCATTGAAAAGATTAAGTCAAGGACTTTGTAAGAAAAGTAAACCCCAAGAGAGCCTCTCATGCTAATAGTATCCGGTTATTAAAGGTAAGTGGTTTTTTTTCTCATTCTCTCTAATGCTCTACCCATAGACGTATATTGGGTGCTCTTGAACAAAACTTCATCCACAATTAATCTGATAGGCATCAGGATGGTTTCTTACACTTATTAGATAGAGTTAGATTGGAGAACAATCATGACTGTGGAATAACTCTAGATGCCTCTTCATATTGTAATTCCTACTCTCTTAAATTTTGTTCTCAAATTCCAAAGTTGTATTCTTGTGCTCCTTTCCAATATTAATATATCTTCTTGTGCATCTAGAAACTGTTTTCTTTGGCAATATTTCCTGGCACCTTATTCCTTAGTAGTTTCTGAAGACAAGGTGTACGGCATAGATCTTATAACTATTTCATTTGGCCTTATTGGAAAACAATTCACACTTTTCAAATAGCCTTTGAATGATAATATTTTATTAAACAATCAGACAGAGATTCATATTTTTTTCATATCAACAGGGACTTAGTTTCATAGTTGTCTTGGAATGGGATATAGCATAGATGTTATATAATAGACTTCTCATATAAGGAAGCACCTAACAGTTAAAGTAAAATCGTTATAGGAGAAAATCAAAGATATAGCCTATTTCTCTCTCTCTTTTTTTTGTTTAGTCTCTGTTAAACACTTAACAAGTTATTGATCCCTAAAACATTTCATTTTTATTATATTGCACAAGGGAAAAGAGTACAGTAAGTTACTGGGCCACCCACCGCCTCCATGGCCTGCCACAGCAGATCACCCAGGTGGCCCAGCAGCGTCATGGTAGCCATGCCCTCTGTCCGCACCCCACAGCATCATCTGTACATGATGGGGTGTGAGGGTGGAGTCTTGTCCCTGCTGCCCAGCTGCCATGTCCTTGGCTGCGCTGCGCTGCTCTGCACAGGCTGCACCGAGGGCGACTCTCCTCCGGGGAGGCTGTTGCTGAGGAGGGGATCATGGGGAGTAGTGGGGCTGGGGCTATGGCGTGCATGCCCACAGAGAGGGCTCTGAGTGCCGCCTCTGGCACCCGTGCCATAGGTTCGTCACCACTGGTATAGCTAATTTAAAGATAAATGCATCTTTAAATTTTATTTATTATTTATACATGAATGTATATGATGCCCATCAGAATGGAATGGAATGGAATAGAATAGAATAGAATAGAATAGAATAGAATAGAATAGAATAGAATACTTTATTGGCCAAGTGTGATGGAACACACAAGGAATTTGTCTCCGATGCATAGCTTCTTAATGTATTGACATTCAGTTTAAAAAGATATTTAAAATTTCTTTTCTTTGGTTAAAAAAACTCAATGTATTCTGTTTCTATGGTTAATCCCTTATCAACTGATCATAACTGAGCACTAACTGTACAATTTCTGCAGTTTCTTTGTTCACTTAACTGATATTTTATTTTTGCATTTTTTTTCATTTCATTTGTCTGTTTCCTTTTTTTTAATTTTTTTAAAAAGAATGATGATTAGTCTGTAAGTCTGTATTGAGTTGCTAATATATATAATAAACAGATGTCTGCTACTTGGGTGGCAGTTCTAGATAGAAACATCACATTGACAAAGATATGCATGTCAAACCTATGTGTCTCCCACATCTGGCTATGAAAGCTTAACCATTAAAAAAATTGAACCAAAACAATCTATGCCTTTTGAATTAGGCTGCTGGGGGAAACTGTTAAGAATATCTTGAATTGGGACTTCCATAGAAGAAATAGTGGAGTGAAGATGGATCTGTAAAAAGCAGAGCTGATGAGCATGGTGGAATGAGGAGTCAGCAAATATAATCTTTATAATTCATCTCTGAACAAGGAGTGGACTTGAGATTGCCCACAAGTGCTTCAGAAGGATTCTTCTCATCAGGCTTCCAGTTCTGGTTTGTGGTAGTGCGATCGATCGAAGGGAGTCGTCCCTTTGCCAATCGAGTTTCCCCTGCTGGTAGACCCCTTAGAGGGTCAAAAAGACGCTCTGGAGGAGCGTCTACCATTGAGGAGGCTTCTGGGATAGTTGCAGAGGAGCGGCGGCAGCCTCTGTGCACCGAGTATCTCCTTTGGGCCGACAGGGTAAAGATCGGCCAGTAAAATGGCCTATCATTTAGCTGCGCCAACCGTAAGCCATAAGATCATCTAAGCAAGCAGACCCATGGTGGAAGATTTGGTGAGACTTTTTTTTAACCTCTATTTTCTTTTTTTTCCTGCGAAAAGTTTTTTTTTTGTTAGAATTATTTCCCTTTTTGTTGAAGCGGCATTTTAAATGGGGGAAGAAAAGCTTAAGAAAAGGATGAAATTTATTTTTGTTTTAATGGCTGATTTTGTTTTTGGATACCTGGGAGCCCCAAGAAAATTCTTTAGAAAGATTTAAGATCTTATGTATTTGGAGAGTATTGTTTTCTTTTAATTTTTTATGGCATCCGAAAAGACTGATTATTTGATTAACTTTAATTATTCGTCGGGGGACATCTTTTGTTGAAACTAGGTATTGTTCTTGCTATTTTTTTTCTCTTGGAATTTGTACAAAGGAAAAAGTCTAAGAAACTTGGAAGGAGATGGATATTGATTGATTGCTTTTAAACACAGTTTCCCCCCAAAAAGATAATGTCTTCAAACATGATAAAAATGGAGGAAACCCGTTCAGATTCTATCTATAAATATATTTTGGACAAAATTTTAGAAAATACGGATATGATAATTGCCTGCAAAAAGGAGATTTCTTTACATCGGCAAAGTCAAGCACAAGGATTAAGTGAAACTGTAGTTTATATTTAAGAGACTTGCTCCCAGTTCACTAAGATGGAAGAAACAAATGTACAGTTGGGTTATCAATTGATACTCGGAAAAAGCCTTGATATAAATGGACAGATGACCTATAATAAGGAAATAGAGGAATTCATCTCAGAAGGACAAGCTGATTTGCAGACACCATTTGACTCTCTGGTAGAGGAAAAACTATTGGAAGAAGAGCAAAATTTGATTAAAGAAGACTATACAAAAAAAAATGATTTCAACTAAAGGTTATGCAATCTTAAAAAGGATGAGAAATGACTTTTTGGCACGAGCTTTTCAGAATGGCTATAACTTTTATATCACCCCTATAAAATGGATAATGGGAGACCTCATGTTGCTATGTACAGTGTGGCAGGAGACAATGGGAGAGCTATTTGCAGAACTAGAGACTCGACTATGGAAACCTATTTGAAATAGAAAAAAAAACAAAATAAGATATAAATATTAAATTTGAGATGATAATTATGGATAATAAAGGTTTTATAGCGATTTGGACTGTCTTGGATTTGGTTTTTGCTAAAAGAGAGGCTATTATGAAATGATTTAGAATTTAATATTGAAGTATAGTAAGAATATATGTTCTTTTTTGTGTATGTTTGTTTTTTCTTTACTGTGTTTTCTTTTTGGAATGAGATGGAATTAATAATTGGAGAATTATTGAAAAAGAATAGAAATATAGCTGAGAAATGTAAGAACTTAGTTTTGGAGCTAATATGTTTAAATAAGAGAAATTTGGGATCCCTGAATAGTAAAATAAATAGGTTAGCTTAAATTTAAATATTTGAAAAATTAATAAAGTTTAAAACAGGATCTTTGGGATAGATAAGGAGCTTTTATAAATGTTTATTGATTAATGAAATTCATATTCAGCGATATATTTAATGAAAACTTGTGTTAGAAATGTATTAATGAGATTGCAATAAAAAAAATTCTAACACATTTTATTGGTTTTTTTAGATTCTTAAGAAAAAGTACTCAAGACCCACCGTGGTGGTTGGATGGTCCAACATTCAAAAGTAAAAACATACATAAACAAGTCAACTCAATACATTTCACTATCCCCTCTCTATTTCCCTTGATTAACATGATACATTTAAATATTCCATTTCTATTTTAAATTTCTATTACTACTAAACCTGTTTTAAAGCTTTATCAGTTTACTACCATAGTCTAAGTTTAAAACAACAAATTATCAATTCTAATTCTTAATCTCTCACATTCCTCATTTTATCACCAATCTCATTTATTTCTTCTTCCACTGCACAATAGTTATCCTAATAGCAATAAAATATTAATCAGCCCTATACATAGAATCCCAGAATCAATCATCTCTTTAAAATAATAAAATAATATTAAACTTTAATTCATTCAGATTCATCAAACAAAATTCAAATTTTCTCCAATTACTTATCATGCCTTATCATATATTTGTTGTTATACAGAAAAGTCATCCTAGTAATTTAAAACACTCCATTAATTATTGGCAGCATCCAATCTAAACAGTTATCAGTTTTTCAATTCCAATACATAATGATTTCCATTTTATTCCCAAACTTTACATAAATACATAAATTCAGTGCATTCTTAATCTGTTTAAAATAACTATACTTGTAGAAATATAAAAGCTTTTTGGATTAAGATTTGGTGGAACATTCAAGATTTTTAGGAGAAAGATAAAGTTTACTCCACAATTATTTTTATTAGGTGTTATTGTAGATTGTGATGTTAAAGAAATTAACTTGATGTTGAATTTGATAACAGCTGCAAGGTTATTGGTAGGGCAATATTGGAAGAAGGATTGTTTGCCTACTATAGAAGAATGGACGCTTAAAGTGTCAAATTTAGCAGAAATGGCGAAAATTTCTGCTTACTTGAAGGATCATTCACAAGAAAGATACATTTCGGTCTGGAGAAGATGGATAGATTATATTCAGAATAAATATGGGACTAAAAAGTTCCATCTAGTTTATGAGTAAATTTTAGAGTAGTATTATTATTAATAGTTTATTATAGTAGAATTTTTATTAGTTTTATTATTATTTTTAGTATTAGTATTGTTAACAATTTGGATATTGTATTGTTTAATAATATTGACTTGTTTATATTATGTTTATTTTTAATTTGTTTATACCTATGTTAAAGGGGAGTTAAAGCGCGTTATGGACTTGGTTATTTATATGGTTGGTTAGTGTTAGTTAGAGTTTGATTATTATATTTGTAACCCTGTACTCAGCTCTGGGAAGTGGGGGAGGGAGAGGGGGGCTTTAGGGGGGGTGGGTTTTGAGGTGTATACTGTAATTTTTATAAAACAAACTATTCTAATAATCACGCTCCTATATATATTTTCTTACTTCTAACTCTAAATCTTAGTCCTTAAAACAGTCCATAAATCCAGCATTGCCTTTTAATCCATTACACAATTTTAAATTTCTCTTTTCAGTCTAATTCTGGGTTTTCTCCTGAGCCAAACAGGTTTCCATAAACACGCTTCCCTTTCAGTCAGTAGGTCTATTTTTGTTGCTTGTCTTTGAAGAAGTAGGAGTCCCATCCTCTGCATCGAACGTCTGTTTCTCTCTTCCTTAAAGTATCGTTGCTTTGTAGTTTCAAATCTCAATCTTTGCTTCTTCTGTTCCTCAAAGTTACAAATGAGTGATTTATAAGGTAAATGAGTTCCTCTTTTATCTCTGTTAATTCCTCTTCCAGTATATCTTGGTTTGTAAAATAGTCAGATGTAGTCTGAGCAACTGTTTGAATATTTGAAATGAAATTTCTGGATCTTAGTTCTGTAATAGATTCTTTCAATATGGCACAAATTTCTGCAGTGGCCTCATGTATCTTTTCCAATATAAGATAATAGTTTAATTGTAAATGCGGTTTCTCTATTTTAATAATAGTTAGAAAAAAATCTCTTTTTTTGTGGAGGCTGTATTTGATGAAAATTGGTCTATATCCACCCCACAATTCCCACAGTTCAGCTTATCTTTTTTCAGAAATAATTTGAAGGTCAGATCTGGTCTGGTTTCAAGAAGTAACCAAAAAGTGCAATATTAAATTTTTGCCACTAGATGTCCTCAGTAAGTTAAGAAAGAGTCTTTTCCAGGCACCATTTCCTTATTTCTGTCTTTAAAAGTATAGTGTGAAAGAAGAAATAATCTTCCAATACCAGGTGATAATACAGTTCTTAAAAAAAAAAGTTTTCTGTATCCCCAAAAATATGAAAGTAAAATTTTATCTTGTAAAACGCCTTCCTTCCCAAAAACATAAAAGGTGCTTTCTTTAGCCAGGGAAATAATTCCAACAAGGCTCTTACAGGTAAAAAACAAAGTCAAATAGAGAGAGTAGCAAGGAAAGTTCTCACCCGGATTCACAACGGGGGCTCTTACAGCTTAGAAGTTCTTGACTTGCGGTTTGAAGCAGCAGGGTGATCGGCCATTTTACTGGCCGATCTTCTTCTCCGTCAACCCTCAGAGATCACCCGGACAGCTGGAGGAGCCGCCGCTCCTCCGTAGATGAGCTGAAGCCTCCTCAATGGAAGTCGCACCCTCCAGGGCAACTTTTGAACCGTATAAGGGTCGACTGGCAGAGGGAAGGCTAGCCGATGAGGAGACGAGTCTCTCCGTGCGACTAGGAATGCCACGAACAGGAACCGGAAGTCGAGATTGCAATAATTTAAACAGATAGCGTTAGTTTTGATTTAAGCATTTAATTTTTATATAGCGATATTAATGAATGAATTGGTTATAGGATTGTATTAATTTGATTATTACATTGATAGTTTCTATTGATTAAGGAAACTTATATTTAGATATATTAATGAATGAATTTATTTGAATCTATTTGATTATAATATTCTACATAGATAGAGAGGGAAATTTTAAGGAACGTTGTGTGAATTGTATATTTATAATGTTATTGTTTCTTTTGTAAGTGACCACCATATCTCCACACTGGCTCTTAAGCTTCTGTTGGTGTAAAATGGAAAACTAATAAAAATTGTTTATTAAAAAAAAAAAGAAGGATTCTTATCATACAGTGGTCTCTGGCAGGTTTACAGCTCTGGGAGATGAGGGACTATCATCTTGCTCAGTTGTTGCCTTTGAAAGAACATTGAGTTTCCAACTTCCTTTTAAAATCTTTTGTACAAGGAATTTGAGGATCCCGATTTAAGCTGGGGTTTTGCAAGAAGGACAGCAACACACTGCATGGAACAGAATTGGTTTTTTCCAAAAGTGTAGGAGATTACCAGGCTGAGCCCAAGGGAGAGGATCAAATGTGTCATCGGTCATGAATCCCATTGCTCCCAAAAGTCCAACCCACTTTGAATTCCTTCTATTCTTAACTCCCACTAATTTTCCTTGACCATTAGTAGTTCAGATTCTTGTAGAGAGTTTAAGCTTGCAATAAATCTCTTGGAGGCACATTTGAATGGCCTGAATCTCCTGATTTCTCTGGTGCTTGACAAAGGGCACAGAGTCCACCCTCTGAAAGTAGCTACCCACAAGATACAGAAATTAGACATATTTATAGAAAAAGTTGTAGGGGTATGGTATTTGAGTGTGTGTGTGTGTGTGTGTGTGTGTGTGTGTGTGTGTGTGTGTTGTTTGATGTGTACTCCAGTGGACTTATAGTTTGCTGACAAAACTTTAATTAACTTTATGTGTATTTACAGCCACTCTTCCTTATTGCTTGGATTAAGTCTGGTTTACCTGTTTGGAGAGTCAAGGAAGTTTATGTAAAAGATTCTTCCTGTTTGATATTCTACTTGATTTAATCCGTTTTGGCTCAGTTGTCAATTATCTAATGGAGATGTGATTTAGTGATCTTATGCAACAATGTATTATCTTTGTTGGCAACATTGTTTCTAGTCTCTGTCAATTGTAGATTCTGTTAATAGTTAAGGGGAAGTTGGAAACAGTATAAGGAATAATATTTATTTTGATATAAAACTTTTTACACATTGTTAATTGCTTTTCAGCTATTACAAATCTTTGGATCAACAAGTTTCACAAAACCAGGTGAGTTTCCTTGGTGAAAGAAGTTTTAATTACAAATTTAAGAATTTAAAAAATATTGGAGAATAAACAACAAAAGTATGATTAAAACTTTGGTTTTGAAAAATTACAAATGGATTAAGGGTCCAAATAAATTTGGAATAAGGTTTTGGCATTAATTATAAAGATGGGAAAATGCTTTTGTTTTGAATTTAAAAAATAAGAGTTTAAAAATTGAACACTCGGGGGGGGGACTAGAAGGAACTAAAGATTACAATTAAAGAACACGTAATCTTGAGCTACAATTACAGAATGAAGCAAAGTATTCTAACATTAGGTAATTTGAAAGTTACATTTGAACAGTGGACACCAAAGTTAATTTGAATAGTATCTATTTTATTTAATAGATTGTCTTTAAAAGATGTTAAAAGATGTTATGGAAGAGGAACAAGTTGTTCCTCTAATAATCAAGACTGATTTGAAAGTAGATTTAAAAAATGACAGGCTACAAGAATGATATGGAAAAATATGCTGCATTGGACATAAAAAAGAAACTGGGTGGTGCCTTCCTAATTAAAAGTGATTTAGAAATAACAAACCAAGATTACCTGGATAATTTTCCCATATTGGACTTACAAAAAAGGACTTGTGAAGAAAAAAATGAAAATAAATCGGGCACTAAAAATCTAGATTGTAACAAATAAAAAGAAAGTATATAAAGTTGATTTGTTTTATCAAGGTAAGATAAAAGATCTTTTCTCTCTGATAACCCTTAATGGATTTTCGCTTACATCAGGACTAAAATGATGAGACTTTATGGATTTGTTTATAGATAATAGATGGGATATGGTAAGAAGAGATCATTTGTTGTATTTTAAGAGAAGGTGATAAGTTACTAAATACCGTATATTCCGGCGTATAAGGCGACCTGGCGTATAAGACGACCCCTAACTTCAGCACCGAGTCGCATGCCTAGAAAGTCGTCTTATATGCCAGAAGCTACCGTTATTTCCAGTGTATAAGACGACTCGGCGTATAAGACGACCCCCGACTTCAGCGCTGATTTCAACGCTTTCAAAAGTCGTCTTATACGCCGGAAAATACGGTAGTTTATACTTGTGCTAAAGGGGAAAGTCAATTTTTTATATATTTCATTTTTCTCCACTAATATGTTTTTCTTTTCTATTTTTTCTTTCCTGCACCTTCTATTTTTCTTTTTCTTTTATTTTTTTTTAGTTTGTATTACTTTGTATTGTTGTATTTGTAATTTTTAATAAAATTACAACTTTTTAAAAAAATGAAATGCAGATGGATTAGGGGAATTAAAAATAATATCTTGGGCTGGAAAAAGAATACGTGATTCAAAACCAGATGAAGTAAAATCAGGCAGCATTAATAATGAACTAATGTTTGAATGCATTGGACAGATAAAGCAAAGGGAAGAGTTACTGGAGAAGATCATCATTCTTGGAAAATTTTGGAAAAATTTAAGGTAACAGAAAAAGGCTGACAGAAGACAATTTGATATCACTGATGACATAATCACGAGATTACACAAGCTCATAGAAGCAAAGTTTGTTGAGTCACAAAGTGTTGGAAGCAATCGAACCATTGAACAACATCTCATCAACAGACAAGGGTTTTTAATTTTTTTTTTTTTTTACAGAATGTGAAGCTACCACAAAACCAGGTTGCTCACCACATGTTCTCTTTCTTATCAGGAAATTATGATTACAGGTAATCCTTGACTTATAATCATTTGTTTAGTGACCGTTTAATGTCACAAAAAACTTGAAAAAAGTTACCATCACAGTATCCCCACAATCATTTGGTAAAAATTCACAAGCTTAGAAACTGGCATGTATTTTACAACATTTTCAGAGTCAACAACTGAATGATTAACCTAACACTGCAGTAATTTGCTTAACAACTATGGCAAATAAAGGTTGTAAAATTGAGCACAATTCACTTAGTAACTGCCTTGCTTTACAACAGAAATCCTTGTCCCAACTGCGGTTGTAAATTGAGGATTACTTGTATTAAATCTATGGCAGTGGAAAGGTTCCTGATGATTTTCCTGTTGATCAGTTTTTTAGAATACTGAGAAATTTTTTGATATAGTTTCTTGAATGATTCTGATAATTTATTATGGATAGTTCAACAAATTTCATTCAGTCGTTAGATGTGACCATCAGTAGCATGTCATCACTGGGATTAAAAATATCACTATGGCACTAATTAACAACACCATTTTGTTTCTTTCCTTTCTGATTTAACTTTAGAATCTCTATATCTGCTATTAAGAATTCTGAAAATCAAATAAGTATCAGAGTAGTGGAGGCTTATACAAGTTTCCATTATATGCTAATGCTGCATTTCATAGATTAAAAACTTACTTTTCTGATTTATTTTGCTAACATTTTGACCTGATAATTCTTCTCTACAGTAAGATATAAGGGGAGAAAGGATTTGGAGTTTTTGATTGTGTTCTGGCTTCAAGAATATCTCGGAAGCTTCCCAATTGACAACACTGAACATGCCCAGTTGCACAAATGAAAGACTATATGGATGGTTTAGTATTTCTTTTATTAAGAATAAGAAAGTGGTGCAAAGTAGCAAATAACAAAACTTGGGAAGTTGTAATGGTGTATAGCAATGACCTTGGGAGACCCACAGAAACATAGAAAAAAATCTACTGTAGTACTCCATCAAGCAATGGATGGAAACTAATCAAGGAGAGAAGCAACCTAGGACTAAGGAGAAACTTCATGACAGTTAGAACAATTAACCAGTGGAACAACCTGCCTCCAGAAGGGGTGAATGCTCCAACACTGGAAGTTTTTAAGAAGAGACTGGACAGCCGTTTGTCCGAAATGGTGTAGGGTTTCCTGCCTGAGCAGGGGGTTGGACTCGATGATCTCCAAGGTCCCTTCCAACTTTATTACTATTAATAATAATTATAATTAATAATAATGAATAATAATTATTATTATTATTAAGTCTTCCCTTTGAGTTTATTTTTGCTTTCTTTTTTTAATTCATTATTTTTTATTATTATTTTTATGTTTTGTTGATTTTTATTTTTTCATTTTTAATTAAAATCAAATTAGCTCACCAAAGAATGGTCAGATAAGAAGGAGCTTAGCCCAGAGCTGCATAGTGGGTGGAGCAAAAGATTCATGAGGAACCCTCCCTAGGTTATCAGAAGGTAAAGGTGACAGCTGGAGAATTGTACTTTCAGAGTTGCACAATTCTGTTAATGCAGCGTTAACAATAATATAGAATTAGCTTATCTGGCCACGTTTCCTCTCTGGTCTACCTGATAAGACTGATAAAGTGCAGTGTAGCTTTTTGATGGACAAAGGGTGTACAGACTAGATTTTTGCTCTTCAGGAGGTTACGGGGAAATGTATGAATCCGAGAAGGTAAATGTATCTCACATTAGTTGATCAGATGAAGCATCTGTTAAAGTAGGAAAAAAACTGAATTGTGCAATGGTTACAGCAAATATGGAGTTGAAACTGCATTGCTGAGGGTGATTAAGAATTACATATGATAGACATAAAGCATGCGTGAGAGTATATTAAAAGTTTAGCAAGTGGTTCTTCATTGTGCAAGGAATAAGGCAAGGATAGCTGATGTTCCTTTGATTGTTTTATGTACTGGACATATGGATGAACGTATAAGAAATGGCGATGGTAATGTTGGAGGCGCTATTGTTCAGGGACATTAACGTTGTGTACTTTCGTATGCAGGTGATGCCGTGTGGTTGGCTGAGAATCCAAATAGTTGCAGTGAATATTAGAGTGTATGTAGCAAGAAGGAGCATGGATGTGAAAATTAATGCATCAAAGACGAATGTCGTGGTGATTGACAGGGAAAATGGAAGGACTTATTTCAAGTTCTACATAAATTTAAAAAAAAAACCTTAAGCAAAAAATATCTGCATGTAGGAACATGTTTCTGCATACAGGTAGTCCTCAACTTACGACCATTCGTTTAATGAACATTTGAAATTACGAGAGCGCTGAAAAAAGTGGCTCTTGTCACTTTTTCCACCCTTACAACCATCACAGCATCCCCATGATCTCGGGATCAGAAATTCAGATGCTCAGCAACTGGCATGTACTTAATGATGTTTGCATTGTACCAGAGTCATGTGATCACCTTTCCCCCCCTTCGGAGTAGTCAGTGGGGAAGCCAGATTTACTTTACAGCCATGTTACTAACCTAACCATTGCAGTGATTTACTTAACAACTCTGGCAAAAAAGGGTCATAAAATGGGACAAAACCCACTTAACAACTGTCTCCTTTAGCAATGGATGTTTTGGGCTCAATTGTAATCGTAAATCGACCACCTATACTTCTTTTTATGGAAGTGGGAAGAAACACAACAATAGGATCAGTGCAATGAGAGTGAGGCCTTAAGTGTGTCTATTAAGAAGAGAGAGGGTTAGGAATGAGGAGGCCCTGGATGAATGTGGACTGAGTATGAAGACAAAAGTACTGTGGGGAAAGACATTGTAGAGCAGTGATGGCGAACCTTTTAGAGACCGAGTGCCCAAACTGTAACCCAAAACCCACTTATGCATCATCGGGTGCCAGGTGGATGTGGCCCATTGGGTGGGTGTGGCCCATTGGGTGGGCGTGGCTGCGGTGGTAACGGCAGACTGGGTGGGACTAAAAAGTTCAATCAATCAATTCCAACTTTGCAAGATTTTTTTTCCTGCGAGAAGTTGAAATTGATTGATTGATTGAACCTTTTTTTTTTTTTTTTTTGCACACGGCGGCAGAGGCCTAAAGCGAAAAGGTTTTATGAAACCCAGCTGAAGGCCTAGGACTGGGGCAACGGCGCCTGTGCCCACAGAGAGGGCTCTGAGTGCCGCCTCTGGCCCCCGGGCCATAGGTTCGCCACCACTGTTGTAGAAGTTTGACTGAATACTGAATGGCAAAACGTAATATGTGACATGAAGAGTGGCTGAACTGAGAGTAAGAGGAAAACTGAGAAAAGCCAAAATGAAGCAGTGATGTACAGATACGGTGGAAACACAGATGGTTTCCAAGAACAGAAAAGCATGGAGAAAGATAATGAAATTGGTGCAAGTCATAGATTAATTGTGTTTTATGTTCCCTTTTATCTTTTTTTTTTTTTTTGCTTATTCTTCCTTATGTCCCTTCTGTATTTCGCGTAATGTTTATTCGAAAGTAGAATGATAGGTCTGCCTATTTATCAAAAGGCTTCTGGGCCTCTTGACTAAGATGAAGTGCCTATCAAGTGTAGCCCTTAAAGTGAGCTCATACACTGGATGGGAAAAGATAATTTTACACCATCTATAGCAGATTCTCTGAAAGGCATATATTGTTTATTTCTCTTTGAGCCATAGTCACAGAAACCTTAGGAATTTAACTGAGCATATTCATGTATCTTAAAAAAAAATCTCAAGGCTATCCCTGTCACTTCTCTTTGAGAGGTAAAAATGAGAAAAGAACACGTTTGCATTCCCCGGAGATCCTGAGCTGGATGCTGAGTTTCCCAGTCATCTCATGCCTGGCTTTATCTTGCAGCAACTTCAAAACCTGGTATTCTCTTATAATCTCTGAAACAACCATGGAAAAAGGAAGAAACTGAGTTTGGAGCAGCTTTTCATTGAACCTTGCCACAGGCAAGTGAAGGAGACGAGAAAAATAATTTTGCTCTTTCTCCTTGTTACTATGAGCACAATTTATTTTGTTTTTTTAAAAAAATCATACTGGAATATCACAAATTCCCTACTCTGCCATATTTATTTATTACAGTAATTTGGAATTCCTATGGTTATAAGGAAGTTCTTTTCCTCTGCTTCTTGAAACAATTTTGGACCAAGGTAAAATTTCTGACAAGGCAAGCTTACCTTCTGGTCACTTCTGGTAACGTGTGTTGTTTCTTAGCAATGCTATGGAAGTGATTTGACTTTCTGGTTTTTTAATTTTTTTTTTCAACTCTTTATCCTAGTTTGCAGCCCTGGGATTCCCTGGTTGACCCCCATCCTAGAATAAATTAGGTACAATACTGCATGGCTTTTCAAGCTATACACCCTCTAGAACATTTTCACACTGCTAATTTAGAGAACCAGTCAGTCGTTTGGGGGATAATATATCACTAATGAATTGTAACCCAGAAGGCTAACAAATGGCTTAGTCCTGAACCCTACCTATTTTAAGCTTCCCCGACTTTTGGAAGAAACGTATAGGTGGAGCTAAGAAGAACTCATACCCAGCTGCAGAAAGATTTCCTGAGCGGGAATGAGGTGTGGTGGACAACTGTTGCATTTTTGTTTTGTGAGTTCATGAGAGATTCTAAAGAAGTATGCTTAAAATGTAGCTACTTGGCAACTCTCCTGAATTTTTACATAGGACACACTTGCCAACACGTGCAACTAGGCTCCACCTGGGCACATACAGGTCCATACCCTGTTCAGGCTTCAGGGCTATACAGGTCTTGGCAGGCCTTAAAAATGGTACCTCTCCCATCCTTGAAGTGCACCCTGGCACACCCTTGGCTTATTTCCCAAGGTCTGTCATCTCCAAAGGTGTTAGGGGCTCCCACCTGCTTCTCTCCTCAACAGACTGGTTCTTAAGACTGGCTACTGTTGTGAAACTAGAGTGCTACTGCATGATCTTATGATCTTCTAGATTTCTGGTCCCATCCTCAGCTAACTTGAAATGTAAATACCCATGTGGCAGCACAAGTTTGAATTGCCATAGGTATACTGTTCAGCTCATTCTAGAACAGGGGCTTTGCTGGCTGAGGAATTCTGGGAGTTGAAGTCCACAAGTCTTAAAGTTGCCAAGGTTGAGAACCCCTGTTCTAGAAGGAATGAGCAACGCTGTGTGTTTTCGCGGAGTTCTTGTAGTTCTGCAGTGTGTTTCATTCAAACTGTTAATCCTGCGCCATTCTGCATGATTCACACTTTTCTCAAAGGCATTGACGCAACCAGGAGAGATGGTAGAGACAGAGATTCTTCCGCTCAATTGTGTCCGGTTTTCAGGAGAAACAAGTTCTAGCCCTACTTTTGGCCATGACTCTACCTGGGTGATCTTGAACCAGCCCACCCTCTCTTATGCCTAAAAATAAAGCAATGGCAAACTACTTTCAAAAATCTTGCCAAGAAAATGGCAGGTCTAGCAAAGGACCAATAACGAGACTGCAAGTGTGTTTATATATTTAATTTTGCTTACAGCTTCCCATATCCTACATTTAGACATCCTAAATTCCCTTTATTTCCTTCAATAAGTCATTTCTCAGACCTGAGCTAGATTTAGGTTGCCTCATAAATTGGTACAATGTTAACAAAAACAAGGGAGTTAGAATCTCTGGGAAGTCCAAGGAACAGTTTTATCCTCCTGGTGAGAACCATTAGAATCATTTAAAAAAAAAAAGACAGCTCTGGCCATTGCCACCATTTTATATACTGTACTGTAGGGCATCCCTACAATACCATAACTTGTAATATTTAAGTCAGTTCTAGATTTTGAGGGAATCCCAGGCAAATGCTGTTGATCAGCCAGTCTTCTCTGAGCCAACCGCCAATTCCTTGGCTCCCTGTTCATCTGCCCTTGCAGCTTTCATCACACAGGGGCTTGCAACAGGGGCAAAGAAAACAAAGATGAAGGGAAGGGGTGATAGATAACTGGTGTATTAGACCCTGGAGGTCATAAAACTTTCATTTCCAAACTGTGGCATTCCAGAGGGGAAGTCATGTTGGAATACTGTAGCAAAAAAATAAAAACATTCTTCCAACATGAATCCATTTATTGCAGCACAAGAGTTTGAGGGGCAAATGCATAAAGCAACAGCCATAAGTGATCTTTAGTAAAAGGTTTATACAATTTGAAGAGAAACTAAAGTATTACCTATGGATTAGACCAATAAATTAAATTATTATTGCTACTATTATAACTGCCTGGGTGGGCAGATTATTTTAATATCTTTATGTGCCTCACTTAACAGAAACTAACAGTCCTTTTCTTTGAATCACTCTGCACTGAATATACAATAGCTATTATCTTTATCAACTTATTTGATGAAGCCACTTTGAATTCCCTGATTAGGCCAGAATGCTTTTCTTATTCTTTCTGGTGGAAAGATATTCAACTTCATTAAAAACAACTACTACTTCTATGTATAATAGTTGAGTGTAAAATAAATCCTATGAAACCCAATCAGTTCAAACAGACTGAACTGGAAGCATATCTATCTCTGCTGCCACCTGGTGGCAAGGAAGAGGAAAAAGCTAATTTTTAAAAAGTGAAGTAAATAGGCCTGGGATGACACCTACTAAGGAATTAGAGGGTTTAAAGGGATGAAAGAGCAGATTGAAGATTATCCTTTAGTCAAAAAGAAAAGCAGAGAAATGGGCAATGCCTATTTAAGTAGATCAATGGACAGTTTTGGGAAGCTTTTACCTCACCTGTTTCTAGATGCAGCAAGTTGCTCGGCTTTTAAAATATGGCCCCAGGAACAAATGCTTTCAGATTCTTTCATTAGAATGGGAGCGATTACTATTTTTTTCAGTATTTCTGAAGTAAGATCTGTCTTTTATTCACAAAAGAAGCCCGGCTTTCTTCATGGTTAAGGAAACCTGCATTTTGGTTTCTTTATGGGTAAAGATGTCTATGCCTCTTTAGAAGTGTTCCAAAGTTATGGATGTATATATGTATGCAAAAATAGGGGTGTTATATTTGATCAGAGAAACATCAAGACTTAACTAGATCAATTAATTAAGTCCTGAATTGTGGCTCCCTGACCAAAAACATCTCTGTATTGAAAAGCTGTATTAAAAACGAGAGACCCAGATCAAAACAGAGACTTCATTCTGTTGTTCAGTAGTTGGATAAAAATGTCAAATCCAGTCTAATCATCTGGCTGATTGTGCAACCAACCATCATTTTAAAAAAAAGCCAGACAAGATTGAAAAGTGAGGCAACAAAAGGGAGAAATACTCCTAGAAAAATAGTGAAGGTGATTATGAAGGCTGTGATCTTCATCAAGTGTACAGCTTCTGGTTGAAGAAAGTCTTCTGTATCCAGCAAAGGGACTCTCTCTCAGACTATCCCTCAACACAGCAGCAGATGATGGCACATGAGCATGCTCTGAGCTCAAGTCTTATTGTTAGTTTATTGCCTCACCACTCAGTACCTGACCTGCATCCTTGCCATGGCAGACCAATGAATGCACATGTGTGGTTTCTTTAAAAATATATACAAATAGTTGAATTTCTTCTTCAACCAATGATGCAGCAGCAATCTTGGCAGACTTTTTGTCAGCAACAAGAGAAAAGCTTTCATCTTAATGCTTTCAACCAGAGTGCTGGCAATTTTTTCCTTACAAAAGTGCAAAAGCCCATTCACTATTTTGTCTAAGGCAGAAGTGGAATTAAAATGCTTCAATGTCAAAAATGTAATCCGTTGGAAAACATAAAAGTAGCAGGTATGTGATCAGTTTCTTACTTGATTAGATTCCCTTAATTGGAGGGTGCTGATTACAACAACCTTAGAGGTGTACCAACAACTGAGCATATTTTCTTTTCTATAATCTTTCTGTATTTTCTCACACAAAGTTGCATCTCCCAAATTAACTGCAGAACCCTGAATCCTATACTCAGCTGATTTATAAATCAAAAGCAATGTAGAATGTTTACTTGTAAAATCTAATTGATTTTTCAGTTTCTATTTTGAAATAAAATCTGGAGAATTTCTCAGCTTGTGAAATTTTAGAACAGTGGACAACTTTGTGGCTTGGCGGGGGGAGATGATTTTGCGTGCACACTGCTTTCACAAATGCAGCTTTGCACACATGCACGCACACACAAGTGTTCTTACCCATCACTTCTGTGGCCCAGTTCTGAACGAGCTGTGGCCCAGCACTGGGTTGCAGCCTGAGGATTGGGGAGCCCTGCTTTAGAAGACTTAATTGGCTGCCTTGTTTGCAAATTAATGTGTGGAGAGCGGAAAAAAGTGAGGGAGAAAGTATGAAAGTGGCGGACAGTAATTTCAGCAAGTACATGGATCATGTTTAAATGTAAAAGTAGGCTGTTGCAAGAATAAATTGACACACACACCCCCATGAACCACACAGCTACACTATGTAGGTTGCAAATGAAAGTGTCATATTTTGTCTTTTTAACAGTGCAATTACAAGTTCGTGCATTGTGCTGCCACTGATTTTCTGCATTAGATTAATATAAATCTAAGTTTACTCTTTATAAATTTCAAACAAAAAGCTCGTTTTGGAAGTTTTTCTTAAAAACAGATGTGTATTGTTCATTTGTAAATGGTAGGATGTGTGATATACTGTACTGAGTCCAAGGAGTCAGGCAGTAAAAAATCCAAGTGAATGTTTTCAGTCGAAAACATAAAAGAGAATAATATTTTATTAGAAATAGTTTGCCTTGTGGCAGCAAATTTGTTTTTCAAATATTCTGTACATCTTTTCATTTAAGACTTAAATGTTAAGTTATGGGGCTCCTTGATTTCTTGAAGGGATTTTCTGGTGGAAACATGACCAATTACTATTTGTTTTACCTCTGCACAACATAGGGAGGAAGCCCTGGGAATCTTCCACAGCTGCAACAGAGAAAAAAACCCCAAACACGTCTAACCACACCTCCCCCCCCCCCATGGAAGCCTAATGCAAGGCGTAATAGGTACTATATATTTCAGTAGCAGAAAATAAATGTAAAAAAACCCAACCCCTCTGTTGGGAAGGAATAGCTAAAAACATTCTAATTTAAATTATGCAGGCTGTCTCTGAAGAGTTGGCATATTCTTTTTAAATTCTCTGAATGTTACGTTCATACTGAACCAGCCAGATAATAGCCGTGAAGGTAGTGGAAGAACAGTTGTTAGTATTCTGAATTGACTCGGATGGAGAGGGAAAAAAAAAACCAAAGGCAGTGTTTTTGTTAGTGGAACATTTTTACATTCTTTAATGTATTGTTACACAGTCTAAATAAACAATGAAAAATAAATGACACAGAGGAAGGGGAGGCAGTTTCCTTATTAGCTATGTTTATTATGCCATGGCTTAAGCCTTTCTGTACAGAAAGCACCCAGCTGCTTTAAAGCTACTTGGTTTACACTGGATTGTTTTTTTTAAAAAAAAAAGTTTTAAAATGAGCTAGACATGGTCCTATGGCAGGGGGGGCAACTGGCAGAGCCATTCCCCCACTATGCTACATAGCACAGAAAAGGGAGAAGGAAGCAGTGGTCACCAATGGGAACTGCTCCCACCAGCAATATTTACAGCCAGGAATAACTGGAATGTACAGGGTACAAGGAGGTAGGGTATACAAAGCAAAATAGATAGCGGACTGCTGGGCCAAAAATTTTCATGAAAAACAAAGTGTTTTATACTAACCTAGTACCTTTTATGCCAAAGTGAAGCCCTCGCATCTGTGATTGACTCAAGATCCTATAGTACCACAGGGGCAAAAACGTTTATGAAAACATAACATTGGTCAAAGACGGCCCTAGATAAGATTCAGGGGCAGCAAAAGACAGTCAGGTATAAAAATACAGAGTGGCTCAAAATACTCTGGAGACTAGAAGGTCAGCAGAAACAACTCGGGAGTTGGGGGGGGGGGGAACTGGAAGATGGGGAGTGCAGCAGAATTTAAGATGAATAAATTAACCTGGAATGTGACGAAGTGCCGAGTTTGAGGGTGGAGGCTGCGGGGCTTAGTTCCCAGTGCGACAGAGGCGAGATTGTGATTTGATCCTCTGGACGGCAGTGCCAGTGAGCTAATGCTGCGTACCCAGTACACAAATACTGTGAGCAGAATCCCATCCCAACATGGTGGGAGGGGAGGCGGCTGCTCAGCCCAAGAGACAAAACCATTCCAAGGAAGAGCAAGGGATATAAACTCTCCATTCCTTATAGCCCTAGACCCAGAGGAAGAAGAAGAATGGCACGCAACAGGATCTGAACCCGAATACATTGTAAAAAATAAAAAAAGCTTAGCGTTAAATGCAAGGTTTATACAAAAAGATGTCTTGTAAAAAAAAAAAAAAAAAGTTCCCCAAAACCTAGTTGATGAGACAACATGGGAGGGGAAGAAAGGGCCGGCCTGAGGTCCGTGGCAGTTTGGGAATGGTGAGGCCATCCTTTCCCCTCCTCGATCAGGCTTTTTTAAAAAAACAACAACAAATTTTTTACACTTTAGTTTTTTCTTATAAAAACACAATTATGGGGAAATGAGAACCCCAAGGCTGGCACAGGCCCCAATGGGGGCCAGAGAGGGACCCAGGCCTCTGGGATGTGTTTCACAGGGAAGCTCCTCACGCGAACACCTGCATTTTAGCAGCGGGCTCTGCTGAAGGAAGCTGGGTGTGACTTGGCCCTAATACAGTTGGGCTGGGTGTGGACTCAGACCAATCAGACAAGGAGTGAGGTGAGGGACTACTCCATTGCTCCGGGGACTCTGGTGAAGGAGTCAGGTAGGGGTGCTCACTGGGAGGGTGAAGGAAGTGCTTGGGTGTTGCGTCTTGCCCCTGCGTGTAACTGTGCTGTGACGGCGGGGTTGGATAATCCTCTACCCCTGCTCCCTTTAGGTATGGTGGGGGCCCTCCGCGTGGAGGTGCCCCCTGACCCTCTTGGGGTGAGACAGGTTGGTTACTGCGCACAGCGGCTGCTGGCGGAGGCATGGGCTGGGGAGCTTCCTTGGCCTGGGCTGGAGCTGGGTTGGGCAAGCCCTGAGAGCCGTGCCCCATGGCCATGTGGTTAGACAGAAGCAATCCTGGTGGGAAAGCTTGGCCAGACTGGTGCAGGTTGGGATGGGAAGCGGCAGGGTGGACCACCCCTATGATGGGTTGGCACTGGGAAGTGGGAACACGGGCACGCCACTCAAAAGGCATGGCCACAGGGCTCACCATGCCCAGACTAAGCCCCATGCGGCCAGGTGGCACAGAGAGGCGGTTCATGGACAGCAAGGTGCCATCCCCTAGGTCACTAAGGCGTGCCAAACTGACGGCAAAGGGTGGGTCCATCATGCCATGGACCATGGGGGTAGAGGGCACTGACATTGAGGCACTGGCGGCGTGAAAGACCCCAGGTGAGGCTGGGTTAGGCACATAGGGAGAGTCCAGTGAGTCGACAGGAGACAGGGTGACAGAGCTCTCCAGGAGAGAGCCTTGACACTCCAAATTGAGCTTCTTGGCACGCGCCTTGGCCTCTTTGCTCTCCCGTGCCAGACTGGCACTGCTTCCTGCTGTCACATTCTTTGTGCTAGGCCGACGGCTCTTCTTGCCCTGCGGAGTGGGCTTCAGGCTAGGTAAGAAGCTATTGGGAGGGCACATGAGAGGGGAGAGAGAGTGACCAGCAGGCAGGGCTCCCTGTGGGCTACGCACAGTGTTGTAGTCATCCAAAAGTCGAACAATATCGTGGTGCAAGCGCTCCTGAGCCACGTCACGTGGCAGTCGATCCATATGGTCAGTGATCTCACGGTTGGCAAAGTGATCCAGTAGAATTTTGGCTGCCTGGTAACTGCCCTCCCGAGCTGCTAGAAACAGCGGTGTTTCCTCCTGTGGCAGAGAAGGCAAATTCATGACCACATTCGACATAGAGTTTGACATTCTCAGACTACCAGAATTCCTTGCTAAATATGGCCAATAGTTCCTGAAAGCATTGTCGAAATGGCTGATTTAAATTAATAGCAGTGAGTGACTGTACAAATCACTTTCTCCTCAATACTCCCATATACATTCAGGATAGCTCACTCTAAAGCAGACATGTCAAACTCGCAACGGCATGTGACATCGCGCAACGTATCAGGATAGTTTTGCCATTGCCGGCAATGGGGTGGGCGCAGCTTCCACGTGACGCATCCGGCCTGTGGGCTGGCAGTTTGACACCCTGCTCTAAAGGAAACCCCCAGGAAAACATTTTCAAGCATATAATTTAGGATGCAACAAGCATAAACGACAGTATTATTATTTTTTCATCAGGCCAAAATGGAAAAGAGAGGAAAGGGGGCGGGGAGTGGGCATCAATCCACCTGATACAAAAGCCTAAGCACTGCTTTCTCACTAGAAAAGATGGGAGCTTGTGACAAAGGCATAACCCAGTGTTTCTCAACCTTGACAATTTTAAGGCATGTGGACTTCAACTCCCAGAATTCCACAGCCAGCAATGCTGGCTGTGGAATTCTGGGAGTTGAAGTCCACATGCCTTAAAATTGTCAAGGTTGAGAAACACTGGCATAACCAATGCGATTTTTTTAAAAGGCAACAGGAGAACTCACCTTACTGTCCTGCATGTCCTTGTTGGCCCCGTTCTTTAGCAGAGCAATTGTAGCCTCTACATTATTGACAGCTGCTGCCCAGTGCAGGGCTGATTTTCCTGATAGGAGTGATATCAAGACAATAAATGTATTTGTCACTTGCTAATGATTCTTAGATTCTTCTAAAATCTAATACCACCTTTCCTAAATTTTAAGGAATTAGCTTCCTTCAACCGTGCCAGATTGTCATCATCCATTGCCCATTAACACTGAGCTTTGTATAAATTTAAGTATTTTGGAAAAATTCTTCCAGCAAATCAGCTGATCTGTAGCCAAGAAAATGCTTAAGTAAAAACATAAAGAACTATGGACTATTTGCTGCAGGGGGTGAAATTAACAAATTAATTTATAAAAGACTGGAAGGATGCATCTACTGGCAGAATCTTTTGTTCATAATGTTTTTCAGTTTACCCCTATGTATCAAGCCCTCTCCCTAATTAATTACAAGTCATCTTCATAACCAAAATCTTTTACTTTTCATCACATATTCCAGCCTCACTCTCTGTCAGCTGTCTGCATAGCTTTTGCAGCAATAAGTTTCATCAACATGTGTTTAAAAAAAAAAGCTAAGGAAAGGAGTGTAGCCAGGTTAGAAAGTAAGTGTGTGAGAAAAAAAAAAATAAACGTTGAATATGAGCATCTTTACTAAATCAATCTGGGCAACCTTGTAAATGAGTTATGAAGAGGTTACCTAAGAATCTAAACTGGAATGTAGTGGAAATCAGTAGAACACAGTCAAGTTAAGAAACCTGGTCCCAGATCCAGCCAAGCTGAGGACGAAGCCAATTCCATTTTGCAAATTACATACCCAATTCGTCCACGGCATTGACGTCAGCATGACAGGCGATCAATTCTTCCACCATGCCTTCAACAGCTAACCTTGCTGCCAGGATCAGTGCAGTTGAACCATCTCCCATTCGAGCATCTAAATCTGTAGATCGATTCCGGATCAGGATCTAACAAGAGTGTTAGGTGGAAGAAGAGCAAACTCTGTCATTCAATGTAGTAAAGTAATACTGTCTACAATATTTAAGTCAGCTGCTATTTGGTTTTTAGGAATGCCAGGCATGACTTTTGGGAACATCTCAAAGGTAACAGATTGATGGCACATGAACTAGATTGTAACATTCACAGTTGAATTCACATTAAAAAAAAGAGAGAGAGACACTGTACTTTTGTGCTCAATATGAGTTAATAGGAGGATAACAGAAAAACTGTATTTCTAGGAGCAGAAAGGCTCCATTGGATCGTTCATAGAGTGAGTGTATCTTCAGGACAAGGCTCACCTGGAAAACTCCTTGGGCATCAGCAGTCACAGCAGCATGAAGTGGGGTACGTCCTGTGTTATCTTGTGCATTGGTATCGGCACCGGCATCCAGCAAACGTTTGGCAGCATCAGCCCGGGCGTACCTTGCAGCCAAATGTAGTGCAGTCTCCCCTGTGCGGTCTGTTTGGGCACTCAAGTTAGCCCCCTGGCAGATGAGATCTGAGATAATGTTGGCCGAGGAGTCATCTGCTTCCTCTTCCTCAGCCAGATCAGTCTCCATGCCACCACCACAAAAAGAGGCCAACATAAGTGGGGTAAAACCATCTGTATGGACAACACAATAAAAGATTACTTTAACATAGTTTGTTCTTTACTAAACTGATGTAATAATAATAATAATATATTAAACCTGTAAGTCAATCATCTCTCAATGACCCACAACACTCATACAAAAAAATCATAATAAATCAATAAAATGTGGGTGGTTTTTTTTTTTTTTTAAAAAAAAGAACAATATGTGCTAAAATGAGAAAAGGACATTAATTCCTGGACAGATCAAACATTATCTATAAAGACTCCACCAGAGGGCATTGTACAGTATCCATCTAACATGTTACCTGGCCCACGGACATTGACATCCATGCAGTCAGTGTCAAATTCACCCTGGGGTGGTGTCAGGGCCATAGATGGAGGCATACGAATATCTGCTGCCACCAAATGGTGCTGTGTCCATTGTCGGCAATCCACTGGGTCTTCACAGTCCAGGGCTGGCTCTTCCACCTGGCAGTGAAGAACACAAACCCGACCATTATCACAGAAAGCCACACTTCCTATACAGGCTCTGCACTATAGTAGTGGGTACTTTTGGGGAAACACCAAACAAGTTAGGCCACCAGCAGCTTGGCAGAAAACTGTGCGCATAACATTGCCCAGACTTGAAAACCAGAAAGAGGAAGAAAAGGAGAGGAGGCAATGTAATATTTTGGAATATGAGCTGAATACCTTTGCAGCTCCGGTTCTCAAGTCAGCCAAAGTCTCACAATGAGCAGGCAATACCTTAAGACGCTTGGCCTCTGGGCATTCAGCTTCCAGCCAGTCTTCTGAGCTGTCTGGTATCAGGCTCTCCCCTTTGCCAATATTCCTGAAAGAGGAAAACGTACGCAGTGAGTTGGGAGGCAATGAGAGCACAGGAGGCAGTGGAATCGTACCTCTGGCTATAGTCCAAACATCCACCTGCAGGCACATACATGGGTCCAGCTCCCTTTTTTGTCATCTTGTGTCCCGTGATTTTATCGGTTAATGTTAATATTTTTTACGATGGGAGGATTTTAAATGTTTTTCAATGTTTTTACGTTGTAAACCACCCACAGGGTCATTGGATATGAAATGGGCAGCAAGTAAATTTAATGAATGAATGAATGAGAAAGGGCGAGCATCGAAGTAAAATGAAAGAAAGCCTGTCCTTTACAGCAGATGCAACCTACTACAGCTACAGACAATTCGTACAATAGCCACAAGCAATGAGAGCATCCCGTGCAGGCAAGTATGCTGGCAGAAGAGGGATGGGATTCTTCTCCACTAGCCCCACTGGGTTTCTAGGCTTATTGTAGGAAAATTAAAAAAAAAATATCTCTTCCTTAATAGTCTACATAGCAGGAAGGAGACAGCAGATTTTGCCACGTTAAATCTTGTTACTTAGCAAGACATTAACGTGATTTGAACGTGAATGCCCCCGAGGGCTTTTTTCCCCTTTTCTTTAACAAATCTCTGATAGAAAGAGATGAGATCGTTCCTCGATAGCTCTTGAATGAATAAAGGCCTCTTACTTCATGCCCAGGGCATCCTGACCCACAGGCTCACGCCGGTTCTTGTTGCTACTCTCTTTCTTCAGACTGAAACCTTCAGGAAACCAGAGGGTGCTGTGTTCTCTTTTACGCCGGGCCACCAGCACACCCAGGACCAGGATCACGAGGAGAATGAGGGCTGCTACCACCACCAGTGGCAATAACTTGAATGGATCTGGGTAGGAATAATCTTTTACACCTGAAGAAGCAATGTATCTGTGTTATAAACTCGACTGCAAGCAGAACGACCAAGCAGTATTGCTTTTTCCAGGGCCCTGGATAAAATCTAACCTTTCACGGCTTTGAGTGGATATGGAAACTCTAGACGCTCTACTGCCGACAGGGCAGCAAGGTAATCCGCAGCGCTTACGGCATCAGGGAAGCATTTGTTGGAAGCTTGGTAGCAAAGACGGTTGTCAATCTCCAGGGTAACCTCAGACCTAGAGGAGAAAGTGGCCGAGGGTTAGCGGGGTCTCCTTGAGCATCACAGAGAATTCTAAGGAAAGGCAAGTCGGTTACCTCTGCACTTTAGTTTTGTTCTCTGTTCGGTCTTTTTAAGTACACGGAATGGCCTGACTTGACACGTGTGGTTTTAGTACAGCCATTCCCAAATGTGCATTATGGATGAACTTGCTTTTAAGGTGTAATTAATCGTTTTAAAAATTCAAATATATCCTAAATTCCATTTCTTTTTGCAACAGGCATGCCATACCATTTTAAAACAGCAAATTTATCCCATCTGTGCATCTCTCTATAGTATTGTCTGTTTAATTATCATTAACAGCCTCCTGAGAATCTAGCACTCTCTAAGAAGCTGGTTTTAGTGTAGTTTAAAAAATAAAATAGCAGTTATTAACCGTCATATTTTATAGGGCAGGCAGAGACAACTGGATAAAGGTGATCCTATAGATAAGTGGGTCCCAAGCCATGTAGGGGACTTTATAGATGAAATCCAGCATCTCGAAATGCAGCCTACAAGCCAGGGGTAACTGGGGTAATTTAAAGAGCAAAGATGTTGCATGGGCAAACCTGAGGTATGCCTGTAATTGCTTTGTGTGGCCATATTCTGGACCAGTTATAGCTTCCAAGTTATCTTAAAGGGTAGCCCTATCTAGAGCCTCTTAACAAATAGGGATTATAGTAAACAGGGAGCATTTGTTTAGCAACCACAAATGGGAATCTAGCACTCTCTAAGAAGCTTGTTTTAATGTGGTTTAAAAAATAAAGCAGTTATTAACTGTCAGATTTTACAGGGGACTGGTAGCTCTGTCATGGAGCAAAGCAGTGCTAAATGGGAAACTATGTGACCACAACTGTGCTTTCCTTTTCCCTGCTCCCTGCCTTTGGAATTATCCCAGAGCTAGAATAATTAAAAGGAATTAAAGGGAATTAAAGCTTGTATTTAGGCTCATTGGACAAGAAGGGATTATAGGAGAGCAAGTAGGGGAAATGCACATTGAAAGAAGTGCTTCAGGGCTGGGAGTTAGCAGCGCACCATACAAAGAGCCCAGTGTAATTCAACATTATGCTTATTGTCATATGATCCCTTCCTCTTCAATCTCTCTGCTCTGGGATGGCGGGAGAAAATCAGTAATTTCTGGAGCCACTCTCTCCTGTATCTGACTCTTTTTTTTCTTCCCCTCATCCCAGAGGGAAGAAATTGGAGAGGAAGGGATTACAAAAGAGCAAGCAGGCACACCCTAGGGAATACACTGGGCTGCAGGTTTAATCCTCATGGCTTCCAGCCCCAACTGCACTCCTTTTGATGTTTATTCCTCATGGTATGCTTGCTTATTCTCTTGTATCTGTTCCTCTCCAATCCCTCTCCTCTGCAAAGTGGCAGGGAGAACAAGTCAGGCACAGGACAAAGCATATTGACTATAATGACTATCACATGACTGAGAAACATTGTGAAGGTCACAATTGCGAGTATTGGTTGTGAAGTTATTTTTTCAGTGCCATCATAATTTTGAACGTCATTGACCAAGGCTAGCTGGTAAGTATGGGAGCTCTATAGTACATAATAAAATAAGCTTACTTTATCTTACTCTCAAAACTCTTCTTTTTCTCTACCTACCTATGTAAAACTCACCCAATTATTTCTTGGCCCAGTTCCCTGCGTAGTCGTCGTCCAGTTCCATAATAAGGTTTGATCATGTAATTGCCATTTTCATCCAGACGGAATCGCAAGGAGGTCCTTAAAATGGCACTCAGCTTCTGAAGAAAGATGGTGCTGGTGCGGAGCAGTTCATCCGGGTGCAGCAGCACGGTGATGATTAGAATACCCTCTGCCAAGTGCTCAGGCACTTCCCGGGCACAATCCAGCCCATCCCAGCCACACTCTTCTTTATTACAGCCTTGGTCACAATGCCCATCAGCAAAGTGATCTGAGCAATATTTCTCATAAATAGGGCTGTCAAAAAAAAAAAGGAGATGGGAATATATCCTTTGCATTGAAACAAATTCTATAGTAACACAAAATGTCTTCTTCATTGATAAAGAAACATAAAAGAGCGACAGGAAATACCTTTCCAAATGCACCACAAATCAACTGAGTCATCGGGATTACAATATTGAGATAGCTCGCCCTCCCCCAAAATAAAGATATCTAGAACAGTGGTAGGCAACCTTTTATGTGGACTTCAACTCCCAGAATTCCTGAGCCAGCCATGCTGAGGAGAAATGGAGAGGTTTCTATGCTGAGCTATGCCGGCTCAGGAATTCTGGGATTGAAGTCAACGAGTCATAAAAGAGCCAAGGTTGCCTGATCTAGAATAACAACAACATTTGTGTTCTGAACAAAATCTCAGTGTCTCGTTCAGTTAATCTGGCAGAAAAAGAATACATACTCTAGTTCTAATAAGTACTAGGGAAATATGACCTACAGGTTCCCCTCCAAAGAAGCAGGCAGGACTCACTTGCAGGTGCGCTCACGATTCTTGCAGTCAAAGTTATCATAAAGACACTCAACCGTGTTGCAGAGTTCATCACATTGACTATTGTTGAAGTACTGCCAGCACTGAGGGCTCTCACATTGCTTCCAAGGATTATCCACCAAAAGAGAACAGTCACCTCCGTCCCAGTGACAAGCTGGGCTATTGCACATCTTGTCACAATAGGAGTCCCCTGCCTTTGCAGCACACTCTTCCAATGGACAATGGAGCTCGTGGAGCAGAGGTGGCCGGGCTGTGCGTGCAGTCTTACAGTGAACACCTGTATAGTCACTAGGGCAGAGGCACTTAAAATAAGGGGCAGTGGCAATCTCATGGCAAACACCCCCGTTGTGGCAAGGTTGGTTCACACAACTGCTATTGGCACGGAGGCGACAATCAGGTCCAGCCCACCCAGCTAGGCAGTAACACTGGGCACCCAGAGTTGAAGTCCAGCAGTTGCCACCATTGAAACAGAAGAGTTCTCGGCAAGATAACACACTGCGCTCACAATTGATGCCCGAGTAGCTCTGAAAAAGAAGAGTTAATAAGAAAGTCAGGCAAAATATCTCTGTTAGAGTATATTGCAACTGTGATAAGGAAATCCTTTCCCACCCAAAGTTTAAGGTTTAAGAATCATATTCTTGTACCCATAATACTATATATTTCTTTTGTAGAAACTGGAACCAGAGCTGGAACCCCTAAGTATCACAGAATTATGCAATTGAATTATTTTCTACTACTCCCCAAACAGAAATAGCATTCCAACCCCTGATAAAAATGTCAGTTTCTTCAGTGTAGCACAGCTTCAGTGTATTCAGCTTACATTAACTCTTCTTTGCCCTGCTTAATTCCTTATAATATTCATACTCAGGGAATATACTGTGGTGTCGTACATATAGCTTTGCTCTAGGTACTCACCCGAGGGCAATGGCAGGTATATCTGAGAGGCAAGTTCACTGCTAGTTTACACTGCCCACCATTCTGACAAGGCTGAGATTCACAGGCATTTACAATGTTTTTGCAGTGGCGGCCTAAAAGGGAGGGGAAAATGTTATTCTGCCAATGATACTGCAAACTTTTCAGAACACCATGACCCTATTAAACATGACAATTTCTGTAGCTGACAGATTCTTCTTTCACACAAATGCCAATTGAGCTCTATCATCGACATTGAACTAGCAAGTGAGTATATTCTTTCCCAATTAAGCATAAATTACAAAAATATTGAACCAGTCAGGCACAGCTACTTTTCTCTTATTAGTTACAAAGCTTTCCAAACTCTAACTCTCTCTCTCTCTGCCTCCCTCCCTCCGTGTGTATTGCTGAGCCATAGCTCCCAAGATTTCTAAAAAATACTCATTTAACATGTTACAGAATACAAACCAAATTTAAAACTCAAGCAAATGGAAAGTGAAGCTGAAATAGAATATACAATATATTCTACATAATAACCTTATAGATAAAAAGTTAACCTGGAAATCCCCCACAGATCATAGAACACAAAGCTTTCAGTATGAAAAATGCAAAAGAATAACATATACTTTTTTTTTTTTTTTACTGTCAACCAAGATTGAGATGGACCTAGCAGAAAAACAAATCTACCATACTTGGGGGGGGGGGTTTCCAATAAAATAAACATGTGATTGTTTAAAAACAAACTTGTTCCATAAGCCTACCATGAAAGACACGAATGGATGTGTAATACTTTATGACTCACGAAAATCCAGAGTTTAGGTAAAATGTACACATTTTTACTCGTCTGCTGTTTTGTTACAATGATCAATTACTCAAAAGAAACAAAATGCTTCATGATACCCTCACCAGAATGCCTGAATGCTCATTTTGTGGTTTTTGAAGCAGAGTCAACAAGTGGTGACTTTCCCAAAAAAATTTCATACAATTTTAATTGCTTTTTCCTAGTGACATTTATTTCGGCCTGTCTCCTCTGCTCACCACTGCAGCCCACATTCTTCTTTGCCTCTTGAATCCATCACATTCACATTATCGGCACTCACTCACCCGTGTAGCCTGGCTTGCAGATGCACTGGTAGTCACGGGCTTCTTGAATGCAGTCAAGGGTGTTGCGTGGATGGCAGGGATTGGACTGACATTCATTTATATCTCCTTCACAACGCTCGCCTGTAAAGCCTGGTGGGCAGTTGCAATGATAACCACCCACTCTGTCCATACATGTTCCATTGTTTAGGCATTTGGGGACACGGCTATTAGGATTCGAGGCACAATCATCCTCATTTATTTCACACAAGACACCTATAGAGACAAACAACAAACAATCATTCCAAAGGTTCTAATACTATGTACCCCAAACATCTCCCCACTTCTTGAACTGCTTGTGATAAGAATAAATTTCCCATTCTGAAGATGAGATGGCCTATTGAAAGTATATTCAATTTCAGCTCCCATCAATGCTACTTAGGTAACCAAAGCAAGGGGTCGCGGTTTTATAGTTCAAGATTCCAGACAGTATGAGGTTGCTATTGTAAGGTTGTGTTTCCCTTTCTTATTACCTGAGGAAAAAAATGGGTAGGGAATTTATGGCTTTCCAAATGTGATTAGAAAACAATTACAATTATCTCTGATGGTCAGCCGTGATCACTAGAGGCTAACGGGAGTCTATATTCAGAAACACCAGGAAAGTCACAAAGTGTTCCAACATTGTTGGAAAAAGTCCAGTTCCGAGATTGACCTCTTTCAAATGAGCTCATATTCTCTATCAAGTGATTTAAGAAAAAAAAAATCCAGGTCTCCTCTTCAGAGAAGTAAATGAAAATCAGAGCTGCACTGGTTAAATCTAAAATATGTCCCTCTGTTGTCTTATGCTTTCCACCTAAGAATACTAACAATGTTTCCCACATGACAAGAGGTGCTATTATCCCATTCCACAAAAAAAGCCATGTGCTTACCTAGTGTTCCTGGTGGGCAGGAACAAATGTAGCGACCAGTGAGGTCAATGCAAGTCCCGCCATTCTGGCATGGGTGTGACTGACACTCATCAATATCAAATTCACAGTTTTTCCCCTCAAAACCTAGAGGACACTAAAAAGAGAAAAAAAAATAGGTAACGATAATAAGACAAGAAAGTATTCTTAAAAACATACTTTCAAAGTACCTCTTATCCATTTTTCATTAAATCAAGAATACTGAATAGGACTTAGAATTTTTTAAAACAATTCCAATATATACTCAGAATACAGATAACAACAGTTTGTCTTACAACATTAAAATTAACAGAGCAGAACAAAAATATATCATCCACATCCATATAATCATAAAAAATGGTACAAAATGGCTATTTTTAAAAGCAAGCAATGATACCTCAATTGTGAAGAAGAGAGAATTTAGTTGCTGAATGTGTCGTGAAAGGTGTACAAGACAGAATTATCTTATTTCCATTAGAAAATACAAAAGTCAGATTTTGCAATGAAGAGGTTTTGCATTGAGAAAAGACAACCGCATTTCGGTTATACAGATCCTCTAGCATCCATTCTAAAAAAAAACATTATGGGACTATCTTTGACACGATGGGATCCCCAATTTGCTGTTCATTACAGTATTAAAGAACTGGCAAACATAGATTTAAATCTGATTGGGGGCTTATATGACGAGACACACAAAGACCACATTCATATATCATTTTGGAAAAAACAATGATTTAGCATAGCGATAAGGATTACACTCAACAGGGAGTGGGTGGAGGCAGGGTGGCCAAAAAGTTAAGGTTGCACATCATGTGAACAGAATAGCAGTTGGGAGGGAAGTTTAGTTATTTGTCTTTTAAACTGTGATTTGTCTATTTAAGGCTAAGTGAGGAATCATTTATCACGTATCTCCCCTTTAAAAGAATGAGAACCTATTATTAGTTTTCAATAATCATGCTCAGTCTTTCCATGGTTGCCTACCTGATTTACCATAATATATATGAACAGAAAGGTGCCCTCCATTCCTTTTATACTTATGGTAGATTGTAGGAAAACTCTTAAAAACCTCCCTCTCTGCCTGCCTGCCTGCCACGGGACATTTGCCTATAGTTGGCAGCTACATTTCAATATATTTACCTGAAACTAGTTTTGTCTTTAGCCCTGATTCAGACAGTAATGTAAATGCAATCATTCTCCAGAAGCAATCATACGGCAGAAATAACTCAATAAATGTAAGGGCTTCATTTGGAAGAGATTAACATGGTCTTTCTTCTTATCTAAAGCCCTTCTATTGTTTAATCTGATAGGCCAGCAACAACATTCTTACCACAGGAAAATATATTGAGGTGCAACGGTTTAAGAAAAGATGACAGAATGAGTGTTGAATGTTGATAGAGACTGCCACCCAAGTACTGAATAGGCAAGTAGAGGTGGAGAATTTTTAAATCTCCAGATTTTCTTAAATTCTAATTCCTCCTTATCCAGCCAGAGTTTCTACTTTGCAAAATTAACTTGATTGTATACAAATAGTTTCTACTTGCTTAGTGAAATCTGAAATATCATTGAAGGAATACCAGTTTGATCTAGCTCATGGTTGCAACAAAAATTCAAGAAACAATGGAAAGTATTTTACTGTTCACATACCCCGAATTAAGGGATTACAGGGTCGTAAAAAGGGAGTTATTCAATGCCGAAGAGGAATCATCAAATATGCATAAATTTTGCACTGCATGTTGGAACAACAACAACAACAGAAAACAACTGCAGTATTTTATGAAGAAATGTACTCAGCACGGGCAACACAGATCATTGGGAGATAGTTCTTTTTTATCTTGTTTTACATTAATTGGAAAAATAAGGTATAGGTTTGTGCCAGTTCCTTAGCTCCCAATCTTCGCAACATCCCCCGTGCAACATTATGGCCTCCAATGCTTCCTTTGTGAAGCAGCATTTTTCCTAGAACATAAGCTAGGTTCTCTGGCCGATATGGTTGGCTAGGCCTTCCTCACCTCACAGGCATAACCTCCCACAAAACTACGGCAGGTGCCCCCATTCCGACATAGGCTGTGCTGGCAGTGATTGACCTCACTCTCACAGTAGCTGCCAGTGTAGCTCTTCTTGCAAATACAGTAGTGAGTATTGCCAGCATCCACACAACGGCCTCCATAATGGCACACTTGTTCCTTGGTCACACCTATGCCGAGGAAAAAGAGAATTATTCACTGTGTGCTCTCAACACATCCTCTGTACTCTTTTCTAAGAGAACTAAACAGAATTAGCAAGAACAAAAATTGTGAAGAAAAACAAAACAAGTGTACACAATCACGATTATTTATGTTCCAAGCCTTTGAAAATAGCTGGAGTTTCTTCTGTTCTGAGTTCAATTTTCTAGAGGAAGAACATATTTTTCTAATGTTTCTGAAATTTGATTCTAATTTCTCTTTAAAGGATATATTTACAGTTCTCATTGGCATCATTTGGTGGAAATTGAATATATGTTTATAAAATAAATGAAATAATTATGGCAGATTTAAAATGTGAAAGAGTATATAATATACTTCATACAGCTAGAGCAAGAGCTTTCAACTGTTTTCAGGCTATATAATGATTTAGAAATGCAAAAATGATTTAGAAAAATTATTGAAACCCCTGGCCGGAAGACACAAAGCTTTAGAATGACAGAAAATTGGCTGTGTTTGAGTAAACATTTTCCCCTAAATCTATCACAGAACCCATCAAATTCTTAAATAGGATTCCAGGGAACATAATTTGAAGCACCCTGAGCTAGAGGACCAAGCAGACCAAACATCTCTATTATACAGTTCATTGATTACCAAGACATTCAGTATTGTTTAGAGAGAAACCATTTTGAAGTAAACATAATAAACATCCTCTCTGACTAAATAACTGAAACATCTGCTAATGCTGAATCGATTATTGTAGCAAATAACATTAGCAATATTTACACTCTCCTTGGAAAGCATAGAAAATAAAACTTCATGAATGTTAAATATTTGATGGACACTCCTAGGAATTGCAGTTAGGAGATTAATTGGTGGCTGAGTGGATTTAAAGACATTGTCCCAGCAGCTCTGAAATACTTGAACAGTGAGTACAAGATGACAATGTTGAGAAGCCTGGATAATGAACAACACACATTTGAGCTTGCAGCTGAGACATTTTCACTGTGAACACAAGTAGCAGGGTCGAAGAGGAACAGTTAACTTCTCTTTACAGAGGGAGGAGACCTGGAGCAGCAAGACCCTTACCTCGGTTCCTTGCCACCACGTCACAAGAAACATTTGGGATGTCACAGTAACGGCCAGTCCAGCCTCCAGGGCAATCACAGGATAAAGTAGCACCCGACTGTACACAGTGCCCACCGTTTTGACAGGGGGAACGGCTACACAAATCCAGAAGGTTCTGGAAGGGCAAAACAACGCAAGAGTATGTGACAAAATATTGTAGTCTTGCCAATGTGAAACCCTCATCTTTCCTTTGTATTCAGCTACTGTGGTATATACCCCCTTCAGTCTCAGATTTTCTTGTAGATGCCTTGCTCCACTTAAACTCTAAAGATGTAAATTATTTGAATCTCCTTTACTGAGACTTGGAGAAAATTTACCTGGCACTGCGGACCTGTATAGCCCTGAGGACAGGTGCAACGATAGGACTGCACACCATCATGGCACACCCCACCATTGAAACAGGGCTGTGACTGGCACTCATCAATCTCATGCTGGCAGTGGGTGCCTGTGAAGCCAGCACGACAGTGGCAGGTGTATGAATTCACTCCATCCAAGCATGTTCCACCATTGAAGCAAGAACTGCCAGAAGACAAACAGAGAAGTACAAAATGAAAGAGAGACCAGCGACACTTTCTAGCCTGAGTTTCCTCTAGCAGAGATGTAACTTCCTCTAGGCTAAATATGTTGGAAAACCAATATCAAAAAGAAGAATTTCTACTCTTGCTGAAAAATGAAACAGTAAGAAAAGTCATTCTGTTCTCCAGCACAATACAGAAGGGCCTGTCATTAATCTTTCCTCTTGCTCAATAGTTAGGTTCAGTTTGCCTGCGACAGACAGGCAATGGACTATGATAGGTAAATCTTCCTACACTTTAGCATCCAATGCTTCCTCCATTTGGACTATATGGTTTAGGGCAGTGGTTCTCAACCTTTCTAATGCCGCGACCCCATAATACAGTTCCCCATGTTGTGGTGACCCCCAACCACTTATACATCACCAGGTGCCAGGGGCATGGCCAAAGAAAAGGGGGAAAAAATGGCGGACAGCCTTGTTTGGCGACCCCCGTGAAATGGTCGTTCGACCCCAAATGGGGTCCCGACCCACAGGTTGAAAACCACTGGTCTAGGAGCAGATAATTCAAAGGAACAAAGTTAGAAAATTCAGTTCAAGAGGAGCATGTGTATAAAATGATCTCCTCCATTTGAAAACTAGTGAAAAAAATAAATTTTCTGCCGTTTGCACTATATATCCATCCACATATTGAGAACTATGACAGCAGAGATAAGGTTTCATAAGCCCCTTCAATTTTGAATGCATGGAGCATGATGTTCCACAGAGAGAAATGTGGGTATGTACTTCGTATGTGATACAAATCTCCAAAATAATTCTCACCGCTCTGCTATTTGGCTTTGGTGCTATAAAGAGAGTTCTAGGGGCCATACTGCACGCTGAACTGTTCAGCAACCTGAATCACCAGGGAGCTTGTGAGCAAGACATGAGATGCTGAACCCTTAGAAGAGGGGTTCCCAACCAGGGGGTGCAAAAACTTGGGTTTTCAAAATTGTAAGTGTATATGCATAGTTCGTTGCTGTTATTTCGAACTTTTGTAAGGGGTGCGAGAATATATCAGAAGCGTTCTAGGGGTGCGGGGTATAGAAAAAGTTGGGAACCACTGACTTAGAACAATAATCCTGACAATCTCACCTGTCAGTGCACTCCTGCACATTGTGCTCACAGTGTAAGCCAGCCCAGCCTGGGGAACAAGTACAAGTGTAGCTGTTGACATAGTCGGTACAGGTGGCCCCATTGCGGCAGGGGTTGCTGAGGCACTCATTCGTTTCAGTTGCACAGCGTGGTCCTGTGAAACCTGGCAGGCAGGTGCATGTGAAGGAACTGATGCCATCCTGACAGGCGCCACCATTCAGGCAAGGATCTGTTGGCAGGGAGAATGTTCAAAAGGTTTTAGTAAGCATAAGCATTCTTTTCTTCTTCGAACAAATGACTAAGTTCTGTATTTTGTATATACTCGTGCATTTAGCATAGTGGTGGTGAACTTATGACGTGGTGGCATGCCACAATGTTTTGGGTGACACACCAGCATTCACCAACACTCAACAGCTATTCTCAAAAGCATGCCCTATTCTCATGACTTCTGGACACTATGGAGACCATGAGAGAATCAGTTATGTTCTTGTGCCCCCTCTGAAAGTTGGGTGAGAGGACTGTGCTCCCGTGCAACCTCTGGACCCTTAGAAGAAGGTAGATAGTGCATGACAGAATTCTTTGTTTTTGGTTGTGTGTGTGTGAGAGAGGGAGAGGGGGAGAGGGAGGGAGGGAGGGAGGGAGGGGGAGAGAGAGAGAGAGAGAGAGAGAGAGAGAGAGAGAGAGAGAGAGAGAGAGAGAGAGAGAGAGAGAGAGAGAGAGAGAGATATGCCAGCAAAGTCAATTTAAGCATGTTGCAAATTTCTGACACACTGAGGCCACAAGTTCACCGTGATCTGGCATCATGACTACCTCTGAAGGATCATTTAAGAATGTCTAAATCTCACTGGAAATGAATGAAAGCGTTCCAGGTCTGGTTTCAGAATTAGGCAGAATTACTTTTAGGAAAACAGTTGAACAAAGGCCTTGAGACTCTAGTTGGTCAAGACAACAGTAAGACTGGAATCTCAGGTCAGAAATAATGCCATATATCCCGTCTCTGAAAAAGTAACCCAGCTGGAGAGCAAACTCTTTAGTTCCAATCAGATTCTTCCTTGTTTTTCCATGTATTCAATAAACCTACTAGGTGTGCAATCATCAATATCCATCTCGCAGTTGATGCCAGCGTAGCCAGGGCGGCAGGCACATCTATAGCTGCCGAGTGTGTTGGTGCAAGTGCCCCTGTTTCGACACGGGTTCTGGTCACATTCATTTATGTCAATGTGGCATTGCTGCCCTATAGGAAGAGAACAAAATATAGACAGTTATTTTAAAGTGCTTACTGCTTGAATTTCTCTATCGTGTCTCCATTTAAAGCAGTGTTTCTCAACCTTGACAATTTTAAGGCATGTGGACTTCAATTCCCAGAATTAAACAGCCAGCAATGCTGGCTGTGGAATTCTGGGAGTTGAAGTCCACTTGCCTTAAAATTGTCAAGGTTGAGAAACACTGATTTAAAGGCATTCAAAATACAATGCTCTGAAAGCGATGGGAAAAAAAGGACACATAGTCATAATACCTTGCCAGCCTGGTCCACAACTGCAAGTAAACCCTTCATAATCAGGTGTATGGTCACAAACACCATTGTTCTCACATGGGTTAGGGAAGCAAGGAGCCAAAACATTCTCACAGTTCCGTCCTGGGAAAAGAATGAAAAGCCTGTCAAGAGTCGGCAGGTATTCACCGGCCCAAAATGAGAATATCTAGAGTTGTAAGACTCCCAAGTAGAACACAAATGAAACTCCATATAACAGAGGTTTAGCCATGAAGTGCCATGAATGGGAATTTTCTTTCATGCATATAACATAAAGAAAAGATTTATTTATTATTACTTGTTCAACCGTATTAATATTCTTCCATGGGAAAGCATATCTTGATACATCTCAAACATTCAAGCTATAATTGACTGCTGCTTACAAAAGGCGGCTCTCCTTATAGACCAGTGTTTCCCAAACTTGACAATTTTAAGGCGTGTGGACTTCAACTCCCAGAATTCCACAGCCAGCGTTGCTGGCTGTGGAATTCTGGGAGTTGAAGTCCTCACGCCTTAAAATTGTCAAGTTTGGGAAACACTGTTATAGACGATGGATAATATTGTAATTTAAAGTGAAATCCAAAATAGAATTGCACAACTGTCATAGGCACATATTAGACAGTGTGGATGACCTTTACCCATTGTGAGAATTCACTCAGCTTCCTCCCCTCCAGATGTTCCTATACTATTATCTGACATCAATATGTAAAAAAGGCAGATACCAAGAAGCCTAGGGCAAGATTACAGCCTGTTTTTTCCTCACTCTGTTTTATAGATACACCCGTATACGTTCCCACTTTTTAGGCTTTTGTTTGGAAACATTATCTATTTCAAAGCTGTATTTTAAGAACATCGCAGAATGGCCATAATGCATTATGTCTACAGCTGAGATTTTTACACAATTAATACCAGAGTTATTATGACTATATCATGAAATAAAAAGTACAGGTTATGACTAAGAGCCATGATCCTCCAGCTTCCAATCTAGTACTCAGTATCAATTGTTTTTTTGTGCATGTGCAATATTGATATAAGCAATTTCCAGGCTGGAACAAGAATTATGTTAGCCTCAAAGAAGCATCCAGTCCACCAACAAACTCTTATCGCAAAGAACTTTCTACTCACCAGTGTAAGGCAAGTCACACAGACAAGTATAACTGGCAATGCCATCAATACAGGTGCCCTGGTTGAGGCAAGGGCTAGAAGCACAGTCATTTATATTGATCTGGCAATACGTTCCTGAAGAGAAAATGATAATCACATCAATCCTATGAATTAAAACTTAAGAAGAAACCAGTGCCATCACCCAACCCTGTCATTCAGAATTTGAGGAAAGGGAAAATCGGTGTCCTGGTCTAGAATTCTTTAGGGAAAAGCATGGGCAAGGTAAGCCCAGCAAGTTAAGCATACCCTGGAAGCCTTCTTTGCATTTACAACGATAGCCATTGACATAATCGGTGCAGGTGCCATAATGCTGACACGGATTGGATTCGCACTCATTGTGGTTCACATCACAATTGGTGCCAGCCCAGCCTGGCTCACATTTACACTGGTATCTAAAAAATAAAATAATGGAAGTCAAGATTCCTCACTTCTTCCAAAACAGTTCACCGAGGCCACTTGATGCAGATTTAATGTACTGCTTCCTTCACAGCTACAGATCTCTAAAGCAATGGTTCTCAACCTGTGGGTCGGGACCCCATTTGGGGTCGAACGACCATTTCACGGGGGTCGCCAAACAACGCAGTCCGCCATTTTCCCCCCTTTTCCTTAGCTGTGCTACTCCCTTTTATTCTATTGGCTTTTGAAAGCCAATAGAATAGACTCTCTTGAATAGAGTCTAATTCTACTGGCTTTCAAAAGCCAATAGGAATTGTCCAGGCTGTCTCTGCCCTGTTGAGCCCACCAAAAGTCCCATTCTGCAAACAGTGCTGCATCAGTTGAGTAGTCCTCGACTTACGACCGGTTGAGTAGTCCTCGACTTACGACCGGTTGGGGTCGCGGCATTAAAAAGGTTGAGAACCACTGCTCTAACGGGAACAAACCCTGCCCATTCCTGACCAATCAGCATTTTTTTACAAAGACCTAGCCATTTGGACTTGTGGCCTGGGGAAAATCTCTCACCCATTGATGTCATCATGGCATGTGCCATGTACACAGGGGCTGCTGCTGCACTCATCCACTTCTGAATAGCAATGTGGATCATGGAAACCCTCGGGACAAAGACAAGAGAACCCGTCTTCACCATCCACACAGGTACCGCCATTCTTGCAAGGGTTGGATGCACATTCATTAATCTCTATATTGCACAGAGGACCTGAAAGGGGAAAAAAATGACTGCAATAAGCAATGAGATGATCAGGTTTATAGTTTTGAGGAACAATAGATCAATTCAGCTTTGCCTCCTCTACAAATTAAATTTAAACTCATAGAAAACTGCAAAATAATTTGGGGTCAAGTGCACTAGACCTTGAAATGGCATGTTGGGGGTGGGATTATATATTCCAAAACAAGTGGGTCCACGATAAGCAATAATTTGATTTGATATACTTTTCACTTGTTCTCTTCATTTAATCCTTTTCCAATTCGTTATAACTGAGCAACAATTTTTAGAAAAGGCTAGGATCTGGAGCCACAGTTTGTGCATTTCTGTCTTCCAACCTTCTGAACACCCTAATTTCTGGCTGCAAAGCCAAGCACTTATAATCTGTAAGCAGAATTATCTGTAGTATAATCCAATTTTGCTGATTTTATAACGCCTCCTTTTCTTTCCTGCCCCAGCCCCCCCAAAACATAGCCCGTCACCCAGCCATCACCTGTGAAGCCAGGTTTGCAGATGCAATCATAACGATTGATGCCATCGTGGCAGTTCCCATAGTCACAAGGATTGCTGGCACAGTCATCAAAGTTTATCTCACAGTTAGCACCTTGAAGGAAAGGACATATTATGAATCTCAGAAAGGCAGTAGTTCACCCCTCCCTTCACCATGCTCCATGATAGCTGGATTTGTCTTGACTAAATGACAAGTGTAGATGAGGAGGTACACTATCATGAATAAGCAAGATTCTTGAAACATCATTTAAGGGTGCTGCCTGCAAGTGTTAGAAACGGTAAACTGACTGCTCAACAGTTCTGTCCCTTAAGAGAGAGCTTGAACCCAGGCAAGGAAGGGGGAACGTTTTTTGTAGATAAGAAAAAAGTTCCTACCTGAGGTCCCTGGCTGACAGTGGCAGAGGTACTTATTTACTAGGTCAATACATTTGCCCCCGTGCTGACAGGGATTACTATGGCACTCATTGATTTGGTTCTCACAGCGATACCCAGTGTAACCAGCCACACATATACAGGTGAAGCTGGCAATGCCATCTACACAAGTGCCATGGTGGCAAGGATCTGGGGAGCAGTCATCTATGTTCTTTTCACACAAAACCCCTTCAAAACCTATAAAAAAACCCAGAAGATAGCATTAGCATGGATTACAGAAACTTCCTGGGCAAATTCCCTTAACTTTAATTTTAGTAAGCAATTGATTAAAAAGAGACCAAGTCTCATCTTCCAGTTATCTTAGTGTAATTTTGAGGTACGTGTAAATTAAAATTTAGACACTGAACAAAAGATGGGCCATTTCTATCATAGCAAAGAATAATAAAAGTCTTAAAACAAGAGTTTTAAGTAGGAAGAATTAGATACCATCTTCCACTATAAGGAAATATTATTATTTCCCTGGGGAAAAAATATATGCTTTTAGTTTGAAAAACATTTTATCATTCTTTTTCCACTGATTCAAGACCCAATACCAAAGACAGAAATAAACTGTGCCTGAATTAAGTGTTAGCAACTATTACTTGAAACTCTTCCTTCACAAAAATACCCTCCTTTCTAATGAAGGGATATGTTATGGGGAAAGAATTCATATCATGCACACAATAAGTAGAAAACAATGTGGCAGCATTTATTTCTCCCTGCGTTAGTATCCCATAAACCCTTGAATTCATTATTAAATCTGATCAACTTCTGCAGTAAGTAATCACCTTCTGTACAACGGCATTCATAAGCATTGGGCCTATCCACGCACTTGGCACCATTTTGGCATGGTGTGCTGGCACACTCATCGATATCTATTTGGCACATAGAACCCGAGAAGCCTGAATGTAGAAGGAAAAATATGTCAAACAAAACAGAAAAACCAATGAAATAGCAATTGAATCACAGGTCCTACTTCAAATAGTACATCCCAACGACAATTCACAAAAAATAGTGCTTCCTTTTTGCTATTCACTCTGATAAAAAAATTTACACATCTGCATCATATTTCACAGGTTTGTTGAATGCAGAGGTGACAGGAATTTGATTTTATTCCTTATGGTATTGACTTTTGATTTTGGTTTTAATCTTATTATTTTAAACCATCTCTACAGAGTTTTCGGAACCAGGAAATTTAGAAATGTAGTGAAGACTGGATTTAATGGACTTCAGTGTGAAAGACCTCATATTCAATGAACTAATGTTCCACATCAGTTAATATTATTTGTATCTTCATCCAAATTACCTAAATTGTTGCGGGTAACAAAATTTACTTTATAAAGCACTGCAACACCATGCATATATGCAATAATTCTGGTAAATCCAATATGATCTTGGGAAGAATGGAAGTACTACCTGAACAGCTACTTCTGCTTTCTCAGTGGCTATGTAGGGAAAATCCTATATAAACTGCCCAGTGCCATTAGGAGAAATAAAAAGCATTTCAAGCGTGGTTCGGGGTCAGTATATGCCATTTCTAAGAGAGTCTCCAAATGGCTGGAACTAGATCAACCCTGTATAAACTGACAACCTGAACATAAAAAATACAGGCAGCAATAGAAAAGGTTTGGCACTGTAAAATACAGCTTAGTCACACAACTCAGCCTTACCACCAGAGGCCTATAATAAGAGCTCTTAATGTCTCTCCCTTCTCTCCACAGGGGGCTTTGCAGTGTCTACCCCACATGTAAATTGGGTTCAGGGGCCTGAGCCACAGGCTAGGGAAACAAAGATGCCATTGTCCAAGCTCCCACAGAGCATGCTAGAGGCCTGTCTGCCAATCAATCCTAAAAACAACTAAATGGAGCATAGTACCTCCACCCAGTTGTTAGCCGAAAAGCTGGCAAGTCCTGGGGAAAGAAGCCGATGATACTGCCGTAAAATTACAGTGGTAGCCCAGACACTGACCAAAAATTCTCCAGATAGGCTGTTTGCTCAACAATGGATACCTATGCAGTCTATACAATGGGTAAGTAGGTAAGAAATGTCACAGGGGGGCAGTATGAATTCAAGAGAAATTGCAGCACAACTCTAAAACAAAGCAGTGCGTATTGTTAAGTTCTCAAGCAACGGGTGTTCTCAAACATTACAAGGAGAAAAACTAAGCTTCTTATGAAAAAGGATTGCAGTTCCCCAATCTTCTAAATGTCAGGGCCTGGCAGACTTCAAATACACTCACAGCACATACGTGTGGTGTCAGGTAAGAAGAAGCCAAGTGGAAAAATGGTTCCTAGATACAGAATCTGTAATGTTATGCAGAAAAAATAAGCCACTTTCATTTTTTTCCAAGTGGAAATGAGAGGTAGTGCTCCTGATTGGCAAAGTTCCATACTTGCCTGAGGGGCAGGTGCAACTGAACCCATTGACCATATCCTTGCAGACACCCCCATTGACACAGGGATTGCTTTCACACTCATTGATATTTATTTCACAGTAAGTACCACTGAAACCTGCAATCACAAAGAATAATTTCTACTGTAAACTCTATATTCTCTACTGTAAAGTCTATATTCATTCATATTAGGTACTCAGCATACATCCCACAGAAATAATGGGACAAAGAGCCCATTGTTATCAGGAAGACTAATTTAGTATACAGAAAAAATAGATGCACCATAATAAATAACACTTTATTTGCAAAATTGGGCAATCATAAAATCTAAAAAATTTTTTGAAGTGTTTGAATCCTCACTTAACGACTTACCACTTAATGACTGTTTCAACTTAGGAAAGACCCTTCCAAAATGCACTTACAAGAATTCTGATGGCAATACTTCCCTGCAGTCACATGACTGCATTCTGAAAACTTGGCAACCTGGTCACTTTTACGGCTGGTTGCAGCAAAGCATAGCAACATGACAATTTACAACTGGCTGGAAACTGGCCTTTTCAACCTCTTTTTGACAAAAAAAAAAAAAAAAGCACATAGGAATGCATAACAACCACAGTGTTTACTTAACAATCATCATAAAAAGGCTGTAAAGTCAGGCCTGTCACATGAGTGCCTTGACTGATGATTCTTATGACTTATGGAAACTCAGAGATCCATATGATTGTAAGTCTAGGCCAGTGGTGGCGAACCTATGGCACGGGTGCCAGATGCGGCACTCAGAGCCCTCTCTGTGGGCACACGCACCGTCGCCCCAGTCCTAGGCCTTCAGCTGGGTTTTATAAAACCTTTTCGCTTTAGGCCTCCGCCACCGTGTACAAAAAAAAAAAAGTTCAATCAATCAGTCAATTTCAACTTCTCGCGGGGAAAAAAAAGATCTTGCAAAGTTGGAATTGATTGATTGAACTTTTTAGTCCCACCCAGTCTGCTGTTACCACTGCAGCCACGCCCACCCAATGGGCCACATCCACCCGGCACCTGACGAGGCATAAGTGGGTTTTGGGTTGCAGTTTGGGCACTTGGTCTCTAAAAGGTTCGCCATCACTGGTCTAGGACTATCTGTACAAAGACAGCTTTAATAGTTGTAAGAAGTATTGTTCCACTGGTCAGAAACAATTTTCTTCTGAAAAGTGCAATCTTGATTATTTCTCTCTAATCCCAATATTTCAGTACATTAACACATCAACCTTATGGGCATAGCAACCAACTGCATGTAGTACATCCTTACTGTTTCAACTGATGAATTGAGCACATTGCTAATGTAACTTATTATTATTATTATTATATCCCATCTTTTTTATATATATAATTCAAGGCAGCTAACATACCCATTATTCCTGCCTATTTTTTGCAGCAACAATCCTGGGAGGTTGAATATTCAATCTTAAATGAGATAATCTGCTAATCCAATAGGACAGGCAATATAATACAGCGGTCCTCAGTCAATTAAATCAAATCAATAAATATTTTAAAAGTTCTCAGCTTTCATTTTTAATAGAGTAAATAGCAACAAATATAATCCACATAAACCAAAGCTCTTTGGGGTTCTCAATTATTTTTAATGATATACAGCAGGCCTGAGACCAAAATGTTTGAGAATCACTGTAATAGGATATTCATTTTCAACTATGTTAGGTTTCCTGGAATGCTGGATTTTACATGAAGTAAGCAGAAGTCCTACTTATGTCCTTTTATGTAGGAAGCATTATACGTAAGCTATAGCACATGCATTTATCACGGGCAAGATTACAGGTTGAACTCCTGATATATCTATGGAAAAAGGTAAGTTAGATGATACAGAGAATATTTGTTGCTAAATGTAGATGGAAAACTAGCTTGGTCTACTTGAAGATGGCATCCTTTTTAAGATTTCCTATTTCTTGCTATGAAAAGGAAGATTGCACAGGAAAATAATACTGTTCATGTTGGGTAATTTCTGAAGCCTCTTATGTAGTCTTAATATTCTAGTCCTCTCACTGTATCCTAATCCCAAAAGAAATGGCTACAGAATAGAGCAACACTGGGTGAGCAACATGCAACATTAAAACAAAGTTTACTATCCCCTTGCCCAAAGGCACTTGCAGCTAAGAAGACCTCCCCCTCTCCCAGGCCTGTACAAAAAACTAGCCATTAACCAATGAGTGAGCAAGGAAGGAGAATGTTCCTCCCTATATGGGGTAATGGAAGCACAAAGAACAGCCAATTCTCATCACTCACTAGGCCAGCCTCACCATTAATATTCCAAGCACAAAGCTGCACTCCCAACTGTCTGTATGAACATTGTACAAATTTATGCAATACCTCAATCTTAAAAGTTCTGCCACAGTGGGAAATGGGCAACTGTATCTCTCACTTTCTTTGAAATGTGTTGTATGTATGCATGCTTTGATTCTAGAGATATTTCTGAAAGACTCAACCTGCTTCTTGCCCCAGTGCACAGCAAGAGAGATCAATATATAGATTTTGACATTTCTAGGAAAGGTCCAACATTCATAACTCTGGCTTTTTTCATGAAGGATTCTTCCTCAGCTTTGTCTAAGTTTATATTGGCCATCTAAATATTAAGGGATTGTGGTTTCATGATAGTAAGAAGAAATGCATTCCACAATTAGCAAGAGAGACAGAAGAAAAGGAAAACTTGAAGCTAGATAGTTAAAATCATGAGGACTGCAATTCCAATATTTCTGCATCTCTTATTTTAAGAAAAACATATGGTTAAAAACTGCAGATGTGTAAAGTGGGCAAGTGACACATCGTCCTAAATTAATCCCACCTGACTCCTCTCCACCAAAGGAATAAGGATAAATCAGAATTTAAGAGCCACTTCATCTTTCAGAATTAGACACATGTGAAGTGCAAATCACAAGAATACATCATAAAGCTAGGCTCATACCAAGCAACCAACTAGATATAAAGCAGTCCAGGTATTCTTCAATTATTTTCAGAAAGTACTTTATGTTTTATGCAGAACTTCACAATAACAGTGAATCACTTCTCTCAATTTTCTTTTTAAAAAACAATTTGAACCAAGGAAGTAAACTACTTAAGCTCATTCAAGGAGCCCAGCTTTCTCAGAGATCTGACTCTCTTCCCTTCCAGTCAACTGTATACTTACTCTTTTTCTCGCTTTTGAGATTATTCTCACTACCAAGGGCAGCAACCTAGGTATATATTTCACTAATTTTGGAGCCAGATTCAGGGATCCTACCTGACATGCAGATGCATGTAAACTCTCCAATACGGTCAAGGCAGGTGGCATCATTCTGGCAAGGCATGGAGAGGCATTCATTGATGTCTGTCTCACAGCGTGGACCTGTATAACCACGTCCACACTGGCACTGGAAGGAGCCTTGTGTGTTCACACATTTGCCAAAATGCTCACACGGATTAGCTCCTGCAGGTAACAAAATAACAAGTGAAAAGGGTTGGCCCAAAATTATACCTGTAGAGACAACTTGAGACAAAACAATTCTAAGGCATGCCAGCAGAGGTCAGTCTATCTCAGAAAACCTTTGGGCCCTCCCATTTTTTTAAGAGACATAATTCCATTCATCAATCTTTCTTGAACATCTCTATACAAGAAAAACAAAATTCTCACCGATGGAGCATTCATCCACATCTTGATCACAGGCTCCACCAGTAAAACCTGGTGGGCAGGTGCAAATTGCACGGCCATTCATTGGGTTAGTGTCACAAATGGCATCTTCATGGCAAGGGTTACTGACACAGGCATCATCCAAGTGACAAAGGAGGCCTGAAAGAGAAAGGTCATCCCATGACAAGAAATATATATGTAAGAAATAAGGGGGGGGGAACCCACAAAGCAAGAGGAAGCAACTTTTGCACCTTCACGTTCCTCATTTCTTTCCATTTCTTTTTATTCAATGTCCATATAGTATTCCCACTGCCTTTTCACAGTTTATCTATGTATTTAATACTGATTAAAGTCTGTTGATATGATATGCATGGCAGAAGCTAACTCTACCTGTCTTGCCCATAGGACATGCACAGTAGAAGGATGCCACACGATCATGGCAAGTAGCACCATGAAAACAGACAGCTGTCTGGCAGTCATCAATGTTCTCACTACAGCTCTCCCCAGTCCAGCCATTGACACAGACACATGAATGGCCTCCATTGGTATTGAAGCAAGTGCCCCCATTGTGGCAAGCATTGGGCTGCAGCTGGCATTCATCCACGTCCTCGGTACAGAATTGGCCTATGGTGCAGAAAAAAGGGATACTTTTAGCTAAATGTTTTCCAAAGCAGAGTTGAATCTAAAAGCTGTAGTTCCTCTCCTGTTCCCAGTTGTGAGTTTTGCCATTGCTTTTCTTTGTTCCTAGTTCACTAAGCCAGCATAAAACCTTTAGCTGAAGGACTAAAAAATAGTCTTATCCATCAAACAGGCAGATTTCCTAACTTGATAGTTAATAATTTTATAATGCCATGGAGAAAAGAAAAAGAATATTGCTTATAAACAGATCTTAAAAGCTGCCCAGATTTTTATTAAGCGCCCTGAAATTGATCACATTCTATTTTTTGCCCTGCTTTCCGGTACCTGTCCACTCTGGAGGACACTGGCAGTTGTAGGTGTTGACACCATCCACACAAGTGCCTCCATTCATGCACATGTGGTCTGGACAGTCATCTATGTTAATTTCACAGTTGTGTCCTTCAAAACCTGAAAGGAGGAAAGAAGATAATTTAGCCTTAGGGACAATAGGAAAATTAGCGTCAGGAAAGGAAAACAAAAAAAGTCTAGCATTAAAATGGAATGAGCAAATTATTCATCCTTTCACAGGAGTTAATTCTATCAAGCACATACCAGAAGAATACCTGCCAGGATAGATGACATACAGTTTAAAGTCGGTTTAGGAACTGTTGGCCCAAGAGTCTCCGAGTTATGTGGTGAAAGCCTTTCCTGCATTCCTGATCATAAACTAGATCAAGGAGGAAGCATTAGCCAAGCCTCCCACAGCGGTGTCTGCTAACTTGCCTACCCCGCCTCCCTTTAGATTGCTTCCTTCCTGCTCTGCCAAACCTCTCAATAGCTTCCCATGAGTTTCCTGACAGGAAAGCAGTGAAGTACAATTTAGCAAAAGCAAATAGTTAAGCTTGTGTTCCATGTGATGCTCATGTTCCACACAACCCAATTGCATCAGACTTATTTTTTATGCTGAATCTCTCTGTCCACTACGCTCTCATAGAGCAGAGGTAGGCAACAATTTCTGGAAGTTCACTCACCAGGTAAGCAAGCACACTCATAGCTGAGATCTCCTGTCTGACGGCAAGTGCCCCCATTGAGACACTGAGAAGGAGCACAAGGTGTAGAGATACTCTCACAGTGCTGTCCTGTATAACCAGCTTGACACTGACAGCGGAAGGAGCCGGGCGTATTAAGACAGGTACCACCATGCTGACAAAGACCAGATACCCGACATTCATCTACATCATTCCGACAGTTGCGGCCTTGATAACCTGATGGGCATGTGCAATTATATCGGCCATTCCAGTTAGTACAGCGGCCACCATTGACACATGGTTTGCTGGCGCATGCATCAAACAGAGAGCAGTCCTGACCTAAACAGAAACGGAAATACATTGTGATCATGGAGGGGCAGATGGCTTTTCCCCAAAGAGATCTACTTCCTCATTTATACTCAGGGCTCATTCTTCCTGGAGAGCACCCAGTTGCAACTGCCATCCCAGTAGACTACTTTTCTACCAAATGTCCACAGAAGCTTTTATCTCCCTATTACATCACACTGGATATCCTCACCTCGGAAGCCCTTGGGACAGGTACATTGGTAGTGCACAGTGCCATCACGCAAGGTGCTTTCACATGAGCCCCCATTGGCACAGGGTGACTGGTGACATGGATCTTGAAACTGGCAGTGTTCTCCAATCAGACCAGGCTGGCATCTAGCATGAAAAAGAAGCTTATTAGATTTGTATCTGGCACCTATGTCCATCATACATTGGACATATATTCTAAAGACCTACAACTAACACAGATTCACTCTAAACTAAAGAATTCTGAAATGGTAGTGTATAAGAAATTTGTCAGAAATAGCAACAAGGGTGATATATAGAAAGCAATTCTAAAAGTGGGGAGAAAAAAAAGTTGTACTTGAAGCAAAAAGCCTCCAAAAAAGAACATACATAGCAGCCTCAAACTTCACAAAAAAAGGCCTACATTTAAGTTTCCACTTCCACAAGTTGCTGTGGCTATTATAATATATTCATATATTTCCATAAAAAAATAATTCAATGAGCAATTAGGATCTCTTTTCACCAAGCTGTTAATTTTTTGTGCATAAACCACTTAAGAATTGCAAACAAGTTGGGAGCCTGCCCAATAGCTTTGCTGTAAACTTTTTTTCCCCACTAAATAACACTTCTGTGAAGTCAATTTTTTCTAGCTTGCACTATCCTAGTTCACCAGTATCTGTCCTCTGCATATTTTGCTAACTGCTCACACTCACCTTTGCCAAGCTGAAAATAGATATCTTAAATATTGGCCTTGCCTCAGGTTCCAGCCAACCATTTCCTCTTACTAACAAATTCCAGGCAAATCTAAGAAAAGAACTTTTCCTATCCAGGAGAAGATTTTGTCAGAACTCACAGCAAAAAAAAAAAAAAAAAAACACCCAAAAAAACCTCCAGAGAAGTTGAAAACAGGGCATAGCTAAAAACAGGTCTGTATAATTGCCATACAACTTAATGTAATGCCATTAAACATTGCCAATATATTGATATATGCTTGAGATAGGGCTAAATGTAGTTTCTAAAATATGGTTGTAATGCCTGGTATCAGGACCCATTATATATATATATTTTTTTGGTTGAGTTTATAAAGCTAGACAAGTGACTGGCTAGTCCAGTGGTGGCAAACCTATGGCACGGGTGCCAGAGGCGGCACTCAGAGCCCTCTCTGTGGGCATGCGCACCGTCGTCCCAGTCCTAGGCCTTCAGCTGGGTTTTATAAAACTTTTTCACTTTAGGCCTCCGCCACCGTGTGCAAAAGAAAAAAAAAGATTCAATCAATCAATTTCAACTTCTCGCGGGAAAAAAAAGATCTCACAAAGTTGGAATTGATTGATTGAACTTTTTAGTCCCACCTAGTCTGCCATTACCACCGCAGCCACGCCCACCCAATGGGCCACACCCACTCAATTGGCCACCCTAGCCAATGGGCCACACCTACCCGGCACTCGATGATGCATAAGTGGGTTTTGGGTTGCAGTTTGGGCACTCGGTCTCTAAAAGGTTCGCCATCACTGGGCTAGTCAAACTAGTCAAAGAATGAAGGATTTTACAGGATTCAAGAATCCAAAGTATGAACTCCAGGAACTTTTTGAGAAAAGGCTCGATTCAAATTAAATAGAAAAAAACTTTGGAAAGATCCTTCTTGCTCCGGAGAAGAATATTGCCAATACCTGGCAGACAAAAAAGGGACTGACATATAAACATGGGTGAAATAGCTACTGTGTCCAGAAAGCAAGACGGTTTAAACTTGGCCTGGCTCACTAGAGAGCGAGCCACATAACGAAGCATTCTTCATCCAACTCTTGCAGTTTTTAAAACCTGGTATTAGCAGAAGCCACTTCTTTCCTACAAATTGGCTCCTTCTGTTTCTCAAAACTTTCTACCAACCTAGGACCAGTAAAGTAATAGCTAACTCAGATCTGGGCATTTTAGCCCCCCCCCCCGGGGGCCACAACCAGTGCATGGCTATCAGGTACATGTGAGGTCAATCGGAAATTAGAAATCAAACGTAAATAAGTGTACATCATGCATGCAATACAACTGCATTGCTTTGATTTTGAAAGCAACTGCTATTTTTTTTTTCAATTTACATAGGTGCATGCATATGTGCCTACACATCTTCACATTAATGTGTTGGTCCTACTGGCTCAGCCCTCCACAACAGTCCCTGTTTCTCATGTGGCTCCTTGGGAAAATTAATTGCCCATCTCTGGGCTAACCTAAGGAGTGCTGGTGGAAGCATTAAGCAGCCCCCTTTCCTAACCACAGCCATTCTGGAGTCTTTAAAACAGGCCACTCAAATCCAAGGGCCTCAGAGCCCCCTCCCAGCCGCTGCCCACAGCTTGCCATTGCCATAGCAACGCAGAAAGCCTGTTTGTTTTTCTGCCCAAGCCTGAACAGCACGTCCTAGGCACTGGCCAGGCCTTGCAGTCCACAGAGGGATCAGACAAGGAATGGGAACACCAGACCAACTACAAGGCAGATTCAGCTTGTCACATGAGGCATAGGAACCACCCACCATCCTCTTGCCAAAAATGTCAAGCCACTCTGCAGAAGTTGTCGGCTGACCACGACTTCCCAGCAGCTCAAATCTAAAGCAGATGCCATGAATCTTCTGCAAGCGAGGCCAACAAAAAGTTTACCCAAAGCCAAAGATAGGCCTCTGACGAGGTCCAGTTGTCATGGAAACTCAGGGAGAAAGATAATTGAAGCCGGTCAGCGGTGGATGAGATCCATCTGAAGCATGGAGAACCTTTGCCTTGAAGGCTCAGAACAGCCTGTCTGAAAATCAAGAAGGCAGCTCTACTGGAATGGAAGCGGACCTCAAACTCGAGCTAGGAGGGGGGAAAAGGCCCAGAAAAAGACAGACACAACTTGCAGACAGCAACTGGCCAAAGGAAAAGGCACCCAGGCATCCAATATCCCTGAAGCTACATCTGGAGGAAAGCTGCCATTAGCACTTTGGCACCTCTATGTATGTTTGTGTGTGGTCATTGTGCACTCAGGTGCCTGTATACCCATAACAATCAGGAAGTTAAAAAAAAATAATGAGGAAACACTTGAGTTTACTGTATGCTTTGTAGATTTCTGAAGAGCTGTAAAATTAACTGATAGGAGCAGTTAAGATTTAAAGGAGCCCATAACATACACTTATTGTTCTTTAAGAAACCAAATCCTTTACTAACACTTGCGTATTGATGTTGGGATGTTTCAACCCAAAAGTAAATCTCTTCTGCAATAACCAGAAGTGTATCCTGTTCTGGTTAAATCCACATAGTTTGACCATTCATCCGGAGAAGTATTGTAAACAAAAGATTATATGTACTGTATGTATTTTTTCAGTAAGCCTTTGTCCCCAACCTTACAATAAGCTTTTTTTAAACCAGTTTAGCTTCTCTTCAGTTTTCCTAAATCACAATAGCAGCTCCTTCAAGTCAACTCCCTTAGAACTCACGTCAGGATAAACTATAGTCACCAAGACCCCATCTTCTTTCCATAACTATTGGAGCTAATTTTAAACAAAGGCATAGTACCGCAAAGCTACTTCATTCTAGTTGCTTCTAGCCCAAGTGAATAAATCCCATGAACTTTTCCTTCAAGCAACTTCCCTCTCTTTATATCTAGTCCTCATCCCCTGGGTACATGAGATTGCTAAAAATCTAAATAATAACTAACAGTCATTTTTGCGAAGAATTTTTTTGTCCATGAATAATAGACTTAACATAAGAAATTGATTATTATTCTGGTAAAAAGGTAGGCCAGAAGAATGACTTTCTTCTCCTTGGAAAAATCTTCAGCCACAGGAGTTGACATTAGTTGTATGGATTATTGTCTGTATTACAGGCAGTAGTCCTTCCTTACTGATTGCTTGTTTAGTTACTGTTCGAAGTTATGACAGCGTAACTCATTAGCAGCTTCCAACAAGCAAAGTCAATGGGGAAGTCAGCAGGAAATCATAAGTCACAGTGACATGACATCATGCTTAACGATCACTGGTGATTCATTTAACCACAGTCAGAATGGATGTTAAGTCGGGTGTTGCTTCACTTTACAACAGCATCACATAGCAACTGAGTTTCTGGTCCAATTGCAGTCAGAGAGGACTATCTGTACTTATAGCCAATCAGTCTAAATCAGTATAATGACTGAATACATGAAATATCCACCCCACCCCCCAATAAAATAAAATAAAATAGAAATGTGGTGGCTATAGAACTAGACAGCCAGACATGGATGTGCTCTTTTGGGTCTCTTCCATCATCGCAGGTAGTAAATTTAACTCTTGTTCTCAGTTATTGGACAATGCTGACAAGAAAAGGATGTACTAACACAATAGCCTCTAGGCAGGCTCAGTTAAACTATAGCGTCTGCAATATTGGGCAGGTAAAGGCTGTATCTGGATATTTTTTGGTTGGGCTGTTTATTGTTGGCTTCTTAGACAATTTCTTGACTGGGGCATTGTTTACTTGATTGTTGGTCTGACGTTAATCTTGGAGTTAATCTATGCTCATCTGGGTGCTGATTGCTGGTGGAGAGGTGCTTGGGTTTTTTGTTCCCTTTTTGGCTGGTTGATTGATCCCAATTACCTTCTTTAATCAAGGAGTGCTTGTGGTGGAGCAAGATACTCAAGTTTTCTTGATTCTGTCTCTAGAGTGTATTTCCTCTGGACTGTCTCTAGCATCCACCTATCAATGGAGTTGAATTCCCAGGTGTGTTAGAATGTTTGCAACAGCTGCTTACCTGAATGTCTTGGGTCATCACACTGATGTGATTTATTCAGGTTTTGATCTCTGCTATGAAAAGGGGTCAAACACTACTTTCACTGGATTCTACTCCTTTTTAGTGGCCAACCTTCCTTCCTGCTTTTTGCGTCAATTAGCACAGAGGCCAGGGAATCACTAGCAACTTGTTTCTAGAGTAGGATTTAGTTTTATACTAGTGTTATGTGTTTAAGTTACAGATCTCATCAAGCCCCCACGTGTTCTGACCAAAAAAAACCCCAAAACTGAATGGCCCCCACTCAGCCATTATGGAACTGAAGGTTTTTCCTCTGGGAATATTTTGAAAGCCTCTTGAGAAACAAGTATACATTGGGAGCTATTGTGGCAAGTGTCTGCTTTAATCTGAGAATCTTTCTCAGGAATATTAGGTAAAAATGCACATTAAATTATCTTCAATGTGTAGGCATGAAGTTTTCCTGGAAATTTATGTCTCTTTCATTTCTCACTCCATGCTCTCTCTCTTGAAGCCTTGAAAAAAGTTAAAATTGTTTGTTAGTTATGGCAGATCAAAGATTTGAAAATCTTTGGCGCATCTCTGGGTCTGCTCAAGGTTTTTGAGAAGTCTGAACAGGGTCTGCTCCTGCTAAGGGCTCCTTTCGCGTATCTATGGTAATCTTGTTCCTTTCATCTTTTCTATGTTTGTCTTCTGAGATAGGAAATGAATACGATTAGGAATAATATGTTAGGAATAATATAAATAAAAGGACTCCTAAAGGCAGAAAACTCTTTTCTTTAGTGCAGTGGTTCTCAACCTGTGGGTTGGGATCCCATTTGGGGTCGAATGACCATTTCATGGGGGTCGCCAAACAACTCAGTCCGCCATTTTTTCCCCCTTTTCCTTAGCTGTGCTACTCCCTTTTATTCTATTGGCTTTTGAAAGCCAACAGAATAGACTCTCTTGAATAGAGTCTAATTCTATTGGCTTTCAAAAGCCAATAGGAATTGTCCAGGCTGTCTCTGCCCTGCTGAGCCCGTCAAAAGTCCCATTCTGCAAACGGTGCCGCAAGTTGTCTGCAGCGAAGGTGAGCTGTCTGGAAGTATCCACCCCTCCCTGCTAAGCAACTACTAAAAATGTAAGTAAAAGAGGGCCAGGGGTGGGAGGTGGGAGGCCGGCGGGCTCAGGGAGGGTTGCTGGCGCGCATGGGACCCGGCGGGTGCCTTACCTCCCTTGGGCTGGGCCAGTTGGTGGCCCAGCCGGTGGTCGGCCTGTGCCATCTCTGCCACTTGCCAGCTACGCCTCGGCCGGTGCAGGGGGCGGCACCACGCATGTGCGGCGCTCCCGGGCAGGGAAAGTTCTCGACTTACGACCGGTTGGGTAGTCCTCAACTTATGACCGGTTGGGGGTCGCGGCATTAAAAAGGTTGAGAACCGCTGTTTTAGTGGATGGGTGGTGGCGGAGGTGGTATTTTCGTTGCTTCTTTTTGGGAGGGGGTGCAGCCCAGATCTTCCCTTCCCTGCTGCCTAGCCTTTTGCCAAAAAACTAGTCCGCAAGGCAAAAAAGGTCCCCTTGCATGTGCTTTCTATTTGTGGAAGGGACAATGTTGTACTCAGGGCCCACTTCACCTTTCAGCAGGGAGAGGCTGTTCAGGCATTCCTGTATTTCTTCTCCTTGGGGCGTGAAATGACAGGCAAAGCCAGAGCCAATCAGTCCCTCTGCAATGTAGGCTTCTCCTTTCCTCCTTTATTAAGTTTTTCCTCTTTTTCAACCATATACCAAGTTGCGGGATGGACATCCCAAGCTATGTTCCTACTCCCCAAATCACTGAGGAAGCCTTGTCCTCATGTTGCCTGGGAAGTTCCTGGCATTTAATTAGCAGTTGCTGCAGGAAAAAATGTTGGAAGTGCTGTTTAATCACCACTTCTGAAACTTTTCTTATGTCCAGCACCTCCTTTTCCTGATCTTGGCTGGTGTCCATGATGGACTTTTGACTTGATATTATTCTATTACAGAGGGGATCTGTAGTTATTGTCACTTTAATTGACTTCAGTGCTCTTCTGCTGTCAGCAAAACTCACTTTAATGAGGTTGAGGAGATAGGTATGTCTTGTGTTGTGATGACTTGCTGCATGACCCACCAGAGATCCTCTACCTCTCATAGCTAACATTTATCACTCTTTTTCTTCCTCTTCTTTTTCTTCTTTGTGAACGTTAAAGCCAGTAAGTCAGTGGTTCTCAACCTGTGGGTCGGGACCCCATTTGGGGTCAAACGACCATTTCACGGGGGGTCGCCAAACAAGGCTGGCCACCATTTTTTTCCCCTTTTCTTTGGCCATGCCCCTGGCACCCGGTGATGTATAAGTGGTTGGGGGTCACCACAACATAGGGAACTGTATTATGGGGTCGCGGCATTAGAAAGGTTGAGAACCACTGCAGTAAGTGATCATTATTCTTTTCAAGAAAAGAAAGCCAAAGACTGAAGGGGTTTCCACTGCCCTTGCCTTCTTACTAGACATCTCTATCACTCTGTCATAATCAGAAGTTTTTACAAATCACATATATTCATTAACCATAAAGAAATCCTCAGTCATTTTATTTGAAACTGAACTAGAAGAACACAGACTAGAAATTACTAGGAATATTTTCTTAGCTTGCTAACAAGCTTCCATGTTGTTGTAAAGGTGAAAGATGCCAGCTTGAAGAGAGTTTGCATAATTCCTCACCGCCCTATAAAAAAGGAAAATAATCCTTTTAAAGGCTGGAATTAACCTCAGAATAACTATACTAATCAGTATATTTAGAGTTGGGAATTTTTAGAGCTGCACGACAGAAGCCAGGAAATAAAGACATTTCTCTTTATCACTTGATTCATTTGCTCTCTTCATTCATTATTATCTGCTCTGAATTTTCTTTATTCTGTAATCTTCCCTGGGAATGCAAAATCAGTTTCTGAAGGACACAGATAACATAGTTTTCAGAAACAAACCCTTGCTGTAATAAAAATACATTACTACATATTGAGTGATTTAGATGAGAATATTCAATATTCATACCACACACAATCAGGCATGATATAAATATCACACACAGAACAGCCCAAAGCACACACTCTGCTAGAGAGAAGTTCCCTAAGGATGGGCCCCAGCACAAGGCCGAAAGCTCAGAAAACTAAAGCTCTGGTCCTGGTGACCGACCCAGATTGGACCTTACAACATTATCCTAGGCCAGTGATGGCGAACCTTTTAGAGACCGAGTGCCCAAACTGCAACTCAAAACCCACTTATGCATCGTCGGTTGCCGGGTGGGTGTGGCCCATTGGCTGGGCGTACCCATTGGGTGGGCGTGGCTGCGGTGGTAAGGGCAGACTGGGTGGGACTAAACAGTTCAATCAATCAATTCCAACTTTGCAAGATCTTTTCTTTTCCCGCAAGAAGTTGAAATTGACTGATTGATTGAAGTTTTTTTTTTTTTTTTTTGCATACAGCGGCGGAGGCCTAAAGCGAAAAGGTTTTATAAAACCCAGCTGAAGGCCTAGGACTGGGGCGATGGTACATGTGCTCACAGAGAGGGCTCTGAGTGCCGTGTCTGGCACCCGTGCCATAGGTTCACCACCACTGTGCTAGGACGTTATATTCACCTTCATTCGTGAGAATATTCAAACTCAGTCCAGGAGCACAGGACTATAATTTACATAATCTCTAGCAAGAATAAGTGTTGTATGTTCTGGCTTGCCACATTAGTGTGCCATGGCACAACCATGTAAGCATGGGTAGTTGTGTAAATAAAAAAGTGCACCATTTCTTAAAAAAAATGGAATCAGGTGGCTGAATATGAGCATCGATGGTCCCATTATGATGTGGAGAACATAATGGATCTGTAGCTTTGTGGCTCATGATCTCCTGCTATGACCAGCAAATTTACCTAGGACAGTGATGACGAATCTATGGCACGGGTGCCAGAGGCGGCACTCAGAGCCCTCTCTGTGGGCACGTGTGCTGTCGCCCCAGTCCTAGGCCTTCAGCTGGGTTTTATAAAATCTTTTCGCTTTAGGCCTCCACCACCGTGTGCAAAAAAAAAAAAAAAGTTCAATCAGTCAATTTCAACTTCTCATGGGGAAAAAAAAAGATCTTGCAAAGTTGGAATTGATTGATTGAACTTTTTAGTCCCATCCAGTCTGCCGTTACCACCGCAGCCACGCTCACCCAATGGGCCACACCCACCCAATTGCCATACCCAGCCAATGGGCCACACCCACCTGGCACTCGACGATGCATAAGTGGGTTTTGGGTTGCAGTTTGGGCACTCAGTCTCTAAAAGGTTCGCCATCACTGACCTAGGATCCCAGCTCTTCGTCGCTGCTTTTGAAGGAGAAACAGAACCTAGACCAGGGGTAGGCAACCTTGGCTCTTTTATGACTCGTGGACTTCAACTCCCAGAATTCCTGAGCCAGCATGGAAGATGCACTCTGGTTTGTTAGCCAGAATGACTGGCAATTTGGTCTTGTTTATTTTGGAATCAAAAACAGAGACTTTAAATGCATGGATGGAACCTTTTTATTTTAAAAAACTAACAATCAAAAGGATTTAACCTTTCTCCCTTGTGCTGCAGTTCCAGAAAAAAACTACTTTTTGAACCTGGCATTTTCCCCGGGGGGGGGGGGGAAGCTGCCACTGGCACTAATGACAAATTCCTTTCCAGAGCAAAGAGCAGCTTTAATTATTTTCACTGGTATGGGAAAGTCATTTCTTCACTTCAGAGTCACAACTCTTCCTTCCAATTGTTATTTTAAAAATAAAACTTAAGATTTGTTCAGTTTTAAAGTATCATCTAATTTCTCTGTCCTGTGTTGGGTTCGTTCATACAAAAAGGTAATACTTTAACTGTGGTTTGTTAAAGCCAGCATAGAAGTCTGGTTTAAGTATATCACTAAATCTAAAACAGAGGAAGAACATTGGCCTGCAGCATATGGCAGACCTGCCACAAGCTACTGTCCTGCACCAACAAGCAGGGCCCTGTTAATCTAGGGAGCACTCCTCCTTGCCCCAGGGCAATATACAAGCAATCTCATAACCTGTGGTGCCTTGATCCACCAAAGAGAAAGCTTTTTCTTTCAGTAATAGCAGCCAAGCCCTGGCACCTTGCCCTTGCCTGCTCACCTTCAGAAAAGAGAGCCAGTTTCTGTCTCTCCTTCCAGAGGCTGTGAATCACCAAATCTGTCTGTGCACATCGCTCAGCGCTCTGTGACTCAGCCCTTATACCAGGGGTTGTGCCGACATTACTAGCAAGCCTGGAGCTTTTTGCCAAAAACTGAAAAGACTGGGTGGCCTGCTTGAGGGCACTGCAGGCAAATCCTATTCTCACCCATCCAAATAAGGCAGTGTTTCCCAAACTTGACAATTTTAAGGCATGTGGACTTCAACTCCCAGAATTCCACAGCCAGCGTTGCTGGCTGTGGAATTCTGGGAGTTGAAGTCCTCATGCCTTAAAATTGTCAAGTTTGGGAAACACTGAAATAAGGGAAATAAAACAGCTTTTTCCATCTCAGTTTACTGAAAAGAAATTGCGCACCAGCAAAGAGGACTTGTACTTGGTCAGCAGCACCAAAAGAACAAAGCCTGAGGTAAGAAGATAAGCCAACACACACACACACACACACACACACACACACACACACACACACACACACACGGCCTCCTTCCAGGGCTGACTTTCTTGCTACAGAATCCTGGTAAATAATTATTTTTAGCCCTGGTAGTTTTTCAGATTTCTGACCCAGTTTCTGACGCTGTTTTTTGCAAAGATCCAAACTGAAAAATCCAGTCCTCCCTCTTGCCAAAGCCATGAGTTAGACAAATGTTTCTCAAACTTGGCAATTAAGATATGTGGGACTTTTTAACTCCCAGAAATCCCTAGCCAGCCATCATCCACAATTAAAGGAACAAGAGCTCTAGCTTCATTCTTAAATGTACTGAAAACAAGTAGATAATGCTTAAAATTAATCTAATGCAAGATTCCATCTAGAGCAGGGGTGTCAAACTCACCGCGTCGTGACGTATCGTGACTTTTTTCCCCTTGCCAGAGCTGGGTGAGCACAGCTTCCAAGTGACACATCCGGCCTGCGGGACGGCAGTTTGACACCCCTGATCTAGAGCATCTCTTGCACTTTGGGGAGCTACTTTGTATATTTATGAGTAGAGGAAAAAGGTACCTAACTTCATTAGATGTGCATAAATGTAGAATTAATGTTGTGCGGGACAGAAGCAATTGGGCCATTGCATATTACACAGGAAGCAAACCAGAGGATGTGCAAGTGACTCATATTCTGTTGTTTCGAGCCAATATCCAAAACTCACCATCTTTCATAACCTCTCATTAAGCTGGAACTTCAAAAACCTTGCTTTACTGTTGCCACTGTCTCCCCCAGTTGCCTTGCAATTTATATCTTGTGGCAGCACAAAAATCTATCCTGTAAAATCTAGAGCATGAAGAAACAAGGAAGTGCCAAGTTCTGACACAATCTGAATTGCTTGCTGGGATGTTAATTCAAATAGATACTGCTCACCAAGCTAGACATGACAATGTCAAACACATGCTTAATTCCACATATCTGCCCTGTTCTAGCAAAAAACCAAGTGAAAAGGAACTCTTAACAGTAAAATGGTCATTGAGTCATTTTTGTCCCCTTCTGATTCACAATACTGTAATCAAGTATGGGTGGCAGGCAGAGTTAATGGGGTGCATATGTGAATGAGAGGCCTGTCAGAGCAAGTTTGGTCCTGAAATGGCTTCATTTCAGTCCTGAACTTTCATGAAGTTGAAGCATAACCATGCAAAACATTACACAGATAACTAACCTTTTAAAGCCTTAGTGCACAGGTTGGCAACCTGCGGCTCTGGAGCCGCATGCGGCTCTTTGAGCCTTCCCCTGTGGCTCCCAGCCTCCTCTGCCATTTGCAGAGAGAGAGAGACAGAGAGAGGCAATTGCGCTTCCCTGTTTCTCTCTCTGTCTCTGTCTCTCTCTCTCTCTCTCTCTCTCTCTCTCTCTGTGTGTGTGTGTGTGTAAAAGAGAGTGCACTCACAGTGTTCTCCGAGGAGCTGAAAAGCTTATTGGGCGGAGCTCCTCCCTTTGCTGCGTCTCTGCAGGAAGCAGGAAGGGCAGGAGAGAGCTAGCTAGCCCAGCTATGCTGACTTAGGAATTCTAGGAGTTGAAGTCCATGAGTCATAAAAGAGCCGTGGTTGCCTACCCCTGAGCTTGTTAGAGAACAGCTTGAAGCCAGCTTGCCAGGTGAGCAGCAGATAGAAGAGAGGGAGAGAGGGGGGGAGAGAAAGAGAGAGAGAGAAAGAGAGAGAGAGAGAGGAAAGAGAAAGAGAGAAAGAAAGAGAGTGGGAGATGAGGACTGGCAGACCAAGGGCAGATAGAGAGAGAGAGAGAGACAGAGAGAGACCCTTTTGATATCTAAAATGAAGATAACACTGCATATATCCTTTTTTACCTCTGTGTGTATGTATACACACACAAACACACACACACACACCTATAATAAAGGTAAAAAAAGATATATGCAGTGTTATCTTCATTTTAGATATCAAAAGGGTTTTGCGGCTCCCGGTGTTTTGTTTTCGGTGGGAAACGGGTCCAAGTGGCTCTTTGAGTGTTTTGGGTTGCCTACCCCTGCCTTAGTGAAAATAGAGATGCTACATTTTGTAACAGAAAGCGGTTCTTGTGCAGTAACACCCTTTGCCTGGCTTTAAATATAAATCACTCTTTTAAATTGACAGTAAGGCTAGGATCTTTGGACTGTAATGTAAATGGTATTTGTAATAAATTGTTTGTATCTTTAGCTGAAAAATGGTCTCTTTCGGAACCCTAATTTAAAAAAAAAAATTCAAGGAAGATACCTTTCCAATAGATTAGTGATCAGACATCAAAAAGTGAGAAACACAAATTTCCTGTGCTCCAGGAGCTTGCAGAGTTGTCATCTCTTCAAGAACTGCCTCCTGGTATTATAAAGAAGTTCCCTTCTACAGAAAGAGGACATCAAACTCTAAATCCCAGTCTGGAATATAATGCTGGCAATGTTCAGAAGACTGCAGCCTGAGTCTTCTCATGCTAGTCTTCCTAATTCTTTTGCAGAAATAAAAAGCTAGTGAGGCTTATTAGCCCTGCATCCCAGCAGATATCAAAATCCAGACTATAAAACCAAGGAAACCACAATTCTAGGATTAGAATATGTAAATTTGCATATTCTAATTGGAAAGCTTTATACTGGCTACCCACAGTTAAGATGATTCTTTCTCTCAAAATATTAAATTTTGTTTGTGTCTCAAACAGATTAAGCAATATAGATGAAGGACCCAGTGTTAAGACAGAAAACCATGTGAAGTATAATGACCCTCTGCAATCAAACTTCTTGAGTAGAAGTGGTCCACATATTTGAGAGGTTTTCATTTTACACTCAATATTTTTACATTTATAAATACCGTATATTCTGGCGTATAAGGCGACCCGATGTATAAGACGACCCCCGTCTTCGGCGCCGAGTCGCATGCCTAGAAAGTCGTCTTATACGCCGGAAACTACCGTTATTTCCGGCATATAAGACGACCCCCGACTTTGGTGCCAATTTTAAAGCTTGCGAAAGTCGTCTTATATGCCGGAAAGTACGGTAGTGTGCAAGATTCTGCAGCATCAGGCTTAGGGTTAAAATCTAAAATATGTATTTCATCAGCATCTAACATTTTCAACCCTATCCTTTGTAGCGGGTCTATTTCAATTCCAATATCCATCCTAGCTCATTTTTTCCCATCAATTTCTCCTCTCCCATCACCAGGCATACTCTTTTCCTTCTTCTACACCTTTCTTGGAAGCTTTGCCTCTCGTTTCCCACTACGCTACTTGCACCAGTTTTGAAATAACTGCTACAGCCTTTCGACAAATTCCACTTCCTCATTCAAGCCACAAAGGAGGGAGGTGGAGGAATGGAGAAACAGGCAGACCTGAAATGAAAATTACCTATTATCTTTCTCCCCCAAACCAAAAAGAAGTCAAAAGGTGACCATTCCTTTCAGAGGCCTCTGTGCAGGTGTTGAGGAGGTAGGAAGGAAGGGGGAGAAGGGGGAGAGGAGGAAAGCTTTTCTCTTCAATACTGGGCACTCCCAGGCCTCCCCACTCAACCTGTCCAACAGGTTTCAGACCATACTGCATATTTTTTTTCCTCTTTCTTGAACCCCCAGCAAAATACGTCTATCATTTCCCAAAAGCCCACTCCCCCCCCATCCTTCCTACCACTATTTTTCGTAACCCCTAAAAGAAATTGGCGAAATGCCATTACAGTGGCGGTGGTAGTATTCTGTCTTTGGACTCCAGATCAAGTTTATGAGGTAGCTATTCTTTTTCATGTTGTATCAAATCCCATCCAGGGATCCAGGCCAGACTTTATGCCTCCCAGTGATTCACCTGTTCTGGGCGTGGCAGCTTCAGGGAGATCCACCTGTCCTGGATTCCAACACAGGCAGCTGTATGCCAAGTTAGTAACTCATCACACAAGTTCATTCACCTGCCACTAGGAGAAGCAACTGAAGAAGCAGGGTGAGTGAGAATCAAAGAGCCCTGGGCCATCCGTGCAATGAAGCCAGAAAAGCACCTTGCAACATATCACCTCAACAGGAAGTGATGTTCCTAAATTAACAATGCTGAAATGTATTGTGTCTTCTGTACTCTAAATAGCTTTTCTTTCCCCCTCTTCCAACTGTCACAATTTACCAGTATACCTTGGGGATCCTGTTACAGGAAAGGAGAGCCAACACTGTAAGGCAATATGAAACATATTCTGAAGGGTATTCTACCATGCAATGCAGTGCCGGCCAAAATATGACCAAGATCAAGTACAAGGTAACCTAGTGCCTGTCAAACCAATCAAAAGAATAAGGATCCATATTGACAAATCCCCATAATAACAGCCTTCCAGCATGAGAAATGTGCTATTTTATTTTAATATTTTAAAATATTAAAGTCACCATTAAAAAATGAAAAACCTCTACATTTTGTAAGAATATACAAATCACACGGAGAGAGTAGAAGATCAACCACAAGGGAGCCACCTTAAGTATGTCTCCAGTTCCCCTGAGACCAGAGGCCTGCTCTCATGCCTTGAGGGACAATATCTTGAGGGACTCCAGAAATAGTAACTTCGGGGGGGGGGGTTGTGAGGAAATAATCCATCAGGTGGGTGCCACTACAGAGAAGGCCTGCCTCCTAGGACCACCAAATGATATGTAGTGTATCTTTTTTTTTCTGACAGTCTAATAGCATTTTGTGGAATTCAGAAAGTGTTAATCTCTCTAGCCTCCTGAGCTGTCTCATCGTGAATGGGGGGGGGGGAGAGAGGAGGTAATTCCTAGGAGTGATGAGCAAAGAACTGAGCGTATGTCTAGATCAGAAATTCCCAGTCTTGGCAAATTTAAGATACATGGACTTCAACTCCCAGAATTCCCAAGCCTGCATGAGGAATTAGCTGGCTGAGAAATTCTGGGAGTTCAGAAGTCCCAGAACTTTAAGTCCACATATCTTAAAGTTGCCAAGAACAGGAATCCCTGGCGTAGAATATATACTTACCACAGAACCTCCCAATATATAAAGGTCATCATAGCTGCCCAGCTAAAGCAAGCAGGCACCTGTATCAGCATAAACCAGTCTGGTATAGTAATTATGGAATTGGAATAGAAACCAAGAGACTGTGAATTCTAGTCTTTCCTTAGGAGCAAAAGCCACTGCTTTATATCTTTGCATCTTTATATCTTTCTCTTCGTCTCTCCCCCAATTTTTCCTACTTTTTCTAATTACACTTTTAGCTTTTTCCGTAGTATCTTTTGATTTTCTCTGTTTTGATTTTCTCTGTTCTATTTCAGTTTGTATTAGTTCTTATTGTACCTATAAAATTTGTAAATAAGGTTATTTTTTTTAAAAGAGAAAAGGAAGGAGCAACTGATAATTTTACTACCAATGGCAAAGCACTGTTTAATATTGTGCGAGAGAAAGCAATGGGAAACAACTGCTGTGTTTTACTCAGCAATCCATGTTGATAGGCAATATGAGGTGATTGACAACACAGGTAGTCCTCGAGTTATAAACACAATTGAGCCCAAAATTTCTGTTGCTAAGTGAAACGTCTGTTAAGTGAGTTTGTACTTTCAACATTTTTTTTGCCACAATTGTTAAGTGAATCATTGCATTTGTTAAAGTTAGTAATGGTTGTTAAGTGAATCTGGATTCCCCATTAACTTTGCTTCTTGGAAGGTCGCAAAAGGTGATCACATGACCCCAGGACACTGCAGTGGTCATAAATATGAACCAGTTGCCAAGTATTTGGATTTTGATCATGTGACCATGGGGATGCTGCAATGATCATAAGTGTGAAAAATGGTCACAAGTCACTTCTTTCAGTGCCACTGTAACTTTTAATGGTCACTAAATGAATTGTTGTTAAGTCGAGGACTACCTGTATAGTGATGAATGATAGGCCTCTCAGCTCAGGTAACATTCAATATGCTACTGAGAAATTGCTGAGGATCTTTTGGAGTATCAATTGTATTTATGATGTAGCAACATTAAAGCCTTTGGGAGACTGATGTTGCCATGCAGGAAAAGAAAATCCAAAGCCACAAAGACAAAAACCTAGTTAAGAATACGTAATTTTCTTTTCCTGCATGGCAACATCAGTCTCCCAAAGGCTTTAATCTTGCTACATCATAAATACCATTAATACAGTATGAGCATGGAGAAACTTGACATAGTGAAAGATTAAATAAATTGATTGCAGAATGACATCTTAAGCATCAATAAATTGAAATGGACTGGAATTGACTGCTTTTAATTCAGGAGATCATACGGTTCACTCTGCATTATACAATAAACAAATAGGACAGCCTAGTTTTCACAGCCAGGAACAATATGACAAAGACAGTGCTTGGGTACAATAAAGTCAATAACTGACTTCAGTTGGACTTTACAGATAATCTTTAATTATGATAGTTATCCAAGTCTATGCATCAATCATCGAAGCAGAAGAGGAAGCTGTCAAGTTTTATGGTCAAGTTTTAAAATGAAATCAACAGAACATGCCAGTTGTGTTGCCTGTGACTGGAAACTGCCAAAGTTAAAAAACATAGTTTGATTGTATAGGCTAGAGTTCCCCAATGTTTCCAGCTTTGCAGACCAGCGGGGAGAGGGGATGATTTGCACAAGCAGCTGGCAAGCGCGCACAGCTCCATTTGCACGTGTGGCATACACACGTGTCTGCTGCTCACACAAATGGAGCACACGCACCCCCACCGCATGTGCAAGTAAGGATGTTTGGCAGCTGTTTCCATGGCCCAGCTGCAAACCCCTCACAGCCCATTAGTGGGCTGCAACACACAGGTTGGGGACCCCTGGTATAGGCTAGGTTATCAGTTTCTGCAAATCCAGTGATTTCTTCATTGCTAATATAGTCTTCAAGCAGCCAGAACATTGCCTCTTTACATGGACATCGCCAGATGGAGTAGACGAAACCAAATTGGAACAAGGGGGCAGCTCAGTTACAAAACAGACATGAGTATTTTTTGACCAGGTGACAAAATTAGTAGATCAGAGGAATGCTGTGGATATAATGTACTTAGACTTTAGTAAGGCCTTTGATAAAGTAAACCACAACCTACTACTTGATAAGATAGAAAAATGCAGGTTAGACAGCATCACCACCAAATGGATTCGTAGCTGGCTGATCGGACGTACTCAGAGTGTGGTTCTCGATGGAGCTGTATCTACATGGAAGGAAGTGTGTAGTGGGGTGCCCCAGAGCTGTGTTTTGGGCCCGGTGCTCTTCATCAATGATTTGGATGAGGGGATAGATGGGGAGCTCCTCAAATTTGCAGACAACACCATGTTGGCAGGAATAGCCAATACTCCAGAAAATAGGCTTAAGATACAGAAGGATTTTGACAGACTTGAACATTGAGCGCTACCTAACAAAATGAAATTCAATGGTGAAAAAAGTAAGGTTCTACATTTAGGCAAGAAAAACCACATGCACAGGTACCTTGCTCAATAGTAGTAACTGTGAGAGGGATCTTGGAGTCCTAATGAACAATCACTTAGATATGAACCAGCAGTGTGCTGCAACTGCCAAAAAAGCCAACACAATGCCAGGCTCATTAACAGAGGAATAGAATCAAGGTCACATGAAGTGTTAATAACACTTTATAATGTAAGGCCACACTTGAAATACTGCATCCAGTTTTGGTCACCATGATGTAACAAAGATGATTAGGGGACCGGGGCCTAAAAGGGGCGTTGTCTTACCTGAACGCCTTTTCTCAGCATGGAGATGGAGAATCCACCAATTGGTTTAGACTGTATTCCTGCCCAATCAGATCAAGTCAGCCAAAGTTGCCACGCCAGTCCTGGACCATAGAGATCCCAGTCTTGACATGAGCGAAGCCATTGACTGACAGCAAGACGTTGTGGCTCACAAACTAACTAACCCTAGGCCTAGATGACCTACGAGGGTGGGTGTGGATTCTCCATCTCCATGCTGAGAAAAGGCGTTCAGGTAAGACAACGCCCCTTCTCCAGCACTGGAGATGGAGAATCCACCAATGGGACATACCAAAGCCTACTGTCCCTGAGGGTGGGGAGTAGACTGGTCCGGTGTGGTACTTTGATGTACAACCTGTTGAAGAACACTCCTACCAAAGGAGGCCTCTGCGGAGGAAAACCTATCGATCTTATAGTGCCGAATGAAAGGGGATGGCGAAGCCCATGTGGCTGCCCTGCAGACTTCCTTAATAGGAGCTTGAGTGGCCCATGCTGCAGAAGTAGCTGCACTTCGTGTGGAGTGTGCTGTAACCCGTCTTGGAACCGGCAGTTACTCGGCCTGATACGCCCCGGCGATGCATGCCCTTATCCACCTACCAGTGGTGGAAGAGGAAACCTTCCGACCCTTGGAGGAAGAGTGGAAAGATATAAAGAGGGCTTCTGATTTGCAGAATTCCGCTGTCCGTGAAATATAGTACTAAAGAGCTCTACAGACATCCAAGGTATGCCATTGTCGTTCCAGGGCATGCGATGGGTCTGGGCAAAAATCCGGCAGCACTATCTCCTGTGACCTATGAAATAAGGAATTGGCCTTCGGGATGAAGGTAAGGTCAAGTCGAAGGACTACTCGATCCCTGTGGAAAATGCACAGGTCATCCCGGATTGAGAGTGCCGCCAATTCAGAGATATGTCGTGCCGACGTGATTGCCACCAAGAATGCCACCTTATGGGACAGGTAGCGGACGTCGCATGTCTTTAGGGGCTCAAAGAGTGACTTGGTAAGTGCCCGTAGGACCCGTGGTAACTCCCACGAATGGTACCTGTGCACGGTGGGCGGTCTGGTGTTAGCGGCCCCTTTAAGAAATGAGCAGAGTAAAGGGTGATGACCCAACGACTCCACTGAGTTACAAGTGAGGACCGTGGAAAGAGCGGTCATCTGCCTGCGTAATGTGTTTGGGGCCAAGCCCCTCTCCAGACCGTCTAACAGGTAGTCCAAGATATTGGGAATCGTAAGTTTCTCGATGGACAAATGTCGGCCGGAGCACCATGATTGAAAGTTCTTCCACGTGGCCTCGTATATCCGATTCGTGGAAGGGCGGCGGGATGCCTGAATTACTGTGATGACTCCTTGCGAGCAAAGCTCCCTTGCTAAGATTGAGCGCTCAGGTGCCAGACGGCTAACTGCAGCCATTGGGGTTCTGGATGGAGAATAACCCCTTGGCTGAGAGAGACCCGTTCCGGAGGGATCCGCCAAGGGTCCGTGAGGGAGAGGCTCATCAGATCGGCAAACCAAGGTCTCCTTGGCCAATACGAGGCCATAAGGAGTAGCACCGCTCGTTCCCGAAGAAGCTTGCGTATTACGGCCGGGAGAAGTGGTGGGGGGAAGGCGTAAAGCAGACCCTGCGGCCACGGGCTCCGAAGAGCATCCATCTGTTCCGCCCATGCTGCTGGGAACCGGGAGAAGCTGGGCATTGGATGGGGATGTGAAGAGGTCTACAAGTGGGAGGCTGAAGCAGTGACAAATTTCTTTGAAGACCCTCGGATGGAGATGCCATTCCGAGTGATCTACCGTCGTCCTGCTCAGAAGGTCGGCTTGAGTATTCGCTTCCCCTGAAATATGATCGGCCTTGATGGAGGCCAGATTTTGTTCTGCCCAGGATCCCAGTAAGAGGGACTCGGTCAATATAGTCTGCGAGCGGATGCCCCCTGGCGATTTACGTGAGCCTTGACTGCCACATTGTCCGTGAGGACCAGTATGTGCCGCTGTGCCACTAGGTTGCGGAAGTGATGGAGGGCTAGATGGATGGCTCGTAGTTCGAGCCAGTTTATGTAGTTCGAGCCAGTCGGAGATCCGATGTGGACCAACTGCCCTGTGCTCACTGAGACCGAAGGTGTGCTCCCCAGCCAAACAGGCTGGCGTCGGTCGTGAGTACTAACCTGTCTGGCTCTTTGAAGCATGACTGATCATGGCTGGAGATAGCCACCACGTGAGGGAACGCAACACCTGTTGTGGGAGTCTTACCCTTTGTTGGGATGCACTGAGGTTCTGCCTCTGGAAGGAAAGCATGAACCATTGTAGTTCTCGGGAGTGGAATCTGGACCACGGTACAATTGCTATGGCCGAGATCATCTTCCCTAACAATTGGGAGAGGCTGGCCAACGTTACTGACCGACCCCTGCGTATCTGGAGGACTGACTCCCTTATACTGTCCCGGCGTTCTTGGGATAGGTAAACTCAGCACTCCACTGTGTCTATGATGGCCCCGAGGTGTAACATCCTTGTTCTGGGAACCAGGTGACTTTTGGGAAAGTTTACTGAGAACCCGTGGTCCTGGAGCAGCTTTACCATCAGTTTGAGGTCTGACACAGTGGATTGGGTAGACGATGACTGGATTAATATGTCATCCAGACAGCATTGAACTCTGACTGGTATCATCCTTAAATGAGCTGCCAGAACCGCCAGGATCTTGGTAAACACCCTGGGAGCCGATGATAGGCCAAATGGGAGCGCCCTGTACTGGAAGTGGCGTCCCTTGTATGCGAACTGTAGAAACCGGCAGTGGGCCAGAGAGATGGGGATATGAAGGTATGCTTCCATGAGGTCCATAGACGTCAGTAAGTCCCCCTTTCTTACGCTTCCCAAGATGGAACGGAGCGTTTGCATCTTGAATTTGCGGTATGCAAGATGAAAATTCAAGCCTTTGAGATCTAGAATGGCTCTCCACCTCCTTGACGCCTTGGGAACGACGAAGAGGATGGAGTAAAATCCCTGACCTCTCTGGTCCAATGGTACCGGTTCTATGGCCTGTACGTGTAATAAATGTTGGACGGCTTCGTTCATCAGCCTTTTCTTTGTTCGGTTCCAGGGATATGGACACGAGAGGAACCGATTTGGGGGGTTGGAGATAAACTCCAGAGAAAGACCGTGATGAACAGTGCTGAGCACCCATGCATCCGTGATGGTGGCCTCCCACTGGTGTGCAAACAGGGAGAGTCTGCCCCCAATGAGAGGTACTGGTGGGGAGTCACCTGGAATGGTGGAATGGCCTGCTGTTCCCTTGAATGGGCCGCTTGCCCTATGCCTGTTGCCTGGATCTAGGAGCTTGTCTATCAGCCTGCCTCTCCTGCCTATCTTGTCTGGCCTCAAAGGGTTGTGAGGGCGGGGGTGTAACTGTATCTGGTTCCCGCGCGAAAGGACTGTCCCTTGGATAGTAACCGGAACATTTGTCCAGCCTTTTAAGGAGATGGTTAAGGACCTTGCATTTGTCCTTGTTTTCCATTAAATAGGGATTCAGCGCTTCCCCAAACAGCTTGCCTCCCTGGTATGGGGCAGCTGCCAGCTTCCATTTGGACTTGGCATCTGCTTGCCAGTGCTTCAACCAAAGCATACGCCGACCAGTGATACTGGACGCCATAGCTCTGGCCGAAAACCTGGCGGCCTGGAGTGTTGCATCTGAAGCATACTCTGTGGCCGTCACCATTTTACTAAGGTCCTGGTGGGTGCAGATATCCTCCACTGGAACCCGGGCTTGGAGTTGTCAGAGCCAGCTGAGTGTGCCTCTGTTGAAACATGAGGCGGAGGTTGCGGCCCTGATCACCCACACTGCCGTTTGGTGCGTTCTGCGGTAAGTGGACTTGCATTTGCGGTCCTCGGCCTTAAGGGCCTCTGAAAAATCCCCGGAGATGGCAGTGGCCGATATTAGGGGCCCTAAGGGCTCGTCCACTATCAGTACCTCTAGCACCTCCTCCAGCTCTTTGACCACATTGTACAGCCTTTTGTCGGTGTTACCTGGGAGGGGAAGCGAAGCCGGAGAGGTCCATTGTTTCCGTATCGCATTCAAGAATAAGGAAGGGAGGGGATGCGGTGTTGGGCCGCAATCGGCTCAACAAAGTTCGGGTCTGCCTCTGCGTCTGGGGGGATGGGAGCCGATTCTGTTGAGGTCCCCGGTCCAACATGGGCGGTGGACGTAGCCTTATGTAGTAGGGTAACAAAGAATGAGGGGTTAAATAGCCCGCTAAAAGATGGCACCTCTGGAGGAATGTCTTCCTCTTCAGACATTTGGATCTTCTGCTCTGTGGTGGGTTGGTCGAGGTAAGAATCCTCAGAAACTGATGAACCCGATGGGGAAGAGGGATTATAATAGGTCTCCGTCCCCGGTTGTTGAACGGGACGGGGCATAGCCGTCCCTGGTCTGGGAGCCTGAGCTCTGGCCTCAAGGGCTTGGTCTACTGCTTGTGCAATCAGTAGAGCTAGTTGGTCCTCCGAAGGGAAAGAGGCCGGCCTGCTAGGGCGAAGCCCTGCTGCCATGGGAGTGAATGTGGCCTCGGATGCCCCTTGAGGCACCCGTGCTCAAGATGATTGGGAAAAGGAAGGAAACTCGCCTGCCCCACCCTGAGCAGGAGAATGAGAGGATTCCCCCATTGTCCAGATTCCTAGAGGGGAGGTTGGAGCCCCCAGGGGTAAGTCAAAGGTTAACCGTCCGGTCTGAGGTGTTTCCAACCTGGCCCTTTTTTGCGCCTTGGAGAACTCCTTTTCCAAGGCTTGGTGTCTCCTGCTGGCCAGTTTATCTGTTTTCTTTGAGCCTTTTTTGTAGATCTGATGCTGGAGGCAGCCGCCTTTTCAATGCCTTCTGGACCAGGGGACCCTGATGAGGATGGCAAGGCTCCCTTCGAGGAAATATTAGATTCCTCCATTCTCCGATAGCTCAGGAACATGATAGGGGGGCCCTGGTATCTGGAGAGTATTCACACTGGGTAAGGACAGACGTACTACAGGGGACGCCTAGAATCCAGGTACAGCCTCTGCGTGGATAAGGACAGGTGCACGACTGGGGACGCCTGGAATCCAACTATGGCTGTGCACGGATAAGGACAGACACACTACTGGGGGCGTCTGGAATCCGGCTTGAAATATTATGGATAAGGACAGGCACGCTACTGGGGGCGCCTGGAATCCAAGTCTATAATCACGGATAAGGACAGACACACTGCTGGGAGTGCCTGGAATCCGGATGGAGCCAAATTATTTAAATAATTATGATGAAGGGGGCAGGAGACACCAGGGCCTGAGAAAAGGAGGGATTCCCAGGAAGCTTGGATGAATGAGCGCTCCAGTTAGGCCAAGCTGGAGAAGAAAGCCTGTGTTGCCTATGGGGCGACTAGGCCCCTTCTCTGCCTGCAGGCCTCAACCTGTACTCAGGCGGTGACCGTCTAAGAAGAGAAACCATCTGGATGTTTTGTCTCCTGAAGACCACCACCCCCCGGTGCTACCCCTCACTCCAGGTGCCTCCCAGCTGAGGTCAGAAAGGGATCCATTTCACCGAAGGCAGGGCCCGCTGGGCCTATCAAGGCCATGCGGTCCCAAAATGGCGGTCGCAAGAGAAACCGCACGGTTCCAAAATGGCAGCTGCACGTGGAGATCGACTCCTGGGTATAGGGCCCACCCGAGCTTAGAGAGGACGAGCTCGCAAGGGGAGAGCAGTAGTCAAAAGCCCCGTTTTTTTGTAGCTCACCAAACCGCCGCCAGACAGCTGATCAGTGCTTTTCTCACACGCGCACACCTCCTCCTGCCGAAATCCTGCCGATCGGAGCTTAGGGAGCTGAAAACGGCCCGAAATTCCTTTCCGAGGCTGAAGCAGTCCATCCGCATCAGCAGCTTGCAAGCCAGCTGGGAGAGTCCCAGGGGTTGCCTTCTGCCTGTATCTATCAACAGAGCTGCAGCCGCAAGTTCCGACAGTGAAATTGACTCCTTAGCTGGTTGGGGCTAACAGCCGTTAGTCCCGAGCCATCCGGTGAGTTGTTTTCTCTCTCTCTAATTTGGCTGAGGGAAGAAGGGGGGAAGGGGGGTAGTAGGAAGGAACCCCTTCCTCCGCAAGGGCTTGAATAGCCCTGATGGAGTAATTGAGGAGATAATTTCTAATTCCTATGGGAAGGGATTGGCAATTTGGTACTAATAATCAATTGAGAAGGAATATAATCCAATTAGTTCTCTTAGACTAACAGCTACTGGGGAAAGAAAATCCACCAATGGAGACTGTACCTGCCTAGAGCCAAATCTGCACGTCTGTCCTGGGCAAGATCAAGTCAAGACTGGGATCTCTATGGTCCAGGATGGGCGTGGCAACTTTGGCTGACTTGATCTGATTGGGCAGGAATACAGTCTAAACCCATTGGTGGATTCTCCATCTCCAGTGCTGGAGAAATATAAAGAACGGTTGCTGGAATTGGGTATGTCTAGTTTAAGGAAGAGAAGGACTAGGGGCTGACATGATAGCAGTGTTTCAATATCTCAGGGGCTGCTACAAAGAAGAGGAAGTCAAGCTATTCTCCAAAGCACCTGAAGGTAGGACAAGAAGCAATGGGTGGAAATTAATCAAGGAGAGAAGAAACCTAGAACTAAGGAGAAATTTCCTGACAGTTAGAACAATTAATCAGTGGAACAACCTGCCTCCAGAGACTGTAAGTTTTTAAAGAAGAAACTGGACAACCATTTGTCTGAAATGGTATAGAGTTTCCTGCCTGAGGAGAGGGTTAGACTAGAAGACCTCCAAGGTCCCTTCCAACATCATCATCACTACTACTACTACTACTACTACTACTACTACTACTATTCACTTGGAAGTTTTGAATCTCATTGACAGAAAAGTTAGAGAAACTGTAGCAGGAAATCAGAAAAATCTTTTTTTTAAAATATATTTTATTGATTTTTTTAACATAATCACCTTAATCTTTGGTAAACAGCATGTTGTCTGGGTTTATCAGACAAAACTTAATGATGAATGTGAAGACTCAGCCAAAGACCAAGAACCAGAAGAAAGCAAACTAGATGTCCAAACAAATGGTGGAAATTGCCAAGAAGAGAAGCCAAAATCAAAAAAAGACAATGATCTCAGGAAGGAATTTAACAAAAAATATCAGAGAGCCATTAGAAAAGACAAAAAGCAATATCACAACATTTGTAAAGACACTGAAGATGGAAACAGATGTGGCAAAAGGGGCGTTGTCTTATCTGAACGCCTTTTCTCAGCACGGAGATGGAGAATCCACCAATGGGTTTAGACTGTGTTCCTGCCCAATCAGATCAAGTCAGCCAAAGTTGCCACACCCGTCCTGGACCATAGAGATCCCAGTCTTGACGCGAGCGTAGCCACTGACTGACCGCAAGACGCTGTGGCTCACTAAACCAGTGGTTCTCAACCTGTGGGTCGGGACCCCATTTGGGGTTGAACGACCATTTCACGGGGGTCACCAAACAATGCAGTCCGCCATTTTTTTCCCCTTTTCCTTAGCTGTGCTACTCCCTTTTATTCTATTGGCTTTTGAAAGCCAATAGAATAGACTCTCTTGAATACAGTCTAATTCTATTGGCTTTGAAAAGCCAATAGGAATTGTCCAGACTGTCTCTGTCCTGCTGAGCCCGCCAAAAGTCTCATTCTGCAAACGGTGCTGCACCAGTTGAGTAGTCCTCGACTTACGACCGGTTAAGTAGTCCTTGACTTACAACCGGTTGGGGGTCGCGGCATTAAAAAGTTTGAGAACCACTGTTCTAAACTAAGACTAACCCTAGGCCTAAATGACCTGCAAGGGTGGGAGTGGATTCTACATCTCCGTGCTGAGAAAAGGCGTTCAGGTAAGACAACACCCCTTCTCCAGCACTGGAAATGGAGAATCCACCAATGGGACATACCAAAGCCTACTGTCCCTGAGGGTGAGAGTAGACCGGTCCAGTATGGCACTTTGATATACGACCTGCTGGAGAACCCTCCTACCAAAGGAGGCTTCCGCCGAGGCAAACCTGTCGATCCTGTAGTGCCGTATAAAAGGAGATGGTGAAGACCATGTGGCTGCCCTGCAAACGTCCTCAATGAACGCCTGAGTGGCCCAGGTCGTGGAAGTAGCGGCACTCCAGGTAGAGTGGGCTGTAACCCGTCGTGGAACCAGCAATGCATCAGCTTGGTACGCCCCCGCAATACATGCCCGAATCACCTGCCAATCGTGGAGGAGGAAACCTTCCGACCCCCTAGAGCAGTTCTTCTCAATTATTTTCTGTCATGCCCCCCTAGGAAGAAGAAAACATTTCGCGCCCCCCCGCGCGACTGTCTATCCAATTGGGTCCTTTGCGTGTGTCACGTGCGTCCAATATGACAGTATTTGCCGAGGTCAAACGAGCCCCCCTTTACAGAGCCTCGCGCCCCCCCTGGGGGGCCTGCCCCACTATTTGAGAAACACTGCCCTAGAGGAAGGACGGAAGGAGACAAAGAGGGCCTCTGAGTTGCGGAACGCAGCTGTCCGTGAGATATAGTACCGGAGCGCTCTGTGGACGTCCAGTAGATGCCATTGCTGTTCCAGATCATGTGATGGCTTAGGACAGAAATCCGGGAGCATGATTTCCTGGGCCCTGTGGAAAAGGGAATTGACCTTTGGAAGGAAAGTAGGGTCAAGGCGAAGGACCACTCGATCCTGGTGGAAAATGTACAGGTCCTCCCGGGTAGAGAGCACAGCCAATATGGAAATGCGTCGCGCCGACATGATCACCACCAAGAATGCCACCTTTTGGGACAGATAGCGAACATTGCATGTTTTTAGAGGCTCAAAGGACGACTTGGTCAGAGCCCGAAGAACCCATGGCAGCTTCCAAGAAGGGTACCTGTGTGCACTACGGGGGGCCTGGTGTTAGCAGCCCCCTTGAGGAATGCCAAGGAACAAGATCCATTACTGCTGATATATGTAGGATAACTGAGAAAGCTGAAGAATATCAAAAAGAAGTTAATATATGCTTCACCAATTGTAGAAAGTTCTTCTACTGTGTTGATCATATCAAGTTATGGAATACCCTTAGGAAAACAAGAACTCCAGATCATCTCATTATCCTCATTCAAAAACGATACATAGGAGAGGAAGCTACTGTCTGGACAGACAGTGCTCCAAACAGACCAAACAGTGAAGCAATGGTGTAAAGTCCCTGATTATTTATTCAAACTAAATGCTGAATATGTCTTGAGGGAGGCTGGATTGGAAGATGAATGCGTCCTTTAAACTGGAGGAAAAAGCATTAAACTGGGCTATGCTGGTGACATTACTCTGATAGCTGAAAATACAAATGATCTGCAAGTTCTAGTAATGAAAATCTAGGGGCACAGTGGGAAAAAAAAAGACTAAATATAAAGATGACCAGACAATATATACAGCAACCAGTCTTAGAATAGACAATGGAGATACCGAAACACTGGATAGTAACGTCTTTTAGGATCAAAGATAAAGGAACCTGCAGTCAAGAATACCTTCTCTTGATATGTTTACGTCAGGAAAGGAGAGAAAGGGGAAAAAAAGACAGCCAAAAATAAGATAGATGGACCTGATTACAGCAGCAATCAGTGCAATGCACCATTGACATGAAGCACCGTTTGATGACAGATCATCATGGAGAAAGTGTATCTGTGTGGTCGAGTCACACCCACTTGATTGCACATAATCATCCAAGAATCTCTATATAATAATAACAACAACTTTATTGTCACTTTGAAAGTACACCAATCGGCATACATCAAAATGAAATTTCGTTGCATACAGCTCTCAAAGGGTCACCACCTCCAATATACACTTCAATGTACGTAGAGCACTGTTGTTATTCAATTCAGATTCAGAATTTTTTTCATTTCTGAGGTATTGCAGATTTCTATTAGCATGATAAGGGAAAGTTTGTTCTTTTTCTTTCCTTTCTCCTTTTTTTTTACCTGATGCTTGTTTATCAGATGCTTATCCCATCTTCCCCTCCAGTAATTCAGAGCAACTTATGTGAGGATTACTGTTTTTATCCTCACAACAAAAATATTGGATAGCATGGTCCTGGGAAGCTCCACCCCAAATGCTTCATGGTAGAGCAGTAACCTGAACTCAAGTTTCCTTAAACTAACTTCATCTGCTCTATTATACTTAATTCTCTTTTGACACGGGGATCAAATTAACAAAAATGCCTTGTAGCAGTGTTCCAACTGAAAAGCACTCCCAAGTATAAATCTGAACTTAATGGATACTACTCAGGATGACTACTGCACAATTCCTCTGGACCAAGCAAGAGCCTATCACGGGGAAAGGCCACTGTGAATCCCTTCAAGTGAATCTGCCTTGAAGATTGTTAAGAATTTCCAGAACTTTTATTTTCTGTGTGACATTCCACAACAATCTTATTACACTTCCATTTTACAATGACAATTGTAGTGCTTCCAAAATAAACTATATACTTGCTTTTCACAACAAAGTATCTAATGAGAGCTGGATTTTAAAGACTTGGAAAGGGGAGATCCTGGTTCAAGCTCCCACTTAATCACAGAATTGTTTCAATTACTCAACCTTTATTTTACGGGGTTATTATGAGAATAAAATTAGAGAAGATCCCGTATATGCAGGACATAAATGCAACAAACAAGTAAATGTATACTCAGAAGAAAAAAATATCCTAAGTTAGTTCAGCTGTTATTAAAGCCAAACATAGAGTTCACTTACAGGCAAGCAGCAATACCATTGGAGTAAACAACACAGGTCCCACCATTCTCACAAGGTTTGTTGCCATCTAGACATTGGACAGCTGTGGAAGGAAGAAAAAAAAAAAGCTTAGTTAGAGCAGGCTGTGGATAATGGTAGGAACTGTAAATTTACATTTAAGCTCAAAAAAACAAGCCAAAAGGCTATAGTCCAATATAAGCTGGAATCACGCAACTGGAAAGCTATGATCTGATCTTAAAAACCAATTCTAAGACCTGCTATTTATGACTACCTCTTGTTTAATCTGGTACATCTTTTACTTTTCTATTCTCCAGTAATACCCTAAAACCAGCCAGCCAGACGGTTTTATCTATTTTCCTTCCATCAATGCAGAACACAGTGTGTCTATGTTTCAGGTAGTAATTCTGCAGTGGTAAAAGCAAGCTTTCCTCAGCCCCAACTCAAAATACTAAAAGCTCTTCTCATACAATATACACTATACAAAAAAATTGGGGGGGGGGGAGAAACAGGATCCTTCTATCTCCTCCCTGCCACTACTAGATATAATTGTTAAACAAGATGATCTCATAAATGAAGGCAAGTTTTGCTATGACAATTCTTGTCCACAATCCCACAAATGAAAATGTTTCTTGCTAAAATATTCACCAAAGGAATAGCTACTGACTGCTATCAGGAGACTTCAGAACAAAGACAGGGGGGACATGAGAATTTGCAAAAAATGTGAAAGTCTGGGGGGGGGGAGATGCTTAAATCTGTTTATGCATAATTAAAATAGTACTCTTCCATAAATGGCTTCAAAGATCCAAGAATTGTTCATCTGGGGGGAAGCAGAAGGGAAAAAAAACCTAACTGCCATGGAATCCTCAGTAAAGTATGATATTGCATGTTAAATCCAATAATAAAAAGTAATTATGAATAGCAAAAATAGTGAGATTCTTTCACAGAATAGGCCTGATTGGTTCCACTGGCACAGCCTTAACCTCTGCACTTCTTAGTAATTATTGGCAACTTTCATTGCTGAAGGTCAAAAGGTAAGCAGAACCCCTGCAGAAGTCCAGAGGAAAAGGATGAATTGGCACATTCTTGACATAAAAAAAATGGCCTCTTCTCATGACCCTCTCCTCTTCCTGTCTTGTGGGAAGGCAAAGCACAGATCTCATGGAGAGAAGAACAATTATGGGATGTATTATATGAAAGTCCAAGTAAATGCATTTTAACTATAATACTCAAACCTTCTAGCCAGGAGAGACATTGACTATACTGGCTAAGAGAGATGAGAATTCAACTGAGAATTCTGCCAAAAACAAAACATGGGAAAGTTTATAACATAGTTGACAATTATGGGACATAGGTGTGTCTACTGCTACCATCCACAACATATTAAGGGATATGTAAGCGTCCCATGTACCATTTCATTTCTTCAGAGCAAATGCTTAAGAGCCGTGGTGATGCAGTGGTTAGACGGCAGTATTGCAGGCTAATTCTGCTGATTGGTGACTGCCAGAGTTCGATCCTGACTCGCTCAAGGTTGACTTAGCCTTCCATCCTTCCAAGGTCAGTAAAATGAGGATTCAGATTGTTGGGGACAATAGGCTGACTCTGTAAACTGCTCAGAGAAGGCTGTAAAGCACTGTGAAGCGGTATATAAATCAAAGTGCTATTGCTATTGCTAAGTGCTATTATGTTCACACTCTCCCCCAAAAATGACAATATAACTTTATTTTACTGAGGAGCCTCTTACTTCACACTGTATAGGCTCCTCTATTCAGTCTTGGATTGTTCTAGTGACCCAGAAGCCTTGTAATGACAATATCAAGGCAAGGACCAGTGCCACAAAAAGCTTAGCAGAGGAGAGGCTATAGCGAACCTTTTAGAGACCAAGTGCCCAAAAACTGGCCCGCGCCCATTCCACCCCCTGCCCCGCTCCCACCCTGCCTGCCCGCAGGGCCACTCACTGCCTCCAGGCCCACCACAGATCGCCCAGGCAGCCCAGCAGCAGCATGGCAGCCACGCCCTCTGCCCGCGCCCCACAGCATCAACTGCGTGCGATGGGGCGTGAGGGCAGAGTCTTGTCTACACTGCCTGGCTGCCATGTCCTTGGTTGTGCTGCTCCGTGTGGGCCATACTCAGGGGCAACTCTCCCCTAGGGGGCTGCTGGTGAGGAGGGGGTCACGGGGGGAAGCAAGGCTGAGGCAACGGCACTTGTGCCCACAGAGAGGGCTCCGAGTGCCGCCTCTGGCACACGTGCCATAGGTTCACCACCACTGGGCTATGTCTTCAGTTGAAGAACTGTGTCAGGTCTTACTACAGTGACTGATTCCACTGCCAGTTCAATAGCCTGAAGGGGAATTTCTTATCAGATACAACCAGAAGTTAGCCACTTATTTAGCAGTGGCTACTCCAGGAGCAACCAGTGGTCTACAAACAGACAACCACATTCTCATCACTCTGCACTAGACATGAAATTCTAGACAATTCCCTTAGAACTGCCCTAGAGAAGGATCTGCGGGGACGGTTATTTGAAAGTAGCACTGAGTTCAGAAATCTCCGCAGATTTCTGCTAAAGGTAGAATCTTATCTTTTCAAGGGAAAGAGATTAACAAAAGTGGCTCCAAAAATGAGGGGCTCTGAATCCCACAGTCATCCTACTCTGAAAATGCTGGAAGAAGTGTTGAGTGGGGCAGGAGAAGGCAATTAGTAAGTTGCCCAGCATATTTCCTGGTAGGGCTTAGCTTAAGGGAAAGTATCGCAAATGCAAGCACCACCATTCCCTTCCAGCCATGTGAGTAGGGTGCTTAAGTGCCCTATGAAATGATCAAAAGGAAATAAGCATCCACTCCTCAAGGAAGCCCTTGTGCAAGAGAGGTACTGTTAGTGCTCTAGGCCCAGTCAGTGAAGGAAATTCAGCTGACGGCTGAAGCCCTCCCTCTCAAAAGCAGAGAGAAGATGGAAGGAGCTGGGGCCCAGGCAATTCCCTCATTCTCAGCCATTTTCCAGAGACCCACTTGTAACAGAGTGCGTGCCCAGCACACAGATCAGTTCCAGACAATGCCTCTCCCCCCTCCGCTGCCGCCCCTTACTCTGTCAGCATGCAGAGCCAGCAAAAATGCTGCAGCAAAATGTCTCTCGGCAACTCTGTGCTCAGTCTAGAGTAAAATAAGCCCTATTTTAACTGAAGCCAAGGTGCCGTACTTTTCACCAACCCCATGCCTTTCACACTGAAGGTTACTACTAGTCACAGGGTTCTGACTTTAAACACCTTGCTGGCATCTGCAGAGATTCACTCACCTCCTTGTATGCAGAACAAAGCAACCTATTTTCACTCTCTGCCTTTGTAACAAGAACTGTTGTTCCCCATATGCCTATATTTATATACATGTGCACATATGTTCTGATAAAAGGGCAGGGGGGTCTTTGGGAAAAAGTCTTTCAAAATTCCTTAAGGACATCTTTCAAATTTGGCATCTTGCTTTTGAACATGGACACATTCTCAGAACAGTCAACCCAAAGAGACACTCAAGGATTTCAGCAGAGATTATTCCTGGCACAAGGCAAGCCCTCGTTTTTCCTCTACAATTTCCTCTTTTCCAGAGCATGCAGCCAAATCTGAGCCAGTGGAATGCAATCCTGGATCCCTCGCTGCTCTCAAAAGTTGCAGCTTCTACCACCGCATACATTACCCTTTCAGCCTCCATGGATTGGGGCTTGGCTAAGAGAGTCTCAATTCTATAACCCAGCGCTGATCTCTAGCTGACAGTGACTAGAGCTAAAGTCAAACACCACACAGGATAGTCTACAGCAGTGTTTCTCAACCTTGACAATTTTAAGGCATGTGGACTTCAACTCCCAGAATTCCACAGCCAGCAATGCTGGCTGTGGAATTCTGGGAGTTGAAGTCCACATGCCTTAAAATTGTCAAGGTTGAGAAACACTGGTCTACAGCGATGGACAAGTTTGAGATGCAATCATATATGCACGAGAGGAAAGTACAACATGGAGTGTGCTGTGACAAAAGAAGGTATCACCTATCAGTGGACTCTTGATATTTGCAGCATTTTAGAAACCTCCATCCTGCATACCTTCTTTTCCATTAAGGTGAATCTAGCAAAAGGGTTTAGCCAGGAAAGAATCCAGATTTCCCTCAGTTCAAAGAGAAGGCTAAACCTTCACATTCAAGCAAGCCACAAGTCCATTTTGATCCACCACCATTGCTTCCCCAAAGAACCCAGAAAGTTAGATCTTGAAAGCTCTGCCTCAGCCCATTCAGAAACAAACAAGACAGCAATTAGGTTTCCTGCCCTTGAAAGAACCATTGGGAATAAGAAAGGGCAGAGGTTACTCAGCCAGGCAGAGATTTTACAGTCAAGTACTGAGTCCCACTGCTTTGACCACTTAATCCTCATGTCATGTTCCTGGCATGACTAAGCTAACTGCCAGGAGCCCTGGCTTCTCACCCTCATCCCATCTATCCACCCTTTCCCCACCAGTAAGCATCACTGCTTGTGTAAACTATATACAACCATGAAACAAGCTTCGATTCACCTTTTCTTCTCCATCTGCCAAATGAAGTGGCTATTTTCTCTCCTTTGGGCAGAACTAATCTTGAAAAGGCTATCTATACCAGTGGTTCTCAACCTGTGGGTCGGGACTCCATTTGGGGTCGAACGACCATTTCACGGGGGGCGCCAAACAACGCAGTCCACCATTTTTTTCCCTTTCCCTTAGCTGTGCTACTCCCTTTTATTCTATTGGCTTTTGAAAGCCAATAGAATAGACTCTCTTGAATAGAGTCTAATTCTATTGGCTTTCAAAAGCCAATAGGAATTGTCCAGGCTGTCTCTGCCCTGCTGAGCCCGCCAAAAGTCCCATTCTGCAAACGGTGCTGCACCAGTTGAGTAATCCTCAACTTACGACCAGTTGAGTAGTCCTCGACTTACGACCGGTTGGGGGTCACGGCATTAAAAAGGTTGAGAACCACTGATCTATACTTTCCAAAGAAACATAAGAACAAGATTCTATTTTGCATTCCTTGCTTTGGGAACTAATCAAGAAAAGGGTAGTTAAGAATTTGGTCTTGTTCATGCAAATCAGAAGCTCAGGTTCATTTGGGGAGGAAGGCTATGAAACCCAATTTAACTAAAGCCTCAGAAGTTAGGAGAGAGGACACATGAAACCAGTGTTTCCCAACTTGGCAAGCTTAAGATGTGTGGACTTCAGTTCCCAGAATTCTAGGAGTTGAAGTCCACTCATCTTGAACTTGGCCAAGGTTGAGAAACATAGCATTAGATCATGCATGTCAAACTCGCAATGTCACATATCAGGACTTTTTCCCCATTGCGGGTAATAAGGTGGGTGTGGTTTTGGCATGATGCATCCGGCCCATGGGCTGGCAGTTTGACATGCCTGCATTAGATTGTCAGGCAACCTTCAGTTTGGATTAGCTCTCTTGCTTTTCCCCACAGCTAAAAAGATGAGGCAAAAAAAAAAAAAATGCCATGTAAATTCACTTGATTTATGTAATTAGTACAGCCTGCAAGATTAGGCTGCTTTATTTTGTTTATGCTTTTTAAAAAACACACACACACAAAGTATAAGGCATACTCACTCAGAATGTGTGTCTTGTGAAGGACAATTCACCTTAGTATCAGATTTGTAATTAATGTCTGATCTCTTAGTTTCACTTCATCATTTGCACCATATTAATTCATAACATAATACTATTATTTTAGACAGATTCTATCAGATGTGCCTTGTAAAAACAAACAAATAAAGCAAAGTTATCATTTAAACTTTCTCAAGATGTATGTATGAAAAACAAATGCTTCCTATCCTGATTGCAGATATTATGTCGATCCCTCACGTAATTAGGCCCTATGCCACTTAGTTTAGTTCTCAAGTAGAACTGGCTGTTCTAGCACTCTTAAGTCTAAAATTTCTATCGTTTCTAATGTGTAATCAGAAAACACCTGGCAGAATCAAGAAAAAAGGAATGCTTTGAATCCAAGTCTTGCTATGCATAAAAGGAAAAGCAGGGAACGTTGGACCAGAATGCTGATTTATACTAATTAATATGCTCTAATCTGCTGATGGCCATTCTACATAGGATAGGAGAACAAGCCTATAGTTCTTAATTTAAAATCTTGCCTCATAAAGCACTTTTCTTGTGCATTGCCTCAATTAAAAATGAAGCAAGAAAGACACGTTCATACAAAACTGTTTAGCTGTTAATCACTTGAGGTCAAACTTAGTTTTTCATTGGAAACAAAGATGTTCCAGAGGATATTTGTAATAAAAAAAGCAAATGAATGCAAAAAAATATTTTTTTTTGAAAAAAGACTATTTTAATGGAAGTAGACTAACTCCTTTTTACAGACATTGGTATCTTGTCAACATTCAAACTTATAAATAAGCTATCTGCTCACTAGTGTGGCCAGCTAAATGTATTATTCCATAGCCATTCCATAATCACTGCTACTCAATTTTATAGAGCTGTTATTTACACTGTACATTTTTATGATGTTTTACTATATTAGTACAATTAAAATTGCTACAGCTAATAACAATTTTTCATCTTCTCGAAGTAATGTGCAGCTATCCTTGTTCACTGCCAAATCCTTATTCAAAATGGGGATTTAGCTTTCCAATTTGAACTGTATATTTCTGATGGGATGCAACCTAACAATCTCTAATGCATGCAGTTGGTGCAAGAAAACATTAGAATGGAGATTTAGCTCCTACCTATAAAACCACCAGACTTGGGAACTGAAGCATGTGCCACATATGAACTTCTTTTGCATAAGCACCAAGTAGCCTCTGCTTAGGTGGGACTATTTCATAGTTAGTAGAGCACCTAGGTTGCTCTCTAAGAACATAATAATGCTTGAAGAAAACTTAAGACGTAGCTTTGAAAAATATAAGGGACCAATGACACTGAGCTACAATTTCCCCAGGGTACATCCACTGTGTCTCTCAGTGGACACATTACACTGTTATTACACATTACACCAATGTGTAATGTGGCTGTGGAATTCTGGGAGTTGAAGTCCACATACCTTAAAATTGTCAAGGTTGAGAGACACTGCATTACACGCATTACAGAATTTACCACAAAGCAGGCAATGAATATTCAAGTAACCTATGCAATGTTAAGCACAAAGCCATCCCATCCACTTGTGTGGCAGATAGCATCAGAAAGAGATATGTCTGGCTTAAGCAAGATAATCATAAACACATTGTTCAAAGCGGAGGAGCAAATGAAGTAACAAATAAGATGAGATTCCTCACTACCAAGGTCATATTGAATGAAAACCAACAGTGTAATTTCAATAAGTAGGTAGACAGGCTGATTAAGGTTTTTAGGGCACTATAGCACTTAAGACATAACACTGAGTAAGTTCATCAATGAGCTTTGAAAGATGGCCTGCCCTTGATACATTATCCAACTTTAGCCTTGTTGTCAGGCTTACCTTACTATCCCCACTGTGTACTTCAGAATTATCTCTTCCCGGATAGTAATAGAGTTGCTCTCTGCAACCAAAACATTTCATTTACACCTGGGTGTTTCAGTTGCAACACAAAACGAAGGCATGAAGATTGTAAAGGTTGCTACATAAGAATGAGATTGAGTTTCACTTCCAAGAAACATTAATCTTCTGCTACTATCCCAAGAGATGTCTACAGACACCAAAATTCTGGTCATGAAACAGCTGTTCCCTTTGAGGAAGAGGAGTCAACATCTGGATAGAGTAACTGGCTGCTAGCTCAGAGCACATCATGCTCAACAAACCTCTATTATCTATCTTGTCTTGTTTTCTTTTCAAAGAATGCTGAAGGAACTCATGGAATTCCTCAGTGAGAAGATCCAAAGTCGCCAGATAAGGAGGTCCTTTAAAAGATATCTTGCTTATCGCTATTGATACTCTCAGTATAAGTGAACTTTGCAATATAAGTGAATACCGAATTCACTGTTCAATGCGGTTGTTTTTGTTCTACTTGCAGCATTTTATATTCTTCCCAATATAAAAAAAGCAATTTACACATTTTTTAAAAAAATGTATTAGATTTATATTCTCCCTTCCATTCAGGAGCTCTAGTGTTCCCTCCTGCTCTTATTCCCACCTCAGGGACCTTGCTAGGTTAGGAGAAAATGTCTGACCCAAATTCACCCAGTGAGTTTCCACCATACTGAAGGTGGACCCTGAGTCAAGTCTCCCAGATTTTGGTCAACAATTTAGCCACAACATCACACTAGCTCTGTTCAATTGTTTAAAAATAAAGTAACATAACTAAGGGCTGTTTATAAACTTAAGGAAGGGCTGGATAAGTATGTTTTCAGCTTCTAGTGGAAGTCCTCCAAAGTAGGGGCCATTTAATTTCTCTTGGTCATTTATTCCAATTATTAGAGTTAACAATAAACAGTCAATGGCCGAGACAATGCCATTGCTGGAATAGGGTTCTACAATACAGAAAAGTTTTCAGGCCAATGGTAGATACCGTAGTTTGAAAACAATACATTAATACAACAAGCATACTGTGTGCTTCTCACAGCTTCTCTTTCTCAAAGATACCTCCTAGACTACAGAACATCTCTCAAAAATAATTTTCCAACCCTGAATGAGTCTTCCAAAATTCCCCATTTTCTTTTTAATGCTCAAATGACACAGGATGTGCACACCACCCGCATGTCTTAGTTACCATGTTGGGTGTGGTTAAGTGATTTCAGCTCCTTTTTGGCTGCCACTTGTAAACAGGGTCTATATATTTGTTACCAAAAAAAAAAAAAAAAAATCCAGATTCTATGCCAGAGTACATTCCATTCTGAGCCAAAAAAAAAAGCCTGTCCCAAAATATGATTGTAAAGTGAGCAAATCTGCATATGTTAATTATATTGTGTGACTTATTCTTAGTCGTGGTGAAGACTAATTGGCACCACAGTGCAGAGCAAACCACAATTCCTCACCATTTAAAGTTTTTTCATTGGTTTTTCAAATGTCACCAGCCTTCGCCCCTCCTTACCTATTTTTATAGCTATAAAGGCTAGAAAACTGCTTTAGAAAACAAGGTCAGAACTGATTAAATACATTTAAAATACGATTATTGAAAAGATAGATTTTTGCATCAAATAAAAATTGCTATGCTTGCATAAAACACATAAACAAGACAGAGCCTCAACTATAAGACATCTGGGGGGGGGGGAAACTGTATCAATTCTCAGCACAGGATTGGAAAAAGAAAAAATAATAATTATTCTAACTATTCTTAGCCCCACTTTTCAATCAAAGGGCTCCAAAGCTGTAGAGTGATATATAAAAGCAAGAGAAACTCCTCTCCCACATTTATAATCTAAGGTACCCTGACACAAAAGGAAAATGGGATAGGGAGGGAAAAGCAAGCAAAATAAAACAAACCACTAATTCTTAAGGCATAAAATCCTTACAGTAATAACTACAGTGCAGCTGGACATTCCTGATCTTATCATAAAATAGCTGGAATGGAATTATACCCAACAGGGCAAAAGAGAGAGATAACAACGAGTAAAATTCTGACCAAAAAAGGGATATTTTGAGTGAAACATCTCAAAAGAGACTGGGTCCAAATGCCAAAGACGGAAAGTGCCCTCCCTCAGTAGCTCCCGTCTCAAGAAGGCTCAGGCTGCCTATGTTTCCCACTGTTTTAAGGCCAATCAACACTTTTCACTAATGCTGCTATAAGTTCGAAAAACGGTGGGGAAACTACTAGATGGCAGCAAAGAGATACAGTGAATTTTAACTCTTTTCTGCCCTCTACGTGTTATCCAGATGTTACAGCCCCTATACAGCGGCCCAATTCCATGCTGCTCTAAATTGGGCACCAGTTCCACAATAAGGTAGGACCCGAATATAACAGAGCTAAGAGGCCTGTTTGAACACATGCACTCGAAATCCCAAGTTGATAAAAGAAAAAGCGGACATCGATTAAAAGTCAGAACCAGCAAAGCTGTATAAGGGCATCCCAAATTCTCTCCAGCTGCCTTTGCAATGCCTTTATTAACCAGCTTGCCATGTGGGCAGAATAAAGAGGCTGAGAGTTGAATGGCCAGCTGGTTGGCTCTCACTGCTGCTGCCGCTGGAGAGGCTGCAGCAGGAAGGCAGCTGCTATATCTCAACAACTCTCTGCTCTAAGTACAGACAGCTTCAGTTCATAGGATCCAGAGATGGGAAGAGAATGCTTCTGCCCTGCACCCAGGGGGAAAGGTCCAACCCCAGCCTGGAAGGAAGCCGTGAGGGCCCCTTCCAGAAGTGTACTGAAGGTAAAGCGCCCTGAAAGAAGGATTATGGAAGCCAATTAAATAGAACCAATTGGTAACTGGACCAAACTGACTCCAGCATCAGGGGAGATCTATGAAAGTACTCCAACAAATCTAGGAGATTAAAATGCCTACTTGGCATGTCCACCTCAAGACTGGAAAAACAAGGGAAGTTTCAAATCCCCAGAGAGAATTCTGCAATTGAGAAGCTCTGATGACTCCTACAGCAAACCTACGGAAACATGGAAAATGTCCTTTCCTGTTTCACACAAGATTATTTCAAAAGAAATAGGAATATGGATGAATGTAGGGGAAGCAATTACAAGAAGCATACTGAATTTAAAAACTCGATTTTACAGGTTAACATCGAAAAAATTACTGTGCAGCTTGGTTTTTAAACAAGTTAGGCCTGGCTTCAATCTTCGCAAATGAATCCTTGCTCTTTTTAATGACACAACTGAATGAAAGGTCTTAAATGTCCAGTCCTAGACCAAATACTTTATAGCAACAGATTCCACCTGTTCTGTAAGGGTAAGACATTTTATCTTGCAAAATCTCTTCTGCAGAGAACACAGTTTTTGAGGGGTCCTGGGTGCTCTTTGAGCTTGCTTGTTTTCTTGCAGACATTTCATTACCCTAACTGGGTAACACCATCAGTGCTAGTAAGGATTGCTGTTTGCTATCTGTTTATATTCTGGTGTCTTGCCCTGTCAGTGTGGGTGGGGGCGGTCTTAGGGATTCTTTGGTTGAGCTTTTTACTAATGGTTCCTTTTCTTGATTGGGGTAATGTTTACTTGGTTGTTGTTCTGAAGGTGACCTTGGAGCTAATCTATGCTGATCTGAGTGCTGATTCCTGATGGAGAGGTGCTGGAGCCTTTTTCTCTTTTGGGCTAGTTGATTGTCTCTTTTGCATAATCTATAGATGTTGTTAATGTTTATGTGTCTATTGATGGCTGATTTGTCAGAATGCCAGGCTTCTAGAAATTCCCTGGCATTTTTGGATTTGGCCTAGTTTAGGATTGTCACATTTTCCCAATTGAAACTATGGTTAAATCTGTCTATATATTGTGAAATTAAAAGAATTTTCATCATGCCTTTTGACTGCCAGTTGGTGTTCGTGGATGCGTTCTGCCAGTCTGTCCTACATAGTGATTGTTGCAGCTCTTACACTGTATGTTGTAGATGATTTACCTTTTTTCTTCTGGAATTGCTGGGTCTTTGGGTTTACTTAGGACAGGGGTAGTCAACCTTGGCTCTTTTATGACTCGTGGACTTCAATTCCCAGAATTCCTGAGCCAGCTTAGCTGGCTCAGGAATTCTGGGAGTTGAAGTCCACGAGTCATAAAAGAGCCAAGGTTGACGACCCCTGACTTAGGATGTTTTGAAGGGTTTTAGTTGGCTTATTTGCTACCCTGATTCCATGTGGTTGTAATAGTCTATTTGCGGTTTCTGAGATGTTCTTGATATATGGCAGTGTAATTCTTTTTAGGGTTTCTGTTGGTTGTGCTGTATTGGGTCAAGTGGTCAGGGATGAAGTTGCATGGGTATCCATTTCGTTGGAATGTGTTATATCGATGCCCCATTTCCTTTTCCTGCTGTTCTGGGTTGCTGCAGTGTGTTTGGGCTCATTTTAAAAAAGTCCTTACACAGCTTCTCCTGTGGGAGGTTGGGCTGTTGCTTTGGTAGTGGAGCACCTGGTTAGTATGGGTGGTTTTACTATAGACTTACATTTCTAGTTTTTTTTTTTAATCTAATGGAATGCAGTGTATGTCAATGTGGAAAAAAATACTGCACATGATCACATGAAATGGCTTTCAAATAAGGACTTTATCAAGCGAAGCGCTAGATCACCACATTGTTATTAGTTAGTCTAACAAAGCAGAAAATAAGAAACAGCCTTGGAAAAGACAAAATGTCTGCTTTGCAAGGAAATGGATTCTACATCTGTTGATGGCAACCCTAACCAAAACTACATCTGTTGATGGCAAAGGAAAATATTTTTTTCCTTCTCAATTCAAGGAAGCCATACATGTTCTCAATCAGTGACTGAATGTCAGACTGGAAAAAAACAGAGGTACTGTTGAAAAGCACATCTGGGTACAAGGCAACCTTCTCATTAATGAGTCTGTTTATTTGTTATTTACTCAGTACTTGACTCAGAGCACCTCAAATCTTCAATAATAATAATAATAATCAATTTAAAGAAAAACATAATAAAAAAACACAATCCAAAAGAACAACATAGAAACACGTAAGCACTATTGGATAAATAATGCAATGGGCCATACCAGTGCTGGTGGGAAAAAAAGCAGAACTTTAATGCCTTCCAAAAAGCAGGCAGGGTGGAGTCAAACCAAATCTCAGGGGAGATGCTGTTCCAAAGGGAAGAAACAGCAGCAGAGAAGGAGGAGCTTATGAGATCCTTGAACTCTCAAATTCTCAGTTTGGGAGTATATCCAGATTTAGCCCTAAGCCTAGATGTCCAGATTTAAATGGCATTCTAGTTAAAGTCCAAAAACTGTAAGTGCCAGATCCATGTAATACATTTTCCTAAAACAACTTGGAAACTTTGGCTAGTCTGGATAATTGCAGCCAAGCCATTGAACAGGATGACTTTCCTGTGACATTTCTGATACGTGCGAAGCCCTAAATGTTCTAGGGACTACATTCTTTGAAAGAATACAGGGGCTTTTAGTGTTCAGGTTCTTTTTAAAAAAAAAAAAAAAAAAGAGCGTTCTTTCTGTCCCATAAATCAGACACACAGTTTGACTACGGTAGGACTTGACAGAGGGCCTTTTCAGTGGTTGCCCCCAACAGCAGAATTCCATCGGAGAAAAGTCAACCTAGCAAATGCCGATCTTCTTCTGCCAACAGGCAAATACACAATTCCCCACCAAATTTTAAACATTTAAGCTAGCTTCCTGAGGGAGTAGGTTTAATCTGGTGGGCCAATTTATTTCTTACATATTGGTTTTTGAGTTTTTAACCAAAGTTTTCATAGTTTCCGTATTGTTGCTAACTGCCGTGAGTGCCATTTTTAGTGGAAAGGCAGAAAATAGAATTGATAAATAAATGCCAAACTCTAGATTTCCTATGTATAACATGGCAGAAAAAGCAATCCCCTCCACATCACATCCTCCCACAAGACAAACTTCCAACCTTTCCATGACCTTTGTCTGGTTCAGCCCTGCCCACCATCCTAACAATGAAAACTTTATTTTTGCCAATCCAAACTCAGAAACTTGGCCTTCACATCACCTAGTTCTCAAGGGCCTCTATATGCTGCTTTGGCAGCTTCAGGATGAGAATCTCCCATCACTTTAGTGCAAATGCAAATTCTTCCAGAGTTATTAAAAACATTCAAGGGTGGCTCTGGAGCAGCGGCTTCAAGCCCTCCTCTGCTAGAGACCGCCAGGATTTCAACAGCACTGCTTTGGAATTGCTCAACCAAGAACAAAGCCCTGTCTATGTCCAGCCAAGCAGCAAGCTGGCGGGGAGAGGAGGAGGAGGAGGGATTCATATTCCCGGGCATCCACAATCTCCTGGCCTCATGCATAGGACGGAGCCACACATTCCCACGCACTGCAGAACCAGCTGGCTGGGAACATTGTAATAAGCAAGGTCGGCTTCCCCAAACCAGTCAGGCAGCTTCATGGGAGAGTGAAACCCATGCTGAATAATAGCCCTACGTTCTATTTACCTTTTGCAGCAATTATCTCATCCCTGGCATCTCGCTGCTGCACGATTCATGGGCCAAAGCAAGTTGCTGCATGACACCCAATTAAATCATCTTATCTCCTGCTTGCATCTCAGTTTATTCCCAGAGCACAAATTGGGGGAAAAAGTGTGAGTGAGCATGTATGGGGGGGGGGGGAGAGAGAAGAGAAGGAATAGATTTCAGGGCACTGACTGAGCCACAGGACTCCCAAGAAGCCTGAGAACTGGCTGCCTCAATTGCTAAGCAGTGCACTCCCTATAGTTTGACTCCAAGATGCTACTTTACAGCCCAGGGATAGCAACTTCTAGGCCCGGCAGAAAGAAACCTGGTACCTTTGGGCCTGCAGCACTGGCTGGAGTGAGTCCGTGGACAATTTTTACAGAATTCCTTGTAGCAACAATAAAATTGTGTAGTCCAACAGAATGTGAAGGAGGGAGACCAGGGGTGACAGCTGCTGCTACCCTACATCTGCTCAAGCCATCACCAAGCCTCTTTTCCCTATCCTGTAAGCCAGTGTTTCTCAACCTTGACAATTTTAAGGAAATGCTGGCTGTGGAATTCTGGGAGTTGAAGTCCACGTGCCTTAAAATTGTCAAGATTGAAACACTGCTGTAAACACAACGCAGCACATAACAAAAGCACCACCACCAAGACCATTTCATTTTAATCTCAGATATAAAAAATGGGGAGGGAGGAAGTCTTAAGATCCAAACTACTCCTCTTATTCACAATGGCTCCCATCACAAGAAAATGCAAATTCTCACTACTTAATATGCTAAGATCAGCACATTTGTCTACCTACACACTTCTTCTAAATTGTTCACTTATAAAGCAAAGTAATTAAATTACACCACTTTTTCAGTTTACAGAATATATTGAAACACATGCTAACCAAATGGGTTAAGTTATGCAATATACTAAGTAATGAAAAATTAAATTTAACACTAATCAAGTTCAATATGTTGCATGATTGCATTTGCTAATTCTTTAGCTGATCCAGTTAAATATATCGTGTGAACACTGCCATTCCGGCTAGTATATTTTTCTCCTATCCAGACAAATCTGTGGATAGCACGTAACTACACAGGCCTAATATGCATCTATTGCACAATCCTATTTATTATTCTGAATACAGTCTTAATTGAATGCTTCTAGTTACTTATCTGTACACAAGTATGTTTTCTAAATCCCATTCTCCCTTTAACCGTTTTGTGAACGCAAATATACAGAACTATCCTCTTGACGTGCATACAAGATCGCTAAACTCCATGGGGAGATTAGAGAAAACTGCAAATCTCTTTTTTTTTTTCCCCGCCGCCCCCCTCCCGGCGTGGTTGCGGAATAAGATTTAATTTGAAAAGAAAGCTGGCTACAGCACGGACGGAGTGAAGCCAAATCCTACGTCCATGCTCCAGTTTTTCCAGCTGCTCCAAGTTGAGAAGTTGGAGCTGGCTGCAAAGAAAAGTTTGCTTTAAGTAAATAAAAAGTGTAAGATTGTTTCCCTTGTAGCTCAAATCAGTGCCAATGAAATAACGCCGGCCGCCTCCCCCCCCCCCCACAACCGGTCCAGCTAAATCGCTGCCCCCTCTCCTTCTTTTCCCCAATCTGGAATTAAACAATGATCGTTTATTTTCTTTGTGGTCGGACTCCAGCAAACTTTTTCCCTCCCCTTCTTCTCACGGGGGGCGGGGGAGGAAGGAGGGAGAGAGGGCAGAGAATTAGCTGAGAACAAGGAAAATAACTTCAGGGACCCGCATCTCCCGGTCCTGGGAAAGAGCGCTCTAAACTTTCAGAACGGCGTCTAAAATGACCCAGCGAACTTCTTTGAGAAGTTTGAAAAGAGGAAACGAAGAGGCCATGATCTCTCGTGCCCAGAAAAGAAAAGAAAAAAAAAAAACCCAAACCAAAAAAACCGGAACGGCTTCGTCCCAAGTCTCCTAAAAGTCTGGATGGAAGGGGACTCCCGCACCCGATCTGAACCAACACCCCCGAAGCTCCTTACCTGCCCCGAGTGCCAGGCGGGCCAACCACGCGACCACCAGCAAGCCGCCACCCAGCCATGCCCGCCGAAGGCCTGGGAATCGGGACGCCGAGCCCATTCCCCCCAGTTGGGTCTCCACTCCTGCTGCCCCCTATAGATCCATGGAAGGGGCTCAGAGCTAAGCTCAGGCTGGGGCCAGGCACCGAGGCAGCGAAAGCTCGGCACCGCCTCCTCGTTCCCCGGACCCTGGGAAACTTCTCTTGAGTTAGAGCGGGGCGGAGCGACCCTGCCGCCCGGGGGCGGGGTCCGCACCCAAGCCCGCCTGGCCTGGCTCGGCTCGGCTCCCACGCTCCCTCTTTCCCTACACCCCACGCCGCTGTTGGGCGGGGAGGGGGGAGGCGCGGAGGAAAGGAGTGTGCGTAAAGTCAAAGACGAGCGTGGCGCTTCGCGGGCCAGCGCTGCTTCCTCTCTCCTTCCCGCTCTTTGGAATTCGGGGGAGGGGGGGTTCTGGTTTGCGCCCCTTTACGCAGCCCCGGGGACCTCTGGATGCCTGGAGGGGCACGGGCGCTACCTGAGCAGGAAGGCTTATCGCCGCTTCGTTCTTTCCACTTGGGGCCGTTGTGGGTCGTTAGATCAGCAAGATTTGAGGGGTTTCTGGAGGGGGAGGGAGTCAAAAGGATCGCCTAGGAGGGGGCTGAGGCACCAAAAAGGGGGGAGAGGGAACAGACGGCCGGGAAATCGCTGGGTGGGTTGCACGCTCCAACCATCAAGTTGTCTTGCATTTTCCCACACACGACCCAACCAAGGCTTCCAAACGTGACCAAAAACAGTTGCTGTTTTCCTCAGCGTCGAAATCCCCAAGGAGAGGGAAAACTTTCCATCCTTCCCCCAGTTGAAAGGTGGAGGGAACAGCCCACAGCAACCTCTGATTCCTTCCAACAACGCAAACTCGGCACGCTTGCTGCTGAACCGGGGGCGGGGAGGAAGGGGGGGGGGAAGAGAGAGAGAGACAAAGTCTAAAAAAAACCTTCCAGAAATTTCTCATTTCTAGTCTTTGAAATGTGTCAAGGGGATCCACCATTTGGGGGGGGGATTTGTGGTACAAAGCAGACCTCCTTCCCTCAGTTTCAACATCCACAACCATCCATACTATGGATGGGGATGATGGGCTTATTACACTAAAAAAATAGCACCAGACTTCAGTCTTCAAGGATTACTAACAGTTCCCTGAGAATTGCACCATCCTTGCTTTCTTTTAAAATGTGCATGGACTGCACACAGACATAGACAATTAAGAAAGAACCATGAACGCAATCCTGTAGAGAATATGTTAACTAGATATCCCAAAGAGGACATTGTCTACTCATAGGGCAGTAAGTACAGCACTGAGAAATGGGAAGGCAGCACAACGAGGATACTTGAGGGACAGTACAATGTACTTTTTAGATTTGTGGGTGAACTGACTTTGTGGAAGCGGCCCAAGAGAACAGCCTTCTCAACCAAATATGGAAGCACAGTGGAAGTGTAATGATTCCAATCTCTAGAGGGATACAGTAAAATATATTCCACCCAATTCAATCATCTTTTGTGCTGAATTTAATTAAATTAGATGAGTCTAGGCTTTTGAAATGAAGGTTTGGCTCCATGCTCCACCCTTAAGTTCCTGAATTGTTGCACTTGAATTATTTAACTTCTTTATCCCTCCTTTTCCAAATGTTGACACTGGAAATATATACTTGCCTGGCTTTGCAATACTATTGAGGAGGGAAAAGTACCAAGACATCAGGATGCAACGATGACAAAGAGGTTATGTACAGCATTAGTGGACCTTGACATCACTCCTTTGCTATGAAGTGATGGATAAATTCAATTTCCAAAATGAGATTTCTACCATAAATACAGGTTGTAGGAACATCGTGCCTATAGTTACCGGTATGCTCTCAGATGTGTTTCTAGGCACCCTAACTCAAATTACATTTTAAAGTAATTTCAATTTTTTTAAAAAATTGAAGAAGTTGTGGCATGCCTCTGACAACGTATTTATTTGTAGCCATGCCTTAGAGCCTCACAAAGATCCCCCTTGAAAATCCTGGGAGGGGCGGAGGCTGGGGACTACTTCACTACATAATACTGTCCATGTCCACCATGGCTGCCTTTTGGGGAAGAGACAATTCTCTCATGCCAGCTGTTTTGCAAATGCTCACAAAATTGCAAACAAGTCTCCAACCTGAAAAAGTTACTTGTAAAAATATTGCCTGCTGGTTTACAGTCTCCCAAATCTAACATTTACTAATACTAAAATCTCTCTCAAGACCTGATTGTATCATTGGGCCTTGCAGTTCCAGAGAACCAGAGACTTGTTTAGATGGCTCCACTAATGAGGTGCGTGTCCTCTCTCTCTCTCTCTCTCTCTCTGCTTGGGTTTTGTATGTATTTTTAGTTTTATCTCAATTTTTAATGCAGATTTTTCTACTTTATAAATCTCTGTTTTTAGGTATGTATGCTTTCTTATTGACTATTGTACACTACCCAGAGTCACTTTTCATGAGATGGGCAGCTATATACACTTGATTAATAAAAAATGCAAGTAGCAACATATCCAACTTGGTACACTTGCATGGGAGAACAAGATGTTGGAAGATGTCATCTAACATATCTAGAGAACATCTGGTTAGAGAATTCTTCAGGTGTTTAAACTGTTGTGTATATGTTAACGGCAATGTATGAAAAGTTGGTATTGTATAGAATGCCTAGGAAATCTATAGAACGTGTGACATTTTTAGGCAAAGTATGATATGTCTATGTCATTTTAATATGCTATATACTTTCCCTAGGCATTGTATATAATACCTGGGGCCTAGGCCAGTGATGGCGAACCTTTTAGAGACCGAGTGCCCAAACTGCAACCCAAAACTCACTTATGCATCGTCGGGTGCTGGGTGGGTGTGGCCCATTGGGTGTGCGTGGCTGCGGTGGTAACAGCAGACTGGGTGGAACTAAAAAGTTCAATCAATCAATTCCAACTTTGCAAGATCTTTTTTTTCCCCTGAGAAGTTGAAATTGACTGATTGATTGAACCTATTTTTTTTTGTACACGGCGGCGGAGGCCTAAAGCGAAAAGGTTTTATAAAACCCATCTGAAGGCCTAGGACTGGGGCGACAGCACACGTGCCCACAGAGAGGGCTCTGAGTACCACCTCTGGCACCCGTGCCATAGGTTCGCCACCACTGGCCTAGGCATTATGCAGAATGACAAGAGCTATTTAGGCAAAGTATGAAAAGAGAGTCATGAAAAAGATTAAGGTTAGGGTTAGAATTAGAGTTAACCCTAACCCTAACTCTAACCCTTTATTGATAGGACTTGTATGAAAATGAAAGAAGAAATGCACAATGAAGTATAGGACTTTCTTACTGGAAAAAAAAAACAAGACAAAAAGATCAGTATTAACTTATTTGTTGCAAGAAGGAAGGCCAGACTGGCACTATTATATACTTTGCCAATTCGCCTTTTGGCATTGCACAGAATGCCTAGGAAATTGTGAAATATTAAGCCTTTCATATTTGACAGCCCATTTTTGGCAGTCTACAGATTTCCTAGGCATTCTATAAAATGTTGATTTCACACATTAATGGTAACATATACATTCTTTCAGTAATACTCGTGGACTAGCGATGACTTTGGATACATTGCAAATCTCTCCTATCTTAATTTTGCCCTGAATATGTGAGAACTTTATAAGATGTTTTTAGAGGTTTTAAAGTACAAGTATTTTGAATCGTGGAATGGAGGGAAGAGAACTGAACAGGAGCAAATCAACCAGTATTAACAGAGCCAATCAAGATTCATAAAGCATGCTATGAGCTGTTCAGTTTAACAATACCCTTTTCAGAAGGTTGTTAACACAACACTACAAATGTTTTGTTTAGAGTGAAAGCTCACACAACCCACTGTGAATCCTAGATGGCCCCATGAAAGTTTTTCATCGGAGATTTGCTCGTAAGATTTTTGAAAACCTCCACTTTTCATACTGGCCTTGTTTAATCTGACATGTCTGCCTATAGAAATTGCCTGTGCCAGAGGGCTAATGTGGGGAGTAAGTACTCTCATCCGTGCTGAAGTCGAAGAAGTGGTAGAACCCGTCTGAGCCAAGCCCACTGCCTGCTACAGGCAAATAACTCACATCTGGCAGCCTGGCTGACTTCCATCCTCATGAACAGAGAGCTGAAGCCAGAGACTTTCAGGAATGTTCAGGCTGCCACTCTTCATGCTGGGTTCCCACTCATCCTTTGCCAAGGCTCTCAGAGGAGGGAAAGAGGCAAATCACACCGCTTCTTTACCCCAAAGCAAAGACCTGCTACCACTGGACTTCTCATAGAACAGCCCCCCCCTTCCCTCACCCTCTCTTACAAAACTGCGGGAGCTATGTTTTGGTTACATCAGACTAATTTTCAAGATCAGGAGTGAGGGAGGATGGGTGGGTATGGCCTCTGAGCTCCAGGCGCTGCTTAAAATGTACATTTGCAACACAAAAGTCTGTGGGGGCAATCTTGGCCTCAGTTTAGGTGTGGCCTCCCAAAGCCTCAGATAAAATCCTTAAGTGCCTTTAAAGTTGCTGCTGAATTGTAACTTAGTGACTTGGCTTTGTTAATAGGGAGGGGGAGAAGAGGGCTGTCCTGCAAACAGGAAAACTGAGTCAATGACCCAGCCAATTAACCTTAAAGGCCAATTAACCCTAAATGGCTGACTGCCGGCATTAACTAACTCTTTCCCCATTCATGGCAGAGGTAGCATCCTTAAGAGATAAGAGTTATAAAGAACCCCTCTAGCCAATGCATCTCTGTGGTAGTTTTGAAATGCACTTTCCCATGGACAAATCAGAATGAGGGTTTGTCTGTGAAAAAAATGCAGACCCCCCCCCTCCATAGTGGCATCAACCCCACTTTTGCCAATGATTTAAAAAACAGAACTCCAGAAAAAAAAACATATATTTAACTGATTCAGTGTTAATTCTGTTTCGATTTAATTCATTTTAATTCCATCTGAACTTGGATTTTACTCTGCCCCATCCTTATTTTTTTAATGCTATTTTGTTATCCTATGCTCAGCAAAATCTGCAAATTTCTGAACTAAGCCTCATATTCTGGGCGTTCAGTCCAACCCCAGTTAAAATTATCCTATCAAACAGAAATGATCAACCTTTTGCATCCTGGCTAGGCCACACATAATATCAGTGGAGTTGAACTTCTGAGGATTTCATGGCTTGGACTGAGATTTGTGGAAATTTTTTAAAAAGGTTCTGGGGGGGATATTGTTAAATCTGAGTTTGTATCATTTTAGGGCTTAAAACAAGCCACACGCATCATATAAATACCACACACAGAAAGCACATACTCTGCTAGAGAGAAGTTCCTTGAGGATGGGCTCCACCAAGAGTCCAAAAACTCAAAAGACTAAACCTCTGGTCCTGGTGACCGACCCAGATTGGATCCTTAAAACAGCATTCCTGTGCATTTTCTTTGTCAAAATGACAGAAGACGGTGCTGCATATTCTTAGTGTTTGATGTATTTTGGAATTCTGTGTGATCCCCTGTTTTAACATGAAGCCCTAGGGAACCTTGGAGAGATCTTTCTGGCTGGCCAATCGTCTACTGAACAACCCAGTCAACTAGCCAGAAACATCCATTATTCACTCCTAGCACTGGTGGCTCAAAATGAAGCAGTGTAGCCCCTGCCAGCTATCTTGCCTGGTAAGTGGAAGGAACTTATTGTTTTTTCACTGGTAAAAAGAGCAAGAAACCAGTTCGTCCTGCAATTGGTCATAGGGTAAGGAAGGGAAGTGGTTTGACAAGATGGGTTTCTGTGCCTCCATGAAGACTGAAGAAGAAAAAAACCCTAGGGGATAAGAGTGCTGGTGGTGCCATTAATGTAGCCCTGTAGAGCCGTTCATTAGCTACAGTTTCTTCTCCCTGTGTCATGTCAGCATGGCCCAGGAGAGAGTAAGGTATGTTGTATGTAGGCATGTACTCATAAATGGGTACAACATTCCCTCATACAATCTATAAGAAGCTATGTAAAACTATAAGAAATATAGCTTTTTAGCTACAGGTTTGGGCTAAAAGCCAGTTACTTTGTGGATGATGTAAAGCTATTCTTCTGGTTGCCACTCGTTTAATCCATAAGGAATTTAAATGATATCTTGTTTCTAGGATGAATGAGGCCACATAACCTTCTGATGCAGACAAAATGGAACTACTACGAGGAAAACTGGATGGAGAAGTACAACTACAATTGTCCTGAAATGCTAACAGCAATTTAGTATCTCCCTAGAATCAATGTTGTTCAGGAAATGATGCTGACAACCAATTTAGCCTAGTACATCAATTGCAATTCTCTCCAGAGGCAATGAACCTTGCTCCAGTTACTCCTACCCTGGTTACATCCAGCTTAAATTGATGGACTCATCAGGAACCCAAGGCTGAAGCTTGGATACTTATAGGGACCAAGCATTCAGAATAAGTTATATTAATTTTATGTCAGCTGCTTTACCAGTTCGTAACCAAGCTCAGTTTAAAGCAAATAACTTAAAGAGGAGTCTTAAAGTTTTTAAAAGTTTTTAAAGTTGGTTTGCACAACTAAAGCTTCTCTCTGCTTTGTCTGAGCAAGCCCATTAGAAAGTCAGAACAAAATTTTGAGAGATGATTAAAACTATGAACCTAGTTATATATAAAAATATCCACCAACCAGAGTGCTGTGAGTCATGGATGATTTCCTATTGGCTGGTGATTTCAGAATTGTGTGTCATAATGTATCTGTAATCTCTGAAATGTCTTCCGAAATACATGCATTTGTGTTTGTGAAGCTCAATATTTTATGCCTTGTTTTAAATTTCTAGCCTTTGAAAGTGGGGAAAAATGGGAAATATAAAAAGTTAAAGATTATCAGTCTACTAGTAGCACTGATCAAAGTAAGCTTAAATCAAGAAAGAATGAATAAATTATATGGTAATAGTATATTTATTCCTTGTCCGGTCCTAACTACATTGTGTTAGTTTTATTCATGATGGGGTCACACCCTTTTATTTATCATTTTAATGAGACAAGTTATTACAAAAACGGAGAATCCTCAGCATTAACTATTTAGAACCAAGTTCCGCAAAGAACCTCTTTCATTCATACAAACCTATCTGGGCCTTAAAATGTTCATCAAAAGTCTCCTCTTAGGCCCACTATCAAGGCTATTTGACCTCAGAGACAGGCCTTTTTCAGTGGTAACCCACATCTATGGAAACCTCTTCTTGATTTTCCTGGTTGCCTTTAAATGGACTTTTTATCATTCCTTTTTTTTTTTGATCCAACTGACTCTATTTTAATGCAGTATATTATAATCTATCATGGTACCATACTATGTTTCTTAGAATATGACTGAAATTATTTTATATGATGTTTTTTAATTAAATCTTTTTATATATTGGTTTTAAGAGCTTTGTGATAAATACTATAAATTGCCTTGAAAAAATATTTTGTACAAAATATTAAGCAAGCAAATGAACAAGTCAAAGAGTCATATGAGAAAGTGTCCCCACCACTGTGTGAAATCTCAATCAAGAAGTTTTGTGTTTGTAAGCAAAGCAGCTCAGAATCAAAACTCCTTATTCTACACTGCTGTGAGTCTGTACAACTTATGTGACACTGTGCAGGTCCATTGTGTTCTCTCCTTTCTCTTCTAGCTATTCCCTCAGAATAAAATGCCACTTTATGAATGTCTTTAAAATGAAGGGGAAACAACCTCACTATGCTCAATAGAAAATATGAAAACAAAATTATATATAATAAATTTAAACAATTGAGTATATTCAGAAAGAAGTAATTTTACAGATGTACAGTATTAGCAGTAAGAGGGAACTATGTTAATGGTCAGTAGTGGAAAAGGTTATATTTTAACTACTTTGCTTTGGAAATATGTTTCAATTTTGGGTGCTTGTGTAATAAGTACAGGTAGTCCTTGATTTACAACACTTCATTTAGTGACCATTTGAAGTTACAACAGCTCTGGAAAAAGTGACTTATGACTGTTTTTCACACAACCATTGCAGCATCTCTATGGTCATGTGATCAAAGTTCAGATGTTCGGCATCTATGGTATTTAAGACAGGTGTACTGTCCTGGGGTCGTGTCATCACCTTTTGCAACCTTCTGACAAGCGAAGTCAATGGGGAAGCCAGATTCACTTAGTAACTGTCTCACTTAGCAACAGAAACTTTCAATTGTAGTCATAAGTAGAGGACTACCTGTAATTTGTCCTCAAAGTATCTGCAGAACCAACACTACACTTTCTCGAGGAATACCTCTGGAGAACTTTACTTGATTTCAAGTCTGACAATGAGATCATAATGTATTGATAACATTTTGCTGATCTGAAAATTTAAAAGATCAACAAGACAAAGATTGGAAAATTATCAAGCATAATCACGAAAATGTAAATATCTTAATGTGATGCTTTTAAGATGACCTCAAGATGAAGAGTAGAATAGTTTCATGTCTGTTTCAATCTGTTATATTCCATGTACTTCTTCTTTTTATAGCTGTACATTCTATCACTTTTTAGGCTTAGGTTTAGAATTCTTTTTCAGACAAAAGGCTGAGATTTAGCTATTTCCCCCCACCACCACCACAATATTTACCTATTTCAATAAATAGGTAAATATATTTATTTATTTCCCCTCCCCCCCCACACACACATCATTTCAAATATGATGGGGGTAGGGAAATGTAACCATAAAACAGACACTGTGCTTGGGTGTGCATGATAGAGTCAGAACATATATCAGGGCACCAAATCAAAGCAGCCCATGTTTGCCATTCATTCTCTGGGTGTCTTCCATTGAGACCTCATATGAAAAAAGACTGTGAAATGGGCGCAGCAGGTTTCCTAATTAGTCTGCAGATTGTGTTGCCTTCACATCTACCGGTATAAGACATTCAGCGTATATCCTATGTGTTGTGCAAGTTAAGCCTAAAACACTTAATGGAAACATAAACTTTAAAAGAGATGTCATAAGTAAGTACAGGTAGTCCTCTACTTACCACAGTTCATTTAGTGACCATGTGAAGTTACAACAATACTGAATAAAGTGACTTATGACCCTTTTTTTACACCTACAACTGTTGCAGCATCCCCATGGTCACGTGATCAAAATTCAGATGCTTGGCAACTGGCATGTACTTATGACGCTAGCAGTGTCCTGGGGGGGGGTGTGTCATGTGATCACCTTTTGCAACCTTTTGACCAGCAAAATCAATGGGGAAGCCAGATTCACTTAGCAACCATATTACTAACTTAACAACTGCAGTGATTCACTGAACAACTGTGGCAAGAAAGGTTGTAAAATCTGGCAAAATTCACTTAATAACCGTCTCACTTAGCAACAGAAATGTTGGGGTCAATTTTGGTCCTAAGTGGAGAACTACCTGTTATATGGAGAGAGAAAAAACAGGCAAAGAAACCTTGTCCAGATCAATTGCTTGAAGAATGGTTCCTCTTTAATGGGAGCAACTTCTCACCCAAAGCAGGATGGGCAGCACAAATACTGACAGTTCATGGAACATGCTGCAGATTAAACCCCTTCTGGATGAAATATAGCACAATGAAACTTTCTCATGCACAAACACCACACACACACACACACACACACACACACACACACACAGACAGACATCCACATACTATTGTGAATGAGCCTGATAGCAAAAAGTAAACAGTCATGTGTCCATTAGCTAATAATAAATCATTTCCCATCTAGTTAGGTTGGAAAATTAAACAAAGAAAGCGACCTGCTGTTATCAGCAATCATATTATTGATGTAGTTACAAGGCAGAGTACATATTTGAATGTTACATTTCAGGAGGAAACTGAACAGATTGCTATACTGTGCAGTGTCTTAGATAAGAGCTCTGTGCACAAAAGGAACCAAAACTGGAAACAGGAACAATATAAAGTTAGGCCCTCCAACATAGTTGCTTGCAATTGTGGAGGATTCACAACTTCAGAGGAGTACCTTCCTTGGAAAACCAATTGACAGCTTCAGATCATCTAGGAGGGAGGGAGCGAGGGAGGGAGATGATGTGTCATCAAGTCATTTTCAACTCCTAGGGACCACATAGATAGATTTTTCTTCATGATGATCCATCTCTAACCTGGTCTGACTCACTGTAGCTGAGTCTAACCATCTTGCTATGGATCACCCTCTTCTTCTCTCTTCTTCCACCTTTCCCAGAATTAGAGTCTGCCAATTTATAGCACTGCCTGTTTGATTCTTATTCTGCTTCTCTACTTAAGCAATTAAAAAGACTAAAACTGAAAGTAATTTACTTTCCTGTTTACATACTTTTGTCTTTCTGATGCTTTAGTAATGTCATGCAGTTGTTAATAGTGCAGGAATAGGGAATCAGTGTGAAAAAGCTGCTAACTCCACTTTCCACCTATATCCACTGGATATAGTACTAACATTTCTCCCGAGCCATCTGAGGATTGCGGGTGAAGGAAGCTGAACATCACTGTTGGCATTTGGAGATAATGAAGGCCAACCCACTCTATTTTGCAACCAAATGTTGTATTTGTTTTGTTGCTTCACAGGTTTTCCTCCCTGTAAATGATGTAGGCCCTACGAACCTCCCTTTTGCTTTGATCTTCCTTCCCAAGGCTCTGGGCAAGAATGATCATTGTCAGCTAAACAGGCTTTTGTTTGCGTTACATAAGAAAAAAAAAACAGGAACTTGCCTTATACCCTCTTGAGCACCAGTCAATTTAGCTCTGCCTTGTTTGCATAGAATGGCACCAAACAAACCTTCATCATTCAACCTGAAGGTTGCAGGAGTAAAATATATGTTCTATCATCAAGATGCAGCTCCAGCTTAAATGCTTGGTCCTCAAGAGATTATAAGGAAGGTGGATCAGAGAGCAGTCCTTCATTCCATCAGTGACAATTGTCCCTTGTCATCCCTGAATATTGTCTTTTTTAAGAGGACAATGGATCCTACACATATAGCCCATCCCCGAGTGGCTACTTCTCCCACAAGACACCGTAAGTATTTATATCTTTGAGAGCAGAAAAGGGAAAGGCTGCCCCTCAAATGGTTTCCATCACCAGCATCGTTAAACCTAGATGAAGTTGAAAAATAAGGCAAGCTCCACCTGCAGGCTGACATCTGTCATACACTCGAGGAAAAGAAACAGGAAAAGGGAGGGAAAAGAAGAAAAACAAGTCTAGTATTTAATGCTTATATTGTTATGATGGTGAACATTTGGAGAACAATGGAGTTAAAATAGCAGCTGAGCTGATGAAGACTCTCCTCTTTTTCGTTGCAGCCAGACGTCATAATGAGCCGAACAAGCATTACAGTGGAATAAATCATTTGTTACACATCCATGGATGCCCCAGGAATCACAAGTTCCATGGTTCGTTTTTAAAGCAAAAGCAAGCACCCACTTGTTCTCTGCTGGATGTGAATGCTCTGATCCCAGCCAAGTTAATTTAGTTCAGAGTTTATTTCCCATGTTCTGCAGGCACATCTGGCTTTGGTGTGCCACACTGTAATTTGCCTAATCAAAAGCTATACCCCTAGCTTAATTTGTCAAAAGAAAGATGCTAGATTCAAAAAAAAAAAATCAGGATCTTACACTTTAAGTCAGACACCCAGATGCAGAACAAATGTTTGTAGCTGTTGGGTAGCTCAGGAAAATCAGATCTGGAATTCTGGGACACTATATTCACTCTTAGGCTATCATGATTCTGAGTAAAAAGCAGCTCTTTCCTGAGCCGTAACATAGGAAATTAGAGCATGTTTTGGTGATAAGTAATCTTCAGGTTCTTTCTTACATCATAGCCTGTCATATATAGCTCAGATAAGAGAGATGTTTATGGTTGAGATGAGGGAGGTGGTGGTAGAATGTGTCAGCATATAGAAAATTGAACTTCAACTGGCTCCCTGCCAGCAAATTCATCTGTTGGAAACTAGAATGACCTAAGAACTTCTATACATTGAGTTTGTTTCCAAAAGCTCAAGTTCAATACTCAGTTATCTGAGAAGAGTTTGAGCTGGTTACTCCCAAGGAATTGGACAGAGTCCTCAGGGCTGAGAGTTCTGCCACCTATATTTTGGACTCATGACCCACTTGGTTGGTCAAGACCTCCCAGGAGGTACCATGCTGTTGGGTCCAAGTGATCATTAACAGCTCATTGCAGGGCCATTAAGGGGCCATCCTTGGATCTGGCCTATGGGTGGCAGAATGATAGTGGTGCTGGATGAAGTGGATTATGCAGGCTTCAGGCCAGGTTGAAGACCTGAAACAAATTGGCCACACTTGTGGATGACCTATGGAGGACTTGTGACAGGGGTGGCAGATTTCAGTCCTGTTGATCATAGTATCCTTCTGGACTGCCTCCAGAGGTTGGGGAGGCACTGTTGTGCAGTGGCTGTCCTCCTTAGTCGGTGGCCAGTTCCAGTCACTGTTGGTGAGGGAAGACAGGTTAAGCCTTAGGCCTCTGCAGTTTGGGATGCCTCAGGGTTCAGATCTCTCAATAATTCTTTTCAACTTTTACATGAGACTGCTGGGGAAGGTCATCTGATGACACAATTGCACATCTGTACCCTTGGCCAGCCTTGGCCTGACCCATTTCATATCTGTATCCCTGGTCAGCCAAGCAATGTTGTCCTAGTATTGACCCACTGCCTGGGGGGTGTAAGGGGTAATTCAATCTTAGTAAGATACAGTGATTCTGGGTATTTGATCCTCCTGGTCTTGGTGAAGGGTTACCTCCAATATTGACCAGGGCAGCACTCCCACAGACAGAACCTGTGCATAATATGGGAGTTCCTCTGGACTCCCAGCTCCTGCTTGAGGAGCAGGTGGGAACTGTATTGGGGGGGGGAGCCTTTGTACAGATTTGTTTTGTGCAACAATTGCACTTATTTCTGGACAGGGAGGCACTGTTCATAGTCACTTTCATTCTGGTCACTTCATAGTTGAATTACTGCAATCTACTTTAGATGGGGCTGCCCTTGAAGACCACTTAGAAATTACAAGTGGTTCAGAATGTACTGGTACATACAGTTCTGGGTGTTCTAATGTTCACCCTATTGCACTGCTGCTATATGAACTTTACTGTCTTCCACTTTCTTTCCAGGTACAATTCAAAGTGCTGGTTATCACTTTGAAAACCCTGAATGGCACAGGGTCAAGTTATTTGTGGGACCATCTCTCCTGAAAGGTATCTTACCTGTTTAACCAGGGCTGAGCTGGCGTACCCCAGCTCCCTTCCCATAAATTTTGACATCCAGGAAACCCATCTTCCCCATGGTACCTCCTGCCTTATGGAACACTCTTTCCCTTGAGATCCCTTAACCTGTTTAACCAGGCCTTCACCATTCCAGCCTTCCAGAAGGCCTTAAAAAGCTGGCTCCTCCCACAAACACTGGGGTAGAGTGAGGCTGGAGTGCAGTGCGATTGAATGTGCCAGGATTTTTGTAATGGTTTGTATGCTTTTTTATATTTTTATTTGTTGTTCTGTGAGCTGCCAGGCTATAGCACATTCGATGGGCAGCTGTATAAGTATTCTAAATAAATAAATAAAGGATTCATCTTCTGCAATTGTATTAAATGGAATCATCCTGAGGGAGGGAAGATAACTATGAGCAAAGAAGCAAAGCCAGGGGGACTTAGGAAATTTACCTCCATTCTGCAAAGGTGAGGACTCTTCATAAGTTTGCAGCACACATTCTTCCTCCTGTTCCACTACCACCATCACACACACACATTCCACCCCCACCCCTCACCCCAAATATTTTCTGGCTTTCAGCTACAATCACAGAAGCTGGCAACTTTTGTTTTAATGGAAAGCTGATATTGAGGAATCCCAGCCTTGTGCCAAAAGCAGATTGTACCTTCAAAACTCCACAGAGGACATTTAAAACCCAAAATACAGGGAGTAAAAATTCACAGACTGGTGATCATTGAAGGCAACAATGCCAGCTTTCCTGTCTGCCCAGAGGCACCTTCACCTCTGGCCTAACCTCTGCCAGCCAACTTCTCCCTGGGCTTTCTAACCCTGAATAAGCAATTCATAATCCTTCTAGTGCCTGGAGGGATCAAGTGCAAAACAAGTATAGGATAAATCCTAAAAGCATGATTTCTTCCTGATCTTTCATCCATGGTGCTCTCTGAACATAAAATAATGTTCTGAATTTTTTTTTAAAAAAAATCCATTTGAATCATAGCCTTCTACTCGCAGCTTCCTTCCAGCTCAACCTCTACTCTGGCAGGCTTACAGCTGAAGCACCTGTTTATTTTGCTTTCTCCTTTGCACCAACAAGGGAACTAGGCTGGCTTCTCAGCAGGGGAAGGAAGCATAGAGGAAAGCATTTGGCATTCCCAGAAATTAAACCGAACAACAATATGAACAATAGGATACTATCCTCAAGAGCAGGTAACTTGCATTTAAGAGGGTTTGGAAAAAAAGCTATAACCAGCAGGAACTTCTTATTGTGAGAACTATCCTGGAGGTGAAGTATGAGGGAAAATGTTTAAGTATTTTAAAATAAATCCAGAGGACTCAGTAATGTGAGATCTACAGGGTGTAACAAAATTTTAGATCCCAGAATCCAATGACAATATGTTTTATTAATGTTTTCTTTTTTCAGAGAAAATGCTACTGTACTTGGGAATGTTCAACGGTCACGCATCAAATGAGTAAGGGACTATTTGGAAGAAAATGGTAACTAATTGGAACATTGAATGTAAGGTATATTATAGTCTATGGGGCCTGACTTTTGGTTGATCCTGTAGATATACTATGGTTCAAAGCTGCCCCAAAGGTTAACTTTCTCTGACATGAAATTCCTGCCCACTAATTACAAAGTTGGTTTATACAGTGCAGGAAGGGGGTGCATTCCATCTAAGCTTTTATCCTTTGGTATTTTTTGCATCCGTTATTATCCAAGGCTTGGTCACTGCAAATAGGCTTGAGAATGGAGCTTTTGGGGGTTTTGTCAAAGTATTGGGAATAAAAAGGGAGGACTGGCTGCCCAGCTGCCAACACTGGCAGGACATGCCAGCAAGAAAGTTTAGGAGGCCCTGGTCAAAGTTTCATGCCCACTTTCCTGGTATTATCTTTAACACCCTCTCCCCAGGGTTGGTCCAGTTCTGTAATCCTTTGGCTGGAACAGCTGCAGCTGTTTCCCATTTAGACACGGATGAAAAAGAGGCATCTTTCAACTAACTGCTCTCCCCTCCCAGCAAGGCTGGCTTGTGGCCCAGTCAAAGTCCAAATCTCTTTTGCACCACTAGTAACCTGCATTCTTCTGAGGATGTTCAACTCTACCCAAATGAGTCACAAAATCACTTACCTAAAACATGTCAAAAGGCAGAGGAGCAACAGGCTTTCTGTTAGATGTGATAAGAAATGGGAGTTATAGCCCCTTAAGGCTCTTGGAATTCATCCCTTGGTTCAGTTCACCACAACTTTTCCATGATTTGGAGCCAGAATGTAATCTATAGACTGAGTATGAAATACTATGTTTATTGGCAAAAAAGAGTTTTCAAATCCAGATCTGCCAAAACTGTAGAGATGTGGGGGGGGGGAGAGATTTGCAGGCAGAATTGAAGGGGGGGGGGAATCCAGAAGTTTCTTTTCTCCCAATTTGAGCTGTCCGCTTTAGAAACAATTTAAGCCTGTTTTATTTTTTTTCCCAGATAAATCATTTTATATCTTGGAAGAGGCCATTTATAGGAGAATGTATCAACCACGAGGAAGAAGAAAGCCAAAGGGGAACCATTTTCCCAGGCTGCATGAGGGTGGGGGAGAGAGAGTTCTTTCTTTCCTAATTATGTCCATCAACGTGGTAGTCTTACAACGCTGTTCCAAACTGGGGCTATTACAGCTTTTCTTGACTTCCTGATCACTCTCAAAGGACAGTATTTTAAGCATTAGTGACCTTTAAAAAAAAAAAAAAAGCCCTTTCAGTAGGCAATGGAGTCCACTGCAAAGTCATCCAACTTTTCTAAAAGAGCCATATTATTGTAGCTCAGTGGTTCTCAACCTTTTTAATGCCGCGACCCCCCAACTGGTCGTAAGTCGAGGACTAAACCGGTCGTAAGTCAAGGACTACCCAACCGGTCGTAAGTCGAGGACTTTCCCTGCTCGGGAGCACCGCGCATGCGTGGTGCTGCCCCGTGCGCCGGCCGAGGTGTAGCTGGCAAGCGGCAGAGATGGAGCAGGCCGACCATCAGCTGGGCCACCAGCTGGCCCAGCCCAAGGAGGTAAGGCACCCGCCAGAAAAGGGGAAAAAAATGGTGGACAGCCTTGCTTGGCGACCCCCGTGAAATGGTCGATTGACCCCAAATGGGATCGCGACCCATAGGTTGAGAACCGCTGTTGTAGCTGTACCCATATTGTAGTTTTAAGCCACTTTCACTTTTACAGCATCCAATCAGAATTCACTGGGTTTGCATAATATACGGTTCTATAAATTGTGTGTTCATATCTCATGATATGCTTTAAGCCACAGTGTCCAACCTTGACAATTATAAGACTTGTGGACTTCAACTCCCAGAATCCCCCAGCTGGCCATGCTAGGTAGGGAATTCTGGGAGTTGAAATCTACAAGTCTTAAAGTTGCCAAGGTGGACAGCTCTGCTTTAAGCCAAAATGCAATGGCCACATGATAGATTACAATATGTGAATTCATCCAGGGTTCTTTTTCCCCCCACTCAGATATTATAACCCTGGTCGATCTTTGCTCTTTGTGCTTCAGCCTTGACTACCTACTGGAACCCAGATGACAGAAGACTTGAAAAGGGGTTTGTTTTTGTTTTTTTTGCCCTCTACACTGAAAGGGGAGATAAAAAGCCCCCAAAGTATAGTTTCTATCAATTGATACTTCTTATTGTCCTCTTAGCAGGAAACAAGCAAGCTTAGAGCATGCAGGGACAAACAAGTTGAGGGGAACTAGGGTCCTACCATGCATAGCTACAAGATATTGTGTCTTCAGCCATTCCAGAGGACAAGTCTTATCAACCTGGTAAAAGCCAGGAAACAACTGTTTGTTGCAATGCCTTGATATACTAGCATTTCCCTAAAGTAAGAGGGTTTGTATTTTATAAAGTTAGGCACACTACAGATCAGGACACTCACTCAGTACAGTAGGCTGCCACCAAATTGGCTGAACCTCCTGACAGATCTTAGACTTTACCTGCTAGATTCTTAGCTTTTCTACTAAGGATTTCTCCTTTCATCTGGTCATAAGATAAACAGAAGGGAAGGCTGATGCAGAACTAAATGCATGTTGTACCAATCTGGAAATACAAGTTGTAACTTACTACACAATTATACCATCTTGTATGTGACAATTTTAAGGAGAAATCCAATGAAAACAAAATTTTAAATGATTTGCATATTTAACATTTAGTACAGTCAACCTAAATCTATGATTAGCTGTTGCAGTCAAATATTGGGTTTTAGTGTATATTCAGAATTCACTTCAGAGAGGATAGTTGAAAGGAGACAATTGGGTCTTCTTGCTTTTCTTTCGCCTTGAATTTTGTTCTCATACTTTTATAGAATGTGGAGACTAAATAAATAGAGATTTTTTTGCTTGCCCATTCAGAACGCCAACTCTGGCATCGTGGCTCTAACCAGCAAACTGGAAAATCATCTGGGAGTTGGACCCACCTTCCCAACTGAATATGAAAAGACTAGCTGGTTTTCACCGGTTGCATAAAACAGGTTATACGGGAGAAACACTTGGGAAAACAAAACAAAAAGGGAATTCTACGTATTTAAGACTCACAATATGTGGTCAGCTTATCAGATATTGCAGTGGGCCATGTTGCACTATATGAAGAAATTAAAACATTGGAAGTAGGGTTATGTCATGAAACATGCTCTTTAAACAGGAATTGTCTAGAGCAGTTTTTCACAACTGTGGCAATTTTAAGATGTATAAACTTGAACTCTCAGCAATAGAACGGAACAGAACAGAACAGAATAGAATATGGAAGGGATCTTGGAGGTCTTCTTGTCCAGCCCCCTGCTCAAGCAGGAGAACCTATACCATTTCAGACAAGTGACTTAAAAACCTCCAGTGATGGAGCGCCCAGGATTTCTGAAGGCAAGCTGTTCTCACTGTCAGGAAGTTTCTCCTTAATTCCAGGTTGCTTCTCTCTTTGGTCAGTTTCCAACCATTGTTTCTTGTCCTGCCCTCTGGCGCTTTGGAGAATAATTTGACCCCCTCTTCTTTGTGGCAGCCCCTCAAATACTGGAATACTGCTATCAGGTCGCCAATTTCTTCTTTTCTTTAGATTAGCCAAACCCAAGTCCTGCAGTTATTCTTCACATTACTAGCGAATATTTTCCTCCAGCTACGAGAAAACTTGCAACAAGTCTGTATGAGCAAGATGCATAGTAGAAACATTTTTCTCCATTGTTACAGGAGGTAGTGGCGTGGGGAAAAAGAATAAAATAACCAAAAGAAGAAATCAGCCTCAAGCACTAACCAAAGATTTCAGTTTGTTTTTCAATTAAACTGTACAGCTTATATGTTATATTGAAGATGAAAAAAATTCTGACGTGATTTCTCTTGGTCTGATTTTTTTTTACATCTGAAAAATCTGGTATTTAAACAGGGGTATATATACTTTTTACATCCACTGTATTCCATGAGATTCTAGTAAAGATGGGAAAATATGGGCTCCTGAAGGAAAGTATAGCATGCAACACCGCAAGACATTTGCAATCTTTTGTGCTGTGTGTAAATGACTCAGATGAAAGATTACAAAGAATGATTATCTGACTTTAAAAGAGGCTAAGTAGATACTTCAGATTCTACTAATCCTAAACATTCAGGAAGATCTTGACTGTCCAGAGCTTCATTAACAAACTATAGTGTCACAATCAAGAGAAATTATAAATCCTCTGCATTTCCACTAATCATACCAGTGTGAGGGCCACTACATTTTAAGAAGAGCATTGACAAATTCAGGTGAAGTCCAGAGGTCAGCAGCAAAGATGGAACGGGGGCTGGAAGGAAAATCTTCTGAGAAATGGGTGGGAGTCTTAGATGTATTTAACCTGGAGGAGATGGTGGGAAACATAATCACATTCTTTGAATTAAGGGCTGTGATGGAGAAAGGAGGCACAATTATTTAGGGTTGTTCCAAGACAAGAAACCATGAGGTTAAATTACAAGGAAGTAGATTTCAACGGGACATCAGGAAAAAAAAAACATCTTGATGGTAACAGCTGTTTAACAATGGAACAGAATTCCTCAGGAGATGGCCAAATCTCCTTGGTTGGCAGTATTAGACAGAGGCTAGATGGCCCTCTCTCAACGCAAACAAGATTCCTGCACTGGGAGAGGGCTTGTATTAGAGTTCTGTAATATACCGTTGAATCATCGCATTTATTGATTCTATAATCTATGTATGAAAAAAAATATGTAATAGGAGGTTGAAGCAACTTCTCTAAGAAAACTGTGCAGTCCCTTCCATACTGGCACTGTTACAAGCGCTGCTTTCTCGGTTTCAATTGATTGCAGATTAATCTCTGCAATTACACTCAGCATTTTTTAAGACAATCCCATAGATGTTTACTGAGAGATAAATCATACTAGAGATCTTAGTCTCAGGTGAGCACACATAAGATAGCAGTCGTATAAACTGCTGTATTTCCATTACTGTTCCTGATTTCTTATCTCCATAGGAAGAACAGGAGTAAATACTGCGTTGTTGCAAGTACTGTAATAAGTTTGAACACCCAATCTTTATTTTATTATAACACGCTGATCTGGTTCACACGTGTTTTGAAAGCTACACAGTACACAGTACAGTTTAATATAGCACATGAATCAGGCTCTGGCCGGGATTATTCAACATATTAAACCGCATGCTATGCCATTTGTTTAACTTATTGACTTATTGAATACACTGCAACAGACTGTTTGCACAACCTGCTAGACAGAAATCAAACAAACAAAGTAGCAGCAAAAGGGGGGGGAATAGAGAAAGGGAGGGAGGGAGGGAGAGAACGAGAAAGCTCTAAAGAGAGCAAATACTGGCGAAATATTAGCAGGCGTAGCAAGAGAGGAAACTAGTTGATTTGTATTAAAAACCAGAGCAAATAATTGCTTGGTAAGAAAGATATGGTAGTCTTTATTTTCAAATGAAACTTCATCAATTTTTAACTGCTCTTTGTATCTGCATCTTAATGATTAAAAATTATTTTCTCATGCTATCCTTCAAATGATAAGCACAAATAAACTTCCTACTTTAGAATGGATATTGTTACTTTATAAATGGATTTTAATGACAATGATGTAACTTCATTTATGAATGACTCAACTGGGGCTACTTCATGATGAAAAGCAACCTATCAGAACACAAGAAGTTGACTTAACACAAGCAGTCCCAATCAAACCTTAAAATATGGCTTGGAGTGCTGTGTAGGCCAGCCAATTCTAATGTACTCACTAAATCATGATTAAGCAAATCATCATCTAATTTGATATGTGAATCTGGAAGCAGATCTCCAGTGTTCAAAGATTTTGAAGCCTAAGGTGGGTCACTAGAGACTAAATCTGGTTGTAATTTGTGTATTTTGCTATGGATTTACAGTCATTTCTCCTCTTAAACAGTAAATGAGTATGTTGAATTAAATGAATGGAATATTTAATAAACCTTTGGAGAAGGTGCAAGGGGAACCAACTATGTAGGAATTTATATTACACATATCATTTCTTGCTCAGATCTGCCCATTTGGGAAGACCAAGCCTGGAGTTAACCTTAGCTGGGAAGCTTTCCTTTCTTCCTCAGGTTTTTGCAAAGCCAATGCTGTTCCCTTTGGGGAAAGGTGGAGAGCTTAAAACCTACCCAGGGCCCCTAATCTAAAGCCATGGTCCAATCCACACTCTCCTCTAGGCAACCAGCTGTTCCCATCAAGCTGCCAGCTGTGTCAGAACATTTCAAACAGCAGCCTATTGTAGTAAGTCTGGAGTATTGCCAGGAAATGGGTGTGTTTATGAGAGAGAGAAAGTGTTCTCTGAATGCCACCCCCCCCCAGCAAATTAAACTGGTCTCCTCAGAGCCCTAGCTTTTGTCAGGCCCCCACTGTGAGGCCCTTTCCCGTCTTCCTGGGACTGAAGCCCACTTCTAAGCCACCAGCTTTTAAAATGTCTCCAGATGGAACTGGAGGACCCTGCAAATCCAGAGGAGTGGATCAGGTCTCAGGGTCTTTATGAGGCAAGCTTCCTTCTTGTTCTGATTTCCATTCTTTCTATCTGAATTCAGGGGAAGAGAAAACAGCAGTTAGAGGCATGATACAGTTCAGGCAACAGGTGATCCCCTCATTGTTTAATGCACTGTATTTCCTTCTAGTCCGATCCATTTTGCAATCCTCCTCCTTTTGGTAGATGTTGGTTTATAATAGCATCTGATGCATTGTGTTATTTCTTTAGTTATCCAAATTGCCTGATAAATATTGGGTTTCCTCAAAAGATTTCACACGCATTCCCTAGGAGCAATCTTCATCTCACATTTACAAGGGAAGGCTAAGCCAGTACAGATTTTTCTTTTGTATTTGAGGTAGGAAGACAAGACACTGAGATGGCATGACACGCTGAAGCCTACCCAACAACTTACTAGTAGGACTCCAACTATTCCCCAAATTGTAATTCAGATTTTTAATCCCGCTACATACATGTACTAGCAGAGGTTCAGACAATTTGTCAGCCTCTGGGTTACTTATTTTTTGTTGTTCAATTGCTAAGTTGTGTCTGATTCTTTGCAACCCGATGTACCAGTGGTCCACAACCATTTTGGCTGCATGGCCCAGCAGCAGTGGCATGTGGCAGCAGACAGGAGGGAATGAATTTGCACTCAACCTAATGCCACACATGCGCAAATGAAGTTTTGCACGCTCACCCACTGCTGTTGGGCTGTGGCCTAGGGGTTGGGGTATCCCTGCCAAGAACCATAGCATGCCAACCCCTCCCCCTCCTCTAGGTCCCAGAGTTGGACCAAATTCATTTTCCTTGCATCATGGACACTATCTAACCATCTGATCCTTTGCCATCCTCTTCTCCTTTTGCCTTCAATCTTTTCCAGATCAGGGTCTTTTCCAATGAGTTCTCTCTTCTTATGTAGCAAAAGTATTTGAGCTTCAGCTTCAACAACTGTCCTTCCAAAGAACAGTGGTATTGATTACTTTTGCAGTTCGGCGGACAGCAGCCAAGAGGCTCACACAAACGGCTGCACTGCGCCCTCTACAGGACCACGCTGCTGCAGTCGGTGCTTGAGACTCGAGGCAGCGCCGCGGAGCGATTCCAGCTCGGTTCAGGACGCGGATTGACGTCGACGCTCGCTTCCGCGGGGATCCCCACTTCGGAGAACTGCCTCCTTCACGCTGGGGGGGAATTGCGCATTTCCTAATCTGAGGGCAGACCTGTTCGGTTTAGGAAAGGAGTCCTACGGCCCAGTGGCTGGTAACGGCTTCAGCCCGATCTAGATCAAGCTCACCGCCCAAACCTGGCGCTGGAATCCGCGCCTTTTGTCTCCCTCTCGCGCCCAGGTCCAGGCTGGCCTGCTTGCTGACTTCAAGCTCAGGGCTGCGTTGAGACGCGCGCGCATCTTTCCCCCCCCCGTGCGGGAGCGAGGAAGCGGCTGCCCCACGCAGCGGAGGGTCCTCGGAGGCTGCATGAGAGCCACAAGGGGAACAACTTTCTCTGGGCCGTTTTATTTTTTTAATGTTATTTTATATTTTATTTTATTATTTTATTTTTATTTTTTTATTATTATTATTTTATTACATGGCAGCTTTAGTAGGAAACCTTCAGCCCAGATGTAAAAGACCTGTACTCCAGGAATCACTGTGCACCTTTTGGCTTCCTTCCTTCCTTCCTTCCTTCCTGGATCAGCAGGCAAAGTAGAACTCATAAGTCATGCATTATGGACATCTTTTGTGGCCCTTAATAATAACCATTCTTGTTTTAGAGATGCGATGTTTGCAGGATGCAACGAACCACAAAATAGCTACTCTGACCACATTTTAGCCTAGTGTGTCATGTGGTGAACTGTGTGCTTATTTTATAGTGGACCTCTGAGGTATAAACTCCCAAAATAGGGTTTATTAAATAAACCATACTTAAGGTGTTGTATCTATTACCTTGAAATACTGAGTACAGCCTTTTTTTAATTCAAAAAATGAAACAGGAAGTGGTATAATGTGGTACCACTGTGTTTCATACTGATTTCCAAGAAAGTGGATGACCCCACTTCGATCCTGTTGGTATTCCTGGAAGCAATGTGGGTGGCTGCAACCTAGTGTTTTCTTTGGAAGCTTATTCAACACTTTCAAAAAAGTCAAACCTTGGGAGGTGAGTGAGGGGTGCTTACTTTGCCTTCTTGTCTTGTCCACCATGGCAGCATTTTGTAAGAGGATCTTTAATATCTTAAGTCCCAGATGTGATCATCATCACAAAAAATGCCTTAACTCTGTGCAAAGGTTTTGCTTCAGTACCTCCAGTGACTAGCATTCAATATGTGCTTTTAAATGAATGTACATAAAGGACATGCCAGCCTTTCCATAAATTGTCTTTACTCACAGGCATCCACAGCAATCCAAGATGACAAAAAATGAAGTCATGGGATCACTACATCACAGTGCAGGTCTTTCATATGTGAATCCCTGCTTTGGACAAATAGCATGTCATGGGGTTTGGGGGGTTGAGATATCATGAAGGTGCATGTCTTTAGAAGGCAGAAGCAATGAAGGACAGGAGGCAGAGTGGTACCAAAGCTACAGTTGAATAAAAGGAGCCTGGCTCTGGGCCAAGAAAATAACTTTTGAGAAGGTGTCTCATAAAAGCATATCCCTAGTTCAGTGTTTCCCAAACTTGACAATTTTAAGGCATGAGGACTTCAACTCCCAGAATTCCACAGCCAGCAACGCTGGCTGTGGAATTCTGGGAGTTGAAGTCCACATGCCTTAAAATTGTCAAGTTTGGGAAACACTGCCCTAGTTCATACAAAGAGGGAAGGGGAAGCACATTCAGACTTGCAAGATTCTGTTTCTGTAGCTATTATAATAAAAGTACAGGTGGTCCTTGACTTACGACCAGTTGCTTGGTGACTGAAGTTACAATGGACACCCTCTCCCAAAAGATATGACCGCATTCTGAGGTTCTGACAACCCTCCGCCCCCCCCAAGCAACCACATGACAGTATTTTGGGTGCTTGGCAACTGGCCTTCATTTATGGCCATTTGCAGCATCCCACGGTCACATGACTATGTTTTACAAAGTTTTTTTGCCATAAACTGACATTTACTTCTGGTTTTCCACAAAAACACTCCATAGCAAATAACTGGTTTGCATAATGACCATGTTCACTTAACAATTGACATGTTTGCTTAACAGCTGCTACAATAAAAGATAATAAAATTGGGTCAATCACATGATGACCATTATAGTCATAAGTAGAGGGCTACCTATAGTCTTGACCTAGATGGCATTGATTTCCTAGTCCAGTATAAGGCTGGCTGTGTCTTTTTCTTTTCCTCCTTTGCTTTCTCAATGGATGCTGATGTCTCTCCCTTGAAGAAAGTGGATGAGAGTTCTGGGTCCCAGAGCTCCCTGGACAAAATATATTCCCAAAACAATCCATCTGCAGCTTATTATTATTATTTATAATACATATTGCAGTGGTGGTGAACCTATGGCACAGGTGCCAGAGATGGCACTCAGAGCCCTCTCTGTGGGCACACGCACCGTCGCCCCAGTCCTAGGCCTTCAGCTGGGTTTTATAAAACCTTTTCCCTTTAGGCCTCCGCTGCCATGTACAAAAAAAAGGTTCAATCAATCAGTCAATTTCAACTTCTCGCGGGAAAAAAAAGATCTTGTAAAGTTGGAATTGATTGATTGAACTTTTAGTCCCATCCAGTCTGCCATTATCACCACAGCCACGCCCACCCAATGGGCCACACTCACCCAATGGGCCACACCCACCCGGCACCCGACGAGGCATAAGTGGGTTTTGGGTTGCAGTTTGGGCATTCGATCTCTAAAAGGTTCGCCATCACTGACGTATTTGTCATGCTTGATGATACATCATAAAACATGTTCTCCTTATGTTTATGCAAAACAACATCAAATGAGAAACTGAAAAGGAAACATAATTTAAAATGAATTGTGGAAATATATTTTTGTCATTTATACCCATATTCAGCCATCAAGTGGCCAGTTAATGGAAAATCTCTGTGATTAAGATTTACTACTAAGGAGGAGATGAGACTGGGCTAAAACAAATGAATTGTTTGACCTGCACTATAAGGGCACTTCCTGTATTCCTCCTAAGGAATAATTAGAGGTAGCTTGCAAAAACTAAATATATAGAAGAGCTCTTGTATAGAAACCTCTGTGCAAGAACATTCAAAGCCAGAACTTCCTGCCTCACTAGAAGGCCGACCCACCCAGACTTGGGCAGATAACAGAGCCTGATGTTTTTGGTTCCCACTCCTTTCTACTCGTTCCCCATGGGAGCTAACCAGTTGGAGAAAAGGATGATGTTAAAAATAAAGGAGAATGGAAGAAAAGGTCAGAAGGGAGCAATGCCCCAAGTCGTGGGACACAAATAACCGAGAGGACCAGTAAGGGAACAACGCAGAACGGTATAAATAGCTCTGAAACGCAGACGGTTCCCAGCATTTCAGTCCATTCTTGTACCAGCTACTGCAGGCTTCCGGTTAAGCTCACACCAGTACACCCCACCGGGTAAGGTTCATGGCATAGCCCCAGTAACAGCAATCCTTTCACTTCTGGCAAGAGATTCAGGATAAAAGGTCTCCTTCCTCACCCCCTCCCAGTAGATCTTGCAATTTAAAAAGACATAGGCATAGCTAAACCCTAGGAGACCACAGCATGGGTTGTGAAGTTCTCATTATCCTCAGTGAAATTCTTAGATATCTTAATTCTATGGCGATATTCTATTATATGACTTGGTTTTGCCTGGACTCTTCCACTCCTACTTCAGTCTAGAATTTGTGATTTCCAGCTCCCAAGGACTGCCTATGCGCATGTCTGTGTCTAAGTATAAGCATGCATGCATACATTCTTTTCCTGCTACCGGTGGATGAAAATATTTATTTTAATATTTTGTCCTAGAAGATGAATATTGGTTATAGCATAGTACATGTTATACACATGCATAAAGGTTAAAAAATGTTATTGAATTGATTTCAGTTCTAGGGACTGATAAATTCATGAAGATTTCTTGACAGAAGGATACAAATCGCTTTCTATTGCTTTCTTTTGGTTTTTTAAACTTTAAATTTAGTCTATAGCAGACATGTCAAGCACAAGGCCCGGGGGCCGGATGCGCCCCGCGAAGTGGTTTCATGTGGCCAGTGAAGCCATCCTGGAAACAGTGAGGGAAACGACCCCCGCTGTCTTGGCCGGCCGGGAGCCAATGTACAATTTTGTGATGGCCATCTATTCTGAAATGCATTCAGTCTTAGCTCCACAAGGCCGTCTAAAAACAGCGAGGAACCAGCCACTGCCATGTCGGCCCTGCCCCCTGAGTGCATGCTGGGGAGGTGTCACCCTTTGTGAGGAATGAAGAAATGGACCATGCCTTGGCGCTTGTCCCGGTCCCACCCCCTTCTGTCAGAGACCCTCAGATTTCTCCCATTCCTGCCCAGGCCCCCCTTGACGTGAACGATGTAGAGCTGGCCATGCCCACCCAGTAGGCCACACCCACTCCATCCATGCTCACCCAGTAGGCCACACCCACCCTGGCCACACCCACCTGGCCCTCCCGAGGGCAACCGCAATGCTGATGTGGCCCTCAATGAAATTGAATTTGACACCCCTGGTCTGTAGGCTTGGACCATAGATCTGGAGGACCCTCATCCAAATGCTGGTCAGTCCCACTCAAAGGGCTAACCTTTGAGCCCATAACAAGAAATACAACTCTCAGATAAGAGGAATAACATCCTAGTCACTCCACACTTACTTAGCTGCTACAAATCAGGGAAAGGGAAGGGAAGGGTAACTGATTTTTCTGAAGATACAAACTGTCCAATTAGCCTTCTCTAAATATAGAGAGAAGGTGCAGTAGTTAACAGTTGCTAGAGGAAACTGGAAACTACTTGTAACTATGCAGAATACAAATTGGTAATTGTTCAGGGATATAATTCAGATAATAAATTACAGTATTAATTAAGAAAACAGTATTCTTTGGGCATGTGGTTGAAATTGTTTTAAACTGTTGTTTCCTGGTAGTTTTTGTGATTTTGATTCTTTCTTTGGGCCATTGCTGTGCCAGTTGCTGGGTTTCTGTTCTTGTGAAGATGAATTAAGTCCACAGATTGGGAAGCACTTACTTTCTTTTTTAAAAAAAGAAGGCTCAGAGTTATTCTCCCAGTCTGGATACCGCTGGACTTTTACACCAAAGTGGACAGCCTGTGATCCTAAATTAACCATCAACTAAATGTAACTCTTGGCCTAGACTAAAAAACCTGGGGAATCATTCCTCTGAAGACTTTTGGGGAAAACAATTTTCTTCTAAGAGACAAAGAGAAGGGGAAGGAGTTCCAAAGGAGAGAAAAGTCATGGCTTGGTCTGGGTCACATTGTGAGTGGTTTCCCACATCCTATTTGCTTCAGCCCACTCCATCACTAGTGGGTGACCCTCAGAACATTATTATCAAGGAAATTGACGGCAGTAACAAAAAAAGGTCAACCCTGTTCTAAATCATGAATGCATGGGTAGATTGTTGACTGCACCTACCTCTTGGACTAGCTACCTGGCCTCTATTTTCCAGCAAGGGAAACCCCTTACCGCTCCATGACCAAAGCCCAATGGTCAGGAGTGGCGTGAGGTCTGCTTTCTCTTGCTAACAAGATAGTAACATGGTGGGGAAGAAGTCCTACTTGTTTCCCATGCACTGGCAAATGTAGAAAAGACACATTTAGCATAGCAGTGTGAATTGCACAACCCAGCAGATCCTATAAAGCAAAGACATGGCTAACCAACTTTCAGTAAGGTCCTTGGGCCACTTGCAGCACCATAATAGAAGAAAGAGGAAAGGTGTGGTGTCTCATGGGGGGGGGAGAGAGTTCAGAGTAGAGACTATATAATTTGCCTACTTGTTATGGAGCTTGACAGGGTGCAGTAGTAAGGGTTGAAGCTGGCACCTCAGGAATAGCAGATCTCAGGTCTGACATAACCTAAACATTAAAAAAAACTGACATAAATGCTACCTAAACGTTAAAAAACAGATGTCTCTTATTCTCGCAGCTGTGAAAAGAACAGACAAAAGTTCATTCATTCATAAAAATAGGAGGCAAAGCCTAAACCAGGGGTAGACAACCTTGGCTCTTTTATGACTTGTGGATTTCAACTCCCAGAATTCCTGAGCCACGAGTCATAAAAGAGCCAAGGTTGCCTACCCCTGGCCTAGATGTTTAAATCTTGCAAAAGAGACACAAAAACACAGAATGTTTTTTTTTTCCCAGCAGGCAGATCTTATGATTCTTTCTGCAATAAACCAAACTTACCAAACTGAAACTTCTGTAAGGAAGTTGCTGAGCACAGAGCTGAGTGTCTGATGTCGAAATGTATTGCACTGGCTGACAAGAAGTTTTCTTGGAGCAAGCAGATTTGCAATTTGCAGGGGAAAATTGGTGTATGATGGTTTGTGCTGTAAAGTTGGGACACCTGTCCTTTTATTCTTTGATTATACTACAGTATTAGAGAGAGGCCTATGAAGAGATGTGGGACAAGGCAAATGTTGAAAAAGTAGATCCACAGATAGAAGTCCAGGAGAAATTTGTGAGAAGGTGATAAAACAGATTGAAGGAGTAATCAACACCACTACCATCTTCTCCCATGAACTAGAATAGAATAGAATAGAATAGAATAGAATAGAATAGAATAGAATAGAATAGAATAGAATAGAATAGAAGGGATCTTGGAGGTCTTCTAGTCCAGCCCCCTGCTCAAGCAGGAGGACATATACCATCTCAGACAAGTGACTGTCTAGCCACCTTAAAAATCTCCAGTGATAGAGCGCCCACGATTTCTGGAGGCAAGCTGTTCCTCATTGTCAGGAAGTTTCTCTTTAATTCCAGGTTGCTTCTCTCTTTGATCAGTTTCCAGTGGTTAGTCTTTTGGGAAGTTGTGCTGGCACACAGCAAATTTTTGTTTTTCAATTCTCTGCATCTGGATTGTGATCCTGCAAATGGAAAGTTTTCATAAAAGTATTCTATAAGAATACTTCTGTAATCAATTCTATAAGATTGATGGGAGTGAACATGCTTGGAGCAGGGAACTTTTCATTTGTGAACTGATTCTTTAGCTGCTTGTGATAAGAGAAATACTAAGTAATATAATAAAACATACCCTTTTCCATGACACAATGCTGATGTCAAAATTTACTTGAGCGAGTGTTTCAGGAGACTTTATTGAAGTTCTTTATTGAAGATAAAGATATTAAAATGGTAGCTATTCAACAGTTTTGGGATAAGCATATATAGATTGATAGATGTAGATATTTATATAAAGTTTTACTGTCAATTATGTAATCTGCTATAGGTAACTGTTAAGATAAATTTATTCATACTATTTAAGAGATTGTTTTTATTTTTGTTTTGCATATTTTATTTGTATTTCTTGTTTAAAAGTTTTCACTGGGAGAATAACACAGTTTAGAATGATAAGACCTTAATTCTTCATATACTGCTTCCAAAAGAAAACATTTAATACTTATTTCTGGATTTCAAAATATAATATAAAGTTGAATAAAGCAGATTATTTCCATATCTAATTCCCTGTGGTCATTTATTTAGCTAATCCTGAGGTTAAGTGCTCCCCCTACTGGACACAATGTATCATTGTCCAGCCAAACACCATTGTTGGTAAGCTGATCTTGGCTGATCTCCAAAAGCTAGCTAGGGTCAAATTGGCTTAATACAGGAATTGGAGACCACCAAGACTTACCAGATCTCTAGACTAAATTGGGAAGTTAAAAAAAACCAGTGTTGATTCATTTTTGTGTTACCATTCAAAAAATGATATACCGTATCCATGAGAAAAAAAACCTTTTATTGAGCAAAATAGCTGTAGTGAAAGTAGAAGATAGAACCCGGTTGTTTGCTTGTCATTAACCATGGCTGACTGAATCATGAAGCAGTCAGCCCAATTTCTGTACACTTTGAATTCTACGTGAACTGAATTGCACTAGTCTTGGTTAATTAGTTCAGAATGGTGTTACCATATCATGGTTGCAAAAGCCTTGAGATTTTTAGATGTTTATAACCAAAGAACATAACAGATATATAAAGAACAAATTCTTTGCTATCATTTCATAGTTGTCTGGAGTTTGAACAGCCCAGATATGTATGTCCCTGGTTTAGGAAACATGACTGTGTACTCATTTTATTTGTTATATTACTTTCTTCAAGATACCTACCCTTTCCAACTGCTGTTTCTTGTCTTAAAGACAATTTTCCTTGAATTTCTGTATTTGGACCAAGTATGGGAGCCACTGAATTAACATGACAACTTTGAGGGCAATGTATCAATAGAGGCAGTTACTTTTTATCTCTTGTTTTCGTACACATTTTAAATGGCTCCCTAGCCTTGGGAAGAATATGGTTTCCTAGGATTTTAGACACAAGCTTGGATTCCATATCATGCTAAGTGATAGTCTACATTACTATGATATATAATAAAGCATTATTGACCAGGTATGCCAAATAAACCCTAAACCAGGGGTAGGCAACCTTGGCTCTTTTATGACTTGTGGACTTCAACTCCCAGAATTCCTGGCTGGCTCAGGAATTCTGGGAGTTGAAGTCCATGAGTCATAAAAGAGCCAAGGTTGCCTACCCCTGCCCTAAACACTAATAGCTATGTTTATGTAAAATGCTCATATTGTCCTTTTGAGCAATGTGGGACAAAGTCTTAAAAGGTTGCTGTTTCCTCAAATGTAGTTGATAACACATCTAATATGCCATTTGACTCTAGAAAATCCTCAGTCATTCAAAGAAGCTTGGAAGGGAGGGACACATATCCTAGGATTTAACCTCTAAAAGTTCCTTCATCTGTGGGGTAGATCCTGCACCTCCAAGTGTTGGCCATGCTGATTGGCACTAATAACAACTGAAAGCCAGCAACATTTGTAGGGGGCAGATATTACCATTTTTTGAGAGTTGAAGAGGTCTGCAAAAGAAAAAACTTTGGAAATTCTGTCCCCCATTGTCTCTGTATTGAGTGTGCACAGCTGCTTCGTGAGTCCCTATAGAGATGTTATCTGTACACACTATATCAGTGATGGCGAACCTTTTAGAGACCGAGTGCCCAAACTGCAACCCAAAACCCACTTATGCATCATCGGTTGCCGGGTGGGTGTGGCCCATTGGGTGGGTGTGGCCCATTGGGTGGGCATGGCTGCAATGGTAACAGTATACTGGGTGGGACTAAAAAGTTCAATCAATCAATTCCAACTTTGCAAGATCTTTTTTTTCCCGAGAAGTTGAAATTGACTGATTGATTGAACCTTTTTTTTTTTTGTACACGGCGGTGGAAGCCTAAAGTGAAAAGGTTTTATAAAACCCAGCTGAAGGCCTAGGACTGGGACAATGGCATGCATGCCCACAGACAGGGCTCTGAGTGCCACCTCTGCCACCCGTGCCATAGGTTCGCCACCACTGCACTATATTATCCGTAGTTTTTGAAATATCAACTTGGAAAAGTCACTTTCACCACAATTCTCTTCCCCCTTTTTTTTCTTCTGTGCTCCTGGCTTCTCTCCAATCTCATTGTCTTATACCACATATATACTTACAATACAATACAAGCTCAGATATTGTTATTAATGCAATTAAAGTTAAACTGCATTTTCCTCTGGTCTCCACCCTGAAACCAGGCTGATTCCTGCATTTAATGTCTTGAATTGAAACAAAAAGCCTTACGCAGACAACACATTTCTCTCATTCTGAAGCCCTTCCACAGATTTAGGCCTTAGAATGCTGTCCGTAGGCAAATGTTTCCTTCTTGACATTGTACATCTCCAGGTCACTTAGTTAACATAGACTTCTTTTAGACCTCTGGGTAATGTTGTGCCTCACCCAAACCAAGTTATTCACCTTTTTCAGTTTAAGAGGGAGGGGGGCTTCTCTCATACAGAATCAGGCCTAAGTGATCCATTCCTATGGCTAGGCCCTCATTTCTGGTGCCTGAGGAAGAGCATTCCCACAGTGGAACAAACTGGGGGAAGGGGGCTGGCAAGGGGCCAGGCAAGCAAAGATAAGGCTCCAGTTGGCTTGGAGCCAGCCTTCCAGGAGTTTAATCCACACCATCTTCTAGCCTGGCTCCTTGGAATGAGGGCACCATTTTTGACTGTCATATTTATAGAGAGAGGTAGAGCTACCCCTGCTTCTCCACCCACGCCAGGGAGCCTTTGGCAATAGTCCCTCCTGAGCAGTCCTCTTCTAACTAATTCCCAGGGCTGTGACTTGTCCTTGGCCCTGTCAGTGCTCTTTTCAGAGTGAGGACAGAGTCCCGGATTAAAAGGTGCATATTAGGAGTCTCAAAGGATGGTTTGACATGGAATTCTGCATAATTAGATCCTTCCTGATTGTATGATCAGGCTGTTACTTCTTCAGAGAAGCAAAAAAAAAAAAAAAAAAAAGGGGGGGGCAAAAGGGTTTGTAGGAGGCCAATTGCTTGGGAAAGACCCTTTTTGCCCATATATATGGGATGTGCTTGATTTCTATCCCAGGTGTTATCTCTTGCCCCTGCAACTGAGAGTAAGAAGACCAGATAACTGAACAGGCAAAAGAGGACATGGACAATTGGAAAGGAGGACGAACATAAATATAAAATATAAAAAAACACTCAGTGGCAATATCTATTGCTTTACAAAAATAAAAAGCCAAACAAGGGTGGTAAAAGAAAAATGTGTGGCAACAAGAACAAGTCTTTGGGACCCCTGGGATGGCCCATATTATATCTGGCTTCCAGTCTGCTATTGAATGCAATTCAAGGTGCTGGTTATGATTTTGAAAGCCCTTAACGGCATTGGTCCAGGCTACCGTATGGCATCAGGACAAGCCCATCCTACTAGTGCCAGCAGAGAGAGCCTACTATGGATCTTGTCGTCAAAGAACTCCAACTATTGGGATCCAGAAGAAGAGCCTTCTCTGCTGCAGCACCCACCCTTCGGAATACCTTACCCTATACGGTAAGATCTTCCCCCACCCTCATATCCATTTGCAGGAGCCTTAGGACCTGGCCTGGGGACCAAACAGGAGAGTTCCATGCTAGAGGTGGCTGCTGGATTGACGGCAGACTCCACCTGCCCCCCCCCCGCACTTGCCTGTGCTTTCCACTCACCCATCTTTTTGTTACCCGATTGCTGTTTTCTCTGTGTTTTTTTTTCAGTTTATTTTTTTTTATTCTATTATTTTACTTCCATTTTGTTTACACTGTTCATTTCTTCCTTTTTAATAGTAAGTTACCTAGAGTCGCCTCTCAGCGAGACAGGCGGCAAATATATGTAATAATAATAAAAAAAGGCTTTGCTCTTTATGCCTTATTGTCTCTGGCATTTATATTCTCTATACATTGTGTGCAAATTGCGTCCTTTGTGCAACATGACCTTTCTTTCCAGCACAGTTCCTCTAACTCAGCGGTTCTCAACCTATGGGTCGCGACCCCATTTGGGGTCGAACGACCATTTCACGGGGGTCGCCAAACAATGCAGTCCGCCATTTTTTCCCCTTTTCCTTAGCTGTGCTACTCCCTTTTCTTCTATTGGCTTTTGAAAGCCAATAGAATAGACTCTCTTGAATAGAGTCTAATTCTATTGGCTTTCAAAAGCCAATAGGAATTGTCCAGGCTGTCTCTGCCCTGCTGAGCCCACCAAAAGTCCCATTCTGCAAATGGTGCTGCAAGTTGTCTGCAGTGAAGGCGAGCTGTCTGGAAGTTTCCACCCCTCCTTGCTGAGCAACTATTAAAAATGTAAGTAAAAGAGGGCCAGGGGTGGGAGGTGGGAGGCCGGCGAATGCAGGGAGGGTTGCTGGCGCGCGTGGGGCCCGGCGGGTGCCTTACCTCCCTTGGGCTGGGCCAGCTGGTGGCCTAGCCAGTGGTCGTCCTGTGCCGTCGCTGACCCTTGCCAGCTACGCCTTGGCTGACGCAGGGGGCGGCACCACACCTGCGGGGCGCTCCCGGGCAGGGAAAGTCCTCGACTTACGACCGGTTGGGTAGTCCTCAACTTACGACCGGTTGGGTAGTCCTCAACTTACGACCGGTTGGGGGGTCGCGGCATTAAAAAGGTTGAGAACCACTGCTCTAACTTAAGGGGGGATCAACATCGGTTTGCCCAAGAGCCTATACTTTCCTTTGCTGTTCTTCTAAGTGAGATTCTTTTAAGTTACACTTTGTGATTTGAACATTATATTGCCATTATCTCACTTAATGCTTTAAATGCAATTGCTTAAAGCTGAAGAGAATTGTTACATGTTGTTTTTTCCTTTTTTAAAACAATTAAGTCTATTTCTTGTGCCATTGCTCTATCAAGCCATCCAAGAAGTGCTCATGATATCCTCCACTGTCTGCACTGCCTACAGTATGTCAGCAGGTGGCACCATAAGGAAGGCGCATAGGCTCTTACATGCTGTGACAAGGGAGAAGTGCCAAGCAAGGCACTCCCTAAAAACCAGGGCTAGCAGCAAGAGCTACTAAGCCACAACATGGAACTAGTACGTGTCAATCCCAAGGCTTCTGGGAAAGAAAGAGTGTGGCTTCCAACCTTGCATTCTCCAGACTCAGTACTGCACTAGAGCCTGCTGATCTAATCTATCAACTCAACCTTTCGGATATTGGGTCCAAAATTGAGGATAAATGAAATCTACGACCCAAAAATCTTTTATCACAACTGCAGGTTTGTCAATAATTATATCACCCAAATCTTGCATCAGGAGCACTTATGTTATATTAAATTACACACAGCATCAACCTTTTACATACTGAATACATACTCTTTCTTTCCAATGTATCGTATATACAGTACATTTGACATGTCCTGCTACAGAGGCAGTCTTTGTTCTTTCTCTGTTTAGAGTAATGGAGTATCCAATATTTTTGCAAATCATCTCCCAGGTAATTGAAGGATATCTGCCGGCACAATCATTCCTCCAAGTCCTTCACGGGCCAGGAAGCAAATTCTTCATGAGGCATTGATAGTACATCCCAGGTTCATAGTTCAACAAGAGGCTGACTTCGTCATGAGAACTTTGATTTCAATATGATTCAAGCCAACAACTTTTTGTCTTTCGATCTTACGCAGCAAGGAACAGCTCAGGACTTGGCCACAGCAAGGCACATCAACAAATATAGCTGAGACTTGCTTTTCTCTTCAATTTTAATCCTTATGGCTGTGCAAAAAGGAAGTGGAGCCTGGGGAAATGCCCATTAATGCTACCTGAGACTTGGATTCCAATATAATGCACACAAAAACAAGGATCAGAAATCCAGAGCCAGGCCAAGTTGCTACTATTTCTTCATGCCAAATAGTACGGATGCCTTTACTTTACACAACAGTTACTCTAGCTCCTTCTCGCTTTTCTTCCCTTGAAGGAAATCCCATATCACTTGATTGACCTTTTCAGGCTGTTCCTCAGGTATCCAGTGGCTCCCGTCTGGGAAGAAATGTACATGGTAGCTGCCTTGGAGATAGGGTAGTATCTGATTCACCAACCCGTCTTCCATGTAGGCATCCTTCTGTCCCCAAAGCAGCAGAGTGGGCACCAAAATATCTCTGCGCTTTGGTGGTATCCAGCTGTAAAGGCAGACACATATTGATAAACATTAAAATGAACACTGGGTAACTAATAGCTTTCTGCTTTAACATGCTAAAATCCTTCCTGCTATTTCCCCCCCCCCCCGAGGTTTCATTCACACCAATTACTAGGAAGAAACTAGAAGGATTAGTTAAAGACATGTTCATATTTTAACATCACAAATGAAGGCAAATATACGTGTCCCAAGATACAGTTGCAGGATCCAATCTGGGTCAGTCTTCCGAGCTTTCAGACTTGTTCTGGAGCCCATCCTCAGGGAACTTGTGCCTCACCAGAATGTGTACTTTAGCATCAATCTCCCACCAATATCTCCCAATTTTATTAGAAACAAAGACCTGTCAGACTGCCTTTCGGAAAGCTCACAGGATTTTCTCATTCTCTAGCCTGACATATTAAAAGACATTGAGTTTCAGTTCAGGCAATCCCCAGGGAAGGAAAAAATGCTGATACAACCCAAGACCAGAGCCCAGGTGGAGTGTTCTCCCACCTGAGAATATTCCTGTAGTAGTTAATGGGTGGAGTTAAGGCATTAGGCCTTGAGAAATAATACAAAGTGGGGTTGCAATTCCTCTGCTGTGAATTAGTGTCCTGGATTCTTGTCTTCTCGCTTGTTATGGCCACTTTTATTATCTAGAAATAAGACAGAAATGTAGACAGAGGTGAGACACATGCCTCTCTTGTATAACACAGGGTCTTTTGAGACAGAGCAAACTGTGGAAAATGCTTATGAGAGTTTAAACATTTACGCGTAACATTATATAGCCCCTTTTCCTTTCTTCAGGGAATGTATGAAGCATTTGCACTCCATTTGTCCCATGAGGTAGTTTAACTGAGAGACAGTGACTGCTCCAAAGTGAGCTTCTATGACTGAAAATACTGTAGATCTGAACCTGGGACTTCCACAGCCCTAGTCCAACACCTTCATGATTACACCCCACTGGATCTCTTGAAGCAATATGAATTTGTCTGGTGTGTTCATCTTCCTGGATTCTGGTTTAAAGGGACTGGATGCCTGACAAAGTTGCTTCACTGTTTTGTCTCTGTGACTTCACCCAGAAGTATGGATGTGTGGGCTGCAACTAAAGATTTGTTGACACTCAATAAAGCAAAGAAAGAATGCAGAGCTTTCCTTCTAGAACTCTTCTAAGCCTTCTACCCACAGCAGCTACAGGCTTCTGTGAAGTAAAACTATTATAAAAGCAATTATTTGCATTTCTGCCTTCCCCTCCTGTACTACCTGCACATATTTGTACACTGGGAAGCACCAAGCAAGCTACATATCCTCTTCAATGGGTTGCATGACCAGCAAGGATCAGCCAAGGGGGCTTAGCATGGAGCAATCAAAAGGATGGGGATGTTTTTTTCTCTACAGCTGAATCATTCCAATTTTTGAACTCAATTTTCCTTGTGCCAGCTTCTCCCTTTCTCTGTCCCCATCCAACTTGGTCCCATCCTGTTCAGTTTCTAGATTAGAGTCATCCTGCTGACAGATGGACAGGCAGGCTCTCAAGCCCCTCTAGATAGCTTCTTCCCAACACTCTGTTGGTTTTGGAAAGAATACCGAGGACCAGAGCAACACAGCCCTAGGCAGAAAGGCAGGAAAATATACAGCAGACTCCTCCTCATCTTTCTAAACATATCAAAACTTAAGCATTTCATAACATCTTTCTGGTAATTAGAGCTGTTCTTTGTTTATCCCCAAGTCCTCCATGAAACAAATTCATCTTTGCTTCACATTCCATGGAGTTCATTTACCACTGAAACATCCTCTCCTCATCCCACTCTTGTCTTGTTCTGTGGAGACAAACTGAAAAAAATAGAACAGCTTCACAGGAAGCATCATGGAGGGAAAGAATCTGAATTTTTTGAAGAAAAGCAGAAAGCACCAAAGGGTTCAGATAAAACCAGGAAACCTGGCAAGGGAACCAAAGAAGAAAGCTGCCACCAATGCACTATGACAAACTCAGGCTTAAAGATATTATCTACAGTTCCTTCCAGGAATGACTATATAATTAATTTAAGCTTATTCTCCTGAAGCAAGAGACCACAACCTTTCAGGCTGTTTCTTAATCTTTACTCACATGGAAGTCATCCAAGGAGGATAGCCACTCCGGTATCTTTGATAGTTGGAACAGGAATATGTACATGGATTTAATAATTTGGGTGAGATTTTTGAGGAGATACTCTGCAAGATTGAAAAGGAAAATAAATTGAGACAAACTAGCAATGCTTAATGTATATGAAACATCTTAAAAAGGCCACCTTGAAGAGCTAAGAAGTCTCATTGGGGTTATGTAAGCTAATTTTCAGATTATGTCTGTCTTGAAGCCCTCTTTAGACAAACACTTTCAAAATAGTCAAAAATTCAAATATTCCATTTGGACTGCTATTCCTAGCGTCTGGATCAGCTGCCAACCCAAGCAAGAGAAACAACTGATATTTTAAATGGATTCTGGGCCAGTGTGCTAGGCAATTGAAGCTTCCATCAAAACTGAGAACCCTTTTTCACGCCCAGCAACACAATTGGATGTTGAAGAAGTACAGGCCACTTTAAAGAAGGAAGGGCTGTATTACACCCACAGTTATAATACAGTTTTCATCCTTTTTTTCAGTTCTCTTTTTTGGGGGGTATAGAAGAACTTTCATCATTTTAAGCAGGCCCATCCTATTTTAGGGCTTATTCTATAAAAACTCATTGCTGGAGATGAACGTCAGCAAACCTCAAACCCTCCTCCCTCTTTTTACTCCTCTTTCTTTACCAAGAAAGATTTGGCATTCCCAAATGTGATGGAAAGCTTCATTTACAGACTCAGAGGGACTACCCTGAAGTCCTGTGAAGGGTTTCCAAACAATTTAGAGCAGCGGTATCAAACTCAACTTCACTGAGGGCATCAGCATTGTGGTTGCCCTTGGGGGGCCGGGTGGTGTGGCCAGAGTGGGTGTGGTCTACTGGATGGGTGTGGAGGGAGTGGGTGTGGCCTGCTGGGTGGGCATGGCCAGCTCTACATCATTCGCGTCAAGGATGTCCATGGGGGCCTGGGCAAGAGTGGGACAGATCTGAGGGTCTCTGGCAGAAGGGGGTGGGACCGGGGCAAGTGCCAAAATGGCCACCACAAAATTGTATATTAGCTCCTGGCTGGCCTGGGCCAGGGCCAAGGCAGAGGGGGCCGTTCCTTCACTGTTTCCAGGATGACTTTGCAAGCCACATGAAACCACTTCGTGGGCCGCATCCGGCCCCCGGGCCTTGTGTTTGACATGCTTGATTTAGAGGAAAACCAGAACTTTAGTAACTCATACATTCATGGGGAGGGAGAGCACTGCCCACTTGAGTTTAATTCATGCTGCCTTATGCTCCCTCCAGCAGCCTTCCTTCCAGCAGTCCTAATGAGTGCTCACTTAGCAAGCAAAACATCTTCAGGATCCCGGGGTCTACATTATGGGGCTTCTCCTTTAGTGAATTAGCTATGCATAAGGCACCATTCCCCATTTCCTGCTTTGGATCATCCATAGTCTTTTTTTTTTCCTGGCCTGCACTGCCATTGCTATTTGGCCCTTATTTCACTTCCCCTTGGCATTTATTCTGATTCTAAACAAGGTTTTCCCCTTAGCATCGTCTCAAATCCCTCACGCTCAGTTACTGAATTCAAGTGCTACCAACGTGAACCAATATCTGTATCTGTAGGTGCCTATTATCTCCGAGTCACAGCTATTTTCTCACATGTAAGTGTGCTACACTCATCCTGTGCATCTTAGTAATTTGCACCAGAGACCTCTCTAGAAATGACAAAGAGGTTGGTCTGGGCCAGGGGTAGGCAACCTTGGCTCTTTTATGACTCGTGGACTTCAACTCCCAGAATTCCTGAGCCAGCCATGCTGAGGGGAAAGGGAGAGGTTTCCAAGCTGAGCCATGCTGGCTCAGGAATTCTGGGAGTTGAAGTCCATGAGTCATAAAAGAGCCAAGGTTGCCTACCCCTGGTCTGGGCTCTCAGGTGGCTCAGCTCTAGCTGACTGAGACAGAATACCCGATTCAGAAAAGGACTCCTTTCTCTACAAATAGTCATGCGGTGGATTAGTCCAGCCAGATCCCACAGCTGCTCACTATACAATTTCAGTGGCCACTGAACTCTCTATAAGGAATCCCTTATGGAGACCCCAAAGACTCAGAAGAACATTACCCTTACCAAAGAGAACATGTGCTGGAATACCATTCATAAAAATCAGCTTCTCCACCATGTTAGGGTAATTGGCAGCAAATTCACACGCAATTGCTGCTCCCCAGTTATGACCTACCAGGATGCACTTGGGATCCCCTAAAGAACAAAAGAAAAAAAAAATTCCAGGAGGAAAGAAAGCCTGAACAAACATTAGTCACAAAAAGCTGCCTGAAGTAGTCTTGAAATATTTTTGAAAACGTAGCCAGGTAAGCAACGGCAGATGTGCCCTTCCCACTCCTACTGGCCCCACGCCCATGAACAGGAAGTTTCCAGGTAATAGCACTATTATACAGATCAGATTCTCCAGCTAGGAAAAAAAAAAACAACCTCTTCCTGAACTCACCATCTTTTCCATTGGAGCCCAGGGCTTTGATAACACCTTGTATGTCTTCTAGAATAACATCCCTTTGATAGCACTCCCGAGCCAGTGGTGCATCAGAAAGGCCATAGCCTTTCATATCAAGTGCCACCACCTTAAAAGCTTGACTGAACTCCTTTAGCTGATGGCGCCATGAAAACCTGCATAATATACACCCAAACCACACAGAGGTAAGAAAAAAGCACAGCGAAAGGCACCCTTGCATATTTTCTTAGATTTGTCATTCATATTGACCCTCCCTCCAGTTCATTTGATTAGGAATTATATATTCCACCGGGCATATATTTTACATTTCATTTGACGTGTAACTAACACTAAATAAATGGTGTATTTTGCAGTTGTAATTAAAATTGAATGTCTGACAATGATTTACAGTGAATTTTAGAAATGTAATTCCAACTAGCTGAATATCATCTCTCTCTGGGTAATGTCCTGTTCCCAGTTATGTCATGTATCTCTTCTACATTGGTAATATGCCATATGCATGGTATCTTTTGACTTTTTTCTGGCTATGGACATGATTACACACTTATTGCAGAAATTCATTTCCCGAGTACAGACATATGTCCACCTTACCCTGTGCTCAATCTAAATCTGAGGTTCACTATCGTCCAAATTCAAATTGATTGCAATTTTGGATTCCTGCACACTGGGCTGTTAACTTATGCCAATCCTCAGTTTAAAACTGTCTGCACAATCTCATGTTCTACAACCATATGCCAAAGCAAGACTTACCAGCTCTGGGGAAATCCATGCAAAAAAAGCATCAGGCAAGCCCCTTCTTCACCAGCTGCAACGTAGTGGAGCCGTATTCCTGACTTCTCAAATGTACCATGACAGAGATAAATAACACACCGTTATCCAAGGATCATGTGAGAAAGCATATTTTTCCTGCAGATATTTGATCTACAGTAGAAACTGGGTAAGGAGTGATGACAAAGCCTCTTCCTGAATTCTTGAAAGCAGCTGCTATTTAGAACAGAAATTATTATGCTAACCAGGCAGGTAATTAAAGTTTAAGGCATGCTCCTCCCAGCCTTTCAAATATATTTGTAGCACTATGCTCCATGATCTTATTTTCACATCTAAAGTGAACTTTGATTAATATGATCTCAGTGAGGAACTCTACCTTTACCTTAAGCAGACTCACCTTGAGGGTCAGATACTTGTGTTCACCGTAACAGGAATCAGTGAGGATTTCTGGTGGGAGTCTCTGAATCTTCTGGAATACCCGCTTTGGGCCTTTAGTAAGTATCAGCCTGAACACCCACACAAAGTAGAAAAGAGCAGCAATACAACCAGCACCATACAAGGTCAACTGCATCACAATGTTGGAGGCCTTCAGCATTATGCGAGTGGGCACCAGTAAGGAGCGATAGAGAGATTCCATTTTTTGGGATATAATCCTGGGCTAAAGGGAAGATTTTTTTCTTTTAGGTATTTTAGTTAAAATAGCATTAGACATCAACCAATATTTCAAGCTACATCTGTTGCAACAACTCTTAGAAAAAGAGAGCTTCCCTGTTTTCCTGTGGATAGGATGTGCAGGATGCATAAACAACTGGGGAAAACAACACCCTTATCCCCAAACTCATACTGAGCCACAGAGCAGTAAAACCCTCACCTTTTCTTTGAATGCTATGCAGATTCACAAAGGAAAGCCAGGATAAGAAGAATATACTTTAGAAAAATCTACAGATAACACTTCTAAGAGGGAATACAGAGCATCACCTGGCTTGCAGAAGAAATATATTCACATTAATTTCCCCCAAGGACTATAGCTGCTGTCTTTGAGAAAACGGGAGAGTTGTAAATTCATAAACTAATGTTTCTATTTAGGTTTTGCAGCATGAAATAACTTATGCAACTTTGCAAGTCTTAAGAGCTTTCGTAAATTCTTTGTTTTCCTTCCCCACCTCGAAACGATCTGATAGATTTGCCGGGACTGCTTCTCTCGAAACCCACAGGGTAAACCGTGGTCTTCTCGGTGAGAAATCCACAACGCTGGTTGCATTCACACAACCACGGCGTTAAAACGCGATCGGCTACATTGTGGGTCCGCGTGTCGTGCGAACCCTGAGGCCCAGAATACCAAGTCCAAGCCAGGGTCAAGAGCGGGAGCTGGCATGACCCAACCCAATCTATGAGACAGTCACCCGACAAACCGCAGTACGAACCGTGATACTCAAATAACCAAACTCAGATGGTGCCCAAGCTTCCAGCTCCGACCTTCGGAGAAGCGGAAGGGCTGCGCTTCCTCCGTTTAAAGCCAGCTTCGCAGCTCCGCCCACCAAGCGAAGGCTGGAACTATTTCTGCGCCCTGGTGTGGGCGGGGAGAGCGCCCACCGGGGGGCATCCTCCGCCGCCGACACAGGCTCCACCCGGGCGCAGACAAGGCTGGCAAAGGCGGCGACGTGGTCGCTGCTCCGGGGAAGATCGGAGATGGCGGCCTAGCCTGGATGTTGTCTCCAGAGCCCAGCCGGGGTAGCTAGCTCGGGGGAGGAGTTGGAGCGCTCGGCTCCCGCAGCAGGCCAGAGATCGGGGCGAGAGGCGTGTTATTAAGGCGCGGGCTCGCCCTTCCAAGAGCCCCGGGAAGGCCCGGCTTCAAAGTTCATCTAACGCAGCCGTTGCAATCGAGTCTCTGGCATGCGGCGCGGCCGAGGCTCATTTATTTTCGAAGGGGCAGTAAGCCAAGCCGGACTAGACCTGCTACCGGTAGTTAAATGGGCCCCCGTCTGCGAAGGCCAGCTTGCATAGCAAAGTAGACGGGGGAAAGCGTCAGGCTACTTCGGTAGCGTGCCGGGAAAACTGAGAAGGAATCGAGCCCGCTCGCAGGTGACTTTTTGGGCCCTCTCGCTCCACTTTCTTAACAGTGGCGGCTGCAGAGCAAGATGCGGCTCGGGAGATGCCCGCGATGTTAAGGGCTCCGCTTAGCAGGAGAACCGCCCCGGAGGTTTCCCCTGCCGACGTCCGCATCCACCCCGTGTAACTACAGGGTTGGTACATGCGCTAAGCTCTATTTTGGCTTTGCGCCGGAGTAAATAAACTATCGAATGAAGGCAAATGTTACGTGTCCCAGGATAATGTTGCAGGACCCAATCTGAGTCGGTCACGAGGACCAGTGGGTGTGGATCTCCACATCCTGGAGATTGAGGATAGACTCCAGAATGAGTCCGAAAGCTTGGAAGGACAAACTTTTGGTCTTGGTGACAGACTCAGATTGGATCCTGCTATATAAACTATGTTTGGGGCCTTCTTCAATTAGGGGCATCCGTGGCTAAGCATGATGTATGAACGCAGTCACTGTGTAGTGTTTATATGGGATAATAAGCCACCAAGCTCCAAACAGGTCACTTTTATCTTCCTGAAAGAAAACCATCTGCCTTTCAGTTGTGGCAAAAATAGAAAGGCAGGCAGCTGATGTTGGGTGAAGTGCAATTCCAACAGGAATATAGAAACAATAAACTCTAAAGCACTGATGGCAAACCTTTTAGAGACCGAGTGCCCAAAAACTGCCCTTGCCCCTGCTCCACCCCCTGCCCTGCCTCCATCCCCCACCCCACCTGCCCGCAGGGCCATTCACTGCCTCCAGGGCCTGCCACAGATTGCCCAGGCAGCTCAGCAGCGCCATGGCGGCCACACCCTCTGCCCGTGCCCCGCAGCATCAACTATGCAGGAAGGGGTATGAAGGCAGAGTCTTATCTACGCTGCCTGGCTGCCATGTCCTTGGCTGCGCTACTCCGTGTGGGCCACGCTTGGGGGCGATTCTCCTCCAGAGCGGCTGCTGGTGAGGAGGGTGTGTGGAGGGAGGCAAGGCTGGGGCAACGGCACGTGTGCCCACAGAGGGCTTCAGTGCTGCCTCTGGCACGTGCCATAGGTTTGCCACCACTGCTCTAAAGTATGTACATGACTGATTGAAATTCCAACTGCTTTACAGTACTTGAAGCTGCAAGGATCTTGTTTGATTCACACACTAGCTACTTCCTAGGCAGCTGACCTTCCTGGCCTAGTGGTCCAAAAGAACTTATTTCATATATACTGTCAAGTGGATGTTGAATCTTAGTGATCACATAGATCTTTTTTCTATGAAGATTTGTCCCTAACCTGACCTTCAGGTCTTCCAATGATGTATTCAATATCACTATAATGCCCATCAAGGACCTATTGGTCCTGGTGCTCTTCTCTTCTTCTCTTTCCTTCTATCTTTTCCTAGCATTAGAGACTTCTCCAAAGTTGTTTGGATAATGTGTTCAAAATACAATGATTTGAGTCTGTCATTTGTGCCTTGAGTGTGTTATGTGCTCCTGGCTACTTTCCTTCGTGACCAGAGGCAAGCTCGCCTGACCAATAACCAGCCAAGACACAGTGAAGGCCTTTTGTTTCGTTTATTGCAATAAGCGGGGAGAGAAGCTTTCAAAGCTTGGTTCTCTCCAAAGTTTTAATCCAAAATATCTCCTTCTTTTATTCATCCCTATCACCGGCTACAGCCCTCCTCTTTCCCCATTGGCTGAGGTAGTATGAGGTTACACTCTTTCCGTCGGCCTATACACATTTCCTGATAACACACTAAATCATATTCACTTATACAATAAGAATAAGAAAAATTATTTTCTTATGGTTATTTTTAAACTCAAATATATTTATGTCCCCATTAAACAATAAGTTCTTTTCCTGCTTTTCATTCAATTCATCATTTCAATTCATCATTCTCTTCTTATCTTATTTGGCCTGGTTTCCTACTTTCCTATACTTTCCTATACTCCTATACTGGCTAGCCATTTCCTTAAAAACTATTTATCTATTTTATGACTTTCCTCTTCCTTTCTCAGACCCAACTATTTTTGCCTATATGGTTATCTTACTTCCTTAATGTTATCTCTTTCTGACTCTCACCATCTGTATTTTTAACTGACTGAAGATTTGTCATATTGATGTATATTTATCAATCCCCCCTGTATTTCTGTATATTCTGATGAATCTTCATTTTTGGCTATATTAGATAACATAAATTGAATCTTCTCCAGACATGTTTCTCGCTACTGACCCCAATGTTTTGGTGCAAAATGAAATACAGCAGGGTATACATTGGAGACAGACACAACATATAATACCTATCACAACTATAAACACTAGTCCTATAAATATTTGTTTTAACCATCCAAAATTGGGAAGCCAATTTGTTAACCAACTCCAGTCACCCCACATATTTTCATACTGTTGTTCAGGAGCTTTGGGCACATTCCTGATTCCTTTTGCAATGTGCATCACTGCTTCATGATTGTCATTTACCTTTAAATCCCACAAACACATTTTTACCTTTATTTCCCAGGTTGTTCTGGTGTGTTGTCTTCAGTAATATTAGAAGTAGAATCCACCCCTCATGATTATTACACAGTATTTCACACCCACAAATTGATCCACAATTACAACAATAACAATAATCACTAGCTATTACAGAGGTAACACATCTACCACCTAATTCTTACAATGTACAATTCTACATTTTCAGTTTCTAATGGTATGACTTCTGACTTAGTTATTCATTTTATTTGTAACAAACAACTTTTATTTTTCTGATGAGTCACCACCAACATCTTTCTTCATCTGGGGTCACCTGAAATTCTAATAGAGATATTCAAAATAGGTAGGGGTTCTGGTCCACTACACATTCAAGTCCTTTTAAACGTGGCTTTCAGTCCTTGTCCTGGAATAACCGTCCAACCTCTTTCAGGTCCAGTCACCACCTTTGCTCATGTGTAGTGAGTCCAACCCTTCTCAGCCCTCCGGACAGCAGATATAACATAAGGAACTTCCCTTCTTTGGTTGTAGAAGTTCCTCCTTCCATTTACGATTCAGCACACACTGTCCCGGCTGGATCTTATGGACTGGAAATTCCAAAGGAGTTGTTTGCGCCACCAAGCCTTCCTGTCAAAGAGAAGACAGAGACCCCAGTACTTGTTCTACATTTAGCTATTTGTCTCCCTCCTTTGGGAGCCTTAACCCTTTATTAACCCTTTTACATATCAAACATCCCTCTGTAGCCCTTTGGGCTATCCCATAAATTCCAAGGGTAGCATAGAATTTCAAATACATTTCTATGTTTCAATTCCCCAATGATTCCCCTCATATAGTTTTTGGATCACCATTCTTGCAGTACCTTGTAATAACCACAGAATCCCCTTAAGACCATTTTTGTTGTTTGGTAATTATAAATCTATATCCTTAATCCTTTTACTATCTATTTTCCTTTCCCCAACTATAATATATTCTAGATATTTTACCTCCTTTCATACCAATTGGGCTTTATTTGCTAAACACCCTCAATCCTTTCTTCTGCCAAAAAGTTGCTTTCCCATTTCTTTATAATTCCCAGAATAAGTTCTTACAAAATTGGGAAGCTACATAAAAATGTATTTGCTTCCACAGCTTAAAAGGGGAGGAAAGAAAAGAAAGAAAAAATCATTTGTCCTGTATCAGATAGACTACACTTGTCCATGGAAGCTCTATCAAAAATTGTCACATTTTTCTTTCTTCTCCCCCTTTCACCCTGATTAGATACCATGTTACAAAAATATAACTCAATAAACTTATTGTAAATAACACATTCAGGATTCTAAAAGGTAAAGCACATAAGCTCACCAATTAGCATTGGGCCAACATTTCTGGAATGCCTTTTGTCTCAGGCAAATAACATTCAAATCACTCTTGTGGCAGCACATCAAAGAACACCAGGATAGCTAAGAAGACAAAAGATTGTCTCCCCCTTCCCCCATTCACTAAACCAGACAGAGTAAAAATTTATACAGAACTTTTGCTTGAAACAGCCCTCAGTCAGGAGGAAAATTGCCATAACATTTACAAAAGTGGCTTGCCAATACCTCCCTCCTAGGGCTAAAAAATAAACCAGCCCCAAAACACTCAGCCAACCCTCATGGCTAAAACAGGATTTGAACTCAAATCCAGCCTTGCAGCCTGTGGCTATAACCCTGAAACCAAATTGGTTTTCTATAAAGATTTCCCTTCCCCTCCTTGGCTCCAAGGAAAAGAAAAACAAATTGTGCACACACAGTATGCAGCAATTAATCATCTTTTCTGCAGTAGCAAGGAGTTCCAAAGACACATATTTATTAGATGTTAAATAAAACATCATAAGATTGTTCCTTTGACAAGAATACCCTCAAATGCATTATTAAGGATAAATCCAAACTAAAATGCAAAGGAAAATCACTGAAGCATACCACACATACAAAAACAGAATATCAGAGTTGGATGGGACATTAGAGGTCCTCTAGCCCAACCCCTTACTGAAACAGGAAACTCTATCCATTTCAGACCCTATCAATTTCTAACCTCCTCCCAAAGACCTCCAATAATTAAGCATCCACAATTTCTGGAGACAATTATCCCACTGATTAATTATCCTTACAGTCAGGAAATTTTACCCAATTTCTGTTCTTTAAAAACACACATACACACAAACAAACATGCAGACAGAGACTGCCTCCCCCCCCTTTTTTTCTTCTTCTTCTTCTTTCTGCATCTCTTACTTTTCCAAGGCAGAAATTCTTGGGTTAAAAAAGTAACAAACTAAACATGTTTAAAAGGATTGCTCAAAAATTTCACCTCCCTTCAATAGCCCTTCCACCATGGGCTTTAAACCCATTCTTCCTTCCAATGTAATGTTATACTGTTTCTGATGTACAGCTTCTCCTGGTTGTTTAAGAGTTACTTTTAAGGGTTTAATTTGAACCCTTCCCCTATTCCCCTCCTTGGCCCAAACTGAGGGGTTCACTTTTCTTTGAGCCTCCTCACTTAAGGCCATAATGTTTACCATTATTTCCCTTTCATTCCCCATAATAACAACCCCCAATTTACCAACTATGTACCTCCTGGCCAAATTGCAGCTCCCTTTAACCAATACAAAGTTCAGGTCCTTTTACTACTGTCTGGACCATAGCTGATTTAAATATTGTTGTTTCTGCTACATGTCCATAATTCCCTGATCCTTAATCTTCCCTTTCCCAATTTGCATTCCTGGAGGGAAAAGTTTAGGGTAAATCTGGTTGTCCAGAATCCACCAAGTACACCCTTTCCTCCTCCAGGGATCCAACCTTTAAGGTTTATCAGGGGTTCCTAAAAAGATGAACCAGAAAAACAGATTAGTCCCGTGACACCCCTAATCCTCAAAGTTCACCAAATTTGCTAGTTCTTCCCCCTCCTTCCTCTTAAGGTACCGTACTCATTTTCCCAGTGTCCTTCCTCCTTACAAAAGGCACATTTATTTATTTATTTAAGGACTGGGGAAAATTTTTCTCCTAGAGATTTATATCCCCTGGTGCCAACTGGCTGTCCTCACCCCCAGCCTGCCTTTCCTAATTACTCTTCCTCATCCTCTTTGCTGGCCTGTTTGCAATAACTGAGCCATGATTTTTATGTTTATCTCTCTCCTCTTCTCTCTTCGCATATACTTTCTGAGCCTCTTTTACCGCTAATAAATCTTCTATTGTTTTAGTTTTCCATCTGTCTAATTTCTGCATTTGTACCCTAATACCTTCCCATGCTTTCCATTGGTCCTAAAAACATTTCTAACCTGTTTTCCTACTTCAATAGGATCTTTTATTAGTTTGGGCAATTCTTTCCTAGATTGCCTGATTTCAAAAGCTGTTAGGGGGGACAATTCCCCCCCCCCTTGTCACCTTCCAAACTATAGGAGCCTCAAGAAATACATAGCTTTCTACTTAACTCTTTCACACAAAATAGCAGATCAGAGTTCTCGCCTTTCATCCTGGCCAGGCATAAAACTTACCCCCAGCTCCTTTCTTTCTCTCTCTCTCTCCCTCTCTTTTATGTAATTATTTCCATTGTTTTAACACCTTCCATTGTCCTTCTAATTACTAAGAAACTACCCTTCTTCACCCTTTCTTGCTTTTACACCAGACACAAAAAATTCCAAATGCTTCACCCCAGGCAAAACAATCATTCTTATTTTCAAGGGACTTTTTCCCAAATTTCTCTTTTGGAATAAGACCTTGTTGTTTTGTATATTACTGTTAGAGGGTCTCTCCCTCCCCTCCCCTAGGTTTTTAGAAATGAGTCAATACAAACACACAGACCATTAAACATAATTTCCAGACCTTTCCACTTTTACTCTTTTAGGGCACTTGTAGCTTGTTCTCCAGGCAGTGGAGAAATGCAAGGAGTGTTTCTGATAGACTTTAACCACTGCCTATCCATTCCCCATCGCTCTAAGCCAAGCTGAGAAGCCCAATTTAATTTATTGGCTGGCCAAACATGTACTTAGGCCAGGTATATACTGTAATGTATCATCCTTCCTTTGTTCAAATGCCTTGTTTAAAGCATTGACTTAAAACACTTCAACATTCTCCCTAAGGGATTCCCATCTCCCTAAGGGGGTTCATTCCAGAATGTAAATACCTTTCCTCTTTTTCCTTATTGGCCGGCACACTGGCCGGGGAGGCATCCCTCCTCTTCAAACTCTTATTGCCCATTAACACCTCTCTGATATACAGATACCCCTCTGGTATCTTACCTGTCATGCTGAGTTGAAGTCCTTCCTTAGGTCGGCCGACTTTCCCTTAGGTTTTCACTAGGTCCTGGCTTTCATCTCGGGATCTCCAATTCCTCCTTGTTTGAGCAGGGGCAATCCGACCTTTAGGGCTGGGAAAAACTTACCCAGGTGCGCACTCCCCTTTCGAATATCCCTGGCTGCCAAAGATGGAACGGATGCAAATCCCGGAGGAGCCCCCAAGGCTGTTATGTGCTCCTGGCTACTTTCCTTCGTGACCAGAGGCAAGCTCGCCTGACCAATAACCAGCCAAGACATAGTGAAGGCCTTTTGTTTCGTTCATTGCAATAAGCGGGGAGAGAAGCTTTCAAAGCTTGGTTCTCTCCAAAGTTTTAATCCAAAATATCTCCTTCTTTTATTCATCCCTATCACCGGCCGCTACAGCCCTCCTCTTTCCCCATTGGCTGAGGTAGTATGAGGTTACACTCTTTCCGTCCGCCTATACACATTTCCTGATAATACACTAAATCATATTCACTTATACAATAAGAATAAGAAAAATTATTTTCTTATGGTTATTTTAAACTCAAATATATTTATGTCCCCATTAAACAATAAGTTCTTTTCCTGCTTTTCATTCAATTCATCATTTCAATTCATCATTCTCTTCTTATCTTATTTGGCCTGGTTTCCTACTTTCCTATACTTCCTGGGTAGCCATTTCCTTAAAAACTATTTATCTATTTTATGACTTTCCTCTTCCTTTCTCAGACCCAACTATTTTTGCCTATATGGTTATCTTACTTCCTTAATGTTATCTCTTTCTGACTTTCACCATCTGTATTTTTAACTGACTGAAGATTTATCATATTGATGTATATTTATCAAGTGGGAACTCTGGACTGATTTCTTCAATGATCCATTCGTTTTCTTGACTGTCCACAGTATTCTTCTTCAACACCCAACTTGCAAAAGCATCAGTGCTATTTATATCCAGCTTCTTCAAAATCCAACCTTCTTTTCCATAGAGTGTCACAATGAATATTCTTTGCTGATTAATTATGTGCCATCAGATCACATGATTTGTGACTAAAGTTTCATGTGGGAGCTGGGTTTGAACCTTCGAGTGCCTAGTCTCAGCCAATACAACATATTACTATGGAGCCAAGAAAGGTATCAAACCCCCTCACCAGTTGAAAAGCAACAATACAATTAGGACAAGACCAACTGCTTCAAGGTTAAATAACCTTTCAGAATCAAGGGCATCTACCATGGGAGCTACAGCACATGCAAGAAAGGTGTGGGAAAGACAACATGCATGACAATATCACACAACTAATGTAACTTACTATGGCATTGGGTATTGGAGTGCATGAAATAATGACATTTGATTGATAACATAAGGAGTGTCTGGTGAAGCTCACATTTAGAAAGCTTTGCATACAGTTTAGCCTTCAGCAGCTTCCTTAGCACTTCGACAACCAATTTAACGTGCTCTTCCATAGTCTCAGTGTAACTGAGAATGTCATCAAGATAAAGTAAAAATTCCTTATACAGATGATCATGCATCTGCATAAATACAGCATGAGCTCCTTGTAGTCCAAAAGGCATCACTTTAAATGGAAAGCTTCCCAGAGGGGCAATTGAAGTTGGTTTTCCATTTGTTCCCTTGGTATTAAGCCTCCCTTAAATCCAACTTTGTAAAAACTTTCCCCTTTGTCAGGTGGGCTAAGATCTCCTTCATTAAGGGGAGGGGATAGACGTTCTCTAGGCTGACAGCGTTCAATCCTTTAAAATCCATGCATAATCTCAGCAACTCATCTTTCTTTTCTTTGAACAATACAAGGGCTGCTACACAAGATTTTGCTGGTTGGATGAAGCCCCGAATCAGGTTCTTATCAATGTACTCTCTTAACTCCTTCATCTCTCTGGGCATCATGGGGTACATTTTTGGCTTTGGGAGCTTGGCCCTGGGTAAGATTTCGATGGCACAGTCTGTAGCCTGCTGAGGGGGGAGGATGTCGCCTTCTTTCTCACTAAACACCTCAGCTAAATCATGGTACTCATTTGGGACTAGCTGGATTCCTGGCAACTTCTCTACAACAGCCTTTAATGTTTCAGGGTGTTCTTCCTGAGCCTCATTTATGCTATAGTCTTTTATATCACTGGTGGTGGCAGGGGGAAGAGATCTATCCCCAATCTTAAATTCCTCACTCCATTCTCCCACCAGATGGTTGGGTGCCACTTGTCGAACCAGGCCAGATCCAAAATTACAGCCTCAGTCATTTTTGGGACCACCACAAAATGAATGATTTCCCACTGCTGGCTCATTTCCAATTGCACTGGTCCTGTCAAATGTGTGGCAGGTGCACCGCATGAATTGCTCCAAACACTGAATTTTGTCCAAAGAAAAACAATCAGATTCTGATCAATGATTTGTTTCATTAGAACATTAATTAAAGAGTTTTGTAATTCAAATGGAAATGTTCATTTTGCATTTCTAATAAACAGTTTACTTTTTGTTTTATTGTCAGTTTACTATAACTCTTGCTTCATCACTTGACAGGGGTTCTAGGATTTGTTTAACTAATGAAGGGAATTGTCTGAAAAAATGTGAAAAACCCTTTTTGGGAGGGATTTTGTTTCTTATTTATTTATTGAAAATTTTTTAAAAGCTTTTACAAAAACAAAAAAACAACAATAACAACAACAGAAATAAACAAAACAATACAACCCTCCCCCAACCCCTCCCAAACCACCCCTCCCTCCCCCCCGAGCTTCCCAGAGCAGAGTATAGGCTTAATTGAAAAAATTAAACAAATTATAAGATAATAAAAAAAATAAAATAAAAAAATAAAAATAAAAGGGATATAAACGTTAAAAAAAAGTATTTAAAAAAAAAGCAAAGAAAGAAAAAACAGAGTTTATGTACAAGTTATAAAAAAGCTAAATGATATTTTTTCATATCCAATTTGAATTGTATACAATTTATCCATTTTTCCCATACAGCATAAAATTTCTCTTGCGATTACTCTTTTAGGAAAGCCGAAATCTTTGCCATTTCCGCCAAATAAGATACTTTAAAAAACCACTCTTGCAAAGTAGGCAAAGATTCCTTCTTCCAATATTGCCCTACTAACAGCCTTGCGGCTGTGATCAAATTCAACATCAATATAACCTCCTTTGCATCACAATCAGTAACAATACCTAGCAAAAATAATTGTGGAGTAAATTTTATCCTCTTTCTAAAAATTCTCTGAATATTCCACCATATCTTAATCCAAAAAGCTTTCATATTTTTACACGACCACCAAATATGATAATAAGTGGCATCCAAACAGCCACATCTCCAACATTTAGGCTGTAGGTCAGGATACATAAGAGACATTTTTTGTGGATCAAGGTGCCATCTATAAAACATTTTATAAAAATTCTCCCTTAAATTCTGGGCGTGTAAATTTAACATTCCTCACCCAGATAGTTTCCCAGGTATCCAGTAGAACTGGTTCACCAAAATTCTGCGCCCATTTAATCATATAATCTTTAATTAATTCTGATTCTGAATCCAGTTCCACTAGAACCCCATAAATTCTCTTAATATGAGTTTGTCTTTGATCCTTTACTTGCTTAAAAAGATTTTCATCTTCTCTAAGCAAGCCCACCTTACGGTCCATCTTCCATCTATCTGCTAATTGTCTATATTGAAACCAAGAATAGGTAATATTTTCATGTGCTAAATCTTCCAAACATTTTAATTGCCAATTTTGACCATCCCATCTAAGTAATTGTATATAAGACACCGTATCCATTTTAACACCTCTCTTTATCCCCTCTATCGCATGCCAAGGTATAGCCCATAATGGTATTTTAAAATCACTTTTATAATATTTCCTCCAAACCCTAAGTAAAGAAATCCTTATAATATGAGATTTAAAAGCCCAATCCACTTTTTTATTAAATATTAAATAGGCATGCCAACCAAAAAGTAAATCCCATCCCTCCAAATAGAGTATTTCTAAATTTGTTAAATTTACCCAATCACTAATTAATGTTAAAACCACAGCATCATAATATAATTTCAAATTTGGTACCTTGAGTCCACCTCTCTCACGGAAGTCCTGCATAATTTTAAACTTTACCCTTGGTTTTTTCCCTGCCCAAATAAATTTATTAATGCCTTTCTGCCATTCATTTAAATTAACCTCATTCTTTAAAATAGGTAGCATTTGAAACAAAAAAAGAAATTTGGGTAGGACATTCATTTTAATCACTGCGATTCGTCCCATGAGAGATAACTGTAGCTTCTCCCAATTCCTCAAGTCTTTCTGTACTCTGACCCACAGCCTTTCATAATTATTCTTGAACAATTTTGCATTAGAAACAGATAAGGTAACCCCCAGATATTTTATCTTATCAACAATTTCAAAACCAGTCAAATTAGCCAAAATCTGTTTATCACAAATAGTCATATTTTTAGATAATATTTTAGTCTTATTATTATTAATTTTAAAACCCGAAACCAATCCATATTGATATATCAACTGTAATAACTTTACTACAGAATAAGTAGGTTGAGACAAAGTAACCACCAAGTTGTCTGCAAAAGCTCTTAATTTATATTCTTTTTTATTAACTTCTATTCCTTTTATTTCCTGGGACTCTCGAATTTTAATCAACAAAATTTCCAATGTTAAAACAAACAACAACGGTGACAATGGACATCCCTGTCTAGTACCTTTTTCTATTGTAAAAACCTCTGACAAACCCCCATTAACAATAAGTTGTGCTGTTTGTTTTTGGTATATAGCAGTAAAAGCTTGTAATATTTTTTCTCCAAAATTCATCTCCTCAATTGCTCTTAACATAAAATGCCAGTTCAGTTGATCAAAAGCTTTTTCAGCATCTAAAAATATCAGCCCTGCAGGGACTTGGTTGTTCTTATCTAAATATTCTAATATATTAATAATTTGTCTAGCATTATTTTTCATGTACCTACCAATTATAAAACCGGATTGATCCTTATGTATAAGCTGATGCACAACCCTCATAAGCCTATTAGCTAAAATTTTTGCAAAAATCTTATAATCTACATTTAAAAGAGATATAGGTCTATAATTCTTTGGTAAGGTAAGATCTTGATCCTCTTTTGGAATCAAGGATATGAAAGCACTGCGCCATGACGGAGGGATCTCTGAACCCTGTAATATGTTATTAAAAAGTTCACCTAAAGGTTGAATCATCTCTTCTGCTAAGGTTTTATAATAAATAGATGTCAAACCATCCGTTCCTGGCGCTTTACCTAATTTTAATTGCTTAATAACTGTCACAATTTCCTCATTAGTAATTAGACCATTAATTCCTTGTTTCTGATCTTCTGTCAATTTAGGAAAATTAGCCTCACTTAAATATTTATTTATATCTAAAATTTGTACATTAGTAGACTTATATAATTTTTGATAATAATCTAAAAAGGATTTCTTAATCAATTCCTTCTGATACACTAATTTACCATTATAATTTATTTTATCTATTATTCTCTGTCTCTCTGTTTCTTTCTTAATTGATAGGCCAACCATCTCCCTGGTTTATTAGCATTACAAAATGTATTTTGTTTCATAAACAAAAAATTAGTTGCAGATTGGTCAGCCATCAACATATTAAATTGTGTTCTTAACAACTTTATAGATTCCTTAACCTTTTCATCTGAAGGATTTGAAATCAAAAACTTTTCTTTTAATTAATCTCATCTTCCAGTTCCTTACGTTTCTGGATCTGCTTTTGTCTATGAACATTATTCATTTTGATCAGGATCCCATGCATAAAAGCTTTACCTGCATCCCATACCATTGATATTGATGTCCCCTTATGCATATTCAAAACAAAATAATCCTTTAAATACTCCTTTAGCTTTTGAACATTCTTTTCTTGTCTAAATAAGTTCTCATTCACCCTCCAGTATCTCCTCTCCTCTTTTTCATGAATCATCTCCATCCAAACTGGACTATGATCCGTCAGTGACCTAGGAAATTTTTTTATATTCTTTACCCTATTATATAAGTCAGTTGTAATAAAAAAAAATCGATTCTTGAAAGAGATTGGTGCCTATCTGAAAAAAAAGTAAAGTCTCTCTCCTCTTGGTTACGTTCACGCCAGTAGTCCCTCAATTCCCAGTCCTCTTTCAGATCAAAAAAGGATTTAGGTAATTTGGCCTGTTTAAGAGGGGTAAAAGAACCTTTTTTGTCCCTTTGTGTATCTAAAACACCATTCCAATCCCCCATTAATATCATGGATCTATAGTCCAGCGAAATTATTTTCTGATGTAGGAGTCTATAAAATTGTTCCTGTTGCTGGTTTGGTGCATACAGTCCCACTATAAGTATTTTCTTACCATATAAGCCAAGTTCAATCATTACATATCTTCCTTGAGGATCTGATTCTACCAGACAAACTGGTAGATTTTGCTTAACATAAATAACCACTCCCCCTTTTTTCCCAGGAGCAGAAGATACAAAATGAGATCCCAAACGGGCATTAGCTAAATATTTTTGATCTTTAAGTAAAATATGAGTTTCCTGCAAGCAGATAATATCATTATTATGTTGCTTTAAGTAGTGAAAGATTTTCTTTCTTTTCTGAGGGGAGTTAAGGCCGTTAACATTCCAGGTCAGGAACTTTGCCATCTCCCTTAACCAGGAGCCTGGAGAAGACAGCCTGAAGATCTGCCATTGATGAATGTGTTGCAGAACTCTTGGGTCTTGCTCCTCCCACCGGCAATGAAGCACTTTCATGAGAAGATTCTTTAACTTCTTTCCTCTATTGTTCCTTTTCCTTACGTCTGTGTGCTGCACGGGTCATCCTCTGCTCTTTAACCTCTGTTTGACGTTGCCATTCCACTTGTGACTTCCCAGCAGGAATCAGACCTGATCCTTCAGATTGCTGTTCCACCTCTTTGCCGCCCAAAGATTTCTGGATCGTAGATGAGGGTGAGCCTGCTCCCGGGACCGTATTATAAAACTCTTTAGCTTTAGCAACCGTGTTAAGCCTGTAACGCATCCCCGCATGGCTCAAGGCGATACCCATCGGAATCTCCCATCTGAATGACATCGATCTTACTTTAAGTTCATTAGCTAAAAAAGCAAAGTCTTTCCTGTTTCTTAAAATTTTAGATGGAATTTCCTTTAAAATAATTACATCTTGGGCAGCAATCTGGAATCTCTTATTATAGAAAGCTTGTATGATTTCATTACGCAGAGACTTCTTTGTAAAATAGATCACCACATCTCTTGGCAAATTCTTTTGTTTCGCAATCCAAGAATTGACTCTGTAAACTTTTTCCACTTCTCTGCGTAAATCATCTTTATCCATATTCAAAACAACAGCTAAATCATTAAGGACCATCTCTGTCAAATCTTGATTCATATCTTCTTTCAGACCCCTGATTCTCAAAGCATGCTCCATTTCCCTATACTGGGACATAAGGATATCCTCTTGTGAGATTTCCATCTTTCTTTCCATATCTTGAAATTTATCTTCAAAAAAATCTTTATCTGCGACCTCCTCCACTCTAGAATCCAACTTCACGACCACAGAAGCCAGGCCTGATAGAGCTGCTACTATATCTTGCCTCAAAATAGTGTTATTGTCCTCTAACAGCTCCTTCATTTCCTCTTTACTTTCAGATTTATTCTGTTTAAGGAGGTCTTTCATTTCCTTCATTTCCTCTTTGGTTTCAGACTTACTCTGTTCAAGAAGTTGCTTCATTTCATCTCTGATTTGGGATACGGCGTTTCCCATTATATCTTTAATCTCTTGTGCAGATAAGCCTGGCAAAGGGGGAGAAGGTGGAGGCAATACTGATGGTGTAGCTTTAAGTTGTTGTTGTACAGTTAAAGTTGTAGGAGAGGAAACCACCTTAGAAAGTATAGAGGCCCGTTGCCTCTTTGAAGCCATTTTTCAAAATATTATTCTCTGTTTCTTTCTTCTTAAAAGGGAAAAAAAAGGGGGAAAAATATTAAAATTCTTAAAAGTTTAAAAAAAAAAAAACCAAGGAAAATGCCCAAAACAGATTCAGAAAAAAAAGAGAAACTCAAAAGCAATAGATATATTCATTCACGTCCATTTTTTTCTTTCCGGAAAAAAAAGTAAAGAACAAAAGAACAAAGTACTTTCAAAACGCCATCTTACTTTCACTCTCCATGCCAACAAAAAAGGAACAAGGAAAAAGAAATCAGAGTCAGCTAAAAAAAATAAAATAAAATACTAAACTATAAAAAGAATCCTTTAAACTGCTCTGTCCACTTCAAAAATTACTCACCAAAACACTTTAAACGCGGAGATGGTAGCGACGTTTCTTTTTGTTTCCAGAGAAACAAAAACAGCCGGGAGGCGGAGAAAGCAGGAACTCCGAGGGAACACTCCTTCTACCCCCTCAAAAGAAAAATCCAGAGGGGGTTAAGAGGTTCTACCTCTATTCTTGCTGTCTCTACCCCTTCCCTTCGCCCGGGAAAGGGATTCCGAACCGCGGGCCAGCTGATGATCGCTGCGCTCCGCAGATCTAACGCCGTCCCAGGAGGACGGCTACAAAGTAGCCGCCATCATCGTCGTTCCCCACCGGAAGCTCAGGAGGGATTTTGTTTCTTAAGGTGAATGAAAAACTTGGGTGAGGTATTTACTCTCCTAAGTGAAAAGATTTATTCAGAGCAAGCTTGATAGGCCAGAAAATGGGCTGAAAATAGCACCATGAAATATAATAAAATTAGAAATTCTTCTATTAAGTACAGGATGGGTAGCAGCGCTGTGATAGATATGAAGATCCTGGAATTGTAGCCGATGGCTGGCTGATTATGAGTCAGCAGGTGATCCAACTGCCAGAAAGGCAAACACAATTTTAGGTTATGTGGTACATTTTCAGAAGTGATCATGGGAACAAATAATTCCAATCTGTTATCATCAGTCAGATACTTGCATGTTGTTGGCAGTTTTGTCCACTGCCGGATTCAGGCTAACTGCAAGCGGTTCTGACAAGTCCACAGAGATTCAGTTTTATTACATTTATAAGGCCATCTGATTCTACGGTAGCTCTGGATATGTACAATAACAAAGCAATCCAAAATTACAAACCAAACAGCGACAGGTGTCAACAATGGACCAGAAAACAAGCCTGAGAGGAACTGGGTAAGTTCAGTTCTGAGAACAGAAAGAGAGATTTATAGTGCAAATTCTAGATTAAATGTTACGAACATTTAACTTTCAGCCATCCATTTTTCTGTGTGTAATTTAATAAGCTATAATATTTTCCTGAAGATGTTATTTAGATAAGTCACATTTCATTCATACTAGATCAGTAAGAATATTTAGGATATAAGTTCATGTGATTAGATTAATTAAACCTATTGCTAAAAGGACAGGAAGAGCCTTGTTCCTGTCATTATTTATTCATGCAGCAGGTTGCTCACCAAATATCAAAAGTGGGGCATTTGCCCATCCCCAGCTGGTGAGAGAGCTCTCTTGGCCAAGTCAACGTCTCCCTTCCCTGAAGGTTGGGAAAAGCTTTTGTGGTTCTTGGTCATTTCCCAGAAAAGCAAGGACCTATGTGGCTGTGGTTCATCCCACCCAGGAAGTTTGGTTTTTCACCTGTTCATTTTTATGAAGAGAAGGGTTTTCTCATTGGACTCCACACAAAGCAAGAACTGATATGTTTAATTATATTTCCAACCCAGAACTAGTAGAATTTCACTTCAATCCAAGGCAGAAGCATTTTGTTTTCATCTCAGGTAATCTTAACTAAAGTTGACTGAGCTGCTTTTCATTCCATCACAAAGAAGTTTAAGTCTGGCAATTTGTTATTACCCATTTTGGTGAGATTCATGTAATATGTTTTGCCTCTGGGAAGCAGAGTTCCTAGTCCAGGGGTAGGCAACCTCGGCTCTTTTATGACTCATGGACTTCAACTCCCAGCTCTGCTGACTCGGGAATTCTGGGAGTTGAAGTCCATGAGTCATAAAAGAGCCGAGGTTGCCTACCTCTGTCCTAGTCCTACTCTTCAAATCTCCCCTCCCCAAGTGGCCAAAAAATGGATGTGGTGAAAACAGGCCACACCTATTTTAGTGATGTCACATTTTCACCAATGGTTTCCTGCAGTCTTTGAGATGGTTGGGAAACTGAATCAAAATCCAAATTTCATTACAGTTTAGTATGATGTATGAATTGACACACAGTAGTAGTGTAAGTAGACTCAAGATGGGCAATCAGTGACATTTTCCCTCCCCAAAAACTGAATGGTCTGTTCTTTTATTTTCCTGTGAGCATAAATCCAAAACATGAAATCCAATGAGGAAATGGGTTTTTGACATCATCCCTCACAGGGAGATCTCTACAAAATCAGAACTAAGCCAGCAATTAGTGCCTGGCAGCCTTTCTTGATGTGACATCACCCTAGTATGTTAGGATTACAACTCCCTGAATTCCACCTCAGAAACTGTGAAGGCTACGTGAACTGAGGAAATATTAAACCTCCAGAGGTTTAGGATTAGGGGAAGATGTACACTAAAAGATTGTGCAAAAAGGTGCTGCACTGTTGGAAAGACCAGCTAAAATGCAAGGTGGCCGGGGAAAAGGAAAAAGCCGGAAGCATAAGCTTATTTATACAGGTAGTCCTCAATTTACAAAGTTAATTTAATGACTGTTTAAAGTTACAATGGCACTGAAAAAAATAACTTATGACCGTTTTTCACACTTATGACCGTTGAAGCATCCTCAGTGACATGATCAAAATTCAAATGCTTGGCAATTGGTTCATATTTATGACGGTTGCAGTGTCCTGGGATCATGTGATCACCTTTTGCCGCCACCAGACGAGCAATATCAATGGGGAATCCAGATTCACTTTACAACTATGTTACTAACTTAACAAATGGAGTGAGTCACTTAACAACTGTGGCAAAAATTCGTAAAATGGGGCAAATTCACTTGACAAATGTTTCACTTAGCAACATAAATTTTGGCCTCTATTGTGGTCTTAACTCAAGGGCTACCTATAATCAGGAACTCTTGAAATCAATAGATGGGGAAGTGCCCTGTTGAAGCAAGTGAGGGACAAGTAGAATACGGTAATAAAAACTGAAAATGTTAGTTCTGCTCCCTCCTGTAACCTATTGTCACACAGGCCCTGTGGCCCTCAAAGACCGAACATTACAAAAATAAACAGCCATTCAACCCATCCCTGTTCTAGATTATCTTTCTTTTGCAATGTGATTCAGCCTGGATTCAGACAGTACACTAAGACAAAACATGTTTAATTTTGATATGTTGTGTGAATCCAGCAATTGTTTTTAAGTATATAAGATTCAGAATGTGCACTGAACAGTTGTGCTTTTTCAACAAACCAGTATAGTAAATGATAACTGAGCATGGTATGTGAGTATTCATGGCACTGTGTTCATCCAACTCATTTTCAGCTATACAGAATGTACTGTATTTGTTTGGACTTAAAATGTTACCTGAATCCAGTCTTTGTGGTTTGTAAAGATAGGACAAAGTATAGATAGTCTTTGACTCACAACCACAATTAGAACCAGAATTTCCAGTGATAAGCAAGGTTGTTAAATGATCTGTGCCCAATTTCACAATCTTTTTTGCCACAGTTGTTAAGCATTTTGCTGCAGTTAAGTGACTCATACAATCTTTAAGTTAATTTGGCTTTTCCCATGGACCCTGGGATGCTGCAACTGTCATAAATACATGCCATTGCCAAGCGTCCAAACTTAATCGTGTAACTGCGGGGATGCTACAACAATTGTTTAAGTGCAAGGACCAGTTGTAAGTCACTATTTTCACTGCCATTGTAGTTTCAAACAATCGCTAAGCCAAAGGTTGTTAATAGAATGCCAATATTTTTCAATACTCCCTTTTAAAAAAAACTGTATAAAATCAAATTGACCACACGCTTACCAATTACAGCGATAATGATCTGCTTTTATACATTGGCTTATATAAGCTATGGAGTGAATTAATTCTGCAACATATAATTGATGCAATCACATTAATCACTGCATTTTCTCTTCTAATTTATATTAGGCAGGCTGTTATTTTTTATGTCTCTGTACTGTTGGTGATCATTCACTGTTTGAAAGACATTGTTCCCGATCCTGGATTTGAGTAGAATGTACTGTTAACATATTAGCATTTCCATTTTGCATACTGCCAGGTCCCAGACTTTAGTCTTGAAATGTGTTGCACTCCTGATGCAATGTATCTGCACTTAGAATTTCAGATTTTCTCTATAGACTCATAAGATATTTTGATGGCCAATAAGCACAGCAATAGGTTAAGTTACAGTACAAAGCCAGTACATTTTGTGCAGATGTTAAATGAACTGGGATTTTCACCTATCTTTTTGATGGGCTTTATCGTCACTGCAGCTTTCTCATTTCCTATTTTTCAAGGAAAGGAAAACATAGATTTTTAATGAATGGGAGACTTGCAGCTTCAGGACCTCAGTTTGCCCACCTGAGACTAGAACCTGAGATGTTTCAGGCAAATCGCAGAGACCTTTTTATTCAGTTTAGCCCCAAAAGCCAACATATTAGATAGATGGCATGATGGAAAGGTTTAGAGGGTTTATGGCTACATTTTACATTTTATCACATGATACTGATAATTTTATTTTGTGTAGTCAATTAACCGATACACCATGTTACATCAAACACTGAATGCTATCTTTAAATCTAGCAGTATTGTTGCATTCCCATGCTAATCTTCTCATGCAGTTATGTTATTACTCTCTGGATTTGTGGATTTGGCCAGGTGGGTCTCTCATTTAAATTAAGTCTCAGTATGGGCAAGACTTGGACCCATAATTCAATACAGTCTTAGCCAAATCTTGCTGCTAAAGAGCGAAAGATAAAAGGGAAAAAGTTTACTTCATATATTCAGTACAAATGTTTATTTTTGCAATGAGAACTGCACAAAAAAAACTTTAGTATATAAGTGAAAACTCTATGAATTCCCTTCTACAAATGTCTAAAGTGTTTAATACAAGTTTCAAATTCACTGACATAATTATTTGCCAAGCGTTCCGTGCATTAAGTACAGTGGAATTGTACATTTCATTTATTTATTTGTACAGGACTGGAGGGAAAAAAATAACCAAGGTTACATCATTTAGGATAGACCCCTACACTTAAAATTCTGTAGTTATTAAACTTATACATGGAGGAGGGGAGGAGAAGGGGAAATTAAATAGGTGTCAGTCAGAATGATAACCATATTATAAACTCAAAACATTTTATAAAAATGAAAATAAATCACACATATAGCCAAAAAAAGAAGAAAAAGAATAGCAACCCTTTGGCAGAAAAAAAATGTCTCCAACTTAATGATAACTATGTTCATCATGTAGAAATGTATAAAAATCAAAGACCAAGTACAGGGTTTTTTTTTAAAAAAAAATTAAAGTAAATAAGTGAAGGCCTGTAAACATTTCAAGAAGTTTGCCAAACACAGAAACGATCAGAAGAGGAAAGTGAGGAAGAACAAGATAGCGGAGAAAGCCACCAAGCGAGAAAAAAAACAAACTGCTATCACAGTTTTGAAACTGTCAGCTACAGACAAGATTGGCAAATGTTCAATGCAAAAAGAGGGTTTAAACGTTAAAATAAAAAACAACTAACTTTGCTATTGACTAGATACGGGGTACGGGGTTTTTTTTGTTCATTGCATACATATAAATTATTTATTTTAAATTTTTTACAACAGAGGGTGCTCTCTCTTGATAGAAGTTCCAGCATCTCCACTTCTTTTATGTTTTCACTTCTGTCAGTGTGGTGTAGTTTTGTTATGTACAATCGCAGTGAGCTCGTACGTGATCAACTTTCACAGCGGATGTGCACTTAAAAGTACCCCAAAAAACCCTGAGCATAAAATTAAAGGAGGGAGATGTTCATCCAAAGTGCTTTGCAAAAGAGGTGACTGGGGAGAGGGGATGGATAGATGGAAAGCCAAGGAATACTGTGAGAAATGACTTAGCAATGAAAATGAAAGAATCAGAAACATGTTCAGAGGAAAACTAACGTTCCTATTTCATCAAGGATCCAAACAAGAGCTAAGAGAAGATTAAGGCTAGTTAATGAGCTCATGGTAAAAAGACGTGTGCAGTAACACAGGGACAAGAACGGGATGCAAGGGACTTATTTTCATTCAAGTCTGAGCCGTGGCTAGAGATAGAAGCCCCCCTTTTTCCTGACAATTCCTGGGATAAAATAGAAGACTAAGGGCTAACCCAACCATTAAGCCTTCACAAAGAAATTGTGTGAGCTGGTGATCTAACATTTCACCAATTCTGAAGTGGTAATGCCCACACGTAAGCAGATCAAGGGAGGAAACTAGTGTCATGTACCATCCAGCATATGGTAACTACCTTTATGTTGATCCAGAAACAGAACATTTAGGTGTTCTGTACGAGAGGTAATCTGAAGCCCGAGTGTAGTCCTCAGGAGTCCAGATTTTCAGACCACTCAACTGCATCTTAATGTTAAGAGGTGGTTACTGGCCGTGAGTCTAAACCACTCGACACAAAATTACTATATTTGGAGACAAAGCACAACATTTCATGGCCTTCTCAAGACTGGCAACTCCCTGAAAGAAGGAATGCACAGTCAACTTTTTATAACAGAAAGCCTGGTCTATACCTAATTGCACATCCTTTTCAGTAAGAAGCCTTCAGAAAAAGCTGTCTGAGGGGTAATACTGTCCCTTCTAAATCTTCCCATTTATCTCTTTCAACAATCTAATACTCTATGGAGAAAGGCAGAGATCTTTTAATGATGTAGAGTTAAAAGGCACCTTTGGGTAAAAATTCAGTGTGAGAACTGGCTGCTCACAAGAATGTCAAAGAAAACACTTGCCTCTAGATCCAGTCTCATTTCTTCTGTACATGGCTACTAACCTGAGTTACGTATATTAATATGTGTGACTGTGCACTCCCAACTGCTTAAAGGCATGTTAATTTAACTGCACATTGGAAAGCCAAGGCCAAGTTAGATTGAAAACAGACAACAAATGACTTATCACTTGATCTTGGAGTTATATTGCCGGTCCCATTATTCAACTCCTGCAAAAAGACCTGAGAATGATGTTGAAGCAAATTGCAAGTTTAAGGGCAATACTATTTGGAGACAATAAATGCTTTCTTAGGTGCCCCATTTCTCCTGATGCATAACTGTTGGGAGTTGACCCACAGAAATAAGTACCTTCTTTTACTCCATATGGGATCTCTGCTCTCTTAGCATGAGTTTAGGCATAATAAAATTGGGCAGATGGTGTAGAAATTGAAATCAGTAGTCCAATATCATGAAAATGAAGAGTTGAGACGTTGGCAGGACAGGAACTATTTTCCAAAACTTGTGTCATCAGGAAAACTAGAGATGTCTTTGGCTGAGAGTGCAAATATAAAGTTGGCAGAGAACAGTTGCCTTCTCTATAGCAGCTAGCCAGACCATTCTTGACCAGAATAAACGCTTTGAATAACTTTAATTCACAGTCCAAACCCACTACTTAGTCCAATGGAAGTTTTGAAGCAAGCAGTCATGGTTTTTCAAAAGAGGTAGCAACAGAATGGCAATTTGCAAGCTCTGAACTAGAAAATCCATGTCCAGCAATTCATATTGGAATACCAATTTTGACCAACAGTGCAGAAAAGTGAACTACTGTATCTTTCTCTGGATCCTCACAGGGTCACCTACCATAGTTCAAGCGCTCCTAATTTAGCACAACACAGGAAGCTGGACTAAATTTTATTGCTGGAAATTATATTGAATGTTGAGGTTCGCCCCAAACAGGAACAAGACTGAAAACAATCAGTGTGCTATTCCCCTATTTTTGGCTTGATGCTACAGTGTGAAACCAGCCATGCTGAGAAAACACTAACTGCTTGATATTTGGTGTTCACCTTCCTACCATTTCTACAGAATGCTGTTGTTCCACTATTACTGGTCCCAGGGTAAATATTATCTACCTTGGTGATAAGATGAAAATTGTATGAATTGGCTGGAGGTTTCCCTGCCTGCTAGAACAAGACAGATGAATAGAACAAGTCTCCTTACTGCCTTTCTCGCTTAAGCCATTTTACCATAAGCAAGATTTAAAAGAAATGTCAGTACGACACCAACTTTAAAAAAAAAGAGATGAGTTTATTCCATGATCAGTACAGACCAAATGCATATTCACCGTATTAAAGTAAAACCAATTAATTACTCCAGAGATTGGCCAAGACTGACACACCAGTATTGTACTGTATAGTGGGTATTTATGGCACATAAACATGGAACATTTGAAAGAGTAAAATGAAAAGAATATGCTAAAAGTGCTGAGAAAATGATTACTGCTAAAATGTGAAAGGACTTAATGGAAGACAACAGGAACAGGTCTTCCTTCCTGCCAATCCAAATCCATTCCCATCTCCTTCCCCGGAGTTGCTCTGTTGTGTATAAAAACTAATTTTAACAGACTCCATGACATTTAAAACCCAAAATGTAGTTTTCTGGTATTACAGTTAAAAATATAGACTAAAAGTCTGGAACTGAGCAAAATAGAAGCAGTGTCTTTACAGAGTATGGTGAGCTCACCATAAAACTCAAACAAATATATGCCAACTATATTCACTATACAATACAGCCACAGTCAAACACTATTGACAGGGTGGGAGCTTCCCCTGGTGTTAAGTTTTCCCCACTCCACTCCACTCTGTAATGAAGAGATAAGAATATCTACTCAAGAGAGTTGAGCAGTGCCAATGTATCTGGAGGAAAAGAAATAGATTGAAAGAAACTGACTTTGGTTGGTAGTCTAGCTCAGATTCCTGTCATCCACACAATGCTAAAACAAAAACCTCACTCAAATGGCCAGTTACACTTACTTGACACCTCCACTAAATTATTCCCTTTTTCACAAGCAAACACTTACAGAGAATGGCTCCCAGCTAAAGGCTTGTGGGAAGTTTAGTTAAAGGCAAAGCCAGTGATGAAAGGACCCAAAACAGCTTGTGTGTCTTCCCTGCTAAAGCCCAGGCGGGATCTTTCTGTACACAGCCTCTCAATGCAGAGTGTCTGGTGCTGCCAGCATACAGCACGGTAGCGTCAAAGACATTCTAGAATTCAGAATGCTTTTGGATAGAAAAAGGGCAAACAGCATCAAGTTCTGGATATACTGCAAGTAGGTTTGGCATAGAGAATATCAAGTGATAGGGGGCACCCTTCCCAGCAACTGCATGTCCACTGATGCAAACCTAGCACAGAGTTGACTCATCTTGGTCTCGCTTTCTTCAGTGAGGTTGGGGGATGGGGTAGGGATGGGAATTAAGTCAAATCGTAAGGCAGACTCTGCTGATCCTTCTGAGGCCACAACCGTCACACATGCAGAAAGGCTGCAGGAATGCTCTCCTCCCAGCTGCCAACAACACTATGGAGAGTCAAAAATTTGCTGGGAAATTAAGGAGTTCAGGCAAAGAAAACCAGGTGCTATTAGAAAAGATTCTCTTCAAATATTGCCAACAAATCACTCTGGAAATTCATGTCAATAGTTGATGCCATCTAAAAGGAAAGAGAAAAAAAAATGCAACAGTCATCTGGGTTCACAGGAAAAAAGTATCTCAATAGATTGAAGCAGTAACAGCAACGACCTGATCCAGAACTCTCGTTTATAAAAGGTGATCATGCAGATTAACATTAGCAGAGGCCAGGAGGAAGCCTCATTCACATATCAGAAATCATTTCCCTATCTTATAAAAGAAAGCCAACAATACAAAATATATTATACTGAGGAATGCCTGTGAAGGGGTGAAAAAGGAAACAAAAGGTAAAGGCAAGAAACTAGAATGAGATATAAAGTGACAACAACAGGGGATTCAGCTTGCAAGAACTGATGGTCCAGATTTATGAGACTGAGTTAAAAAAAAGGGGGGGGGAAATGGGAGGAAGGTCAATATTTTGGAAGAAAGAACAGATAAACTTGTATATATGTGGAAAGGATATGTATATGTAGCATGCACAGCATGAGTTTTTCATGGAAAGCGAATAGTTGAAATAAAAGAAATAAGAAACAAGGAAAAGAAAAAGTAGGTATCTGGAGAGAAAAAATCAGAGAGGTAAAAAAATATAAAAGTCTTTTAAACGAACAGTACCAATTTACCAGTAATTTTCAAATTCCCTCAGTATTATCAGTCCTGCTTTACAATTATTTTTTTTCCTAAATTCAATAAAATATTGTTCTAATCTCCAAATAAAGATTGAGATCTTTCTTCAAAAGGATCTAGAAACTCATTTTAATTTGCCTAATTTATATTAGGATGGCACATGTGTTTTGTTTTCCTGCACAATTCCAAAAATGTTTATTTTACTGAAAAATAAGTGCCATTCGGATCTGTAGGATTGAGGTACATTTACCAGAGGCTAGCGTCACACTCAGACAAAGGCTGACATTTCTGGCCCTTTGAAAATGACTTCAAAACTAAACTGCCAAGCACAGCCTTTCTTGCTAATGCAACTGTGAACATTTTCTAAGCCCAGAGGGCAGCGGTCTCTTTCACTTACTGCCTCTCTGCGCCTTCGTTCCTGTTCTTGTTTTCTGAGTTCCTCTCTCTGTTGGTCCAGCATGGACTGCGAAGCCTGTGGCTGAGAGCTCTGTGACGGGGGAGCAGAGGCTGCAGCTGACACCTGCTGCTGAGCCTGGGGATGATGCTGGGGCTGCTGTTCCTGACGCCGCCGGGCTTCCTCGTGAACTCGACGTGCCTGTTCCAGAGCCTCTTCTTCTTCACGACTCCTGTTTATGGATCAGGAATAACAGCAGAATGATGATCTGGCATCCGTTTCACAGCATCAGGGAAACTAGAAATCCCACCTAGCCAATAGGACATTAACTGGAAGACCCAACATCCCAGAGACACCTTGAACACATTGGCAGGAACTGTAGCCTGCAATACAGGTAGTCTTCATTTAGCTTTCACAATTGAGATTGACAACTTGGTTGCTAAGTAAAATATTCGTGTCCACAACTGTGCTTACGATTTTACTTCAGCTTTCCTTTGCTTTACACTGACAGAAGGACATGGCGCCAAACAGTTGGGTGAGCCCAAACAGTGGGAAGATTTCCAAAACCTGATTCATAATGAAGCTGTGTAAAAGGGAAAATCTTATAGCCCCCTCTCCCCACTCCTCCAATCTTTGGAATGTTCACCCTGTCACTGAGATAATTCACAAGAAAAGAATTAATGGATTACATTCAGTGTTTCCCAAACTTGACAATTTTAAGGCATGTGGACTTCAACTCCCAGAATTCCACAGCCAGCGTTGCTGGCTGTGGAATTCTGGGAGTTGAAGTCCTCATGCCTTAAAATTGCCAAGTTTGGGAAACACTGGATTACAAGAAAGTAAGCAGGCATACAATGGGGCATAGCAGCTCACTGAACAGTGCAAGGGTGAAACAAACGCTAAAGATGTGAACCTAATTAAAGTCTTGTCTGTTACAGGCAGCAGTCGGGAGCCGACTAATTAAGATGAGAGAGCCAAGCTTGTTAACTTGCAATTAGCATTTTTGGGAGAAGTTATAGCAGCTCATCGAAGAGATTGTTTGTTAGGCAATCTCTTCATTTATAGTGCAACATGTACTGACTGACTGTAACGGTGAACACATGACTGAAACTGATGCATGAAGGCCATAAATGCCGGTATGGGTTACAAAGTTACTTTTTCATCATCACTGTAACTGCTGAGGCAATCACTAAGTGAGGTCTACTTGTATGAAATCTCCCATATGGCACTGAAAAGCAATAAGGCATGGAAGGCCAGCAGAAAAGTGAAATGAAGGGGAAAAAAAGGAGGAAAGTACCAGTTGACAATGATTTAACCAGTAGTATGCTTATGTTGACTGACTGCACTGTTTTGAGTAACAGACTGCTTTCAGAAAGAATGAGCTGATGTCCAGTATATTTTGAGACTATTTTTTAAAATTAAATTCATATGCCACCTGACTCCCAGAGACTCGTGTATTTTACAAATGATTTAAAACATAAAAAACAAGACAATAAAAATGACAAGAAACAAAAGAAGGGTAAAGATGCCAAGATAACAAACAGGGTGGGGAAAAAAGCAACCAAAATAAAAACAATGTAATTGGCAATGTTTTTAAAATTAAATTAATAAGAAAAGAAGTATTGTAGTGCTTGAGATCAATAGTTTCCCTTGATTCCTTCTTCCTGCACTATCTTCTACCAGTTATGCCTTTTATTTTTATCACCAAACCTCAAAAGCTGTTAGCTATAGTCCCCGTCAAATGGCAAGGAAAGAACAAATTCTGTTCCAAACCTTCACATGTGTTAAATTAAATTTATATGCTGCCTGATTCCCAGCTACTCTGGGCAGTTTACAAATGGTTAAAAATATTTAAAAACAAAGAAACAGCACAAAAATCACAATGACAACATAAAGCAAAACGAACAAAGATGGCAGAGGAAGCAAACCCTGATAGGAACAAAGGAAAAAAAAAGAAAAGATCTTCAGTCAACTTCACCAAACACCTGGGCAAGGACCTATGTCTTCATAGCCCTTCAAAACACCAATAAGGTGGGGCCTGTTTGAATCTCAGAGGGAATTCCCAGTCCAGAGGGCAGGTACTGCTACAAACAAGGCGTGCTTCCAGGATTCAGCCAACCAGATAGTATTGTTTAATCAAAGGAATCCCGCCACATCAAACCAGCTGGGCAGATGCTTTGGCCAGTAACCAGGCAAGTTATATGATGTCGTGTAAGGCATTATAAATGGTAACCAGCATTTTGAATCACACGAGGAAACAAACTGGCAACCAGTACAGCTTGCAAAGCTGCTTGCAAAGCAGAGGTGTTACATGGGCATACCAAGGTATGCTCATCGTTGCCTGCCCTGCAGTTCTCGACCAGCTGAAGCTTTTGGGTGGTTTTCAAGGGCAGCTCTATGTATAGCACATTAAGCGATTAAGCTGTGAGCTGGCCATGGCAGGAACTGCACAGCCTTCAGGCACTGGAACACAACCTCAACAGCCTCACTTGGTTAGCCTGGCATCAAAAGATATAAAGATACGATGATCATAAGCCTCAAACTGGCAGATGTCCTCATCCAGCAGTTTCATGAAGATGTTAAAAAGGAGGGGAGAGAAATTAGCCTGCAACACAAATGAGGGGTCTAGGGAATAATCTCTACCCATCATCCAACACTGACTGGAACCTGGCCGAGAAAGGAAGAGAACCATTGTAAAAAGGGTCCCAATCCTCAAGCCACAAAGCCAGCTCAGAAGACACCATGGCTGACACTACAAGAGCCACTAAAACATCAAGGAGCACAAGAATGGATGCACCACTGCCATCCCAGCTCCATCACATCTACAAGCATGATCAAAGTGGTGTCAGTACTAAATCACAGCCTGAAACCTGACTGAAACAGATCTATATCCAGAGTTCTCATTGGCTATGGAACAGCCACCTTTTCAACAACCTATCCCAGAAACAGAAAGTTGGAGGTTGGTCAACAGTTATCAGAGACCATTGGGTCCAAGGACAGCCTCCACACCAATAACTCTTTAGAGGCTGGGAGCAACACAGCCTCTGTCAAAGAGGCTGACACTTTACCAACGGACCCAATCGCAGGTCACCAATTTTACTGTTATCACAACAAGGTTTTCTTTGTTTAATATTAGAGTTTTCTAGAGGGAAGGCTCAGAATTAATCTTAAAATCCTCCCAAATGCTTTCATCCCATAACATGTGCTTGCAGAGACTTTAAGGATAACATAAAGTACTTTCTCTCTCACACAAACACAATGAAAGAAAATAAACACCACCACCACCATCTCAACTAATTATGTTTCTCACCTCATTCTTTCCTGTTCTCGCCTTTGCCTCTCCTTTTCCTTTTCTGCTTGTTCAGCCTGAGCTTTCAAGGCTTTCTCACGCTCCTCCTTTTCCCGGGCGGCCCTCTTGAAGTGCTCAAAGCTATCACTGCTGGATTTTACTGTTGAAGATGGTGTGGTGGGATGTTTCTGCACTAAACTTGCCCAAGATCCCATATTTTTTATTTTCAAATCCTGTGGAGTAAAGAAGTGCAGGATTAGTAATTAACCTGTAACATGGTGTAATTGGCGCACATGAAAAATCAGAATATCCCCTTGCCTTCAAGTAAGAGATAAAAGTAATTTAGCTGGTAGTCCCAAAGATGTTTTTTCAATGGCTGAGAATCTCCATAGAAATTTAGCTTGTAGTTTACAGACAAAACCCCTCCAAGCTAACCTAGGCTGGAACCAACTAATTACAAATACCCATTTCTGAGGCAGACAAAAAAGGAGCTTGAATGCCAGTGTATTGTACTGGATGCCTTTTGCATCAAAAATTGTGCTGCAGAGTTAAATTATTGGGAATATATTCAGTACAGACAATCCTAGCATGTACAATGTTTTGTACATTAAAGGCTAAACTAAAGTTGTACATGAATATAAGCACGGAAAACAATATTCCCTGATTTCCCCAACTATTAAAATGGCAATTTTTGAGACAGTATTTAGAAAACAAAAGATAAAAGTCAAATTGAAGCAAACATTTTGTTAGCTGACCCTCAAATATATCTTGGAATTAATCTGTTATAAAATTGCATTTTAAGCAATGCATAATGAATGAAGTCAATGAAAAGAAAACCAACTGCTACTATTGTGTACTGTTCTACACCCAACTGATTGCAGTTAATCAACAGGTAGATAAATAGTAAGTGTAACCTATAATTCAGGAAATTAAAAGCAACGTGGGCTGGTAAAATGAGGACCCAGATTGTTGGGGCGATATTCTGACTGTGTAAGTTGCTTAGAGAGAGTTGTAAAGCTGTATATAAGCTTAAGTGCTATTGCTAATATTTCTATATAAACACTTCAGACAATAACATCCTTCTTTGTTAGGATGCAGAATTATCATAGTTCAATTAAAGATTTGATATTGATCACTAGACTTCTAAAGGCACACTAGAAATTTAGAAAATATTAAAGATGCTATGGGGGTTCATGTAACACAAAGTGGACAAATCTTATCAGCCATTTCTGCTTTCTTCCTATCAAAGAAAACAATATATAATTCAGTTACCTTTTTAGGTGCTACTGGTGTTTTTGGTTCCTGTTTCTGTCTCTCTTTGTCCTGGACGCCTGGTGGTGCATTTTGTTCTGAAGGTCTTATAACAGGCCGCCCACTGTCCACTGTCTTAATTTCTGTTCCTGAAAAAAAGAACTGCAACTGTAATAACCTTTTGTCTGGTCAGTGTTATGAAAAAAACATCCTGAAAATGAAGAATTGGGCTGTCCCCCCCCCGCTTAATGTAAACTAAATCAGAACAAAACACATGGAGTTATTAGACAAAGTGATAAATCACTCACGTTGTTGGATATGTACAGGTGGCTTGATGCTTTCGGGGTGTTTGGTAGGGTCTTGCCGCAAGGCAGGGCTAAAGGTCTCATTTCGAATGACTGGGGATTGCATCTTCTCCTCTTTGACCATAGGCTGCGACTGAACTACGGAAGCTGCTCTCAGTTCCTGCCAAAGAAAGACAAACAAACAAAAGCCCATAATAATAATGCCTTTTCATAGCTTTCCCTGTATTGTCTAAGCCTCCCCACCAATAAAAGTTCTTGAAGAAATCTGCTTTCCAATGGATGCCGGAAAAAATGTTTACGGAAACAAACATCTGAATAAACGTTTGTTTATAAGATGCCGTTACCTGCTTTTTTGGCTGAACGTTTGATTGCGGTGGAGACTGGTGCGGCAACCCCTGGAACGATGGCATCTGAGGGGAATGCATCATGAGAGGGGAAGGTGCTTCTCTCAAGTGGCCTGGAATAAGTCAGCACCAAGGTTTTCAGAAAATAATAATAATATAAAAACTCTGGAAAATGCACTTATGATATTCAGCTGACAACTTGGAGAGAAAGAGTTATCTGAGATTTGCTCATTGAAACACCTATTTACGCTCAGTGCTTTTCATTTGCAGAGCTGTAAATGAGGAAATGTCAGTTTAACAGTAATTTGAAGAAGAGTGGTACAAAAGTGACTATAATAGAAGGCAAGGTCAAAAAGGTTATAGTCACTTCTTGAACAGTACAAATTCCATTCAAGATATTCATGCGTGGAATAAAAACGGGGCTATTTTGTGGAAGCCCTGGGCTAAAAGTCTAGCGGTCCAGGCAGTTGACTGGGAAGGAGTCAGAGAAAGTGGGAGCAAACTGACAACACAGACAGTAGAGGCTGGGGTACAGCAAAAGGAACTGGGAAAATCAGGGATGGCCTGAGCTGGGATGGAATATGCCAGGCTGGGAACCACAATTTACTGCAAAGATTATTGCAGTAAGGAACAAATACACAGGACAGTACATCAACAGTGGTAGGAAGGGAGGGAAGACCCGGAAAGGTCAGGGTGGGGAGAATCCATTGCACTGAGACATTAAGCAGTGGATCAGAAGTGAAGGAAAGGGAAGGTGCTAGGAAGATCAGGGATGGTTAGACTGGGCTAGTGGAGACAGCAGGGACCAAAGACAAGCAAGGGAAGGGAAATATCACGTGCAGGTCACAGAAGTGGAACGTACCCAAAAAGGGAGCTCCTTAAGAGGAGAAAGAATGCACACCAGAATTTTCTACTTGTCAAACAAAACCATTCTAAGATTTCTTTAGATTTGGCTTCATCTGAAACTTAGAAGAATTTAGAAGTTCTGGGACTTATCTCTGCCAAAATGTACCTGACCCAAAAAGATTAAGCAGAAATTTCATACACTAAAGACCTGAGAAAAAAATAAAACATTTTACATGTATATCCACTATTCCACTTGAATATTAAAAACAAACAAACAATAAGAGTTGTTTGACAATGGGACCAATTACTCAAAGCTGTGGTAAAGTCTCTTTTATCCAAGATGTTTAGCAGATACTGGATCACTCTGAACTGGACCACAGAACGAGGGACAGACTTAGTAGCCTCAACAGCCCCTTACAGCAACTTAATTCTGTAATACCACTGAACAGGCAATTGAAGAGGCAAAAAGCATAATTTGCTTATACCTTTTACAAGTAGCTTTTCCAAATAAAGTGAGTCCACAAAGAGGGACAAGGCACCGAAATGAAATCTAAAAATATAAGCCACTAAAGAGTATTCTATTGCTCTACAAACATAGTTGGATATACATCTGCCATTTTTGGAATTTATAAAGCAAGGCCAAGTGAAGGATAGGGGAGAAACAAATGAAGGATGTTCACTGGACAACGAACACCAAGCATATTTTTTCTCTTCAGGGATTTAGCTGAATGCATGCAAAGCCAGAACAGAGAAGAGAATGGGAGGAAAAGCCATCCTGTGTTTTCTGTCTCCAAACTTCCACATATTCAAGTGAAGGTCTGAACCAAAAATAATGCTGCTCTGGCTTGAATACAAATGCAACTTCGTGCACACTGTACATCTGTTATTTTGGACTCTGGATTGCATGTTGAACTCCACTTCTATGATCTTACGGAGCTTATGGAGAGGTAGAAAATAAAAGTGTATGTTAGCAAAATTTCACGTTTTTGGTTAACGTGAAAACATTGTAGAAAATAATATATTGAAAGCCATGGCTTCAGCAAGTTTTTAGGTTTCGTATTTTATGCAACCAACCATCTTGAATATGGAAGTGGAATATCAACTGAATAAGCAAACAAACAAACAAACAGATGATCTTAAGAGAAAAGGGAATAATTCTTGTCAGAAAAAAACAGGTTCCTTTCACTTACTTTACTCCATTTCCTCTTTACAGGACTCTTTTAAAGGCAACAAGCAATTTCCCACAAGTTTTAAATCACCGTTGTGACTTCCATTCACCTGTCCAGATGGTAAGCACCTAACAACCCCTCCATTCAGCCGCCACGCTTCGTGCTCAAACCACTCACCTGCTGAGTAGGGGTCTGGCTTGTGATGTCTTGGTGGAGAGTGGTGCTGGATGACTTGCTGGGGTTTTGACGATTGCTGTGGGGCTTGAGGCTGCTGAGGGGGCAGATGTGGCTGGGGCGGTGGTGGAGGCTGTGGAATATGGGGTGGAAATTGCATGGACTGCATATGTACTGGCCTCTGCTGTGACGGATGTGGTAACTGTTGCCCGGGAGGGTGAGGAGGAGGTTGCAGGGAGGGCTGAGGCTGCGACTGCACTTTCACTGAAGGGAGGAGAGAAGTCTGTGGCTGCGCCTTCTGCAACTGCTGCAAGTAGAGCTGCATCTGACTATTGCTCAGCGGCAGGTTGTGGTGAGGAGCAGGAGGCTCTTCGTCCTCCAGAAGCACCTGGGGAGGCTGGGGGAGGGGGGGCTGGGGAAGCAGAGGCTGCTGGTTAAGAGCCGGTGACACAGCCGGAGGCCGAGGAGGTTTGGGGGGGAGTGCTGCGGCTCGATTACTGGGTCTTGAGGGTTGCTGAGGCAGAGCATTGTGCAAAGCTGAGGAGAAAACAGTAATGTTACATTAAATATTGTGCAACAGGACCCGTGAGATCATCATCATCATTAATTTATTTTTATTTGTTCCTCAGCTAAAACTACGATTGCATTATTCTTATTCCACTCCATTATTCTTATTATACTCTTATTCCAGGAGTCAAGGCAAAATCTGTACAAGCAGCTGAGAACTAGATAACTCATTTTGGAGTAAAACTGTAGGACATGTTATAAACTATTTCAAAGAAGGACTCCCCCCCCCATCCCTAACTACTCCCTTCATACTACTTTTCTACCTGAGTACATTTAACATAAGGTGACATTAAATAGATGTTATTCCCCATTTGGAATAATGCCGTCCATTCTATCATCTCAAAATTTTGTCTTTGCTCCACCGATCGAATTACAATCAGAGGAGTGATACCCTTCATAACATCAATTATGATTGTAAAACATGCAAGCCTGGATAGCAAATCCCACCCTTTCTATCTTGTCTCTGTTTATACATGCTGGTGCTCATTTACTGCAAAGCTCCACTGGGAAAGAATGATGTAAGAAGAGGTGGATTGCTAGTTCTCACAAATTCATCATACAGGTTCTAATGCACCTAAAAATGGTTTACCTGGAGGGGACACTACTGCATGTTGATTTAAGTGAGGAGGAGTGCTGTGCTCAGGCTGCTGGGGGAGATGAGGTGGCATCTCAGGTGGGGGAAGGTGCAGAATAGGCTGAGTGAAATGTGAAATAGTGTCAAACATGTTCCCTGGGAGTGGATGCTCCATAACTGGGATCTGCGTCGGAACAAAAGCTGGAGGAGAAGACTTGATTGTGGTGGCTGCTTGCTGAGGGACAGATGGAGGTGGTGGTGGTGGTAACTGCGGTGCTTGCACCTGCTGCTGTTGCTGCTGCACCTGTGGATGGTGATGATGATGATGCTGCAAGAAAAAAGCCAGTCCTACAATCAGTGCAAAGCAGTTTTGGAATGAGCCATTTTTTGCACAGCAAATTAATAGTGAAAAAAGGGTTTTTTCCTTTTAATTTCTCCCTTTCACCAAGGGCTCTTTTCTATATATTTCTTCAACCTATGTGGGTTTTGCAAATATGAATACTTAACTAATTCTTTGCAATAAGAGAAAATGAACTGGATGGGGACCGAAGATCCACTAGAAAATCATGTAAAACCAATATATATTTATACACAATATACAACCCCTGTATATTTTGTATACATTTAGGGGGGAACATCCAGGTCCATATATAAATGATAGTATAAGTTTAATGTTGAACCAACTTGACAATCAATACAAGTTTCAGCAGTTGGAAGCAACAAAACAATGGATGGATTCTGATGTGAAAGGCAAGACACGTGTATTAATTAAACATTTAACTTCTTGTATTGTACACTGGAGATTGACAAAGGCCACTCTTTTGAAGACAACAAAGTCCACATTTTGGACAGAGGTTTGAAAGAAGGGTCAAAGAAGCCATCTATCTCAAAATTGAACAGCCCTCTCTCAACAGAGGGGGAGGGATCCGCCATCATCTATCTCCAGTCTACAACAGTCCTTTCAACAGTTCCAAGAAGGCTCCACACCTATTTGCACTACTCAGGTGACCCTGACAACACAGATAAGATTCCAGGTAGCACTAATGACTTGCTAACAGATTGCAAATGACCAGCTGTCTGCAAGGAGTATAAATCTTTCCATTCCCCACCATCCAGTCAGAGCTGAAGAAGCTTCTTGGGTGAAAAATGAAGCGTATTCAAAGAAAAACAAGTAAGTTCAGTTGCCTCTTGAAAAAGCATCTTTGGGATAAAATGGAACACCACTTGTACACTATTGGCACTAATCAAATGACCATCAGTCAATTGCAGATAGCAGCTTTACTTCTGTGACAATAGCTTTAACACTATCAAATGGCAACCTCTGCCTATCCTGGATCCTCAGGAATGATTCAATAGATAGCCAGAAATGCCAAATCCAGTTTAAACATCTGACTGTGTGAGCAGCCTAGTACACCAACTGACTCTCAACTCTAGACTGCTTAGAACAAGCAGAAGTACAGCTAAATCAATAAAAATAAAAGACGGCAAGAGTGATGAAGGACGGTGTCTCAGTCTCCTTTGCCACAAAGGCCTTGTGAAGATCCAGGTAGGTCTTCCAAATGGCGGAAGTAACAACTTTAAAAAAACCCAACGATATTCCCTTTATCTATTCTTCTGCTAACTCAGAATTGGAAGTTTAGTTCCAACAGTAAGCAAATGCTTGCCTGTGACCATGTCTAAGAGCAGAAATAATCAAAAGTTTTAGAACCAAAGTCCTGGATATAACGGAGGTACAATCTATTCCTAATGCAAGGAAGCCTAAATAATTAAAGTGAATGCAGCTCTTCCTTTTCTTTTCAGTAGGGCCTAAAAACAATTTGTTTAAAAACAAATTTGTGGAATGCCGAACAAAGGATTATCATTAATCAACGTTAATTTACCCCTTCAAAAACGTACCTTCTTTTGTTCTCGACCAGGATGTCCTTTTTTCTTAATTTTGGGGGGCATTTCTGTGGGAAAAGAACAATAAACGATTACTGCATGGCAATGCTTTTGACCATGAATCATTTTATGATTAAGCCACTGAAATCCAAAGGCACAGCCCTGATACTTCTAGCTTACACTGAACATTTGAATCTATTTGCTTACTTATTATACAGAATAAAATATTTTTACAATGAACTTTATTAATTAGTGTAAGTTGTTGAGGCTAAGCCTCAATAATTCATCTCCCAGCATACCTTTCATTGTGTCTACCTTCCATGTAATTTTAAAGGCAGTAAACAAAGAAAAATGATGTTTTGCATTTAATGGGTAACACCTGGAATAGCCTATAGGAATTTACTACATTATTTGCTCAAGTTTGTGTTGCACATAAATCACCCAAGGTATTTTCACACACAAAAAATTACATTTTACTTTCATGATTTTGGCTGCTTTTTGATATTTAAGTTTATATCAAAAATGTATTTTTCCCCTTTGGGGGAAAATTAGTAAGCTGAGGTAACTCAACTGTTACCTATTTCTGGAAGGATAGTTAGGACTGTTCTGCTTATGTTCTTAAGTAGACATGAATGTGTCTGAAAAAGTTGTACTATATATGCCTTTTCTTCACCAGAAAATTTTATACAACTCTATTATAAAATGTTAAGAAAAACGTGGTCTAATAAAAGATAGCAGTAATACTTGAAAATTCATTATGAAGACAAGTTTCTTGTGAGAGGAGAAAAGCAAAATTTCCATCTCTACTCTCACAAACTAAAGACAGTAAATATAGCAAAACATTTTATTTATACAGTTTATTTTAACATGTGAAACAGCAGTCACTCTTTTTTTTACAAACAGAAAGCATTAAGCATTATTTCAGATTTTATCAATTTTTTAAAAAAAGTATAGAATGGCTGATTATATGAAAAAATATACCATTAAGACTTATTGGGGGGGCACTAAGTCAGCAGCATGCCAAGACTAACAGATTCTTAATCTATTGTTACAGATTTGCTTCACTACAGAAAATTCACAATTATCCCCTTTATTCCTTTTTCATATCCTTGCAATTTATACAGATGCTAAAAATTTTACTATTTGTCAAATCTTTACTGTGTTATATTTAGAGAACTTCTGTTAAGATGCTTTTTATATATGTGCAATACAATGTGAAAAGCTACCACTGAGACAATTTACCCAGGAGGCAATAGCTGTGCACTGTGAGCCACAAGTAAAATTGAACAAAAGAATGGTAGCCAGTCAACACTGAAAACCTGAAACTGTCACTAATTCTAACCAGGCATCTTTTAAAAAAGTAATACTTGCACTATTTGCTAAATTAGAAAATATGCCCAATACACATTAAACATTAACGCTTTGACATACTAACACTATGAACATTAAGAAAATGTTAAGTTATACATTTTGTTGGAACAGATAGTATATATTAAAAACATAGACATATGAATATGAGCAGCCTCTGCAAAATACATGCTTTGCTGGGGTTATACTGTTCATCCAAATCTAAGTGCTATACCAAAGAGATATACTGCAATCCCATTTTATGTAAGAGGACAAAGAGGAATAAAAATATAGAATAATGATTACGGTTGAGATACCAAAATATTGAATCTATATTTGCATGGATGAGTAGCTTTATTGTTGTGTCTGGCAAGATAAAGCACCCCAATTAGTTCATATAAACAAAATTGTTAAAAAAAACTTGCCAAGAACTTTAAACTCACAAGACTCTTTGACTTATAATTTGAAGATCGAGACTTTCAGAATCTAGTTCATGACATATTTAGTACTTAACATTATCAAATCTAAGTTAATTTTCCATCTGAAAATAAAACTCTACTCTAAGAATAATGCTTCTAACAGTTTAATTATGAGATGATTTCTAAATTAATAATTACTATGTTAAAAAGAAAGCCTAACTTAAAAATAATAGATGCTAATGTTCAATTGTATTGGGCAGACAAAATTAGGAAAAGCCTGATGATGAAAAGCAAAAGGCTGATTCCCAATTTCTTCACAGAAATAAAAATCCAACAAGTTTTCTTGCAATAAACATGGAGATGGTTTGCTGCTGTCTTCTTCCAAGTATTTTAAACGCCCTGCCAATTTTTTTTAAAAAATCCTGATCTAAGTTATAACCCTGTGATTCCTCAGAAGTCTCCTATCAAAATACTTACTGTGAGCCCCACATGGAAGTAACTTTAGGGCAGTGGTTCTCAACCTTTTTAATGCTGCGACCCCCAACCAGTCGTAAGTCGAGGACTACTCAACCAGTCATAAGTCGAGGACTACTCAACTGGTGCAGCACCGTTTGCAGAATGGGACTTTTGGCGGGCTCAGCAGGGCAGAGACAGCCTGGACAATTCCTATTGGCTTTTGAAAGCCAATAGAATTAGACTCTATTCAAGAGAGTCTATTCTATTGGCTTTCAAAAGCCAATAGAATAAAAGGGAGTAGCACAGCTAAGGAAAAGGGGGAAAAAATGGCGGACTGCATTGTTTGGCGACCCCCGTGAAATGGCCGTTCGACCCCAAATGGGGTCCCGACCCACAGGTTGAGAACCACTGCTTTAGGGGATAAACAAGATTGGATGTGTGCTGCCATCTCCTGAGATACTAGGCGTAGATGTAAATGTTTAGCTTAAAATAAGAAAACATTATTGTAGGGCATTTCCAAGCTCAGTTTAGTTCAGCAGTATGTCTTCCCTTGAAAAATCACTGTGCTGTGGTTAAATCATCAGAGTCTATGCCAATGTCTTCATAAATGGGAAGCTTTTAATAGTATATACTTGTATTAATTTCAGTAATATACTTTACTGTTTTTCCTTTAGGAGCTTCAAGAGGAAATATAGGGGATAGTAACTGCATTTTACAATAGGGTGCTATACTTTATATATTTATGTATTACTTGTTAGCATTTCAGGTTTACTGTGCATTCTCAATTGGCTGACAAAAATAACAAAATAGTTAAACCTCAGTAAAAACACACAATAATATAGTCAAGATACATTAGTCCTGCATAAAACTTCTAGACAATAATAAATTTGGGATCATATATGATGGTACCTTGGTACTCAACTGCTTTGAAACTCATTGAATTTATACTCAAAGCATTTTGACATGAGCATTTTGTCCTGGTACTCACCGTTTGTTTGGTACTCAATGCACAAGCTAGAACTTGACAGTCTCGGCTGCCTTGTAACTCACTAAATTATTCCTTATGGAAAAACATTTATTTGCTACTTGTTTTTTGTACTCATCACAACTTTCAGAACCAGTTAAGGATGAGTACTGAGGTACCAATGTATATTGGTTGAACTAAGAATGTAGTTCAGGGTGGAGACAGTTGTTTGGTTTAAAAAAATTGCATTAAAACTTTAAACCAAAGTAATATATTTTAAAGCTAGATATAGCTGTTCTATAGGAAATTCATTCTAATTGGACTGCACTATATTATTTTTGTGATTGTGTAACAAAAGAACTTTTGTACAAAAGGTACAAAAAATATTTTATAGAAGTTAACTTTGGTAGAGGCAAATCAAATGACTACTTTTTAATTCAAACAAAGCATTTTCTTTCTTCTCCTTCCCCTCCTCCAGTTGCACCCAATGTGCATGTTCTTATTTGCTTTAGACGATCCATCCTGTAATCTTCTACAGAAGATTTGGAGAAGGGATTAATTTCCCCAGCAGACAAATACCGCTGGATTTAATTCTTAAAATATTTCTGGCATCATTTGATTATAACTCATTTCTTGTAATGTGTGGTCATGCACTGCCTGAAGTATTTCTCTTCTATCCAAAATATATTCCCTCGAAGAATGCAACGTAAGCCAGCATTTCACATTTTTAATGTAATCTAAATTACACTAAGTTTATTTGTAGCAATCTAATAAAACTATACACAACATCCTAAATTGTTCTTCATTACAGGATCATGAAGCAACACTGCCTAAACATATTTGAAATTAAGGAGTAGGCCAAAACTGAAGTGTGTATTTTGTTTTAATTGTCTCTGTAGAAATCTTACTAAAATACAGGTAGTCCTCAACTTATGACCAAAATTGAGCTCAAAATTTCCGCTGATAAGCAAGAAGGATGTTAAGTGAGTTTTGTTCCATTTTATGACTTTTCTTCCCACAATTGTTAAAAGAATCGCTGTGGTTATTAAGTGGATCTGACTTTCCCATTGACTTTGCTTGTCAGAAGGAACACTGCAAGTGTCATAAATACATGCCAGTTGCTAAGCACCCAAATTTTGATCACATGACCTTGGGGAATGCTACAATGGTAGTAAGAGTGAAAAGGGGTTTTAAATCGCTTTTTTTCAGTGCCATTGTAACTTCAAATAGTTACTAAATGAATGGTTGTAAGTTGAGGAGTACCTCTACCACAGTAGTTTAGACAAAGTAGTAACGAACATTTCAGAAATCTTAAAATCTGCTTAATCTCAGCTTTAAAGTAATTCTTAATTAACATTATTGAATACCTCTCACTAAGTGATTCAAGAATCTCATGTTTGCCAGACTTTAAGAACCCATTTTTAAATGGGTTGGCCTGAAAGTAGTGTATAGCTGCTTCTGTTTATATAATTGAATCCTTCTACCAGCTGCCTAACTATTACTCATAAGGCACCTACCAAGACTGAAGATCTTTCGGAAATGCCTTTCCAGGTGGCATAAAAATAGTCCTCCCTGGACAGTCTGTGCAGAAGTACTCTCTACACATAAACAGGGAGGATGATCCAAGCCTTGTTTTTCCTGCACACTTCAAACAAGGAAAATAAAATTTTGAATTCCTATTTGGTAATCACACAATAGAATATTTATGATGTGATGTTTAAAAAGTTTATTTCCCTGCTGAACTACTAAAGAAACTAGTGTCTTTTTTTTTAAAAAAAGGGAGGACATGAATATTCATTTTCAAATGTCAAAATTAAGTGTTATTACAATGTTAATTATCATAGAAAAAGTAGGTACATTTTTTCCAGCAAAAATAAATTCTTTATTTTTATTATTCAAACAAAAATATAGTAACTGTACAATGACAGCAGATACTCAATTCATGATTAATGCATTTTGAACAGTCAAGGGAAAGAGGAATTACATCTTTACTTAAACATGCAATTTATACATTCCAATCAAAAAAGGTCAATTTTTATCCCATCCCTTAATAAAAAATTAAAAACAAATGGTAGGAACAAATGCAAATGGAGAAAAAAATTAACAATATTAATAAAGACATTTATTTTAAATCCCCAAAATACATATTTTTGTTTGTAAATAACCTTCTGAAGTAAACTATATTTTTTATGACGGATTCAGAGTATCAATATCTGGGTTTTTGAATGACTAATTTGTTTGGGAGTTCTGTGTTTCCTTGAAACTGGAAGAATATAGTTACTGCTCTTTCTAATCTCAAAATTTATTATTAGTAGATATGTAACTCACTAAACCCCTGAAAATTGGGATAAGATCAATTCATATATTATTCCTTGTCACTGACTGTCGAGCTTACTGTATAATTCTGCTCTGAGCCATCATTAAATATGGAACTTAATATTCAGATTTCTCTTACACGTTTATTTGGGTGTATAGAAAAAGGGCAGCCACATTCTTCCATAATGAGTATTGATGTATATCACAGATTCATTTTAAGGAACAGTTATAAAGTTGTATTGTAGCATGAAAACTCATTGTGGTTTTTTTTAAAAAAAATACCTGTTTAGAAATATATTTAATGCTATACCAAAATTTTGTAGATAATTCACTAAGTGCTTCTAACATTTCTAACAATATAACATTCTAACCACAGCTATCTTTATGTGATTTTCCACAATTATTGGCATATCCTGGTAGCAATGTTATTTTCCAATGTAACTTTTCTTTATCTTTCATGTCTGATTACTGAGTTTACTGCTTTTAAACTTGGAAGGAATTTTTGTTAAAACAGTTTTCCCATATAACAATAAAAGCAGCTTTTATATATAGCAATAAAGTTACACACACACACACACACACACACACACACACACACAAAGGGAAGGGGGGGCTAAAATTTCTGCAAAAGTCTCCATTGGTCTGGATAATTCTTAATCAGGATAAAGGTTTAGTCTATTTTTTCCCCTTAGGTCAGAAGTAATTAATATGTAATAATATAAATTCCGATATAGATACAGTAAACAAAAGAGTAACAGATTAAGCACTAAATTATGTCAGATAAAAGACATGCATTTTATATACATCAGAAGCGAGTTGCTAAGATCCTTTTTTAAAATATACAGTTTGTTCCTCATACATTAAAGCAAAGGCAACATTTGGTAGTGCACATTGTAATAGGCTGCCTAGCCCTGTGCAAAAAGCCAGCCAGCTCTTGGATCTCTAGTCATTATTTAAAATTTCACAGTTGAATCATATTTCAATGAAAATGTTCCTCAGTGAATGCAATGTACTAAGTTATGATACAGATTTCAGGAGTAAAAGAGAATTTGAGAAAAACCACCATAGCTTTTCAAAAAAGCCTAAGTTCCATCCAAACAAAAATAGGAGCTAGTTATAGTCAAGGCCAGGACGTGAACTTTCTTCTTCATGATGGGAGATTATGCAAGAATATAAACCACAATGCAGTAAAGTACAGCCTCATTTACTCATCTGACATTGTATATACGAGTTCACAACTGATTCTTCTCCTTACTAAGTCACGATAAATTGCAGTCTGAAAAAGCTGTGAAAGACTTATAGTTACCCGCTTCTGGTGCAATCTATATTCCACGCAAATCAAAGGTAAAAAAAATCTTAGCTCCTATAGGTAGTCATCGACTTTAGGATCAATTGGGACCAGAATTTTGGTTGCTAAGCAATGCCGTTGCAAAGCACAATGTTGCATGACTGCATTACTTAGCGACGGCAATCCTGACGGTCCCAGTTTCTATCCTAACTCCAGATGTGCAGGTCGTTAAGTGAGAAGTGGAGGGAGTCCAAGGGAAGGAATTTGGAGGCTGCCTACATGAGCTCAGGAAAGCTGGGACACACACACGCAGGTGTACAAATGCAGGGAGGCCAGGAAAAGAATATGCTGTAGCTTCTTGGAGCATTACGGTTCCAGGGTTTCAAGAAACCCCTGAGCTGCAACAAAACTACAGCTGCCATTGGAAACCTCAGCTGCCTCAGCCTGGCCCAACAGCACAGCACGCAGGGGCTTCTTGGCACGCTGCAGCTCTGGGGCTGGGCTTTGTGCTGCGGCTCAGGGGCTTTTCTTGTTGGCCCAGAGTTGTGGCGCTTCAAGAAGCCTCTTTCTGCCAAGCTGCTGGACCAGGCCTGTAGCTCTGGGGCTGAAAGAACCCCTGAGCCATAGTGCAAAGCCCAACCCCAGCCCTGCCCAGCAGCATGGCGTAAAGGGGCTTCTTGGCGCACCATATGTCTGGCACACTGAGAAGCCCCTAAAAACCATGCTGTTGAGCCGGAAGCTGGATTCTGGGTTGAAAGGAGCTCTGAGCCTCAGCGTAGTGTAAAACCCTTCACACAAACAGCTCAGCCCTATCCCAACACAAAGGGACTTCTTGGTGTGCCATGGCTCTGGGGCTGCGAGAAGCCTGGGTGCAGCGTGAAGTCCAGTCCTAGCGTGACCCACTTCTGGCCACCCTGGGAAGCCACAGCTGCAGCTGTCCTAGCTGCCACGTGACATTCCATGGCTCCTGCTCCCCTGCACTCTGCTGCCCCACCTGACCTTTCTTCAGCTGCTGATGAGGCGTTCCCAGCAGCTGCTGGTCACGTGAGGCCATTTTCCACAAGTTTGACAAGGAGAGCATTGTGCACAAATTGGGGAAGAAAGTCTCATGTGGTCAGCAGCTGCCTTGCAAAGGGTCAGGCTGGGCAGGCTTGACCAGCAAGGGAAGGCAGGTGGTGAAGGTCAGCTAGGGCTACAGAAGCTGCATAATGCAGAGAGCCAAAAGGACATAGATGGGGTGGGAGGTAGGGAGATAGGCGGCTGAAGAGAACTTAAACAATCCTGCAGGCGTAAGTGTGCACAGGCTGCCAAATGCCTGAATTTGGATGACAACAGTGGCATTGCTGTTTGGGAACCAGTCGTAAGTCCCTTCATTCAGCACTTTCATAATTTTGAATGGTCGCTGAACGAATGGTCAAAAGTCAAGGACTAACTATATTCAAGCAGGTATGCAATACAGGTAAATATAAAAGTGCATCATCGTATTATTTAATTAGTCAAACTTCATTATTTAAGTTCTAACTGAATATTACTAATTTAAAATAAAAAAGGTACAGGTAAAGATTGCCCTGTCCAGTCGTATCCGACTCTAGGGTGCAATGCCAAGGGAGTCAGCATTGTCCGAAGACATTTTCCGTGGTATGTATCCAGCATGTCTATATGCTAAAGGTACACGTAATACCATTACCTTCTCATCTCAGTGATATCTATTAATCTACTTGCATTTGCATGTCTGGGCTGTCAGTTTTGCAGCTGACAAGCTCAGAGTCTATAAACCGCTGATAAACAAAACATCTTGTATTCAAACTGGTTCGATTATTTTTGGAGACTTTCAAACTTCAAACAACACCACTTAGTATATTTTTTCAAGCTCAAAACACTCCCAAAATAATTGAAACAACCATTTTGCAACTGAAATCGTGCATTTCAAATTGGAGACAATTTAGACTCAAAACATATTGAACATCCATATATGCAAGATGCACTTTCAATGTTATGTGAAAAAACAGAAATGGATGAACAATTAAATCCTCTTTCTGTTTTATCGCCCGACTATCTAGAGATGTGAAATTGGGCATAGTTTAGTATCTTTTTAAATATTCAATACATGAAGCTACACCTGACACGTCTGATGAAGTACTAAAACATTTTAGAATGAAATTTTATCCAACCCTAGTAGTTTTTACACATTGAAAACATGTAACATGCTTAGATCATGTGTGAAATGATCATTAGTACCCTTATAATAAGAACAGTTAAAACACAGAACAAGAGAAAGATCTCATTAAAAACCAATACTGACATAAGATCAATGTATTTTCAGCTAAGATACTCAAAGTAGCACAAAATTTTATTTAAGCTGCTCTCTCTCTGTAAATACTACCTTCCTCTACATTCCACTTCTAGAATAAACCTTTTTAAGTCACTTTATCAAAATACAATGCATGCTAATCTAGTGAACAAGCATATCAAGCCAATAATTAAAAGTAAGTAAAAAAAAATTTCACATTGATAAAAAACAATAAGAACCTACTTGGAGATACTATAAAAATGCCCTTAAGAATGACACAAACAAGATAAATCAACAGTCTACAGTCATTTATGAAATAAATGAATAAAACTCAATTGCTAAGCAAGGCTTTAAAACAGGGGTCTTCAAACTTGGTCCTTTTATGACTTGTTGACTTCAACTCCCAGAATTCCTCAGCCAGAGTGCCTGGCTGAGGAATTCTGGAAGTTGAAGTCCACAAGTCATAAAAGGGCTAGGTTTGAAGACCCCTGCTTTAAGATCTGATAATAAAGTGAAGAGATAGCCTCCCTTTTTCTAAACAACAACAAAAAGCCCCTATGATAAAAATAAACGCTAGAAGAAAAAGCAAGGCACATCATCATAGCTATCTTTTGTGCCACTAATGAAAAAAAATTGTTTTGGAAGGAAGACAAAATTAAAATGAGATTTTTCATTTTTACCAGTCTATGTAGACCAGTGGTTCTCAACCTTTTTAATGCCGCGACCCCCAACCGGTCGTAAGTCGAGGACTACCCAACCGGTCATAAGTTGAGGACTACCCAACCGGTCGTAAGTCGAGGACTTTCCCTGCCTGGGAGCACCGCACATACGTGGTGCTGCCCCCTGCGCCGGCCAAGGCGTAGCTGACAAGCGGCAGAGACGGAGCAGGCTGACCACCAGCTGGCCCAGCCCAAGGTAGGTAAGGCACCCACCGGGCCCCACGCGCGCCAGCAACCCTCCCTGCGCCCGCCGGCCTCCCACCTCCCACCTCTGGCCTTACATTTTTAGTAGTTGCTCAGCAGAGAGGGGTAGAAACTTCCAGACAACTCGCCTTCGCTGCAGACAACTTGCAGCACCGTTTGCAGAATGGGACTTTTGGCGGGCTCAGCAGGGCAGAGACAGCCTGGACAATTCCTGTTGGCTTTCAAAAGCCAATAGAATAAAAGGGAATAGCACAGCTAAGGAAAAGGGGGAAAAATGGCAGACTGTGTTGTTTGGCGACCCCTGTGAAATGGTCATTCGATCCTAAATGGGGTCCCGACTCACAGGTTGAGAACCGCTGATGTAGACTATGTAAGGATTTGTGTCTCAGGTCTAGTCAAAAGCTGGAAATCTTTGTCTAGTATCAGGGTTTCATCAAGATGACTTCAAAATTTATAAATAACAGAGGTCTAGTGCAGAAACATAAATCAAAGTCAACACTATTAATAAAAATACAAGCAGTACATATTTTTGTTACTCTGCTACATAGAAAACTTCATTACAGAATTGTGATTCTAAAGAACTTGTTTTTGACAAATATGGCAGCTTGAGGAATAAAAAAACATGGAATGATATATATATATGTGAAATTATTTTTAAAATCAAAAATGCCTTTGTAAATTCCTGGACTAACAAGTCCCTATTACTTCTGCCAACAAAATTTTAAAAAGTGTATTTGTATTATTTCCCTTTTATGAACCAACACAAAGCCAACGTAAGTTTTTTTTTACAAGCAATATAAATAAGAAGAAATAAAGCTGCTTACTGCCTTACATGAAATCCCAATATATTATACAAATTAATTTTTTAAAGTAGAAATTGAGCACACTGTACAGCAAAATCCCACCTATTCCACTAATTTCAGATCAATTTCCTTTCATGCAGCTGTTTTTTGTGACATAGTGTATATTGTGCAGGAAAGCAGCCAATTCCTCAACCTTCTGGAGAAGGTTCTCAGACAATGAACAGAAGGAAAAAGAGGTAAAGGAAAAAATGGTTGCTTGAGCAGCCTTCCATTTTAAAAATTCAGACTCAATTAAGTACGTCTATTCAAAAAAACTAGTTTGGTATAATGTTTAAGGCACCAGGCTAGAAACTGGGAGACTGTTGAATTCTAGTCCCACTTTGGGAATGAAGCTACTAAGTCAGTGCCCTTGGGTCAGTCACTCTCACTCAGCACTAGAAAGAAGCAATGGCAAGCCACTTCTGAATATTGCCAAGAAAACTGCAGAGACTTGCGCAGATAGTCACCAAGACTCAAAAACAGACTTGAAGGCACAATCACATTTGGGATAGTAGTTTAATGGATAAAATCTCAACTATTCCTTGAACTGGCCAATGCTTAAAAATGTTGTAGATGCCAAACATCTACAAAATTAATAGAGTGTGCAGAATTTTATGTATTTTAAATACTTATTTATTAAACTGTAAAAACTGTCATCTCTGAGAGGATTAAATAACCCTGCATGATTTTTTTTTGGATCAGGCGAATATCAAACTTTCAATTAAAGAAAATTACACATAGAAGTATAACTCTGTTATTTTACAAACAATGTTTGTATTTTGAATTATGTGAAACCTATAAAACCCCTCATAGTTAATATAAAGATTTTGTCTGGCAATACAAATAATAATTGCCTATTTTCCTCAAAAATCTTATGTTCTCTACGTCATTTTTCTTACATACACACATACACACACACATGCAGGCTTATATCTATTTGTATTTTCTTTCAAACTAGTTTAATGTTCTGTACAAAAAGTGTTATTTTAGGTAATAAATCATTGTTTCTCTTAGCTTGTTAATTTAATTCATTACATATAAAACTGTATTGGCATAAATTATAAAAAAGTTCTGTCAGATTAAATTAATTACAATGTATAATGTAGTTCATATCCATTATATGGCACTTGTTCAACATATTTGATCCAAACTGGAAGATTTCACATACAGATACATACATATTACTTTAAATACAAAAAAACAAAAAATTAAAAGACCAAGCCAGTACTAAAAATACATTTATTTATACAGGAAACAGGTATGGGACTGAGTCTTTAAATAATCTGCGTCTAACCTGTTTCTGAATCTTCACTGTCGGAGGAGCTGGACTCACTGGTGCTCTCAGACTCTGAAGAGGAGAATCCCTTCATTTTAGAGGAACCAGCAATTACATCCACTTTCTCTGCTGCAACAAGGTAATAGCATTGTCACTGGATCAGACAATAATCAGAATCTATTCTTGTGCCATGAAATATTCCTATTAAATATCAGATGTTTGGGTGTCTGCTCATACAGTGGGACTTCATCTTGTTTATTTTCCCCTATCCCAAAAGCTCTTCTTTTTACTAACCAATCTAGAGGGCCCCCAATCTTTCACATATAGGTTACTATGGGATAGGTTACAGAAAAATTCATTCCACTGGCAGATGTAGTCTGTAAGAACACAGAAATAGTCCAAGGAACTATTTTTCACATAAAAGATTTCCACAAATTGATTATGTTTTAATTAGGTTAATGAAACACTGATTTCAGAAGAACAGAAAATATGTTCTGATGCTTCCATTTTCTTGAAAGCACAAGAACAATTCAGTTTGCTATCTTCTGCTTTAGGAAATAAGGGAATAGAATAGGAGTTTGAAAATTTGAAATTCTCAAGTAATTTAGCATTTTCATGCCCCACTATTTTGCAATCTGGCTCTCCCCATTCTGGTCATTAGCTGATCACACATGTCCTTAAACGGAGAACTGGGAAGAGGGCACTTTCTCTGCCCCACTATACTTGGGAAGTCCAGGTCCTCTCCCCATTCCACCATGTCCAGGAAGCTCAGGACTCTCCCCACCTCACCATACCCAGGTCCACTTACCTTCCACCTTTTCTGCGGCAGGCTCCATTCTCACCATTGTCGGAAGACTTCTTCTCCAAACTACACTGTTTGGAGAAGGGGCTTCCAAACTATTACGAGAAAAGATTAGAAAAATATTTCTAGTCTTTAGAACAATGGCATTCGCTAATTTTCCAGCACCCTTCCACGTGCGGAAGAGAACCCTTTTGCCAAGCTGCAGAAATGGATGCTTGGATCTTCAGGATCTGAGTCCCATTTCTGCAGCTCAGCAGAGGGGCTGAGCAATCCACTGTGCATAGAAAGGAGCACCTCTGCCAGGCTGCAGAAATGGTATCAAATCTTCAAGTTCTGAGCAATGTTTCCACAACCTGGCAAACAGAGCGAACTCCATCTGGTAGGCAGCACTTTCAGTCAGCCCCCAGAGACTAATCATCTCAGCAGGCGGCGGTAACTTGCAATCTTCCCTGTTTGTTTCTCAATGACTTTCTGGAGAAGACAGTAGAGAAGATTGCAAATGATAATCGCCTGATTGCAGGACACTTGGCTACCCAACGTAAGGGTGAACAGGTTGCCAAGCATCCAGAGGGCAGTCAGGTGATCATGCAAGGGGGAGAGTGCACATTTTACAATAGCCAGAAGTTCTTTACAGATCATAAAGCAGCCTTTCCAAGGCTGTTCTAACTTTCAACTGTTGTTAAACAACAGTGTTATATGTCAAGAACTACCTGTATGTTGTTCTGGAAAAATTTAATTTATTACTTGCTGGAAAAGGTACAATTTCAAAATGAATGACTCTTGCATAAATTTATCATGTTCTAACATTAGTATATTTTCCATCTCTGCACCATAGAAAATGATTTAGTGTATACTGTTATTTGAAAAAAAATATTCTCAACTTGAAAAATACCTTGAGGTTTCCTTTTTTTCCGTAAACAAGATGTTACATATCGCTCCAGCTCCCTCAAAGTGGATGCCTTTAATGTTTCAAAGTCAATTTCAATCTCATCAGGATTGGAGTTTTTGAGCGAGGGTTCTCTTGATTGGATGATATGGACAACCCGGCCTAATTTTTCACCAGGGAGCTTGTTAATGTCCAGGCTCAATTGTCTTTTTTCTTCATAAGACATTGGCTTACATTTCTCCTCCTCCTCTGACTCATAAACTGGAGGTGGCTTGGCATTCTTCACAGTCACAGGCTCCTTCTTATTACTTTAAAGAACAATTACAAAGCATTATTATACGAAACAAAATGATTCCCTATTTTCATACAAAGAAGTTATTCTAGAATATATTTATTAGAATTGTGTTCTACATTCAAAGAGCCATGGTAATGTCTATTTCAATGAACTACATCTTAGAAATCCAAAGTTTAACTTTCAAAATTAGGTAGCTTTTGACAAGCAATTATAACAGCAATGCAAATCATATAGGAGGCAATCCACATTTAAATATCTTCTGAGCATTGACACAGATATACTTAAGTGGATCAGAAAAGTAGCTGAACTGAAGTTGTAAGGATTATGCCCATTTTTTATCCTTCAAGCCATAGATCCAGAAGGGCCTTTTATGAAATTCCTGTAGATGACTAGGCTAAGCCCAAGGGCGGGGCCAAACAACTAACTAACAAGGCAAATTGCCGCTAGAGTCAACGGAATTCAAGGGGGAAGGGGAGGATGGGGGATGGACTTAGGATCTCTTGTGGGAGTGTAGTGACTTCAAACTGATGGAATTTCCTGACAGTGATAACAATTAATCAGTGGAATGACTTGCCTCCAGAAGTTGTAGGTGCTCCAACACTGGAGGTTTTTAAGAAGAGATTGGACAAACATTTGTGTGAGATGGTATAGGGTCCCCTGCTTGAGCAGGGAGTTGGACTAGAAGACCTCAAAGATCCTTTTCAACTCTGTTATTGTGTTATTCATTTGATCCTGTCCTCAGGCTCAGCCTAGTCATCTCCTATAATTTCCTTCTAAAAACCTCTTACCACCCTACCTATTATCAAACATACAATTTAAAAATACTGGTCTCATCCATACAACTTTGGTGAGATGCTAAAGTACCACCTTTAAATGTTAAATCTTTAATATGAGCTCCATTTTCTAGAAGCACAAAAATGAAGAGAGCTACCTGAATTAGAACAGAATACTTTTCTTATACAATACCCTGCATTTTGTATACTTCAGGCTAAAATAATAGAAATACTTCAGTCTGAAATACATGATCCAATTGTTTCATCACTAGAAATGTACTCTCAGTAGGATCAAAATTATTCACAGGGGATGTACTATCATATTTATCCAATAATACGATCACAGAAGAATAATTTACACTTAAGAGTATTTAGCTTAGGATTTATTTGTAAAGCCAATGTAAAACCTACTTTTGTGTTGTGATGTTCTAACCAATGAATTAGGAGATGGATGGCTCAATGGAAAGGAACAACAACAACAATTTTCCTGCATGTATTTCCATTTCTTAAACTGGCAGACGAAGAATTACATCTAATCTCTTTACAATGAATGAAATGGTCATGAATAAACCCATCCAGATTACAACTTTTAGATACTGGTGTTGCTGAGGTTAAACTAAAACTGAGACTGTAATCCCCAAAGGTATGCAATGGACAATCTTTATTCTGCTAATAACGTTTTGAAGAATGGACTGTCCACTGCAAGGCAACAATATTGTAGAAAAACCTCCTATGACTATAATTTTGCTTCTTGATTGGAGGGTCCCAGGGTTTTTTTTATTATTATTAACAGGTTCTGTGGCCTACAGGAAATTTGAAGAAAAAAAAAACTGTTCTAAAGGACTGCTTGAAATTGGACTCACAGAGAGTAGACAGAACTAGGTATAGCCAGAATCAAGTTATGTAATGAATGACCCTTACAAAGATGAAGCTGCTGTAATGGTTTCTTTTAAAAGTTGTTCTATATGTGCAAAGCACCTCCTTGGGATGCTTTTCACTATTGTAATACATTGTATTGACTAGGGATAGAAGTCTAAACTATCTCTCAAAAAGCAGAATCAGAACTTCTATCTGAAGTGAAGCTATGGGCAGTACTCAGACAGCTTTAAAGGAAGTCCCATTATTCACAAAGAAAGAATGGTCATTTTAAAACTATATTCTAAGCCTTAAGAAATTAAAATATCCAGTTTTGCAAATTTCAATAGTATAAGCAAGGAATATTCAATTCTACAGAGAACTCTTCTTGGAGTTCTATGTAGAATTAGACCTCTAATATTAGAGAACACATTTGCTAAAACCAAAATTGTACTTAGACCTCAGTTAGATGAAAACCAAGAAAGCATGCAGTATATAATTTTGTAACCTTAAAGTTAAATGCATGGCAGAATCCTGATTTAAATTACATTGTTTCTAACCATATAATAGTTACACTTATTATATGGTTAGAAACAGTGGTATGGCAAAATATTCAAACTTGTAAAGTTCTGTGTCCAAAACTCTAGATTTTAATAGCAGTTCCGACTTTACCAAGCATACCAATATTCCAGGAGTGATCCAAGCCTGAAACATTTGCTAAGGTCAGAATAAATGGCTTGTGTTTTAAATCTGAAAAATTTTGCACATCTTGTTTAAAATTATGTGTCTTCTACCAAGAATTTAGATAGACAAAATATAGAAGTTCTGCTATACTTCTGAAAACATCTTCATGATAAAAGCTTTTTTAAAAAGCACATAAAGAGAAAACTAACCTTGAGCTATTGGTATTGCCATTATTCTTCTTAGCCTTCTTAGTTGGTGGATCCTTGGCTTTATTTTTTTTATTTTCTTCTACTTCTTCTTTCTTTTTGTGCTTCTCTTTTTTCTTTTCTTTCTTGTCTTTCTCTTTTTTCTTTGGTTTATTCTGCTGTGGCTGTGACAGGGCAGCCAACTGTTCATGCACTGCTTTAAGCTAAGGAGCAGACACACAGATCAATACAATTTTTAAAAAAAATTGTTTTGTTTTACCCCATCCTATGATGTGATGACCCCACACTCACTTTGGTGTGCAACTAATTGTTTTCCCCTCCCCCCAAACACCTGAGCTATATGTTCCTTAGTGCTGTGCATGCTTCAAAAAATATTTGCTATTGCTTTGGACCCATACCAAGCAGCCAGAGTGTTTCCAGGCCTCTATGCAAGTCTGAAAAAAATTCCATAACTTCAAGTGTTACACAAATGTCCATACTTTAAAGCAGTGCCGTTTATTTCCAGTCAAACACCTGAAAAAAATTTGGGCTGCTTTAAATGCAAACAGGTGCTGTGTTCATGTAAGATCAAAAGCCCCCTTTCCCAAATCATTTTCAAAGAATGCACACCTCTTAATCTGTGTGTGAGTGTGTGCACGCATACATGTGAGAGAAAGGAGAAAAAGTGTAGGATGGCACACACGAGTAGGAATATATTGAAGCAACTGTCAATAATGCTGCTTAATATCAAATGGCAGTAATTTGCTGGCCGTTCCTGAAACAGGAAGCAACAGAGTCAAGCTTCTATGATAGATTGGAAGGCAGGAATTGTTTTGTTCCCAAGAAAACAAAGTATACATATCCATATTATCACCAGTGACTTCAGCTTGTCTTAAGGGCATCGTTATCTTTTCCAGTAGTACTGAATGAGTTATGATACTGAAAGTTTTCCTTAACATTTTAAATGTTGAAGGGAGAGCCTAATGGCTACTATATCACTGGCACAGGCAATAAAGAAACATTTGCTAGTCTAATACTATCTATTGATCTTCTGTCTTGGAATCTCTTTCCTTACCCAATCAAAATTTGATGGATGCAAAAAGGCTCAGGCACAGGCCCAACCAACTCCTCTTGTGATTGTGAGATTCACAGGCAAGCTGGAATTGTTTCATCTGTTGCACAACAATCCCTATCACATTCTCAACCTCAGCAAGGGGAAGATGGCCAGGAATAAAGTTGCAAAGCCAAAGTGCTTGTTGTACTTTTTCCTGCCAGTATGAGGATTCCTGCAGTATATTCTGCAACAGGAAGCTTTGTGAAGGAAAACTAAGGAAAGAAGCTCATAACTAGATGTATGAAACTGTAAGCTAGAGTGGCTTTTGTTTGTCTGTTATTCATATATGTAGTGAAACATTAAAAACTGGAAGGTGTGGGCTAGAACTGTACATATGTAGTAGTTATGGAAAAAAACGAGAACCTGATCCCAGATCCAAAAACTAAAATTAAGGAAGTAACTGGAGAAAAGAGGATACAGTCAGAGTCAAAAGCAGGATACACAAACGTTTTACCTGTTCCTGGAGCTCTGCTAGCCGCTGAGCTCGCTCTTCTTCAGAATCATCTGACGAACTATCGCTGTCAGAAGAACTATCACTGCTGCTGTCACTGGACGATGGTGGGGGCACTTTGGGTTGTGGCTGTACTACTACTGGAGAGGAAGCTGGAATCACAGGTTCTTCGGGTTCATCTGGCATTTTAGCAAACTTCATTTCAAAGACATCCTGGCAAAATACAGTGGGCATATGAATGCTATGCTTATAAAAATATATCCCAGCATTATTCTGAAAAAGTTTTCCTGGTGCCCGCACCAAAAGGAACAAGATATTGGTATCTCCAAACACCGAATCAATTCAGAAAAAAATGTTCCTTGAAGGGATATTATTATCCTAAACATCACCTTTCCTGCAGTTTATCAATCTAGGCACTTTCTGATCAAAATTGGCTTAATCTTGAGGTCCCATTATATAAAGGGATAGGTGAAGGGTATTATCCTATTCATTTGGCCACTTGGGAATGCAAGAGGTATGATAGCAATATAATAACATCAGTGAGGGTGGGATTTCAAGGATTCCAGCAGTTTTATTTGGATAAAATATATTTATTCAAGTTTAATAGATTTTTTTCATGATTATTCCAATTAAAAAATCATGCAAAAGAATGTGAGTGCTTTGCTTCTGCTTTTCATTGGTGTTTGAGGAGAGGAATCAGTAAACAACAAAGTAAGGTACAAACCCTTTACCCCTGACATTTGGAATACATATTTTAAAGATTGAATAGCAAATGAATTGTAATTCCCAAAGATATAAAATATTTTTAAGTTATTCTGAAAATTATTCTACTCTACTTATTAAAAATTGTGCATTTATGCATTTAAAGTAGAACTTGGTTTTAAATGAATGTTTAGTTACCTGTAGTTTCCGTGCCATGGCCACTACCTCATGATCTGGAGGGTTATATTTGTAACAATTGGAAAACATCAATCGGACATCAGCTGAAAATTCCTGAGCATCTCTATAATCCCGGTTTTCCAATTTGGACTAAAGATTAAACAAATAAAGAGCTATAATTATAAATAAATTTTAAATCATTTTAAAATACTTACCATAGGTATTATTTCCTATAAATAGAGCAAAATATTTTGGCATTTCAAAGATAAGATTATCAATTCTCTATAGCAAATACTCTGCATGTTTTCTGAATGTATATAAAAATAAAATTATTTTCAACCCAAATGATATTTAACAAATGACTGGGTATCCCGTTTGTTGATAATCCCATTGATTCCCTGTTTTAGTTCATATATTGCACAAGATTACAAAGAAACAGAAGTATCTACTTTGTTTCATGTTTATGGAGATTCTCAATCATACAGGTCATGGTTGTCCCAAAGGTGTTTTTTCCAAAAGGCAAAGCTCCCAAATACATGGATAAAAGTAAATATTACTTTAATACCAAAAGAAGATTCAGATTTGACTGAGAGACTGAAAAGATACTTAACTGAATTTATACATTCAGACCACAATACTATGAATTACATCCAGGGAAACAAATGGCACTGATATTTCTGGACGCTCAAAAGACATTTGATAATGTTTCCTGGCAATTTATGATTCAGCAATTACAAATAATGGACTTTGGACAGAATTTTGTAAATATGATAAAAATGATATACAATAAACAAATAGCAAAAGTGATTGTAAACGGAGATTACACTGAGAACTTTGAGATAAGGAAAGGAACAAAGGCAAGGATGTTCATTATCTCCATTATTATTTATTTTTACTTTGGAAGTCTTAAACAGAAATATTAGACAAGATATAGAAATCAAAGGATTAGAAATAAAAGCTGAAACATATACATTGCAAGCACTTGCTGATGACTTGGTGTTCATCTTAGAAAAACCTTTGGAGATGATTTCTAAATTACTGGGAAAGACAGAACAGTATGGAGAAATGGCAGGACTGAAAATAAACAAAGAGAAAACTAAAGTAATAGTTAAAAATCTCACAGATAAACAAAATGAAATTGGAAAAAACAGAAAAAAACAGAATTACAGAGGTTAAAGGTTAAATATTTGGGAATACAGTTGACAGCAAGATGTTCAATGATAAAAGAAGACAATTATATAAAATTGTTAAATCAAATAAAACTGGACTTGGAAAAATGGAAAAACTTGCAATTGTCAATATTAGCAAGAATTGCTACAGTGAAAATGAATTTATTACTGAAAATCTTATTTTTATTTCAAACAATACTTATAAAATTGGAGAATTATTTTTTTTTGGTGAAGATTTGAATTCACTAATTTTGAAATTTATTTGGCAAGGAAAAAAAGCTAGAATTAAGATGAAAATGTTACAAGATGCTAAAGGAAACGGGGGATTTGGCCTACCAGAGTGGGTTCTATATTATCAAGCATCTGTATTAACATGGGTAAAAAAATGGATAATTCTTAAAAATAAAAGGTTGTTATATCTGGAGGGACATGATTTACAATTGGGGTGGCACGCTTTTTTATGGTATGGGAAAAATAAAAATATTTTCAAAATCACTATATAAGAAATGGATCGTTAATAATATAGGAAAAAATAAAAAGCAAAATATATTTGAAAATTCCAGGGTGGTTGTCAAATATGGAAGCATTTGCACACTCAAATTTAGTGGACTTTGAAAAAATCTGGACATATAGAGATATTCTAAACTCTGAAGGATATTTAAAATCTAAACAAGATTTCTAGTCTTCATCAACAACTTGGACGAGGGGATAGATGGGGAACTCATCAAATTTGCAGACGACACCAAGCTGCCAGGAATAGCCAACACTCCAGAAGACAGGCTTAGGATACAGGAGGATCTGGACAGACTTGAACACTGGGCGCTATCTAACAAAATGAAATTCAATAGTGAAAAAAGTAAGGTTCTACTTTAGGCAAGAAAAACCAAATGTACAGGTATAGTATAGGGGGTACCTTGCTCAATAGTAGTAACTGTGAGAGGGATCTCGGAGTCCTAGTGGACAAATCATTTAAATATGAGCCAGCAGTGTGCTGCAGTTGCCAAAAAGGCAACAATGTGCTAAGCTGCATTAACAGAGGGATAGAATCAAGATCATGTGAAGTATTAATACGACTTTACATGCCTTGGTACGGCCACACTTGGAATACTGCATCCAGTTTTGGTCACCACGATGTAAAAAAGATGTTGAGACTCGTCAAGCTATTTTCCAAAGTGCCTGAAGGCAGGACAAGAAGCAACGGATGGAAACTAATCAAGGAGAGAAGCAACCTAGAACTAAGGAGAAACTTCCTGACAGTTAGAACAATTAACCAGTGGAACAACCTGCCTCCAGAAGCGGTGAATGCTCCAACACTGGAAGTTTTTAAGAAGGGACTGGACAGCCATTTGTCTGAAATGGTATAGGGTTTCCTGTCTGAGCAGTAGGTTGGACTAGATGACCTCCAAGGTCCCTTCCAACTTTATTATTATTATGGATCATCGCACAGTCAGCCAGATGTTCAGACTGGATTTGGCATTTTGTCTACCTATCGAGTCCTTACCCAGGACCTGGGATAGGCAGATGTGGATGTTTGATGGTATTACAGATATCGTCGCAGGATGGAAGCAGTTCCTAGTAAGGCCGCCTTTTGCAATTGACTAATGGCAAATTTTTCAATGCCAATGGTGTTCAAGTGGTGTTCCAGTTGTTTTGGGATTGCACCAAGGCGCCTATTACTATTGGTACTACCCTTGCTTGCTTTTCCCATAGTCTTTCTATTTCTATTTGTAGGTCTTTGTATTTTGTGATCTTCTCCAGTTCTTTCTCGTCTATTCTGCTGTCTCCAGGCACTGCCACGTCCACTATGCAGACTTTTTTGTCTTTCTTATCGACAATTGTTAAGTCTGGGGTGTTATGTTGCAGGTGCTTATCTGTTTGAATTCTGAAGTCCCAGAGCACTTTAATTTTACCATTTTCTATGATTTTCTCTATTTTATGATCCCACCAGTTTTTGCTTACAGGCAAATGATATTTTTTGCAGATCTTCCAATGCACCATTGTTGCTACTTTGTCATGCCGCTGCTTGTAGGCAGTCTGTGCGATCTTCTTGCAACAGCTTACCAGGTGGTCCACTGTTTCTTCAGCTTCTTTGAACAGGTGGCACTTACTGTCTGTTGCTGTCTTCTCAGTTTTGACTTTATATGCATTTGTCCTTAAGGCTTGGTTATTATTATTATTAATTATTTATTATTATTATTATGATGATGATGAAAAAATGGAAAATCAGGGCATTAACTTATCATGGTGGACACATTTACAAATACAAACTAGATATGATAAAGATGTTAAAATGTATGGATTTTATAAAGAACAAACTGTATTTGATAAGACTTTGTTAACTTGGGATGAAAAATTAATTAAGAAAATGTTTAATTTTTTTTATTAACTTTGAAAATGGAAGATGAACAAGTTAAAAAAACAATGATAAGATGGGCGAAAAATTTTGGATATAAAATGTTGTATAGATGGCATTTGCCACCAGCAAGATTAGCGAAAATGTTTAAAAATATGTCAGATAGATGTTGGAAATGTAAACATAAGTCAGACACATATTATCATGTTTGGCGGACAAGTGATAAAACAAGAACTATTGGAAAAAGATACATACTTGGTTAGAAAAGATGTTAGGAGAACATGTTGATTCTAAACCTGAACTTTTTAAATTAGGTATAATGCCAGAAAAGACTTATATTTGACTTTGCATGTTATAACAGCGGCAAGAATCATATTTGCACAATATTGGAAGAATGAAGGAGTACCATCAGAGGAAGAAATAACTTAAAAAATACTAGAATGCGCAGAGATGGACAGATTGACTATGAGACTGAAAGAAAAGGAAAAAATGGACTATTATCAAACCTGGAATTTATTTTACCATTGGCTAGAGGAAAGAAAAAAGGATTAGGAATTAAACATGTATTAACGTATGTAAACTCAGACAGCACGTTGGTTGAAAAATTATTATTCTTTGTATGAAAAAAATGAATAAAAAGATTACAAAAAATCCATTTGAAAAATTTGCTTGTCGCCTTAACAAAAATTAGTTTGAGTATTTCTATAAATTCCCACAATTGGCTAAGAAATCAAAATATTGTAATCTAAACATTTAAAAAGTAAGTTAGTTCCTGCATGTATTTAAAACTGTACACAAACATAGGTAGTATTTTTAACTTATGCACTTATTACCAGATGAATGTTGGAAAAAAAGACACCCACACTTACTTTAATTGTACTCAGGTCCATGGGATGCTTAATGATTTCACGATAATCATGGAGTCCAAGAGCTTCCACATCTACAGGTTTGTAGAAGGGCCATGCATATGCAGCATGTTTCTTAGCAAACATCTCCTTTATGATGCCCCCACAATACTTTAATTGCTCTGACGCTTTGCTACTGTTACTTTTTTCTACTACATGCTGCTGAGAATCTGGAACATCCTTCTTTGGAGGTTTCACAGGTCGGCTTTCCCTTCGTGGACCTGTCTTGACAGACTTGGGTTCAGCTGGCAATGATGATGATTCATGAACTGGGTCTATTGTAGTAGGAGTTGTAGTGTCTGCTTTCCTCTTCACTCCCTTTTTTGTCTACCAAAGCAAACAGACATTCTATGTAGACTTCTGTTCTTTATTTGCCATAATGTATACGTGTATATGAGGTTATGATTCCTTGGCATAGGAATATGTTATTATCTATATTTTTAATTGTTGATTATTTTTGTTATCTTAACCTTGTTTATGCATGGTGGGAATGTAAGCCGCTTGGAATCAGTTGACAATTGTAGCGGCATATAAGCCTATTAAAATAAATAAAATAAATGAATGTACCATAGAATTCTCATTAACTAAGCAAACACCCCATTTTTATGAAAATAATTAGATATCACGTATAACTATCTAAAACACTATACAAGGAATACAAAACAATCATCAGAAAATCTGGCATAGAACTTGTAGTGAAGTTGAATGTTGTGAAAATTCTCTATCATGACTTCACTCAATAGCTTAAGAAAGTTAGAATATTTTCAATTTCTTGCTACTATTACTATTATACTATTACTATTATTTGAGGAATTCATCTCAATGAATAGAAGGATTCCTTCCCCTGACAAAGGAAGAAAAGACGAATAGGAAATCTTGCTGAGGGAAGAAGCTGGAATAGTTATTTCTACCAATTCCTTTTATTGCCTTTCTCAGACATTATTTCATGATCTTTCTATTATTCAAAGCAGATTTTTAGTCTTGCACAACAGAGGAGAAATGCTGCTGTCATCCTTTCTTTCTAAGAAATCATTCAATATTAGGTAGACTGCAATTTTAGCCCCTTACATCTTAGACTGATCTTGAAAGGAATACTAGTTATTTTCCAGCAAACATAGTCTTAATTCCAATAGAAGATATGTTTAGCTATTTATCGAGTCTTTATTTTAAGCAGTATTATTGATTATTGAACCAAGGTAAAGCAGAGCCATCTTTTAAGTGCTTCCTCTTCACAGAAGCTTACTAGGTTTAGGGTTGTCGCTGTACCCCCATCTAGTTTATTTCATAGGCTGTTATAAAGAAAAATGAAAGGAGAGGCTGTACTACTCTGATTTCCCGGAGGAAGTGGATGAGGGGGAAAAAAATCCCAAAACATTCAATTAATCAATAAAAAAGATTGACATTTACGATGCTCATTTACATTTGCTTTTAAAGAAATGTCAGTACAATCTTATGCAAGTTTATTAGAAATAAATCTGAATTGTTTAATGGGACTTACAAAGTATATTTCAGACAGCAACCTTTAGTAATTAAATGACAATATTGCTGTCATTACAATGGAAAGACTTGACTTTTACTCTTCTACGAAAGGAAAGAAATGAAAAACAAGTTTCATGTTGAATACTGAGCTGAATCATGACAAAATAAAATTACAACTATAGTACACAGCTGATCTCTATTTACCTAGCAATTTGTATATTCACAGTGCATATTTGTCACTTAAGTTGTATGTTATGTTCCGACTAAATTATTCTTGCTATTTTTGATATGTACTTATTTTAGAATATTACTTTTAACACACACATTTTTAACTTTCTCTGTAACTACTAATATTAGTTAAAACCAAATACAACTTGAAAAGCATCAATGTACTAACCAATGTTGGTATCAATGTGCTAAATATGTATCAAATATAGAAGGTAATGTTAATCAATTCTAATCTGATCTGCTTTCCCCCTCTGCGAGTTTATTTCAATACTAATGTTTTGCACCCATTTTATAACATTTGTATGAAGTGTGGTATGGTGGGAATAGATATTAAACATACTTAACATCTTTTTTAAAATAACAAACCTAACAAAAAAAAAACACGCATCTATTTGATTTGCAAGGGAAAATTATGCTATTTTTCACATTCCACAGAAGACAAATAACTTAAAATGTGTAAATAGAAGGGGAATTCCAAAACTGAAATGTTTTACATATCTATTACATCAGTTCTATATTGCTTTATTTCAAGCAGCTTAAAATTAGATGTTTTGTTTTCTGAACAAAAATGCACTTTAGAAAAACTTTAGATTTAAGAATAAAGGGTATTTTAACTTCAGTCAAGTAAATTTGGTGATCCTTCTAGCCGGCACATTCAAACGTTCATACCTTAATAAGGAACACATTATTCATCCATACCGTTCAGTTTTAGTTATATTGACTAAAAGAAACTATATATTATTTTAACCCTTTTTCTAGCAATTATAAGATTGAATCTGCAAGTAAAGCTGGGGTCTGTAATCCAAGGGTTTCTGCATCCTAGTTATCTGGGTAGCGCAATAATAATTAATCTTAATAACTTCCCAGTGTTAGAGCCCCTAAAATAACGAATGTCTTGCTGAGTTAATATTTTCATTAAAAATTTTCTTCGACCAGCATTTTTAAAAATTGAATTTCCCAACAGCATACAACTGTGCCAGTTATTGGGAGCCCTGCAGAAACAGGGCATTGCAGCATCGTAAGATATTCCTGCTTCCTAACCTTCAAAAACGGAAGAATCAAAGTTAAAGAATTTAATGAAACAGTCTTAAGGAAAGTTATAAAGTGCCTGAGCATTTTTTGTATGACTTACGGCAAGATTTTCTCTTAGGTGAACAATTAAAAGAAGCAGAGTTCTAATGTACGCACCTTCATGGGTTGTGCAGATGTTGGGATAATCGGGGTGTGTGTCTGAGAGGGCTGAGGAGCTGAGGCTGAAGGTGGGAGGGGAGGAGGCAGTGCTGCAGGAGGCTGGGGTGGCACCACTGTCATTACTGGTGTCTGAACAATTAGGTCAGGGGTCAGAGAGGGAAAGGAATGAGTTGTTTGCACTGGCTGAGAATTTTGAGGTGGAGCCTGCGTCTGTGGTGGGGATGATGCTTGAGTTGCATTCTGTACCACTGATGCTCCTGCCTTGGTTGTCACTGTAAGAGAGTCAATGACAGTATGTATATCAAGTCTCTAAAAATACAAATGGACATTTTGCTTTTTCAATTTCAGATTTTTTACTCTGACAAATCATATTTGTATCTGAATTCCAATACCATTTCTCAATGACTATATAGATTACTGACAGACTCAAACCTTATTCTATTAACTAGTAAAGATAAACCATCCATATGAAAATACATATTTTCCTTCTTTCCTTTCTCCATTGTATTTTTGTAATTATACCCATTTCCCATCTTTCAAACTAAACAGTCAGGATAAAGCTTTAATTTCTGGAAATACACACTGTTCACCTAGATTTAATAATGAGTGAGCTTGCAGGCTGCACTAACCTATAGATTACTTGAACATGGCTAATACAATATAAACATAAGCTGGATTCACGAAACATGCAGAGCAGTAAACTATAGTTTATGCTCACAATGCTTGGATTCACATTACACATTAAGTCAAAACCAAACAAATTGTATTACAGCTGAGCACAATGTACAAACTAGTTTTTATCTGAAAGAAGATTTTTCAAATACAATCACAAACATACATACACATAATAGCATTTGCTATTCAAACAAGTACAAAAACTGAGAGTACAGAATAAAGTAGATGAAATATCAATACCTGTTTCCTTCCTACCACGTCCTCTCCCTTTTGTTTGGACTATAACAACTTCTGTTTCTTCCTGGGCCATTTCAGATATTTTTTGTAGGAAGAGTTTTTCTAGAGCTTCTGCCATCAAAACAATATCATCCCCTTGCTGAACAAATAAAAATATATAAAATAAAAAAAAAATCACACATATTTGGAATCATCAATCTGAAGACAGACTTGCCATATTTTTGCCACTATACGACACTGTAGAACTATAACATGAAACATGGAGGTTACTTTGTCTAGTTCAGTGGTTCTCAACCTGTGGGTCGGGACCCCATTTGGGGTCGAACGACCATTTCACGGGGGTCGCCAAACAACGCAGTCCGCCATTTTTTCCCCCTTTTCCTTAGCTGTGCTACTCCCTTTTATTCTATTGGCTTTTGAAAGCCAATAGAATAGACTCTCTTCAATAGAGTCTAATTCTATTGGCTTTCAAAAGCCAATAGGAATTGTCCAGGCTGTCTCTGCCCTGCTGAGCCCGCCAAAAGTCCCATTCTGCAAATGGTGCTGCACCAGTTGAGTAATCCTCGACTTACGACCGGTTGGGGGTCGCGGCATTAAAAAGGTTGAGAACCACTGGTCTAGTTGTTATCAATGTAGTCTGCATTTAATCTTTGTAAGTAAGTTAGAGATCACAGTGTGATGCACTTATTGCTTAATTCATGTGTCCCTCTGCATGAAGTGACTGTAAAGTTTTACTATGTTGCTCTTTTATGTATTGTAGTTTAAGCTGTATATTGTATTTGGATTTCTTCACTTATATGTTCTATGTTAGTTCCTCTTTTGTCATTAACCGCATAATCATTTAAGCCAGTGTTTCTCAACCTTGACAATTTTAAGGCATGTGGACTTCAACTCCCAGAATTCCACAGCCAGCAATGCTGGCTGTGGAATTCGGGGAGTTGAAGTCCACATGCCTTAAAATTGTCAAGGTTGAGAAACACTGATTTAAGCTATCAACTATAGAGGAGGACCATTCAACATACAGCTCTATACATTTACTCTATCTCATAGTTACTTTACTAAAAGAGATATATTTCTGTGTAACAGAGTGAGAGACAGATAACTTGCCCAGCTAATTTACTAAGGCTTTTTGTGTTGTTGTCAAATGTAATAGTATTCAGGATAGAAATTTAAAAGCTATAGACCTCGAAACACCTTTTCTCCTTATAAACTTATCTCTAAATATGAAAAATTGTGGTTGATATATTCATGAACAGCTTATGAAAAAAAATAGATCTGAGGCTTTTTAACAACTTAACAAATTCCTTGTTTCTTGGTAATATGTCGCTCTTTCTTTGTATTCATTTTTGCAAGGAGAAAAGTATGGTCTTCTGGATGATCATCCCCACTCACAAGGAAAACTAATGCCCCTGACTGGTAGCTTTCTTGCTGTTGTAATACTCGGGAACACAGCATTTTAATTATAACAAAATAACGATTCAGGAATCATGAAAAGTTTCAAACCATTTTCATTCTACTATAAGACTGTAAAATATGCATTCCTAATTGGCTTTTTCAGGAAAATTGTGTGAAATCAAAATTTGGAAGCATTATTTTCTATTTTTCATCAGTATGGCATATTAATGTTATATGACTAAAAGGGTAGCCCTTATGTATTAAGGAAAACTATTGTTTTAAAAATACTTACAATAATAAACTACACATGTAAAGTACCATGGCCAGTGAAACTCTTAAGCAAAGTAGTACTGATAAGAGAGGAATTCTTAGGTTTTGTCTAAATAAAGTTTGAATTTTAAAATAAATTATATTTATGTAAACTAGGGAAGTATGTAATCTGTCACCCTGGGTTTACATAAGAACCTTTTGCTACATTCATGCACCTGTCACCAATTTCAGACCTCCTCTGGAGGAGACTGTATATCAAGCAAAAAAAATTGTTTCCTTCCTGTAGCCTGCTCTGAGCAAAGAAGGTACATTCACGGTTGTTAGACAGAAAAACACAACTTTTCTCACTTCAGTCCAACAGGTTATCCCTGAGATACTACGGCCTTTTGAGAGAGAGAAAACAATATTCACAGCTGAGATAAATGCACTGTTTTACCAAGGAAGGAAAGAAGGAAAAGAGTAACCAGTATACCCAGATTTAAGTCCATTCTTAACCACAAAGCTCACTACAAAATTCAATTATTTATTTATGTGATAATGGGCCAGTCACACAGTTAGCCCAATATAGTTCACATGACTGCTGCTGGAGAAAATGGGGAGAGAAAGAGGAGCTACATACACCACCTTCAGCTCCTTTAATTTAATAAATCTAAATAAATTTATTTTAATAAATGTATTTAAATTTATTTAAATTTAATAAATGCCTACACACTAAAAACTGAAATCTGAAGTTGGAAATACATAGGTGATACGTCACTTGAAATCCACTTTATGGGAAAACTAACCTTATTATAGATGTAACAATTTGTAAACATTGTATTAAAGTCTTGGATGCATTCTTGAGCGTTCCAATAGTAGTTATTCTCCAAGCGTTTTTTTATTGTTCCCATGTCCATAGGAGTTTTAATAATTTTATAATAATCCTAAGGGAAAATAAATATGGCAAATAAAAATTCCTTCAAGTTGCAATATATTTTCAAAAAATAAAAGTTAAAACAATATTTTTCATCTGTGATGAGTTGTTGATGCAAATTACTTCATGACTGAGAAGCAAGCACAGATCATCTTCAATTTACAATTATATTTTGAGACCAAAATCTCTGGTCATTGAGTGAAGCGGTTATTAAGCAAGAACCATGTGACTGCTTCACTCAATAACTGCAATCTCGGCACTCCAAGTTATAGTTGTTATGTGATCTCCTGTGTTGTTATACTGACAAAGCAAAAAAGTTGCATGCTAGAGGGACACGGAAATTCTCAAACAGGCAGCCCTTTCACTCTCAAGGAGGTTGGCTGAAAAAGGTCCATCTCAATATTCAAGCAGGATTTTGGTACAGAGTGTTTGTAGCATGGGGTATTTGCAACCAATCCCCAAAGACAAGAGGGAGTTCTCATTTATGGATGTAGCATGCCCCATAAACAAAACAAATGTGTTAATTAATGAAAGTTTATGGGATAAGTTACATTGATCCAGCCACTCTTTGCATTTAATTGGGGGAAGGAAGGATTTTGTGCGTTGTGCAAACTCATTCAATCATCCTGACAAGTACTGTAATTCAGGGGTCTATTTTAGTTTAAAAATATTTTTAGCACTGTTTGAAGCTAAACACACAGAGTCAACTACATCATATAATCAACCAGTATCAATATAAACCAAAGGAAATCCTTTTGGCAGGTGGCAGCGGCTTGTGACCTTCTCTGCTGGCTTTTCCTGGGGAAGCTGGAGAGAAGATCGCAAATGGAGATCATATTTGTGGGGTGCTTGGCAACTCATTGTAAGTCTGAATAGGTTGCCAAGGGCTCAGATCACAATTAGGTTATCTTGGGGGGGCCTGCAATGGCTGTAAATTTGGATACAGGTCTAAATCCCTTCATTCAGTACCACTGTAATTTTGAACAATCACTGAACAAATGGTTGTTAAGCAAGAACTGCCTATATTTTGTTCATCAGATAGTCCTACTTCGACAAAATATGGAATCTGTACCTAAAAAAGCACTGTACTGACTAGACTTGGAGTGGCCAAAATTTATTTTCAGCTCTTCTCCTAAACCAATAGTTGAATATGCTGATTATTATCAACCCTATTGGCAGTTTATAGCAACAATAGGCCACTATTTTTTTTTACTCCTTTACTGTTATTTTTTGAGTTCACTTAATGCAACTTTACCATAATCAAATTATAGACAAGTTCTGTAACTTTTAGATTAGAATACTTTTTCAAACAAAATGAAGAAATAAATGGTATCTGTACCATAAGATTTACTCCATGCAAATACAAAATGAAGACCAATAAGCTTTAGGGTGTGTGTATGTATGTATGTGTGTGTGTATGTGTTGTTGTTGTTAATTGCGAAGTCGTGTCCGACCCATCGCGACCCCATGGACAACGTTCCTCCAGGTCTTCCTGTCTTCTGTGTATGTGTATATGTATGTATATGCATAATTTTAATTCATTAATTTAAGAAAGATGAAGAAGCAAAGAAAAGCAGAGAAAGTATCTTTTCCAAAACTTCATAAGCACATAAACAGTTCCTTTTCCAAGTAAAGAACAGGTAATCCTTGCTTAGTGATTGCCTGGGCAGCATTTTCTATGATGATGAAAAAGTAACTTTGCAACCAAAGTCCTAATTTATGACCTTTTTTCAATCTCTTTCTGTCACATGTCCACCATTAAAGTCAATTAATGCATGTTCGCTTGAATATAAGATCATAAGCAGAGTTTTTCACTTAGCAAATGCTTCACTTAACAACCCATGTTCCTGGCCCTAATTGCAGTTGCTAAACAAGGAATACCTGTATACCCATTAAAAAACTGTTCATTTGTCTAGAATTGAACAGTGACTAAATCAAATTAAATTCCATTTTCCCCTCTGGAGTAATCTTCAGTGGGAACACAACTTGAACGGGACAGGAAAAAGAAAAGTCATGTCCTGTCAAGTCATAATTAAAACCAATTTCTACTTGGAGAATACAAATCAAATATGGCTGTTACTATGACTTGCTATACATACACTTTTACGTTTTTCTGTAAGACAATATTTGCTTATAATAAATATTTATTTAATACTGTTCATTCAGAGCAGTGGTTCTCAACCTGTGGGTCGGGACCCCATTTGGGTCGAACGACCATTTCACGGGGTCGCCAAACAACACAGTCCGCCATTTTTTCCCCCTTTTCCTTAGCTGTGCTACTCTCTTTTATTCTATTGGCTTTTGAAAGCCAATAGAATAGACTCTCTTGAACAGAGTCTAATTCTATTGGTTTTCAAAAGCCAATAGGAATTGTCCAGGCTGTCTCTGCCCTGCTGAGCCCGCCAAAAGTCCCATTCTGCAAACGGTGCTGCACCAGTTGAGTAGTCCTCGTCTTACGACAGGTTGAGTAGTCTAGACTTACGACCGGTTGGGAGGTCGCGGCATTAAAAAGGTTGAGAACCACTGATTCAGAGTGTAGAATGATACAACTTCTACTCAAGAAATTATGTTTCTAAATCAGACAGATAAGGCCAAAGAACTGGGGAATTACATATAAATCAGTATATCTAAAAACATTGTTTTCCCAACTCTGTGAAATCCAATCGATTGAGTATGTGTATAACACTTTTTCAATTACTTTCTGTCCCTATTATGGCAACTAATATAATCTATCTATATTACTATCCTTATTTTACTATGATCTCTTTTGCTTCATATTCATATTTTTAAAACGAAGCCCACAGCATGTTTTTGACAGTTTTCAATTTCTCAGGAACTCTGAAGAAAATGTAACACACATATTGCTTTTTTTTCCTGATAAAACAGCATATTTTTAGCTTGTGGTTGTTCGATCTTCTAAAACAAACCCATTCTTTGTTTGCTGTCCACATATTTTAAAAAATTCACTTACATTTAAATTTCTTTTCCCCACATTAGGTATACTTACAGGGAGGTTTAGCTTGACAGCATCCACAGGATGCTGGAAAGGCCATGAAAACTGATGTTTCCATAGTGTCTTGAGCACCACTTTGAGTAGGTACTGTAGTTGGTTGGTCATGCGCTTGGGTTTACTAGGATTTGAGGTCTCAGGTGGAGATGGATTAATGGCTCCAGCATTGCCCTGTTGGGGTTGGGTCTGTGCCTGTGTTGTAGACATTTGTGTAGCTTCTAGTCCATCCCCCATTACTGGCAAATTTCTCAGTCTTGTCCCAGGGCCACTCTCTGCAGACATGCTATCGATCCCATTGCATTCTGTACCAGTCACTCTGCAAAGCAAATTAATTGATTAATTAATACATTTTAAAACAATGAACAATATAAAAAGCACACAAAATAAACAATGATAGCAGAGAAAACAAGCGTAGATAGGAATAAAGAAAATGTGGCTTCTATAACCCCTTTGCCAAAGGCCTGGGAAAAAATGGGAAAACTGATGTGTGGTTGACAGTTGTCAGAAACACTGGCTCTAATAATAATAATAATAGGGACTATTTTGGGGTTAATAATAATAGTAATAGTAAAGTTGGAAGGGACCTTGGAGGTCCCCCTGCTCAGGCAGGAAACCCTACACCATTTCGGACAAATGGCTGTCCAGTCTCTTCTTAAAAACTTCCAGTGTTGGAGCATTCACCGCTTCTGGAGGCAGGTTGTTCCACTGATTAATTGTTCTCACTGTCAGGAAGTTTCTCCTTAGTTCTAGGTTGCTTCTCTCCTTGATTAGTTTCCACCCGTTGCTTCTTTTCCTGCCTTCAGGTGCTTTGGAAAATAGCTTAATTCCCTCTTCTTTATGGCAGCCCCTGAGATATTGGAATACTGCTATCATGTCCCCCCTTGTCCTTCTCTTCGTTAAACTAGACATACCCAATTCTAGCAACCGTTCCTTATATGTTTTAGCCTCCAGTCCCCCAATCATCTTTGTTGCTCTTCTCTGTACTCTTTCTAGAGTCTCAACATCTTTTTTACATCGTGGTGACCAAAACTGGATGCAGTATTCCAAGTGTGGCCTTACCAAGGCATTGAAGAGTGATATTAATACTTCACGTGATCTTGATTCTATCTCTATGTTAATGCAGCCTAGCACTGTGTTGGCCTTTTTGGCAGCTGCAGCACACTGCTGGCTCATATTTAAGTGATTGTCTACTAGGACTCCGAGGTCCCTCTCACAGTTACTATTGAGCATGGTGCCACCTATGCTGTACTTGTGCATTTGGTTTTTCTTGCCTAAATGTAGAGTCTTGCTTTTTTCACCATTGAATTTCATTTTGTTAGTTAGTGCCCAGTGTTCAAGTCTGTCCAGATCCTTCTGTATCTTAAGCCTGTCTTCTGGAGTGTTGGCTAATACTAAGCAATAATGTGGCTGAGTGCAATTTTGAACCAAGGTCAGTCAATAAGGAAGTTAAGTCAGTCAATAAGGATGTTAAGTATACCTATCACTTAGAACACGGCTTTTCAACCGGTGGTAGGCGTACCACCAATGGTACACGAGCACCTGGCCGGTGGTACACGGACGGGTTGAAAAAAAATGTAAAAAAAAATTGTAAAAGTGGATGAGGTGAAGTGGCAGCAGCGCTGCACAGGCTTGTGGCAAAGTCAGCTGGAACTGCACATTGCCTGGGTCCTACTGAGAGCCCAGGATCGAATCTGCCTGGCTGCATTCTTTGTGGCAGAAAGGGCTTTGATCCCGCTTCCCCTTCGCTCCCGCCGAGTCCGTGAATGCCAGATTCAAGAGGACGGAGGCTCACATGTCTGCACCCCAAAATTCCCAGCCAGCCTGATGGCCTTTCGAACCACTCTGGGGTTAGATCTGGCATTCACGGACCTGGCTGGAGCGATGGGGAAGTGGGATCAAAGCCCTTCTTTCGACCGCAAAGAATGCAGCCAGGCAGATTCGCCTGCGGGTTGTGCCGGCTCTTCCTCGGGGCAGGCTGCAGCAATGAATGAGCCGCTTCCCCGCTCGCTGCTTTTCTCCAGCTGCGGCCGCGCGCAACGCACTAGAGGGATCTGGCAGCCGGGGCTCTTTCCCCGTCCCCATGCGCTCCTCTGCTGCCTGTGATCTCCTCCCCCTGCGGAAGAACAGTGGCTGTGCTGGTCTTCTGGCTGCACCAAGCGCGACCACCGCTCCTTTTCAGAGAAGCAGCCAAGGAGAAGCAGCCATCAAGAACCGCAGCAGCCACCGCAACAACGGTGGTGGTGGCAGCGGTGGCCAAACCCCAATTGCCTCCTCCAGGCTCTTTTATGTCCTCCCCGTTCCCATAGCGCTGGACAATGGGAGGGAGGGAAGGGATAAAGAGAGAAAGGAAAGGAAGGGAGGGACAATGGAAGGGAGGGAGGGAAGGAGGAAGGGACAAAGAGCGAGGGAAGAAAGGAAGGAAAGAACAATGGGAGGGAGAGAGGGAGGAAAGGAAGGTGCCCATGCCTGTCCCACCTCCTCCACCAGAGACTCACAGATCCCCCCCATCCTCGCCCGCACCCCCCACAGGCACCCTGCAACCTGAGTGATGAGCTGGCCATGCCCCCCTGGCCATTGACTTCACTTGTCAAAAAGTTGCAAAAGGTGATAACATGACCCTGGGACACTGTGACCGTCATAAATATGAATCAGTTGCCAAGCATCCGAATGTAAATCACATGACCCTGAGAATGCTGCAACAGTCATTAAGTGTGATAAATGCCGTTGTAACTTCGAACAGTCATTAAGCGAATTGTTGTAAGTCGAAGACTACCTGTACTTTATCATTTTTTCCCCTTTTTTTGAGTCATCAAGTTTTTGACACCTTGCTGGGCGACTGAAGGTACTCAGATATTGCCTTATCCTAAAAGTGGTACAATGGGTGAAAAGTTTGAAAAGCCCTGCTGTAATTCTTTTTATCAGGGTGGAGTCGGGGTGACTGAAAGGAGCTGAGCATTTATTGGCCGGATGACCTTCTTGACACCCAGGTAGAGTTTGTAGCCATTGTTTATTCTTTGTACCCTGATAGAAAAATATCCGTCTGTTGCCTAGGATTGAACTCTTAGCCTTCTGAGTGTGAGATAAGCATCTTCAACTCTAGGCCACCACACCATTCATCCTAAATTCCACATATATCTAAACCAATGGTTCTCAACCTGTGGGTCGGGACCCCATTTGGGGTCGAACGACCATTTCACGGGGGTCACCAAACAACGCAGTCCGCCATTTTTTTTCTCTTTTCCTTAGCTGTGCTACTCCCTCTCTTCAATAGAGTCTAATTCTATTGGCTTTCAAAAGCCAATAGGAATTGTCCAGGCTGTCTCTGCCCTGCTGAGCCCGCCAAAAGTCCCATTCTGCAAACGGTGCTGCACCAGCCGAGTAGTCCTTGACTTACGACCGGTTGAGTAGTCCTCGACTTACGACCGGTTGGGGGGGGGTCGCAGCATTAAAAAGGTTGAGAACCACTGATCTAACGGCATTTTTAGAAAACAAAAACTATAGTGATCTGCAGTCCAGTACTCTGAAAATGTATGCAACGTCATGCTAGAAATTATCCAAGTAGGCATAGGAGATTGATGTGTAGCAAGCTCAGGTTACTCCTGATCAAGAGTGTTTGGTCATGTTTCCCAAGACACGGCAGCCATTATAAGAATATCCATAATATGTCTTTGCATTAATGCTTTACATCCAGTCAGTGCTAATATTTTTTTTTTAAAAATGATGATTTGGTTAAGTATGTTTTCCTTTCCATGCTCATTCTCCTGCTCTTTTCTTCTTTACTATCAGTATCTTGATTTTAAACATGTGGGCAGAGACTAGGACCCTTTTTAACTGAACACAGAGGTTAAAATGTAATTTAAAAAAGACGGGACTTTATTGACAATTAAAATATAAATAGACAAATATTTATTTGTATGTGTGTGTTTGTGTGTGAAGGATCAAAAGTGATTTGTAGCTGAATAGCTGTCAGTACATATTTTACTCTATGCTTTTATAAAGCATTTTGTTGAGGGGCATATTGTTTATTTTGAGCAATTTAAAGAATAAAGTGATGTCATTTCAGTTGGTATGAGGATTTAATATTGTTTCATTTGCTATTTGGGTGGGTTGTTGTTTGTTGAAACATACTTCACTTCCTTATATGTTGTTTCCTTTTGAATGTTTCCTGTAAGCTTCCCAAACCTGGGTTAATTATCCAAACTCCGCATAAAATAGTTCTTTCAATAATTACACACAAATCCATTATCCAATCATATTTAAATTGAATTAATGTGTTTTACATATATTGAGTAAAAAGGAGTTTCTAATAATCAGTTCTGGATAACTAGGAAAAAGTTTGGGAAGCACTCACCTATTGCTTTGTAATTTTATGCTAAAATAAAAAATGAAATTCTGCACTGGAATATTTACTACATACACCACCACCACAGAAATCTTCACAACAACTTTGTAATGTAAAAGTCAATAAATATTATCATCTTCATGTTGTGGGTTAGTGTGTTGTAGAAAAAGACTCTCAAATATCAAATATATTTCGGTGTTTGCATTAAAATCAAAGATTCACCGAGAATGCCATTACTTGGTGCTAAAACAGAAAATTTCATTGTAATTTCAAGACCATGATCCTTCATGATCCATGAACAGGGAGATTGTTGGAAGAGGTTGTTATAAATAGCCAGCTAAAAGAACAAATAGCCTGCTGAAGTCAGCTGGCTACCGGCCATTGCATTGCAGATAAAACAAAACCAAGAAGCCTGGCTTTGTCCAGTTCTTCACCTTTTTCAAACTTAAGTTTATACTGGGTTATGTTCACTTAGTTACGCATATTTTTTCTAATATGCTTACTCTGTTTTACTTTTTCTTGCATAAACATTTCTGCAAGCAATATTTCACAACATTGATGTTCCCAAGTAGGGAAATGCAACACCTGCAAGAAAACAACCAAGCTCGGAGAGCACCACGGACCCCACAGTTGAACTCTTGAGCTACAAATATTTTGTCCTATTGGTACAAATTGAATTGCATCAAGGATACCAAAAGAATTTGCTTACTGTCTGGCCATACCCTTATTATCTTTGAGAAATCCTGGAGAACATGTAAGGCAAATCCTCAATATAGGGCCTGATTCCCCTCCCCCCCACGCTACAAACCAATCAGTATGTTAAAACAGAAAATTCTAAACAAAAGTCATAAAGCTTTGACTTTGACATCTTGCAAATAATGTTAAGATAACCAGAAGTCAGCACTGATTTGTCAAGGAAAAGTCTTATCACTTTATAGATTGTACAAAGAAAATGCTGCAGACAAAAGGTATCTTGATTTCAAATAAACTTAAACTATGTATGGTAACATAATGGATACACATTTGTCTTGAAATTCATACTCAAGAACGAGATGAAAGTATTGCAAAATTTAGTTCTAGATCACTTCAATATTTAACATTTTATGATTTGAATGTGTGAAAAGGGATGTTTAGTGAATTTGCACATATCATAAAACTAAACGTGATAACTAATATCCCAGAAGAGATATTCAAAATCTTGATAAAGCCAAGAATGAGCTGAAAGTAAGAGAATAAATTGGAATATAGAGAAGCACACAATTATGTACAATCAGAATTCAATCCACTGTTTATGAATGGAAGATTTTTTTTAATTTTTATTCCACCAAAATCAGAAGATGGAAAAGTTCTACATTAGTCCAAAAGACTAAAGGGAAGAAAAGACTGAATGTCAGTAGTAGTACAGGTAGTCCTTCAACTTAGAACCAAGATTGGAACTAGAATTTTCATTGCTAAGAAAAGGCGGTCGTTAAGTGAGTCATTTTACAATCTTCCTTGTCACAGTTGCTAAGCGAATCACACAGTCATTAAGCAATTCCAACTTCTCTCATTGATTTTGTTTTTTGGAAGCTGGATGGAAAGGTGGTAAATGGTGATTGCATGACCCCGAGACGCCGCAATCATCGTAAATACATGCTGGTTGCCAAGCACCTGATCTAATGGTGACCTAAGTCTTTTGTACAGTATACTGCATGTATTTCATATAGCAGTGATGGCAAATTTTTTAGAGACAGAGTGCCCCAAAACCGCCCCCCAACCTGCCCGCTCTGCCCCTGCCCTCGCTCCATCCCCCATCCGGCCCCTGCTATGCTCTTGCCCCACACACCCGCAGGACCACCCACCATCTCCACAGCCCACCGTAGCAGATCGCCCAGCAGCGTCATGGCGGCATCCCCTCCGCCTGCGCCCCGCAGCATCATCTACACGCGATAGGGCATAAGGGTGGAGTCTTGTCCCTGCTGCCATGTGCTTGGTTGTGCTGCTCCATGTGGGCTGTGCCCAGGGGCAAGTCTCCTCCGGGGGGGCTGCTGGTGAGGAGGGGGCCATGGGGGGAGGCAGGGCTGGGGCAATGGCGCCCATGCCCACAGAGTGGGCTCCGAGTGCTGCCTCTGGCACACGTGCCATAGGTTCGCCACCACTGTCATATAGCATGTATGACATATATGCTAAAATATAGAAATTGTTGCAATTTAAAATTGAAATAAAACCACAATCTTTCTACTGGGAAAATTTCAGAAAAAATGAAAAACATAATTTAATGAGATACATGCTCAAGGGAGCGAGAACAAATTTTATTCAACACTGCAAGAAAGACAAGTTCAGTAATACTTGAGTGAGAATTTAAGCTTAGACAATATGCAGTAATGGCAAAACTTTCAGTGTATATATAGATAACAGAAATTGAATTAAATCCAAACAAGAATGCTTCCCACACATGCAACACATCACAGAGCATGCCAAATATACTCACTTACAATCTGGCTTCTGGGGGATTGAAATGTCTATAAATATGGCAAAATCAGAAGATGTCAGAAACATCTGAGGAAAGTCAGAAATCAAATAATTCTTTTTATTGTTGTTGTTTTCCTTTACTTTTTGGGTAATTAATTTGTTTGATCTATTCATTTTTCCTTTTATTAATAGGGATAGTATTAAATATACACACACTCACACAAAGTAACAATTCAAAGGAGACTTTAATAAGTAACCGTATTGAGATTATATGTTACTATATAAGAATTATTTTGATAAGAGGTGTAGTGGGGTTTTTTAAATGTTATACTCAACTTTTGATGAGAAAACTAAACAATTCAATGCTTGTAATATTGCCATCCTAAATTACAATTAACATTGATAGAATATTTTATTTTTCTTTCTATTTTCAATATTCTATGCTACTTAATAGATGTTAATTAATTTTAAATATATTACACAAACATACTTTTCAGGACATTGCTTTTAGGCATACATTCCTGGTACTGCTAGTATTTATTGATTTTTATTAATTAGCCATGTTCATTATGTTGTTATGAGTCCTATTGGTCATGTTTTAAAAGCTGGGGGGAAAATTCTGAAAAGCTAAAATCATGAACTTAAATTTGATAGCACTAAGAGCATTTTTTCTCTTTCCTATGGTTTAGTCTTGCATCCAAACCACCCCTCCAACAATATTTTGTACTATGATAAACTGCATTAAATACTCTTCTTACAAAGCACTGGAGTATAGAACACATCCAGGAGAGGGTGCCATAAGCATAGAAAACATTACCAAGGATATTCAAGTTCACAGTTCAGAATTCTGTCTGCTAGCTACAACTTACACATACCCATTTTAAATGTTTTGCTATATTGTTGGGCCTTAACTGTCTTCTTGGGATACTTTCAAAACTAACAACTACTTGGTTACTAGCAATAATTAAAACTAAATCATCCAAATCATGTCATCTAAAAGGTAGAAGAGAACTAGAGGGTCAGCTATACTGGACTTAATTCTTACTAACAGAGATGAAATGATATGGGAAGTTGAAGTTGCAGGAATTTTGGGGGAGAATAATCATGTCATATTGGAATTCAATATAATGTAGACAACAAGCAATAAAACAAAATCGAACTAGTGTTTAAGAGAGCTGATTTCAACAAACTCTGAGAGAGATTGAGAAGGATTCCATGGATGAAAATCTTAAAGGAATAAATAAATGAAGATGATTGGGAAACTCTGAAAAAGATTATAAAAACCCAGTTCAGCACAATACCCTGAAAAAGAAAAATAAGAGATCCAAGAAGAAACCAGCAGGCTTCCATAAACAACTCTCTATAACAGTGGTTCTCAACCTTTTTAATGCCGCAACCCCCAACCGGTCGTAAGTTGAGGACTACTCAACTGGTCGTAAGTTGAGGACTACCAACTGGTCGTAAGTCGAGGACTTTCCCTGCCCGGGAGCGCTACGCATGCATGGTGCCGCCCCCTGCACGGCCGAGGCGTAGCTGGCAAGGGGCAGCGACGGCGCAGGGCGACCACTGGCTGGGCCACCAGCTGGCCCAGCCCAAGGGAGGTAAGGCACCTGCCGGGCCCCACGTGCGCCAGCAATCCTCCCTGCGCCTGCCGGTCTCCCACCTCCCACCCCTGGCCCTCTTTTACTTACATTTTTAGTAGTTGCTGAGCAGGGAGGGGTGGAAACTTCCAGACAGCTCACCTTCGCTGCAGACAACTTGCAGCACCGTTTGCAGAATGGGATTTTTGGCGGGCTCAGCAGGGCAAAGACAGCCTGGACAATTCCTATTGGCTTTTGAAAGCCAATAGAATTAGACTCTATTCAAGAGAGTCTATTCTATTGGCTTTCAAAAGCCAATAGAATAAAAGGGAGTAGCACAGCTAAGGAAAAGGGGAAAAAATGGCGGACTGTGTTGTTTGGCGACCCCCGTGAAATGGTCGTTCGGTCCCAAATGGGGTCGCGACCCACAGGTTGAGAACCGCTGCTCTATAAACTGAAAAAGAAAAAGGATAAGTATAAAAAATGGTAAGAGGGGCACATAACTTAAGAAGAATACCAACAAAAAAGCCAGAACTTACAAAGATGAAGTCAGGAAAGTGAAGAGTCAGAACGAAGTAAGACTTGCAACTAATGTCAAAAAAAGGGGCGTTGTCTTACCTGAACGCCTTTTCTTGCCACGCCTCCTTGTGGGTTGGACCTTCCCCAGTTTTTGACCAAGGCGAAGCAAAACATGACGAAGTCCAACGCATTGGTTCCTAAAACTCTGACACCGGCCCAGATAGCCTCTAAGGGCAGGTGTGGATTCTACATCATCATGCTGAGAAAAGGCGTTCAGGTAAGACAATGCCCCTTCTCCAGCATTATGAGTGTAGAATCCACTGATGGGACATACCAAAGCCGCTCATGTCCCTACGGGAGGGAACTAGTCTGGGCTTGTGTGTCATCGGAAGAAAGTACCTGTTGCAACACCCTTCTGCCAAATGAAGCATCCGCAGATGCAAACTTTTCCAGCTTGTAGTGCCTGATGAAGGAGGAAGGTGAGGACAAGTAGCTGCCTTGCAGATTTCCTCAATGGACGCCTGGGTAGACCAGGCAGCCGATGTAGCTGCACTGCGAGTGGAGTGGGCAGTGATGCGGCCAGGGACCGGTAGGGATTGAGAAAGGTAAGCATGGGTGTTGCACGACCTAATCCACCTTCCAATAATTGAAGAGGAAACCTGACCCATGGAAGCAGGTTGAAATGAAACGAACAAGGCTTCTGATTTACGAAAGGCAGATGTTTGTTTCACATAATAACGCAGAGCCCTGCGTACGTCTAGTTTATGCCACTGTCTTTCCAGTCTGTGTGATGGATTGGGACAGAAGTCCGGAAGCACTAGCTCTTGAGACCTATGGAACCGGGTGTTAACTTTTGGAATGAAAGATGGGTCTAAACAAAGCACTACTCTGTCATCATAAAAAGTGCACAGGTCACTCCTGACTGAAAGGGCAGCTAATTCTGAAATACGCCTGGCTGACATAACCAAAATCAAAGAGGCCACTTTCAGGGAAAGTAGTCTTAAGGAACAAGACCTCAGAAGTTCAAACGGCGTTGAAATCAGTGCTTGTAGCACTCTTGGTAGGTTGCAAGAGGGACAGCGACGGACCGCCAGTGGTCTGATGTTAGTTGCCCCCTTGAAAAAAGAGCTTACTGCCGGATGATGGGCTAAGGGGACGAGATTGTCACAGGTGAGGACCGTGGATAAGGCTGCAACCTGTCTGTGGATAGTGTTGGGTGTTAACCCCTTATCCATACCCTCTAACAGATAATCCAAGATGTTAGGAATGGTGACAGAAAGTGGTTGGAGGTGGTGCTTAGTGCACCAGATGCAGAAATTCCTCCATGTGGCATCATATATTCTATTAATCGAGGGACGTCTGGAAGCTTGGATGACAGAAATCACCCTGGACGAATAGGATTGTCTAGTTAAATTTCTCTGCTCAAGTGCCAGGTAACCAACTGGAGCCACTGGGGATCCGGGTGTCGTAGGGCCCCCTGGCTGAGAGAGATACAGTCTGGAGGAATCCTCCATGGCGGCGAGACAGAAAGTTCCACGAGGTCGGCAAACCACAGGCGTCTCGGCCAGTGTGGAGCAATCAAGATGACTTCCACCCGCTCCTGAAGCAGCTTGAGGATGGTTGCCGGAATCAGTAGAAGAGGAGGGAATGCGTACAGCAGCCCTCAGGCCATCTGCTGTGAAGAGCATCTGTTCCCTCTGCTCTTGGGAATGGGAACCTGGTGAAGTTCCTGGGCAGTTGGGAGTTGTTCAGGGAGGCAAAAATGTCCAACTGGGGTTGGCCGAATCTGTCCGAGATCTCTCTGAACAGAACTGGCTCCAGGCACCACTCTGAGTGGTCCACCGTAGACCTGCTCAGGGAGTCCACTTGATCATTCGCCTACCCCAATATGTGTTCTGCTTTGATGGAACTTAAGTTGAGCTCTGCCCAACAGCCCAGACTGTGGGCTTCAAGCATAAGGGACCTGGAACATGTCCCTCCCTGTCTGTTCACATGTGCCTTCGCAGCCACATTGTCTGTCAATACCAGAACATGCTGCCCTGCTACTATGAAGTAGAAGTGGCGAAGTGCCAGGTGAATGGCCCTGAGTTCTAGCCAGCTTATGTTGTGGCTCAAGTCCAAACTGGACCATTGACCCTGGGCTAGATATGTCTGGAGGTAAGCACCCCATCCAAATAGACTGGCGTCTGTGGTCAGGGTGAGCCTGGCAGGCTCCTTGAAGAGGGAACCCTTGGCCATTGCCGATGAGATCCACCACAGAAGAGAAGACAAGCTCTGTTGTGGGACCCTCACCCTCCTGGTGGAAGAACTCATGTTCCGCTTCTGAAAGGGAAGAAGGAACCATTGGAGTTCTCTGGAATGTAGCCTGGCCCATGGAACGATCCCCATGCAAGAGACCATCTTCCCCAGCAGTTGTGACAGCTGGATTAGGGGAACTACCTTGTCTCTCCGTACACGGTGGACAAGGTCCCTGATGTTGTTCCGGCGTTCCTGAGAGAGGAAAACCTCGCACAGATTTGAGTCTATGACTGCCCCCAGGTGGAGGAGGCGAGATGAGGGAACCGTGTGACTCTTCTGGAAGTTAACGGAAAATCCGTGAGCCTGAAGAGTCCTGATGGTGATCTCTAGGTCCGATTGGGCCGAACGGAAAGAATGGGATTGGATAAGGATATTATCCAGGTAGCATTTAATGCGCACCGGAATCATTCTCAGATGGGTGGCTAATACCGCTAAGATCTTTGTGAATACCCATGGTGCTGAGGAAAGGCCAAATGGGAGCGCTTTACACTGAAAATGCCGGTGCGCGTGACAAAACCGGAAGAATCTGTGGTGTTCGGGAAGGATCGGAACGTGAAGGTAAGCTTCTGTCAGGTCTATGGAGGATAGAAAATCCCCCCTCCTGATGCTGGCCAGAATGGACTTGAGAGTCTGCATCTTGAACCTTTTGTAGGTCAAGAAGCGGTTTAGTCCTTTCAAGTCCAAGATTGCCCTCCAACCCCCTGAGGCCTTCGGTACCACAAACAGGATGGAGTAAAACCCCTGTCCCTTCTGTTCCATGAGCACTGGCTTGATGGCCTCTATTTCTAGAAGGTGGGAGATGGCCGTGGACATGAGTCCTGCTTTGGTGGCGTTTCTTATATTGGGACAAGCTAGGAAGCACCCTGGAGGTGTTGATAAGAACTCCAGGGCAAGGCCATGACGGATGGTATCTATGACCCAAGAGTCTGTGGTGGAGGCCTCCCAAGTGTCGCTGAATAGAGCTAGACAACCCCTTATGGGAGAGAACTCCCTGGAGTCACTTATTCCGTCCATACAGATGGCCTCCGGAATCCCAAAAGGGCCGCTTGGTTTGGTACTGGGAACGGGCTCTGGGGTTTTGGCGATTCTGTTGGCGATCCTGTCTGGGGGGAAAGGTTCGCGAGTTACGGGACCAATCCCAGGACGGTGCGGCCCGAAAGGGCTGTCTCCAGTCCCAGGCAGCCCCAGCACGAAAGGACTGCCTTCGGAAATCTTGTTGTGGCTTCCTGTCTGCCCTCCTGGAAGGATGTGCAAGTACCTTGCACTCCACCAGATATGGTTCGAGAACTGGGCCGAAAAGGTGAGTATCGCTATAAGGGGCGGTTGCCAAGCGCCACTTGGACTTCAGATCGGCCCACCACTGTTTTAACCAGAGAAGTCTCCGAGATGAGACTATGGCCGCAATTGATCTGGCTAATTATCTGGCAGAATAGACTGATGCATCTGCCACGTATTCTGACGCTGTGACCAATTTGCCCAATGTCTGGTGTGCACACACCTGAGCCAGGGGAATAAGTGCCTAAAGCTCGCAGTGCCACATGATAGATGATCTGGCGAAAAAAGAAGATGATGTCGCCGCCCTGACTGACCATGTCGAGGCTTGATGAGCCCTGCGAAGGGCAAATTCAAATCTCTTTCCCTCCGCCTTCAGGGCCTCTGCCATATCCCCTGGGATGGCGGAGGTAGAGAAAAAAGAGGTTAGAGGAGTGTCCACAAGCGGCATCTCCAGGAGGGAAGAGAAAGAGGAAGAGACGTTGAACAGTTTTTTCTCCGTCCCGCTAGGGTTGGGGAGAGTGCCTAGGGAAGCCCATTGCTTTTCCACCATATTGCGGAAGAAATGTGGGCAGGGAATTTGCTTTTCCTCAACCACTGGCTCAGAGAAGGGGCGTTGGTCTTACCTGAACGCCTTTTCTCAGTACGGAGATGGATAATCCATGGATAATCCATGGATGGGTTTTCTCTGTCTGCCTGCTCTTGAGACCAAGTAGCCAAAGCTTGACACGCCCCCACTTCCTGTGGAGTCCATTCTTAACGAGGGCGAATTGGCTGATGATTGACGAGGTATTGGCTCTCAGCTCCCTACTAGCGGCCTGCTGGCCTTGGGGTGGGTGTGGATTATCCATCTCCGTACTGAGAAAAGGCGTTCAGGTAAGACCAACGCCCCTTCTCCAGTACAGGAGATGGATAATCCATGGATGGGACGTACCAAAGCCTCACTGTCCCAAGGGGTGGGAAACAGATAAGGCCGGTAGATTGATCTCTGAGACAACTTGCTGGAGGACCCTCCTACCAAAGGAGGCATCCGCCGATGCAAAGCGGTCTATCTTGTAGTGTCGTATAAACGGGGAAGGCGAGGACCATGTCGCGGCCCTGCAAACTTCCTCGATTGACGCCTGGGTAGCCCATGCCGCCGAAGTTGCAGCGCTTCGGGTGGAATGGGCTGTGAGATGACTTGGGGGCGGCAGGGATGATACATTGTAAGCTTCTGCGATACAGCTTCGGATCCACCTTCCAATGGTGCCCGCGGAAACTTTCCGCCCCAAGGTGCCCGCTTGGAAGGACACAAATAGGGCCTCCGATTTGCGGAAGGGTTCTGTACGCTTTATATAACGCCGCAAGGCTCTGCGGACGTCCAATGTATGCCACTGCCGCTCCCGGTCATGTGTTGGATTTGGACAGAAGTTTGGGAGAATTACTTCCTGTGTCCTGTGAAAGAGTGAATTCACCTTTGGTATGAAGGCAGGATCTAACCTAAGGACCACCCTGTCCTTGTGGAAAATGCATAGGTCGTTTCTGACTGACAGTGCGGCCAGTTCCGAAATTCGTCTGGCTGATGTGATGGCAATCAGGAACGCCACCTTTAGCGACAGGTGTCGCAAGGAAACAGTCGCCAATGGTTCAAATGGTGACCGAGTGAGTGTGTGAAGGACTCGCGATAGTTCCCAGGACGGGTACCTGTGAATTACTGGAGGTCTGGTGTTATAGGCGCCCTTGATAAAGGCGCGGATCCTGGGGTGGTGAGCTAAGGGAACCGAATCCGTGCAGGTGAGGAGGGTGGACAAGGCCGCCACTTGCCTGCGGATGGTCGCGGGGGCGAGGCCTCTGTCTAGTCCCTCCAAGAGGTAATCTACTATCTGAGGGATGTAGAGTTTGTGTAAGTCAAACTGCCGTTCCCTGCACCAAAGGCAAAAATTTTTCCAAGTGGAGTCATAAATGCGGTTTGTTGCCGGACGGCGTGAAGCTTGAATTATGGTAATGGCCCCGGGAGAGAATAGTTCCTGTGCCATTATCTGGCGCTCAAGTGCCAGGCGGTCAGTTGTAACCATTGGGGTTCCGGGTGACTGATGGTTCCCTGGTGTAGGGACACTTGATGAGGGGGAATGTTCCATGGGGGCGACTGAGACAGGTTCATCAGGTCGGCGAACCACGGTCTCTGTGGCCAATATGGTGCTACTAGGATCACTTCTGCCCGCTCCTGAATCAGCTTTCGGATGACCGCCGGTATGAGTGGTAGTGGGGGAAAGGCATAAAGCAGACCCTGAGGCCACTGAGTTCTCAGAGCGTCCGTCCCCTCTGCTCGCGGGTTGAAGTAACGAGAGTAAAATCTGGGGAGCTGGGCATTGTCTGATGATGCGAACAGATCGAGGATCGGGTACCCGAACTTGCGGGAGATGTCTAGGAACAAGTTCGGGTGTAGCCCCCACTCCGAAGGGTCCACTGTGGTGCGGCTTAGGAAGTCCGCTTGCTGGTTGTTGACCCCCGATATGTGTTCCGCTTTTAGTGACTTCAGATTGGGCTCTACCCAGCTGAATAGGAGTCGTGACTCTGTCATCAGGGTTTTTGATCTGGTCCCCCCCTGCCGATTGATGTGCGCCTTGGCTGCTACGTTGTCTGTTAGGACTAGAACGTGGTGGCCTCTGATTCTGTCTTTGAATTGTTGCAAGGCTAGGTGGATAGCCCTGAGTTCTAGCCAGTTGATGTTGTTTCTCAGATCCGTGGCGGACCAACGTCCCTGTACAAACTGGGAGTCCAGATGGGCTCCCCAACCATACAGACTGGCGTCTGTAGTGATGGTAACTCTGACTGGTTCCTTGAAGGGTGACCCCTTGGTCACGGCCCGAGAGCACCACCAGCGTAGCGCCCTGCGGATTTGTGCCGTGACCCTGACTAGGTGGTTGGATGCGCTGGTGTTCTGCCGTTGGTACGGGAGCAGAAACCACTGTAGTTCCCGTAGGTGGAGCCTGGCCCAGGGTACAATGGCTATGGCCGATACCATCTTGCCCAATAATTGGGAAAGTGTTAGTATCGGAACTGAACGTTGCCTGTGAACCCAGCGAGCCAGTTCCCTGATGCCGGCCACCCGGTCTTGGGAGAGATAGACCATACAGTTGGTTGTGTCTATCATGGCCCCCAGATGCAGCAGCCTGGACGAGGGAACTGTCTGGCTCTTCTGAAAGTTTACTGAGAATCCGTGTAATTGGAGGACGCGAATGACGGTCCTTACGTCCGCCTGAGCTGTCTGTAGGGATGTTGCTTGGATTAGTATGTCGTCTAGGTAACATTGGACGCGTATTGGGATTTTTCTCAGTTTGGCGGCTACCGCTGCTAGTATCTTGGTAAATACCCTGGGTGCCGAAGATAGACCGAAGGGGAGAGCTCTGTATTGGAAGTGTTTTCCCCCGTAACAGAAACGTAGGAACCGGCGGTGGTTTGGGTGGATGGGGATGTGAAGGTAGGCTTCCGTGAGGTCTATCGATGCCAGGAAGTCTCCTTCTCTGATGCTTCCCAGGATGGACTGAAGGGATTGCATCTTGAATTTTTTGTATGTGATGTAGCGGTTGAGGTTTTTTAGGTCCAGGATTGCCCTCCATCCTCCTGAAGTCTTTGGAACCACAAAGAGGATGGAGTAAAATCCTCTGCCTCTGTATTCCGCTGGGACCGGTTCTATTGCTTGAATGTCCAACAGGTGTTGGATGGCCTCCTGCATGAGTTTGCGTTTGGTGGGGTTCCTGGAGACCGAGCAGTTGATGAGTCGGTCTGGGGGTGTGACCAGGAACTCCAGGGACAGCCCGGACTGGATGGTTTGTAGTACCCAGTTGTCCGTGGAGGTCTGCTCCCACTGGTGGAAGAAGTGAGCTAGTCTTCCTCCAATGGGTAGGTCTATGTAGGAGTCATTTTGTCTTCCGGTACGGACGACCCGTTCCACGAAAGGGTCGTCTCGACTGGTTTTGTTGTCTGGGCTGGAACCCCGGTCTGTCGTAGGGGCGGCCGTACGGTTTGTTCTGCCTGGGAGTGAATGGCTTGGGTGCCTGACTGATAGGCGTGGTTGTCGGTTGACGAAAGGACTGCCTACGAAAGTAAGGTGTGGTACGTTTGTCTGACCTTTTGTTCAAGTGTGCCATGACCTTCCGCTTGTCTTTGTTCTCTACAAGATAGGGGTCCAAGGCCTCCCCAAACAGACCGTTGCTTGAGTAAGGGGCGGTCGCTAGCCGCCACTTAGCCTTGGTGTCAGCTTGCCAGTGTTTTAGCCATAGCATTCTCCTGGCAATTATGTTGGATGCTATGGATCTGGATGAAAAAATGGCCGATTGGAACGTTGCGTCTGCAGCGTATTCCGTGGCTGCTACCATCTTAGCCAGGTCCTGGTGTGTTCGTATGTCCTCCATAGGAACTATGGTTTGTAGTTGTTGCAACCAGATGAGGGTGGCCCGGACAAAAAAGGAGGCCGAGGTGGCTGCTTTGATGGCCCATGCCGCTGTCTGGTGGGTTTTGCGAAAGGCTTGTTCCCACTTTTTGTCATCTGCCTTAAGGGCCTCCACTAGGTCCCCAGCCATGGCTGTCTGGGAGACCAAGGGGGTCCAGGCTTCATCTACTTTAGGAATTTCTAAGGCCTCATTGAGGTCTGTGGCAGTGCTGTATAATTTTTTGTCCGTACCACTCACTGATGGGAAGGAAGCGGGAGAGTCCCATGGCTTCTTGATCCCTTTCAGGAAAATGGCGGGGCAAGGTATATGGTGTTGCGTTGTCACCTTTTCTACGAATACGGGTCTGGATGTGGTGGCCGGTGTCGCTTGCGGCTGAGAAAACTGATCCGTCCCCATGTCCGCAATGGCTGTGGCCTTGCGTAGTATCGTGAGGAAGCGGTTGGGATTAAATAATCCCCCTGAGGGGGGCTCAGGGGGAAGTTCCTCATCCTCTGACATAGAGATCCCAGGTTGATCCTCCTCTTGTGGTGAAGAATAACCACTCATGGAGGACTGGGCCGGGGAGACGGGTTCCTGAATGCCTGAGGACTCTGAGGGGAGTTCCGAGTGTGGCATGGCTGAGATGGAGGGCCCCTGGTCGTGGTGGGCAGAGCGCTGTGCTAGGGCTCGGTCCACCACTTTGGTTAATAGGGCCTCTAGCCGTCCATCTGCCCAGATGTCCCCTATGTCATTACCTTTGGGTGTGGTGACCGCAGGTGGAGAGTTGGACTCAGTGGTTGTGCCTGCTGCCGTGGTTGTTTGTTGGGCTGATGTAGATGGCGGGTCCAGTGGTTGCGGTGTTTCTGGAATGGACCACGCGCTCTGGGTTGATGTGGATGGACCCAATGGTAATTCCATCTCGGTGGCCGCCATTTGAACCAATTCCAATTGGGCCTGCCTCTGCGCTCTGGAGAACTCCTTCTCCAGGGCCTGGTGCCTACGGCTGGCTTGCTTTTCCGCCAACTTGGAGGGCCTCTTGAGCGAGTGTTTTGTCTTCGCTTTGCACTTGCCTGCCGCCTTCTGGTCAGAAGGTGTGTTGCAGCCGTAATTGGGAGGTGGAGGGGTCGTGCTCATGGATTGAGGCAACGAGGGTCCCTCCATTCCGCTTGAGCAGTCCCAGAAAAACTGAGAAGACGCTCAGGCAGGCAAGTATTGGCGGGAGCGAAATTGGAACAAGTACCAGGACTGTTCCCCTGATCACCCGACCACAACAAAAATATTCTCTCTGGGCTAAGGTCACGGTAGCTGAGGGAGGTACCGAAGGCACGTTTGGAACCACTCCTTGGGTTCCGCCCGGAGGCCTTAGGTGACCAGGCAACGTGCACCAGTAGAAAAAAGAAAAGGGAGGCAAAAAATATCAGTGGCGACCTCAAAAGGGTCTGTAGGCCTGACTTAATACACAGCAGGTATCAAATGGCGGTCACCTAGAGCGGAATTTATTCTTATTAATACTATTACTATTATACTAATAATAGGAACAACAATAATAGTAAAATAATAATAATAATAACAACAACAACAATAATGGTGATGATGATAATATTGTGTGTTCTGTCTTTAGGCCTGTTGGCCCTGCAGTCGCTTAATTTTTAGCTTTAAAAAAAAATTTTTTTTAAATTATTATTATTATTATTTTTAAAATTTATGTATCTATTTTTATTATTATTATATTTTGTCCTATTATTATATGTGTGTATCGGGGGTGGAGCGCTGGTTGTGTGCTCCTATTCCGCCTCTATCAGTGATTCCAGATATGATGTAGAGCTTCCTTAAGCTTGGTTTGCCTTTCTCTGGCAAGAGATGGCAGCCACAGCTCGTTTCTCCCTGAAAAAGGGCTTTGCAGATCCCAGGAGGGTTCTCTAGCCTCCGTTTCTTGGTTGGCTTACTCCCTTCCTGTGCTTCGTTTCCCTCTGAAGATAAGCTCCGCAGCCTCCCAGAAGCTGCTTGTGCCCGGGGATTTAAATTTGGCGCGCTGTGACGTTTTAAGGTAATCCCAGCCAGGGATTGCCTTTGTTGTCTGAAAACGGCAACTAAAATGGCGCCCGCGGTTGCCCTGGGCTGCTAGGGAATCTCCGATGATCCGAATTCAAGTTTGAATCCGGACCTGGAGATTGTTATTTTTTCCCCCAATTTGAGGAAAAAATCCCTTGGAAGGTTGGGGAGAAAAGCTCAGCAAGTGGTCTCTGCTGATGCCTTTTTCCCCCCCCTTTTCCACCTCCAGAGCCCTGGGGCTGACTGGGATCCGTGGGGAGTTTTCCCCCCCCCACACCCCCTTTTTCAATTTTAATATAGGATCAGGGATGATCCCAAGGAAAACTTAGTGGTTGGGGAAAAGGTTCAGCAAGTAGTCTCTGCTGATGCCTTCTTCCCCCCCTTTTCACCCCCCAGAGCCCTGGGGCTGGCTGATATCTGTGGGGAAATTTCCCTCCCCACCAATCCCCTTTTTAATTTTAGGTTTGAGATCAGGACTGATCCCCAGAAAATTTTGTGGTTAAATTCCTATAGGTGGAAAATTTTTTTGGGAAGGGGAAGCCAATTATCAAGGGATAATCAATCAATGGATTTCTTGTCTAACCTGATAAGCTGAGAGCCACGCCAAAACGAGTCTTCTCCGAGCAGAGACCAAGTTAAGAATGGACTCCACAGGAAGTGGGGGCGTGTCAAGCTTTGGCTACTTGGTCTCAAGAGCAGGCAGACAGAGAAAACCCATCCATGGATTATCCATGGATTATCCATCTCCTGTACTGGAGAAGAGAGGGTTCGACTCCTGGAGGTTGGTGGTTGCCAACTTAGGATCCTGTTCGGGAGTAATGTTGGCCGAAGTACAGGCCTTCAGTAAAAGTGACCTGAATAGGGAAGGATCAAATAAGCCAGATGTAGGGGACGGATCCGTGGCCGTCTCCTCGTCTTCGGACATGGGCAAGTCCGAAGTTTCGAAGTCCAATGAGTCCTCCCCTCCCACCTGAGAGGATGTGTCTGAATTGCCCGAACTGGGGAACAGGGCGGGTCCTGTCTGAGGCAGAGATGGTGGAGGGGGGGCGGTGGCATCTGTAAGGGCCGTTGACTTATGGCAGAGGCCATGTATTGTGAGAAGGCTTGGTTCATAAATGTCTGAAATTGATCCTGCCACACTCCCTGATGTTCTGTAGGGTGGAGGCCAGCTGCTGTAGGTGTAAATGTGGCTTCTGGCCCCTGGTGTGTTGAAGGGGATGATGAAAACCCCTGAATGTCCGCGAAAGAAGAAGGAGGGGGATCGACCTGTCCAGTTTCCCCCTGAGGAGACCATGCCCTAGGGACATTGCTGGGGGGCGCAAATTGAGGCTCAAATGGTGTGTGGTCCAGTGGAGCGGGGGGAAGCACTTCTGCCCCACTGGAAGTGAGCCTTTGTACTCTGGAGAATTCCTTTTTCAGCACCTGATGTCTCCTCAAGGCCTCTCTCTCAGCAGTTTTGGAGGGCTTCTTGGTGGACAAGGCCTTTGCCTTAGATTTCCCCCCCGTGTTGCTTCCGAATTGAAGGATCTGCGCTTTTTTTCTGCTGGGGGGGCAGAAGAGCCCTGCGATGGCTGAGGAGTTGCACTATCTGCCATTGCCACCTGGATATTCCGGCCAGGAGATATACAAGTAAGGGGGAAGAAAACAATGCAGATCTTGTTGTCAGAGGAGGAAATCCCGGGCTCTGAACAACAGCCACGGCAGACAGCCAGATAGATACCTAGCTGTTAGACCCTGTGACACAGCGTCACGCGGCTAGATGGGACAGGTAGTGCAAATAAATACCCGCTCCTTGTGAATGGGTGCAAAGAACAAAGATTCAAACCACTAATGTAAACCTGTTGTTAAATACATATCCTGGCCCAATACTCAGGCCTGAAAGGCCTGAGAAGCCTTGATCGAGCTGATGGATTGGGCACTAAAGCCAAAGGCCGTACAACTATTTTGTAAGTAGGCCACGATTCCAAGGAGAATCCAAAATGGCGGCCGCATACAGATCCTCAGTTCTGACTAAGCACACCGATGAAATTAGGCCGATGATATAGGCCTGGAGTCAATTATCGGGGGGGGGGGAGCAGTGTGATATGTTTACCCCCAGTCTGTGCCTGTCACAGCAGGATAAGGAGAGAACCAGAGAGGGGGAAATTCCTTTACTGAGGACTCCACGAGGCTCTCAAAATGTCGGCCGCGCCAAAATTAATGGTCATTAAAGACGCGGCCTGTTCCCCCTGCCTTGATGAACTCCAAGGGAAGTTGAGTTCAATTTTCTCCCCTGCCTCTGGAGGCGAAAATAAATCACTTGCGATTTGAGGATCAGACTGCTGCGATCCAGATCGCGAGGAAGACATCAGTGGCTTCGCGGCGATGGCGCGCTCCAGCAAGGCCGTCCGGATCGCAAGGAGAGTCGTCCATGTGCACGTGGCAATGGCGCGCTTCGGCAAGGCCGTCCGGCCTCCGAAAGGAACTCCACATGGAGTTATTGGGCTTGGGGCAGCCGCCCCAATCCTCCTGAAAGGATCTGCCGCCAATATGAGGCTTGATAAGCCCGGGGCTAGGAACGGCCCAGGTGGAGCCTGGAAGGCTCGCTGGGGCCCAGGCAGAATTTGTCGTGCTATTTAATCAAATTTCTTTCAAATTGAGACTATCTACCAATTTGGAGCCAAATTAATAAGAGAAATTTAGAAATCTATACAAAACTGCTTTTAACTAACCTAAATTCAGAGGAGCCAAAGGAACTGTGTCCTGCTGAGCGAAGACTAAGTCAAAAACTGGGGAAGGTCCAACCCACAAGGACGCGTGGCAAGTTTCTGACTTAGTCTCAACTGAGCAGGAAAGCTGAGATTACTCATCAGTGGATTCTACACTCATCATGCTGGAGAATAATAACAAAAGTTTCAACATGTAAAAAGCAAAAAAAAGGAAGAAAGTGACGACAGCAGGGAGAAAGTAGAACTGCTTAACTCATTTTTTGCATCTGTCTTTATGCAAAAGGGAAAAATAGACCAATCTAACAAAAGACAGATTAGGAATACAACTTAAAATAGGCAAAAAATGGTAAAATAATATTTGCCTATTCTAGACAAATTCAAATCACCAGGACCAGATGGATTTACATCCAGAGTTCTGAAGGAGCTGGCAGACATGATCCCCAAACCACCAAACAATATCTTTCAATATCCTGAAGCACTGGGAACTACCAGAGGACTTGGAAAAGAACTGATGTGGTTCCCATCTTAAAAAAAAAAAAAAGGGGGGGGATAAAATGGCTCAGGGAACTACAGACCTATCTGCCTGACATCAATAGCTGGGAAGATCCTGGAAAAGATAATCAAGCAACAGATCTGTGAACACCTGGAAGCAAACAAAGCTATTACTAGAAGCCTACATGGGTTCTAATAACAAATCTTATTACAAGACTCCCTTTCTAAAACTGACAACCGAGTTTACAAAATACCGTCAAATATGCTTACTTGGAAGTAAAACTTAATGACTAGATTTGTTTAACTATGATTTATAGCAGGATAGGCAAACACTCCATCCACAATCACAAAAATGATGCAAAATTTTCCAACATTTTTGGTTGAAAAACACCTTAACACTGTACTATAGGTTTAATAGACAGTAAACAAAACTCCTCTCCTTTTTCAAAAGGAACAATTAAAAATACAACACATCTTTCAGAAGTCTCCTCAATTTCAGCATTATAAAACAAAACAAAAGTATCACCAAAATTCAAACTGTACTATCATATTAATAGAATAACAGAGTTGGAAGGGACCTACTGGAGGTCATCTAGTCCAATTCCCTGCTCAGGCTGGAAACCCTATACCAGGCATGTCAAACTGCGGGCCTATGGGCCAGATGCGTCACGCCGAAACCACGCCCACCCCATTGCCAGCAATGGGGAAAAAGTTGCGATACGTTGCGCGACGTCACGAGTTTGACATGCTGCCTTATACTATTTCAGACAAATGGTTGTTCAATCTCTTCTTAAAAACTTCCAGTGTTGGAACATTCACAACTTCAACTTGTTCCACCAATTAATTGTTCTAAGATAATATTAAAACATAACTAATTTGTCTTGTTTGAGTATAGCATATTATAGGAGCAGAACTGTGTAATTATAGTTGGCTGAGAAGTTTCCTACTTAATTAATTCCTAATTAATCTATGAAGATACCTTTACCTCCTGCCAGCTCTAGTAAAAAAAGCCATGCAAGTGAAATTCAGCCACTCGAGTAACATATAAATGTTCTTAAGCTAGGAAGTGGGTGATGGGGAAGAGAAATGAACATGTTTTAATAGAGCTGTTAAACCAAGGCTTTGTTGTTTTCCACTGCATCATGTCATGGTTTAGAACAGGGATGTCAAACTCAATTTTAATGAGGGCCGCATTAGCATTGCGGTTGCGCTTGGGGGGGCAGGTGGATGTGGCCAGGGTGGGTGTGGCCTACTGGGTCGGCATGAATGGAGTGGGTGTGGCCTATGGGGTGGGTGATGGGTACGAGGGCAAAGTCAGAAGGAGGCCCATTCCTTCTCCATGGGAGGAGACCCGACTTTGTATCCAAAACTTCCTTGGCAATAGGATGGAAGACCCCCAGGATAGGCCAGAAGGAGACAAGGGGATGGTGAAAGGGCAACAGGGCAGGACTAAGGCAGGACTTCCCTCAGACCCTCTCTCTCCTTCTTTCCTTCCTTCCTTCCTTCCTTCCTTCCTAAGTACAGAGTGGTGGGAAAATATTTGAGATGAGGGAGGGAGAAAAACAGGCAAAAAATGCAGCTGGGGAAGTGTCACCCTTCACGAGGAATGAAGAAATGCACCATCGCCTGCAAGTGACCAGCACATGGCCCTCACCTACTTCACATATCTGGCTTGGTGGGCTCTGGGGAGGGGATGCCATGAGCAGCGTGAGAGTCAACGTTACCTGCACAATGCCACCTAGCTCCCAGCCTATCCGGTTTCGGCAGGCAGCGCAAATCCGAAAAGTACAACGACGCCTAGAGTCCAGCCTGCCCGGTCTTAGCAGGCAGTGTGAAACTCACCAGCTTTGTACCTTGCTGCCTGCTGAAACTGGGCAGGTTGGGGGCTAGGCAGCATTGCACTTCTCGTCAGATTCGCGCCGCCTGGCTCAGCCTCTCGGCGCTATGAGGAGAGCGCCCAGCTGCCTGCCAAAACCCCTCCCGCAGAGCCCATCAAGCCGGATATGTGAAGTAGGCAAGGGCCATTTGCTGGCCACTTCCAGGCGATGGTGCATTTCTTCATTCCTCACAAAGGGTGACACCTCCCCAGCATGCACCCAGGAGGCAGGGCCAATGTGGCAGGGGCTGTTTCCAGATGGCCTTGTGGAGCTAAGACTGAATGAGTTTCAGCATAGATGGCCACCACAAAATTGTACATTGGCTCCCTCCTGGCCGGCCTGGGCCAGGGCAGCGGGGGCCATTCCCTCACTATTTCCAGGATGGCTTCACGGGCCACATGAAACCACTTCACGGGCTGTATCCGGCCCCGGGGCCTTGTGTTTGACATGTCTGGTTTAGAAGTATCAATATGTGTGCGCGAGGGGGAGCCTTCCAGAAATACTGAATTTTTGTAGTGCTAAATATGTGAACAAATCACAAGTATAAATGAATTAAAAATAATGCATGGCAGTAAATTAAAACACTTCGGGGTTTAATGCATTTTGTGGATTTATCTAATTGCGTAACTTGTTAAACAAGGCATGGTTTAGATGTGTTTTACAAAAATAACAATTAGTGCAGTTCATTGTTTGGCTTATAAATATAAACACCTACTCAGAAAAACAAATGCATTTTTAAAATTACAGATAATCTGGGGTTAATTGTATTGTGGAGACTAGAAATGGGAAAGGGAAATACCTTCATTAGTTTGCTGTTCTGATACACCAATCCATGTCTCGTTAAATGTCCACAACATGCTCTTAAAGCAGGGGTCCTCAATCTGTGGGCCAAAGCCCACTAGTGGCTGTGAAAGGATTCCAACTGGGTCACGGAAACAGCTGGCAAGCTCACTCTCACTTGTACGAGCAGTGGGACAGCGTGTGCACTCCATTTGCATGAGCTGCAGGCGCATGTGCACGCCAATCACGCAAATGGAGCTGGTGCACATGCTTGCCAGCCGCTTGTAGGGACCCCCCATCCCCCTTCGCCAGTCTGCTGTGGCATGAGCTGAACAGAGCAGTTTATACAAGACAGCTAAAATATATCAATGAATTGAAGCGAGTCTATAAAGAGCAATGGGCCAAAACGTTTCCTAGTCAATATGTGAAACTGATAAGGTAAAGGAAGTATCTGATTGAAGTTGTTTATTAAAGGAGGTGCAAGTTACTAAATAAATGAATGTCTTTGTATGTCATATACTTACCAAACAGTGAAATCAATAAAACAAGGCTATAACAAAACATTTTAATACTGTACTTAATATAATCAGCAATTAATTCTAAATAAGTACTAATCAAAATTATGTTCTACAGCTAATGCAAACTAGTTACTAAATTAAAGTTTCACATACTTTTTCCAACAAACACTCAATGTTGGATCAATGTGATACATTGGACAATCAAGGCAGCTTACTACAATAAAACAACAATATAAATATAGCATCTCTACTATATTAAAATCTATATAAAAATCAAACAGTAAAGCAAACAGCAATTAAACATTGGGCAGAAAATAAGCATTTTTTTTAAACTTCTTAAATACTGAGAGAGGGGCTAAGCACCTCTCTTTAGGGAGTACTTTTTACAGCCAGACAGCCAGACAAGGCAAGGTATTTTCTAGAGCAGTGGTTCTCAACCTTTTTAATGCTGCAACCCCCAACTGGTCGTAAGTCGAGGACTACTCAACTGGTCGTAAGTCGAGGACTACTCAACTGGTGCAGCACCGTTTGCAGAATGGGACTTCCCTTTCCATCAATATCTCACTTTAGAGCACAGATGAAAGCTCAGCCCAATGCAGTCTCCTTAAAGCAACTTTGGATTCCAGATTTCCCATCCAGATTATAATTAATAGCTACATAATAAAGTGAAAACATTTAATAGGAAAAGGCTTCAAACATTTGATATGCATGTATAAATTGCAAATTCACAAAATCTGAAAGAAAACTATATATTTTTTATTTTCCTTTCAACAAAATTTGAGGAGCATGTTTGATTGCACTGTGATTGAAATGATATGGTATGGTAGCCTGAGCCTAAATGGGCTATGTGTCCATAAAACATCTAGGTAGAATTCATCAGATTTCAGGTATCCATTTCTTATCAAAAGAGTAATATTACTTTGAAAGCAATGCAACAATTTTCAGATCTGGTGAAATTCTTTGCTTACTTATCTGTTCTGCTTGTGGGAACCGATAGGTAGAATAATCATTCAGAGTGCCTTAAACATTTGTAAAATATATCCCAGGGTTTCTTAACTTAAAAGATATTTACAGATAGTCCTGCCTTACTGACTATTCATTCAATAATTGCTTGAACGTACAATAGTAATGAAAAAATAACTAAACAGCTTAATCTCCTGAAATCTCTTTCTCTTCAATCTCTCTGCTGGGTGGGTGGGGGGGAGAGAGAGAAAAAGCAAGTAATTTCTGTAGACAATCTCTCCTTGGCACGACCTTTTCCCACTCTAAGCATGATCACAATGTTTTCAATGTGTAGAAGAGCAAACAGCTTACTCATTTTCCAATCTCTCTGCTCTGCAAGGGGGGAGGGAGGAACAAGCAAAAGTGAGATTCTCTACAAAAACTGCCTGCTATTTCATCCACCCCTGCAGAGCAGATATTGAAGAAAAAGAAATTTCAATAAAATATGCTCTTCTATGCATCTAAAGCAATGTAATTGTGCCAGCAATGAGAAAGGATCAAACAAAGGATTCTCCCCACTCCTATTGCAAAGCAGAGAGACTAGAGAAGAGATTTCAAGAGAGTAAGCTGCTTGCTCTTTTAAACTCTTTTAAACTCTAGAGCATGTGATTATGCTGACAGCAGAAAAGTCAAGCAAACGAAAGATTATCTATAGCAGTGTTTCCCAAACTTGACAATTTTAAGGCATGTGGACTTCAACTCCCAGAATTCCACAGCCAGCGTTGCTGGCTGTGGAATTCTGGGAGTTGAAGTCCTCATGCCTTAAAATTATCAAGTTTGGGAAACACTGATCTATAGAAATTACTTGTTTTTATACCCTCCCCAGCCTCCTTGCAAAGTGGAGAGATTGGTGAGAAAAAGATTTCAAGAGTACTTTAGCTATTTAAGTAACATACTTATGGCTCTCAGCTACAATGTGATTGCATTGCTTTAGATTAAGACAGTAAACAAATACTCAAGTGTTCCAAAAAGTGGGAGAGTGGTTATGAGGCAGACTTCAGTCAAAGGTGTGAAACTGACTAATTTTGTCACATGATTTCCTGTTTAGCAATTGCTTTACTTTGCAGCAGAGTCACAATTAGGGTCATTAAGAGAAGACTATGTACACATGAATTTAGTTCTGAAAAACTTCTATGGTGTGAATTAGTTTTCCCTGTTTTAAATGTTGTAAAGTCATATAATCTCTTATAGTTCTCCCAATGACAATAACAAACGGCTAAGTATAATACATTAAAAACTTGAATGTCTACATCTATGTAGGTATTTCACGTACCAGAATATGTATTGTTACAAACTGTGATAAGTAGGGAGAGGAGCAGTTGACTAAACAAGCAGAATTATATACTATTATCCTGGTAACTTGATCATGATATACTCTGTAAAATTATCTATTTTAATCTGGAAGTGGGTTAATTGCACAGATATAGCCACATAACATTTATTATTTACATCAAGTGAGACTGATGCCTATCGACAGTTTTATGTTAAATTATCAGAATTATTTCAATAATTTAAATATTGTAGGGGATTATTTTATCTTCAAAGCAAATTTTAAAAGTTGACTGAACTCTTCATTTTGATTATCAACAGATGTCATTAACTGCTTAAAGAACATATTACCAAGTTGTATCAGCATACTTTTGAGTTGACCAAAATATAATTTAAGTTAAACACATCAGCTAAATATTGTTCCAATTATTTTGCCTTTTCATGGTAGCAACTTATATTTATTTAATACATACGTCATTTCTTCAACTTCTGTATGCCACTCCATTATACCTATTCCTGGCTTGTAAAAATTAAGAAATTACCAGTCTGAATGGCAGAATTAGACAAGTATGTACAAATAATTATCTCATTCTTAAACTCAGGGTTTCTTGGGAGGAGGGGTAGAAATGCACTGAGCACTAACAGACAATACAAAATATGAGGATTATTCCATGATAAAGATGAATCAGCAGAATCAGGTCAGGGCAAAAAAAAAGTAACAAAAAAAAGAGAAGAATGAGTCAATAAATTAAAAACAACAGGAACTATTCAGAACAAAAGAAGGAAAACTCGATAGATGTGTCAAAGAGAATACAGCTATGACATTAACAATAAAATGAAAAGATACATAGGGAAAGAATTCTTAATTTCTGCCAAAAAGAACTGATTAATTTTGTAGACTGGATTTTTAAACATACATTTCCATTTTACTAACAGGCTTGCATGATACTTGTAAAAGAATTAAGAAACAGTAAACTATAATGCTGAGAACTACAGAACAATATTCAGTAAATAAGACATTGTTGCATACAATGCCAGATGACCAAATAGCGTTGACTTCCAGTTGAAGAAAAACTATAAATTGTTGACACTATAAAGATCTTTAAGAGGAACACGAGGTCCCCACAGATTGTGCTTCCGTGCCTATGGACACACTCAAAATGGTGGCCGCATCTAAAGTCACACTCAAAATGGCGGCCGCCCACGATAACCCTCTCAAAATGGCGACCGTGTCCTCTGCACGCAGTCAAAATGGCAGCCGCGCCTGTTCCGAGCCTCCGAGAAGGCTAAAAACCGCCAAAAGGAGGGAATGGAGGGAATCAACCTCCCTGTTAGGGCAATAACCTCAAGGAACAGCAATTTAAATAAGCACTCTCCCCCAGTCACGGAAGGAACTTGCTATTAGTTTTGCAGCCTCCGCTGCGATCCAAGTCCTGTGGTCAAGAGGAGCCTCGTTGCGACGAAGCCAGAAAGGGAAGCCTCCGAACAGCCTGAGTCCCGAACGACTCCGATCTCCAAGGACGAGCTGGTAGGCTGGTACGCGCTCTGCTGTGCCGTCTGACTGGCGGTGGAAAAACCCCCGCTCGAAGAAAAGAGGCCTGCAGCCTTCTTCACAGGAGCCTGGAAGGCTCTAAGTCAGAAGGCCCGTTTTAAATTTAGAATTTAAATCTCTGCCAATTCGTCCCATTTGCAGCAGAAACCAAAGGAAAACTACACTTTAAATAATTAAAAGAAGGATTAACCGAATTAGAATTAAATAATTTGAAATAAAAGCAATTAACATAGCCTAGTTACGGAGCCAAAATTTCTGCGCCTTGCTGAGCACGAGATTAAGTCAAAACTGGGAAGACACACCCTGAGGGAGGCGTGGCCAAAGTTCTGACCTAGTCTATCTGAGCAGGAAGGCTGAAATACCCCATCCAGTGGACCCTACACTCACCATGCTGAAGAATAACTCTTACTCCCTTCTATTTGCTAAATCATTAATAAGGAGATGCTGAGAACTTGTCTATCATGTGGGTCATCTATTTTCTTTATCCTTACTATAGTGCTATTAAATGCAGCGACAGCACTGGAGGAGGAGTCAACTGAGCACCAGCATTTACCTGATCATACTATAAACTGGCACCAAACCTGACTGAACTGGAACATCTAAATAATTATTCTACCTAGAAATATACACAGATAAGGCATTCTATTGTGATATGATGCACTATAAGAAAAAAATGAGACAAGTTGATTTGCTACTTAATCCTCGACTGATCACATGACCTGGGGGCAGTGCAATGTCATAAATATGAGGCAGTTGCCAAGTGTCTGAATTCTGATCATGTGGCCATGGTGAGACTACAAGTGTTGTGTGAAAAACTGTCATGTCACTTTTTGCAGCACTGTTGTAACGTTGTATTAACTTTACTGCTAAAGTATTTGCAGATATGAACAAATAAACACAAGAATCCTGATTTACTGTATATTATGCAACTTTTACACTAAACCTTTAATAATCCAGCCCTCAAGAAGTTAAAGAAAATATTTCCAAAGCATTGTATTTGAGACCAGATGAATATATTACCATATTTTCCGGCGTATAAGACGACTCGGCGTATAAGATGACCCCCGACTTCGGAGAAGATTTGCATGGTTAGAAAGTCGTCTTATACACTGGAAAATACAGTATTTTCCGGTGTATAAGACGACCGCCGACTTCAGAGAAGATTTGCATGGTTTAGAAAGTCATCTTATATGCCGGAAAATATAGTAGGTTTTTGACCAGTTAAGCATTAGCAACTAAGAATGCGATCAAGCAAATAAGAGTACAAATTTATTCTCATTAGCTATTTTAATTAAACTTTGTCAAAGTCAAGTCCCTAGTTCAGGATGCTAAAAAAGAATTTTGGGATAAATTAAGAAAGCGATAACTATATATACTATGTGCCTTGGCACTTGGCAGGCTCCACGAATGCATGATTAAATTAAGATTTGGTAAAAATAAAATTAAAATTGGATGCTAGCATAATGCAAAGCAAAATACTAGCGTAAACATCTTTTTTTCAAAGTAATATCTTTCAGCCCTGCATATACAAAAAACACAATACAAAAATAAAAATGCTAGGGGAAATAGTCAATATACCTATTCTTCAGTTAGTGACTGAGTTCCATTGCAACAACTAGATCATTAAGAAAAATGGTTGCTAAATAAACATGTGACTGAGGGAGATGCTGCAAAAATTACTAGTTGCTGCCATCTCATTCAGATAAAGGTTGTCTTGTATAACTATGCCAGTATTACTTTGGTGTGCATTGTTGTCACATGCATGTTATAAATGCATGCGTTGGTTGCAAAATTAATATTTTATTGCCATATTTGCAAATAATTGCTAAAGGAGGTACTGTAGTTGCTAAACAAGAGTGGATGTACTTTATTTAAAAGTGTATCCACTGCATAGGATAAATAAAGCAGAAGAAAGCTGATATGGTAATAAGCATTCTAGATTTCTAAACATAGTGGTAGCAAGTAACTGCACTATTGTAGTCTGACCACTATGGCAGTCATTTAGTGAATATGCCCTTAATATGCTCCCCAAATCTCAAATGTGCCTATTGGTTAATTCACGCTATTTATTTATACTATGGGTATCCAACTCTAGGCCACATTGATTGGAGAGGAATTGTGTTGGGCTACATATAAATATATATAATATGATGTATATAAATAACTTCCTTTACTTTTAAATATTTTTTATGATCTTGTGGAGCCTGATTACTAGCTTTCCAGGGCTGCATGCCACCCACTGGCCATGTGTTGGACCTGCCTGATTTAAACATTACAAGCAGTCAATGTAGAGCATGGGTGTCAAACTCATGATGTCACGTGACGTGTCACGACGTATCGTGACATTTTTCCCATTGCTGGCAATAGGGTGGATGCGGTTTTGGCATGACGCATCCGGCCCGTGGGCCGGCAGCTTGACACCCCTGATGTAGAGAGTCTAGAAGATGACTTGGATGGAGATATAAGTAGTCCTCGCTTAAATCATTCAGCAACCATTCAAATTTATGATGGTGCTGAATGAATGGTAGAATGACCAGTCCTTGAAGTTATGACTATTGCAGTGACCCCACGATGACATGATCAAAATTGACAAACAGCTCGTATTTATGACTACAGTGTGCACTTCATCTGCCCCCCACCCACCTCCCTTTCTCATCTCAGTCCCTGTGGCTACCCTGCCTATTGGGCCAACAATCCCCTGAGTCATGCAATAGTTTTGCTTCAGAAACTATATCATATCACATGTGCAAAAAGCCATTTCTCTAAAGTCTAATTTATATAAGTTGGAACCTGAATTTAATTGTTTTAACCATCTAAAACAGGGATAGATAGGCCACCAACTATCTCTCTTTGTGCCTAACAAGTAGCCTAACATGATTTTTTTTTTTTTTAAAAAAAAAATAGATTTGCCACAAACTTGAGCACCATTTAGTTATAAAGAGGATGAGTAGTATGTAGTTTCAAACCACTCTTAAGTTATAACTTCATTCTTCATCACTGGCCATAGTCATTGAGCCTATAAAGCTCAACTACATCAATATCTTATATATCTTTTTGTATTTTTTGTTGTTGTTGTTTTCTGAAGGGATTCCCTAAAATTACTTCAAGGGCTCTCCAGGGTTAAATGTTAAATGTTGAGAAAGGCTACACCAGAAGTTCACTTATCCTTCAGCATCTTTCACAATACCAAACTGTTATTTGGTAAATAGTTCCTTTTTGATTAACCCTAACCATCACATTATTTATCAAATTTTTGTACCACTCTTCACATTACCTAGGTCAGTGGTGGCGAACCTATGGCACGGGTGCCAGAGGCGGCACTCGGAGCCCTCTCTGTGGGCACATGTGAGGTTGTCCCAGCCTTGCCTCCCCTCGCAACCCCCTCCTCTCCAGCAGCCCCCCTGAAGGAGAGTCGCCCTCGAGCATGGCCCACACGGAGCAGCGCAGCCAAGGACATGGCAGCCAGGCAGCGTAGACAAGACTCTGCCCTCACACCCCATCATGCAGTTGATGCTGCAGGGTGCGGACAGAGGATGTGGCTGCCATAGCGCTGCTGGGCTGTCTGGGTGATCTGCGGCAGGCCCTGGAGGAGGTGAGTGGTCCTGTGGGCAGGCGGAACAGGGGATGGGGGGGGGCAGAGCGGGGGCAGGGCCAGTTTTTGGGCACTCAGTCTCGAAAAGGTTTGCCATCACTGACCTAGGTGACTCTGAACAGTTAATAGATTAGAACCATAAAACTTTATAAAAATGACATAGCAAACTAAAGCTTATTTTCAAATGTACTTTTTCTGATAAAAGATTGAATATATTCAATCAACACAAAAAAGCCCAAGATGCCCACAATTAGCAAGCCAAACCTTCCAATGCAAAAAGAAAGACAGAAATATTACCTCGAAGCAGAGCTTATCGCTGATTACTTCCCTCTAGTAATTACGCTCTAATATCCATTTCTGGTATAGATCAATGAAGTACAACTCTGTAAGAACAATGAATTAGATCAGTATCAAAATAAAGATGTAAAGAAGAAAAATATTCTATTCCTAACATTTAAATTTTGGATAATGAAACTAAACTTGATTTTTCTGCCTTAATACCAGCTTTGCGAAATACATGCATTAAAAAATCCTGATTTTTTTTAAAATGAAGGTTTGTATATGATAAACACCTAATTTATTTAGGCTAAAGAATTATCCATTCTCAACAAACACTTCTTAAACCTTACAAGCAGTATTAACAAGTTGTTAAAATCTTGAACTTTATCCCAAGCATTGAAATACAACCTTAGCAGTTAATTCAACTAATCTGACTATAGCTATGGATAGACATAACATCAATCCATTGCTGTGGACAGATGACTCTCTTTTGATTCACTGGTGTCATCCCTTCCATACAGGAAACAGGGCCCATTCAATTGGCAAGTCCCAGGCTACTGATGGACTTAATGGGATCTCAAGGAGACCTTAGGCCAGTGTTTCTCAACCTCGACAATTTTAAGGCATGTGGACTTCAACTCCCAGAATTCCACAGCCAGCAATGCTGGCTGTGGAATTCTGGGAGTTGAAGTCCACATGCCTTAAAATTGTCAAGGCTGAGAAACACTGCCTTAGGCAGTTCAGTTCAGGCCTAGTAGCTACTTGTAATGGCAGGTACCTGGGGCCTTGGATCATATTGCTCCTAGAGAGCCTCTCCTTGTCTGCTGATCCTAGGGTGCCCCCTTGGTTTACCAAGCAGCTCCAGGATATGAAAAACTAGAAAAACCACAGTATTCCTTTGAAGAAAAACTTGAAGTTGAGTGTCTGATCAGACACAGCTAAAAGTAGGTATCAGGAATTATTTCATGGTGAAAAGGTTAGCAAAATATCAATTATTTTTCTGCCTTTATTCCATCTTCTGATAGTCATTCAGCAGTTCTGTTTAGAGTATCCTTATTGAATAGGTCCCCTCTCAGAACATCCAATGATCCACTATAAGGATTATCTGATAAATAAAATCACTCAAATTGATTTCAACTTAGACCATAAATGGGTAGAGAAGGCTGAGTGACTCCAGAGGAAGCGGACAAGATTCTCTGTGCTATCAGCTTGGCCACCTCTTTACCAGATCGGGATCCCTCTTAGATCCTAGAATAGTGGTTCTCAACCTTTTTAATGCCACAACCCCCAACTGGTTGTAAGTCGAGGACTAAACCGGTTGTAAGTTGAGGACTATCCAACCAGTCCTAAGTCAAGGACTTTCCCTGCCTGGGAGCGCCACACATGCGTGGTGCTGCTCCCTGCACCGGCCGAGGCGTAGCTGGCAAGCGGCAGAGACGGAGCAGACCGACCACCGGCTGGGCCACCAGCTGGCCCAGCCCAAGGGAGGTAAGGCACCCGCCGGAAAAGGGGAAAAAATGGTGGACAGCCTTGCTTGGCGACCCCCGTGAAATGGTCGATCGACCCCAAATTGGGTCGCGAGCCATAGGTTGAGAACCGCTGTCCTAGAAGAAGCCAAAGCTGTGACTAGGCCCAGGAGGGAGGAGATGATACCTCCTGCCTTGAAAGATGTGATGGTGTGCCACTTCAAAAGGTCATCTTTAGACCCAATGATTTCTGTAATGGACTGTGTGGATGACCTTGGGGAACATTGGGAAGAGATGCTGCCTAGGAAGCAATCAGACAAGAGGGACAAGAGCCCCCCAGTGGCTTAATGCTTAGAGAAAGAAACTTAGGAAAATTTGGGTGTAATGGTTCAAGTAATTAAAAGTGTCAGTGGGAAGTTTGTACTTTTAGACTTGCCAGATTGAAAGCCCTCCCCCCCCCTCGGTAAACCAGGCAGAAGAGAAGACTAGATGAACTAATTCTACTTTATTGTAAATTGCATTAACAGAATCTTGAAATCCTATTCAGATTGAACTGAAATTATAGTTTTGAATTACCAGTAATTAGAATTTTTCCAGTGGGAAATGGCAATTTTTCAGGTTTAAGAGGAAATATGATAATGGAATTTTGGGGGAGCTAGAGGATAATATAATTCATTTCATCAAGAATGGAGCAAAAATCTTTTACTGGACGTTTGGGTTTTTGGTCTTTAAAATTACTTGATATGATGGGTCATGTGGCAATGAAGTTGCTGAAGAACAAGCTACAATGGATACATTTGAAATTAATTTAAATGTGGATTTAAATAAGATAAGCAGAATATGGAAATATAAAGAAACTGATGGATGATTCACTGTTTAAAGAAGATGAACAATTATTAAGCCAGAAAAGTGGTTTGAGTAACTTGTTTTTACTGGATCCATAGTACTGGTGGTCTGTTAAAATCTTAAACTACTTTATGACAAGTTATTTTTAAAAAGGACAAATTTATCTCAAAGGTTTTTAAAGTTGTGGCATATCTTTGGGTTAAAAGAAAATACAAATACAAAACAAGCTTTGGGACTATATTTGAAGGGATTAAAAACTAAGACTTAAAATTTGGGGAAGGATTACAGAGTTGGCTTATTCAATCAAGATTAAAAATATAATATTAGTTATATTTGGTTCTCTTACTGGACTTTTGCTGATGAACAAATGAAAGGGCTTTTGCTTTTTAACTAAGTGATGGATTATGGGGAGAAGACAGTACCTATTGTATTAAGAGATAGTAATAAACTATTAAAATTATTTTCATTTCCTGGATGAAGGGGGAAAGTTACTTTCCTCCCTTCCCCTTTTCTTTTTGAGACTTGTTTTTTTGCTTCTATATGTTTTGTAGTTTTTATTCTTTCCATTTGTAAGTATTAAAACTATTTGGAAAAAGAATAAACCAATAAACATGATATAAAATAAGGCACTGTAATTATTGTTACTGTTGCCTACGGAGTTTCAGATAATACTGAAACAGGGCTATGAATAAAAGAAGTAAAATGAGTCAACTAAAAACTCATGCCCTAGTCATCTGGCATCTCTCTAAATGAGGCTGTCTTTTAAGATCACCTGGATGCTTCAACTGGTCCAGTATACCTCCAGTAAGCCATGTAGTACTTCTGCTTCATAAACTGTACTAGTTGCCAATTCGTTCCAAGTGTGATTTTAAGATGCTGGATGTTACCTATAAAGCCTACATGACATAGGGCTGTCTCCCATAACATCCACCTAGCTCAGCGGTTCTCAACCTGTGGGTCGCGACCCCATTTGGGGTCGAACGACCATTTCACGGGGGTCGCCAAACAACGCAGTCAGCCATTTTCCCCCCTTTTCCTTAGCTGTGCTACTCCCTTTTATTCTATTGGCTTTTGAAAGCCAATAGAATAGACTCTCTTCAATAGAGTCTAATTCTATTGGCTTTCAAAAGCCAATAGGAATTGTCCAGGCTGTCTCTGCCCTGCTCAGCCCACCAAAAGTCCCATTCTGCAAACGGTGCTGTAAGTTGTCTGCAGCGAAGGCGAGCTGTCTGGAAGTTTCCACCCCTCCCTGCTGAGCAACTACTAAAAATGTAAGTAAAAGAGGGCCAGGGGTGGGAGGTCGGCGGGCGCAGGGAGGGTTGCTGGCGTGCATGGGGCCCGGCGGGTGTCTTACCTCCCTTGGGCTAGGTCAGCTGGTGGCCCAGCCGGTGGTCGCCCTGCGGCGTCGCTGCCCCTTGCCAGCTACGCCCCAGCTGGCGCAGGGGGCAGCACCACGCATGCACGGCGCTCCTGGGCAGGGAAAGTCCTCGACTTACGACCGGTTGGGTAGTCCTCGACTTATGACCGGTTGAGTAGTCCTCGACTTACGACTGGTTGGGGGGTCACAGCATTTAAAAGGTTGAGAACCACTGACCTAGCTGATTCAACCCTGCAACACTGGTGCATTCAGGTTCCTTCAATATTAAAGATGTCTTCAGACCGCAGAAGCACATCTTCTTTGTAGCAGCACCTGCACTCTGGAACTAGGTTCATCCCAAAATCTGAATGACTTCCATTCTACTATTATTTAGAAGAGCCATGAAGACTTAGACAAGGGAGAGTGTGACTCCTTACTTCTTTATGCTTTTTAAAAAAATGTCTTTGTTGTCAGCTGCCCAGAGCCATTGAGAGTTAGGCAGAACACGAGCTTAATACGTCACCATTATTATTATATATTCTAGCAAAACCAGCCCATAGAAATTAAAAGAAAATTATTTTCCAGCATACTTCCATATAGAATGTGATAAAGTATACAATTTTCTTCATACTATGTAGAGAAGTATGTAATCTTTTTGACTATTTCTGATCCCAAGGTACACAGACAAATCATCATAAATTTGCCCCAATCCTAATTAAGAGTTAATTCCATTTTTACATACATGCTTTATTTACATATTATCCAAATTTTCATGATTAAGCAAGATTGATACATGTCATCTGATTACTCCAGCTTTTTCTTTTTTTACACTGGTGTGTTGAATGCGCAGCTGAACTAGGTTTCCAAGTTTTTACTCTTAATGCAACAAGAAATAGAGTTCAAAGAGAGAATCTCTGGTTTATTTAGACATGCATTTAGTAGAAGAGCTGATATTTATCCTGACTTACGAAATAGCATGAAATTTATTTGTATGGTTCATAAAGTACAGTACTAATCTCAAAATCTTTAAGAAAATCTTATTAAGAATTCTTAGGTCAATGAAAAGATGTACTTATGCGAAACTACAACAAGCACTTCTCAAATCTGCTTTGTAAGATTGGGAGAGTCCACAGATCAAGTTTAAAAATATAATTTTAAATACTATGAAAACGTTTCATGCTTTCTAATAACAATCCCAAAAATTAAAAAGAGGCTATAAAAGTTAACTACAATACCAACATTAAACTTTTGAAACTGCAAGTTATTTTATTCTAGTCTATCTCCTTATATTGAAAGATTGTGACTCTCAGAACAAAAAAACCCTAATAATTACTGCCTAACAAAAATTATATGGAAATCAGGAAAAATGTATTACAACCTAACAACTTTTATTCTATTCATCACATATATAATAAAACATTTAAAAAACAAAAATGATCCTTTAAAGATTTCAAAATAATTTACAGAACGATAGCTTGGTGCATGAGAGACAAAAAAACATTATTTGTTGTTGCAGACTTTAAGCAAAACTTAGCCTCAAATGTCTGATGTTGCTGTCAACTTGATATCATTTATTAAATTTTAATAAACTTACGAACAGTAGGATGAGAAATTGGATTTGTTGCAAAATCATGTTTTGATTGCATAGAGATCTTCAATCATACTGATAAAGTGAATGCTATGTAACTTGTTTTCCATACTAATACTATTGCCGTGTATTTCATCATCTTGGTATCAATTCTTTGGTACAATGTTAAGCGTTAAAAGGACAATTGAGGATCCCAAGGTATCTCTTTGTTAAATGGGAAAAAAGTAAAATGAAAGCATTCTGTGTGAATCTCTAAAACCAGAGAAAACTGTACTTCAGAGTTCTCATGGCAGAATCAGCCTAGAGTTGGATGGAACCAAAATAGAAGTAAATAAATAGAATCCTAGTTCTCTTTTACACATAATTGGAACTGTCCACAGGCTTTCATTTCTCCATCAATAATCAGAGATATAGTAACCCCAAGAGATTAGTTATTAAAAAGATAAAATAATAAAATAAAATAAAATAAGAATAAAGCCTTGCTGGATCATAGTACAACACTCTAGCAATTACAAACCAAAAAGAAATTAGTGGGTCCTTTTTTATTTTGATAAAGCATCTGTTTAGGTCCCCCTCCCTGTTACAAATTTGCTTCATGCTTTATTTGTGAAACAGGATAAGAGGGGGGGGGACACATTGACATCCACCTCACATAAGGATATTAGGAAACTCAGCAAGATGCAAGAAAAAGATAAAGAAGACAATGATAGAAATCAGACTAATACAGTAGCATTCTTCAGGCTGAATAAATTATTAGATAGGATCATACATAATTACCAATTGTCTCAAAGAAATAGGTTCCAATCAGTCTATAGAACCTCTTTGAAAAAGATACTTACTTACTTTTCTGGCACTTGGGACTTTTTCATTTTTCTATTGGCAGAGAAGGGGCATTGTCTTACCTGAAGGCCTTTACTCAGCATGGAGATGGAGAATCCATCAATGGTTAGCTCTGTCTTCCTGCCCATTAGACTAAGTCACTCAAACTTGCCACACCTGTCCTGGACCAGGACACATCCAGTCTTGACGAGGGCGAAAGCTAATGACAGTCCGATGTGTTGGCTCCCAGACCCCTAACACTGGACCTGATGGACCCTAAGGGGTGGGAGTGGATTCTCCATCTCCATGCTGAGAAAAGCCATTCAGGTAAGACAACGCCCCTTCTCCAGCATAGGAGATGGAGAATCCACCAATGGGACATATCAAAGCCTCACTGTCCCTATGGGAGGGAAGCAGTCAGGGCCGGTGTCTCATCCCTAGGCACCACCTGTTGCACCCTCCGTCCAAACGAGGCATCCGCAGAGGCAAACGTGTCCAGTTTATAATGCCTCACAAATGGGGAAGGCAAAGACCATGTCGCTGCCCTACAAATGTCCTCAATGGATGCCTGTGTGGCCCATGCCGCAGAGATAGCCGCACTGCGAGTTGAATGCGCTGTAACACGACTTGGAACCGCCAGGGAATGCGACTGATACGCCCCTGCAATGCAGGCCCTGATCCACCTGCTTATGATCAAGGCAAACGCCTTCTGCCCCAGAGAGGAATGGTGAAAGGAAACGAAGAGGACTTCAGACTTGCGGAAGGCCGCCGTTCGCTTGATATAGTAGCGTAACGCCTTGCGGATGTCCAGTGCATGCCACTGCCGTTCCAAGTCATGAGACGGATCAGGGCAAAAATATGACAGTACCATTTCCTGAGCCCTATGAAACAAGGTGTTGACCTTGGGAATAAAGGTAAGGGCCAAATGAAGGACCACTCAGTCCCGATGAAAAATGCATGTCAACCCTAATAGAAAGCACTGTCAGCTCAGAAATCCACCTGGCTAATGTGATCGCAACCAGGAACGTGACCTTGAGGGACAAGGACCACAGGGCACAGGTTCTGATAGGCTCAAAGGGTGGCTTGGTGAAGGCCTATAGGACCCATGGCAACTCCCAAGAGGGATACCTATGAACCACGGGAGGCTTGGTGTTGGTAGCGCCCTTGATAAAGGAGCGTATCAACGGATGTTGAGCCAACGGCATCAAGTTGTCACAGGTAAGTAGAGTGGATAGAGCTGCCACCTGTCTATGTATGGTATTAGGCGCCAAGCCCCGATCAAGGCCCTTCAATAAATAGTCCAAGATCCTTGGAATAGTCAAATCCAAGATAGCTAGGTGATGTCTTTCGCACCAATGGCAGAAATTCTTCCATGTGGAATCATAGATGTGATTCGTTGCCGGCCGTCAAAAGGCCTGAATCATGGAAATGATGCCTGGTGAATAGGATTCCCAAGACAGGATCCGGCATTCGAGTACTAGGCAGTTAACTGAAGCAACTGGGGTTCTGGATGTTGCAGAACTCCCTGGCTGAGATTGATGCGATTTGGGGGAATCCTCCATGGCGGAGAACTGGAGAGATTCACGAGGTTGGCAAACCACGGTCTCCGCGGCCAGTGTGGGGCCACAAATATCACCTCCACCCGCTCTTGCAGTATCTTGCGGATAGCTGCCGGGATCAGAGGGAGAGGAGGAAATGGATAAAGTAGACACCGTGGCTATGGGCTCTGGAGAGCATCCTCTCTCTCCACTCCTGGAGACGGGAACTAGGAGAAGAATCTCAGGAGTTGGGAGTTAGCTGGAGAAACGAACAAGTCTAGAATCGGATGGCCGAACCTCACCGATATCTCCACAAAGAGGTCCAGATGCAGGCGCCATTCGGAATGATCCATGGTTACCCTGCTTAAAAAGTCCGCCTGTCGATTTGCCACTCCCAAGATGTGTTCGGCCCTGAGGGAAGAAAGGTTGGACTCTGCCCAGAAGCCCAACAACTGGGCCTTGGCCATGAGGGGCCTGGACCAGAAATCCCCTTGCCAGTTCATGGTTCACCCCCTGAAAATAAGACCTAGTGCCTCTTTTTGATGCAAACAACAACAACAACAGGTCTTATTTTCAGGGAGACACGGTAGATGACCCTTATGAGACTACATACTTTTGTCATATGCTCCTGGCTTTCTTTGTTCCTTTCCAGGAACATTACCCACCACTACACTATAACGAGGCAGTACTGCAGAACCAGGATTGATTTAAAATGAAGTATTTTTTCCCAGTTTAAAACAAATCTTGATTCTGTTTTATGCATCTTATATTGTGAAGCGAATATGAAATATGAAGTGTGATGCAGTAATAACAATGTAGAGAACTTTGCATCTTGACACATTTAAGAAACTGAGTAGGGGTGTTGTCTTACCTGAATGCTTTTTCTCAGTACGGAGATGGAGAATCCACCAATGAGGGCGAAAGTGGCTTATGCTAGGACGAGATATTGGCTCTCTAACCCCTAATAATGGCCTAACTTAAGGGTGGGTGTGGATTCTCCATCTCCGTACTGAGAAAAGGCATTCAGGTAAGACAACGCCCCTTCTCCAGTATAGGAGATGGAGAATCTATCAATGGGACATACCAAAGCCTCACTGTCCCAATGGGTGGGAAACAGATAAGGCCAGGTCTACGTCCTCAGAAACCACTCCGACCAAAGGAGGCGTCCGCCGAAGCAAAGCAGTCAATCCTATAATGGCGTACAAATGGGGAGGGCAAAGACCACGTCGCAGCCCTGCAAATCTCCTCGATGGACGACTGAGTGGTCCATGCGGCAGATGTCGCAGCACTACGAGTGGAATGGGCTGTGATATGACTTGGAGCCGGCAGGGAAGAAAACTGGTACGCCTCCCCGACACAGGCCCTGATCCACCTGTCTATATTGCCAGCGGACACCTTCTGTCCCAAAGAAGCCGGACGGAAGGAAACAAAGAGGGCCTCAGATCTGCAAAAGGGTTCCGTGCACTTGATGTAACGCCGCAGGGCCCTGCGGATGTCTAGTGTGTTCCACTCCCGTTCCAAGTCATGGGAAGGATTGGAGCAAAAGTTAGGCAAAATGACTTCCTGTGCCCGATGAAAGAGTGAGTTAACCTTGGGCATGAAAGCGGGGTCCAACCGAAGGACTACCCAGTCTCGGTGGAAGATGCAAAGATTGTTCCTGACCGAGAGATCAACCAGCTCGGAGATAAGCCTGGCTGACATGATGGTGATTAAGAATGCGACCTTAAGAGATAAGGCCCGCAATGGTATATTAGCTATGGGCTCAAAGAGTGGTTTCGTGAGTGCGCAAAGCACACAAGGCAGCTCCCAAGAGGGGTACTTGTGTACCACAGGAGGCCTAGTGTTGCCTACACCCTTGATGAATGCGCGTATCCTAGGATGGTGAGCTAGAGGAACTGAATCTGCGCAAGTGAGCAATGTCGATAGGGCTGCCACCTGCCTACAAATGGTCGCAGGGACCAGGCCTCTGTCCAGACCATCAAGAAGGTAGTCTACGATCTGGAGAATAGTTAATTTGTAGACATCCAGGTGCCGCCTTCTGCACCAATGGCAAAAAAATTTTCAGGTGGAATCATAAATGCAATTAGTCGCCGGCCTACGAGAGGCTTGAATCATCATGGTGATTGCCCGTGGTGAGAATACCTCTTGTGTCATGCTCAAGCGCCAGGCGGCTAACTGTAACCACTGAGGGTCCAGGTGTTGGAGGACCCCCTGTTGTAGGGATATGCGATGTGGGGGAATCTTCCATAGAGAGCGGGAAAGATTCATTAGGTCGGCAAACCAGGGCCTCTGTGGCCAGTACGGGGCCACGAGGATTACTTCTGGCTGCTCCTGGAGCAGTTTGCGATAGTCGCTGGAATGAGCAGGAGGGGAGGGAAGGCATAAAGTAGACCTTTTGGACACGGAGACCGCAGGACGTCCGTACCCTCCACTTCTGGCAGGTAATAATGGGAGAAGTAACTGGGGAGTTGGGCATTGCTCAACGACGCAACAGGTCAAGGACCGGACAGCCGAACCTTCGGGATATCTCAGAAAAAAGATCCGGATGTAGTTCCCATTCTGAGGGGTCTATTGTAGAGCAACTCAGAAAGTCTGCCTGCTGGTTCTTGACCCCCGAGATGTGTTCGGCCCTGAGGGAAGCCAGGTTGAACTCTGCCCAAGCTCCCAGCAACCAGGCCATGGACATATGGGTCTTGGACCTGGTGCCCCCCTGCCGGTTCATGTGGGCCTTGGATGCCACGTTGTCCGTGAGGATCAATACGTGACGGCCCCTGATCAGGTGGCGGTATTGGCGAAGAGCTACGTGAATGGCCCTGAGTTCAGCCAATTGATGTTGTGTCTCAAGTATGCGCGGGACCAACGGCCCTGCACAAACTGAGACTGTAGCTGGGCTCCCCTGCCAAACAGGCTGGCGTCGGTCATGATGGTGAGGTGGTCCAGCTCCTTGAAAGGTGACCCCTTGGTTACTGCTTGTGAGAACCACCCGCGTAGAGACCTGAGGGTGTAGACAGGGAGCCTCACATGCCAGCTGGATGCGCTAGCATTCAACCGCTGGAATGGTAGGAGGAACCACTGGAGCTCCCGCAAGTGGAGTCTGGCCCAGGGGACAATGGCTATGCAGAAGACCATTTTTCCCAGAAGTTGGGAGAGTAAGACCAGTGAAATGGTGCAGTCCTTGTAAACCTGGTGAGCCAGATCCCTGATGCTGACCAACCGCTCCTGGGAGAGATAGACCATGCAGTTTGTGGTGTCTATGATGGCTCCCAGGTGCAGAAGCCTGGATGAGGGAAACATCTGACTTTTTTTGAAGTTCACCGAGAACCCGTGCTGTTGGAGGACCTGAATAGTTAATTCCAAGTTCAACTGGGCTGCCCAGAAGGAGGACACTTGGATCAAGATGTCGTCCAGGTAACATTGGATGCGTACCAGTACCATCTGTAGATGGGCAGCGAGCAGAGGCCGATCAGTAGGGCTTTGTATTGGAAGTGATGGCCCCTGTAACAGAACCTGAGGAACCGTCGGTGATCTGGATGGATGGGAATGTGGAGATATGCTCTGCCCCTCGAAATGGCCTCTTGTTTTGATTCTGCTGTCTGGGTCGAAAGCCCAATCTGTCACATGGACGGTCATATGACCGGTCCTGTCTGGGCGTGTAGGGACAGGAGGGCTAGGTGACTGTTGAACCTGCTGCCGGCCAAAAGGGCTGCCTGCAAGATTAGTGAGTGGCACGCTTGTCGGGCCGTTTAGTAAGATGAGCCATGACCTTCCATTTGTCCTTGTTTTTCACAAGGTACGGAGTCAGGGCCTCCCCAAAGAGATTGTTGCCCAGGTAAGGTGCAGTTGCGAGGCACCATTTGGCCTTGGTGTTGGCCTGCCAGTGTTTTAGCCATAGCATCCTTCTGGCTGTAACATTGGAGGCTAGGGACTTGGAAGCAAATTTGGCCAACTGTGGAGTCGCGTTTACAGCATACACCGTTGCCGCAACCATTTTGCTTAAGTCAGGTGGGTCCGAATGTCCTCGGAAGGGACTCGGGCCTGGAGCTGACAAACCCTATAAAAGGTTGGTTCAGACAAAGAAGGACGCGCAAGTGGCTATTTTAATTGCCCATGCAGTCGATTGATGGGTCTTTCGAAAGGTTAAGTCCCATTTTCTGTCCTCCTCTTTAAGCGCCTCTGACATGTCCCCAGAGACTGTGGTTTGGAACACCAGAGGGGTCCAGGTTTTGTCTACTTTGGGGACCTCCAGGGCCTCAGTTAGGTCTGTGGAGGTACTAAACAGCTTTTTGTCTGTCTCACCAACAGAAGGAAATGAGGAAGGGGAGACCCATTCCTTTTTGATCTCTTTGAGGAATATGGAAGGACAGGGAACGTGGTGCTGGGCTGCCACCGTTTCAAAGACTATCGGATTTGGGTTGGAATCCGATGTGGCCTGTGGCTGAGGGAACTGATCGGACCCTATGTTTGCCGTTGACGTGGCCTTGCAAAGCAAGGGGAGAAACAGAGCCGGATTGAATAGGCCTCCCGATGGGGAGGGTTCAGAGGGAAGTTCCTCCTCCTCTGACAGGTTGAAGTCCGGTTGATCATCACCCTGTGGAAATGAGTATCCACTAATTGAGGAGTGTGCGGGAGACGTGGGTTCCTGATATATAGGGATCCCCGTAGGAGGAACATAAGGAGGCATAGCCAATGTGGAAGCCTCCTGGTCCCCCGAGTCCGGCGGCCGTTGGCGTGAAGGTGGCCTCAGGAACCGAATTCAAAGGGAGAGTCAGTAGAGTGGTTGCTGTGTGCTGAACTAGTACAGAAGGGGAACAACGTGTGGCGGGGGTTTCTGTCAGGGACCACACACCCTGAGCCGAGGCTGAAGACCCTAGAGGAAGGTCACATTCAGGGGTCACCAACTGATCCATGTCTGATCCTGCCACTCTGTGCTCTGGAGAACTCCTTCTCCAGAGCCTGGTGTGTCTACAGCTGGCTTGCTTCTCCGCCAACTTGGAAGGCTTCTTGAGACTGGCCTTAGCTTTGTTCTAGAGCTTGCCTGCTGCCTCCTGTTTGGAAGTTTTGTGCCGGCCGTGACTGGAGGACGGGGAGGCAGTGCTCATGGGTTGAGGCACCGTGGAGTCCTCCATCCTGGGTCAAGCTATCTCAGGAAAACTGAGGGGGAGCTCTGGCAGGCAAGCGCTTGGCGTGAAGAGAAATTGGAGCAAGTAATGAGGACTGCTCCCCTGACCAGGTAATAATTCTCTCTGGGCTTAGGTCACGGTTGATAAAATAAGACCAAAGGCATGGTTGGGACCCGCTATGGGCTATGCCCGGAGGTCTTACTGGCCAGTCAAGGTGCACCAGACAGCCCAATGAAGGGCGCAGAGGGCCTGAAAGGAAGGCCTAGCAGAGGGTCAAATGTCGGCTCCGATCAAGATGGTGGCCTGAGAATCTGAGCCTAGTATGTGAATTACTAGTGGTGGCCTGAGAATTTGGGCCTAGTCTGTGAATTACCGGTGAATTAATGGATGTAGGCTTATGAGGCCTACAAGACAGTCACTGGGGCAGGGCTTGTATGTGGCCTAGATGGAGGACCGCATGGCGTGTCCCAAAATGGCAGCCGCAGTAGGCCCGTGAAGGTGCTATAAAGTTAGACAGGGCTGCGGTGGGCCGAAGGACCCTAACCCCAAAACAATGAGAGACCTATCCGGAGGAACCAGAAGCCACCAGACGAGTGCAAAAGGCTCCATTTGTCTCTTTGTTGCCTTCGGTGGCAACCAAAATGGCAGCCGCTGCTTCCTGACTGTCGATGACGGCTTCCAGTAATTTTCAAGGCAAGTTACACGAGGATGAGGGGGAAGCTAGCAGCGGCGCTATGCGCCACGCGACTGTGACCAGCTAGTAAGTTTTGATTGACTGAAGGAAGAGGCCTCTGGTTTTGTTCTTTTAAAATTTGTTGCCTTCGGCAGCAACCAAAATTGCGCCCACGGCTGTTCTGAACTGCCGGAGAATGTTCCGGAGGGCTGGGGAATTAGTTTGAGGGCTCGTTGTAGCAGCGGTGTAAGCTGCTCAGGAGGATTAACGATCCTGAAAAATTCTCCCCAGGGCCGTGGGGAAGGAAGAAAAAACAAGAAGGCTGTAGCTGCCCCCCCCCTTCCACCCCACCTCTGAAACCTCAAATCAGCTGATTTGAGGCAGCGCTGAGCTCAGCGCTGCAGGGGAACAGCAGGTAGAAATTCCCAGGCTGTGATTGCTGTTCAGAGTACTGGGGAAATTATTAAGAGGGGAGAATTCACAAATGGGTCTCTGACCTGCTAATATCTCTAAGAGCCAAACCTGATACGTCTTCAAGAGCTTGAGACCAAGTCAAGACTGGATCTCCTAGCACAGGGGCATGTCAAATTTGGCTACTTGGTCTCAAGAGCAGGCAGACAGAGAAAACCCACTGGTAGATTCTCCATCTCCTGTACTGGAAAACTGTATTCTCACTCCTGCACTATTCTCAGCATATCAACTATTTATTCACATTAAAGGCCATGAAAGGAATCAGATTAGAGATTCAACGCGAATCCAATTAAGTTTAGACAGTTAATTTTAGACAATATAATTAAGCCTGAGGTAGTATGTAATTTATGTTCTGAAAGCAAACAGTGGAAGCACATGGAACCATGTACAGGTAGTCCTTGACTTATGATCAGCTGCTTAGTGACTACTCAAAAGTTACAATAGACCCTGAAAATGGGATTTAGATTCAGAGCTCTGACGTCTTGCAATTACCTGAACACAACTTATGGTTTTGCCAGAAACTAGTGTATACTCCGGTTTCCAGGAAAAAACACATTATAGAGAACAAAAGGTTTGCTTAATAACCACAGTGTTTGCTTCAAAGGTCATAATCGGACACAGTCACATGGTAATCCACTATATTACCATCATAACTTATGACCAAAATTGTGGGTTCAATTACAGTCATAAGTCAAGGACTACCTGTAACTACAAAGTTAAGTAACGAACAATGTATTGACATGTTACGCATTAGCTACTTAAGGAAAACAGAATGCAGTTTCAGTCAATAATATTTTTCAATGCAAAAACCAAATTTTAGTACATTGAATGACATTGTAAATTTTAAGACCAATCACTCGCTTAAAATCTAGTGAAAGTAGATGCATATCTTTAAGTATAAAATACTCAACTAACTAGTTGTTGCGAAATTATTTGTACACTAATAGACATGTTTCTATGAGCACATTTGATTAACTAAAATTTTCTCCCCCCCCCCGAAGTATGAAATAAGAGATAAGGAATTTCTCCTCATTACCATACCCATCTTTAGTTTTTATTTGACACCATTTTATCTCCAAGTTCTCTCTCATAGTTCAATATATTTTATCTCTTTTTCAACCAAGAACTTTACTCCAGAGTGGACAATTATTGTTTAAAAATTGAGAGAAACAAGCATTAAGTATATTTAGAAAGTCAGAAGTCATTCACATCAGTTTTTAAAGGGGCGTTGGTCTTACCTGAACGCCTTTTATCAGTACGGAGATGGAGAATCCACCAATGGGTTTTCTCTTTCTGCCTGCTCTTGAGACCAAGTAGCCCAAACTTGACACGCCCCCTCTTGCTAGGGAATCCATTCTTAACGAGGGCGAAGAGGCTGAAGGTTGACGAGGTGCTGGCTCTCAGTTCCATAACAATGGCCTAACTGACCTTAGGGTGGGTGTGGATTCTCCATCTCCATACTGAGAAAAAGCGTTCAGGTAAGACCAACGCCCCTTCTCCAGTACAGGAGATGGAGAATCCACCAATGGGACATACCAAAGCCTCACTGTCCCGATGGGTGGGAGACAGATAAGGCCAGAAGGGTGTCCTTGGAGACCACTTGCTGGAGGACCCTCCTACCAAAGGAGGCGTCTGCCGAAGCAAAACGGTCGATCTTGTAGTGGCGTACAAACGGGGAAGGCGAGGACCATGTCGCGGCCCTATAAATCTCCTTGATGGACGCTTGAGTAGCCCATGCCGCTGAGGTTGCAGCACTTCAAGTGGAATGGGCGGTGAGATGACTTGGGGGCGGCAGAGACGAGACCTGGTATGCCTCCGCGATACAGTTCCGGATCCACCTTCCAATGGTGCCAGCGGAAACTTTCCGCCCCAGAGAGTCCGGTCGGAAGGACACAAAGAGGGCCTTTGACCTGCGGAAAGGCTCCGTGAGTTTTATGTAACGTCGTAGTGCCCTGCGGATGTCCAATGTATGCCACAGCCGCTCCAAGTCATGTGTTGGATTTGGACAAAAGTTTGGGAGAATAACTTCTTGTGTCCTGTGAAAAGGAGAATTCACCTTCGGGATGAAGGAGGGATCTAGCCTAAGTACAACCCTATCACTGTGGAAAATGCAGAGGTCATTCCTGACTGACAGTGCGGCCAGTTCAGAAATTCGTCTGGCCGATGTGATGGCAATCAGGAACGCCACCTTTAGTGACAGGTGTCGTAAAGAAGCGGTCGTCAGTGGTTCAAAGGGCGACTGTATGAGAGCGCGAAGTACTCGCGGCAATTCCCAAGATGAGTACCTGTGTACCACAAGGGGTCTGGTGTTATTCACTCCCTTGATAAAGGCGCGAACCCTGGGATGGTGAGCTAAGAGGATTGAATCTTCACAAGTGAGGAGAGTGGACAGAGCCGCTACTTGCCTGTGAATAATAGCACGGGCAAGGCCTCTGTCCAGCCCGTCCAAGAGATAATCAACTATTTGAGGGATAGTCAGTTTGTCTATGTCAAACTGTCGCCTCCTACACACCAAAGGCAAAAATTTTTCCAAGTAAAGTCATAAATGCAATTGGTCGCTGGGCGGCGTGCAGCCTGAATCATTGTAATGGCGTGAGGGGAGAATAATTCCTGCGCCATTATGCGGCACTCAAGTGCCAGACGGTCAATTGCAACCATTGGGGTTCCGGATGACAGATGGTTCCCTGGTGTAGAGACACTTGGTGAGGAGGAATTTTCCACGGGGGTGATTGAGACAGGTTCATCAGGTCGGCGAACCACAGTCTCTATGGCCAGTATGGTGCCACGAGAATCACTTCTGCTTGCTCGTGGATCAACTAGCGGATGGCCACCGGTATGAGCAGAAGTGGGGGAAAGGCGTAAAGTAGGCCTTGTGGCCACTGAATTCTTAATGCGTCCCTCCCCTCCGCCTCTGGGTGGAAATAGCGGGAGTAAAAAAAAACCCAGACTGGATTTTACCCAGGCGAACAGGAGTCGTGCCTCTGTCATGAAGGCTTTGGACCTGGTGCCCCCCTGACGGTTGATGTGTGCCTTGGCTGCCACATTGTCCGTAAGGACTAGGACATGACGACCCTTGATTCTATGTCTGAAATGTTGTAGGGCTAGATGGATAGCCCTGAGCACTAGCCAGTTGATGTTGTTTCTCAAATCCGCGGCGGACCATCGTCCCTGCGCAAAATGAGAGTGTGCTCCCTAACTGTACAGACTGGCATCTGTCGTGATGGTGACCCTGTATGGTTCCTTGAAGGGTGACCCCTTGGTCACGGCCCGAGAACACCACCAGCGGAGCACTCTGCGAATGTGCAGCGGAACCCTGACTAGGTGATTGGATGTGCTGGTGTTCTGACGTTGGAATGGAAGAAGGAACCACTGTAGGTCCCGCAGATGAAGTCTGGCCCAGGGAACTATGGCTATGTATAGTAATTGGGAGAGTGTTACCAGAGGAACTGTGCGTGGTCTGTATACCTGGCGAGCCAGTTCCTTGATGCTGACCACTCGCTCCTGGGAGAGACAGACCATGCAGTTGGATGTGTCTATAATGGCTCCCAGATGTAGTAGCCTGGACGAGGGAACTGTCTGGTTCTTCTGGAAATTTACTGAGAACCCATGTTGCTGAAGGACGCGAATGACGGTCTGTACTTCCGCCTCAGCTGCCTGGAGGGATGTTGCTTGGATTAGAATGTCGTCCAGGTAGCACTGTACGCGTATTGGGATTTTCCTGAGTTTGGCAGCTACTACTGCCAGTATTTTAGTAAACACCCTGGGTGCTGAGGAGAGGCCGAAAGGAAGAGCCCTGTACTGGAAGTGTTTGCCCTCGTAACAGAAGCGTAGGAACCGACGATGAGCTGGATGAATGGGAATGTGAAGGTAGGCTTCCATGAGATCTATCGATGCCAGGAAGTCGTCTTGTCTGATACCTCCCAGAATGGACTGGAGGGATTGCATCTTGAATTTTTTGTATGTTATGTAACGGTTGAGATTTTTGAGGTCCAGGATTGCCCTCCATCCTCCTGAGGTCTTGGGAACTACGAAGAGGATGGAGTAAAATCCCGTCTCTCTATTCTGCTAGGACCAATTCTATGGCTTAAATATCCAATAGGTGTTGGATGGCCTCCTACATAAGCCTGTGTTTGATGGGGTCCCTGGAGACTGAGTAGACGGTGAGTTGGTCTGGGGGTGTGACTAGAAACTCCAGGGATAACCTGGACTGGATGGTCTGCAGTAGCCAGTTGTCCATGGAGGTTTGTTCCCACTGGTGGAAAAAGTGGGCTAGCCTTCCCCCAATGGGTAGGTCGGGGTAGGAGTCATTTGGACTTCCGGTAGGAATGGCCTGTTCCACAAAATGGCCACTTAGCCTGGTTCTGTTGCCTGGACCGGAAGCCTGGTCTATCATCGGGACGGTCGTACGGCCTTCCCTGTCTGGGGGTATATGGCTTGGATGTCTGATTGAGAGACGTGGTTGTCGTTTGCCGAAAGGGCTGCCCTTGAAAATAAGGCACGGGGCGTTTATCAGATTTTTTATTCAAGTGGGCCATGACCTTACGCTTGTCCTTATTCTCGACGAGATAAGGGGCATGGCCTCCCTGAACAAGTTGCTGCCTAAATAAAGGGCTGTTGCTAGGCGCCACTTAACCTTGGTGTCGGCATGCCAGTGTTTTAGCCACAGCATCCTTCTGGCGATTATATTGGATGCTATGGATCTAGAAGAAAAGATGGCCAATTGGAGTGTTGCATCCGCAGCATATTCCGTGGCCGCCACCATCTTGGCCAGTTCCTGGTGAGTCCGCATGTCCTCAGCAGGGACCCTGGCCTGTAGTTGTTGTAACCACAGGAGGGTAGTCCGAACAAAAAAGGAGGCCAAGGTGGCCGTTTTGATGGCCCATGCCACTGACTGATGAGTTTTGAGGAAGGTTTGCTCCCACCTTTTGTCATCAGCTTTGAGAGCCTCCAATAGGTCCCCAGTGATGGCTGTCTGGGAAACCAAAGGGGTTCAGGCTTCGTCCACCTTGGGAATCTCTAGTGCATTGTTGAGATCTGTGGATGTGCTATACATTCTTTTGTCCGTACCACTCTCTGAAGGGAAGGAAGAAGGGGAAACCCATTGTTTCTTAATCCCTTTCAGGAAAATGGAGGGACAAGGCACATGGTGTTCAGTTGTCACTTTCTAAAAAAAATTGGCCTGGACGTAGTGCCCGGTGCCACCTGCTGTTGAGGGAACTGGTCTGCCCCTATGTTCGCAGTGGAAGTGACCTTGCGGAGGATCGTGAGGAATAGGTTGGGATTAAAAAGACCTCCTGAGGGGGATGGTTCAGGTGGAAGTTCCTCATCCTCTGACAGGGTAATTTCTGGTTGCTCCTCCTGTTGAGGCGAGAAGTAACCGCTCATGGAGAACTGGGCTGGAGATGTGGGCTCCTGAATAACTGGGAGCTCCGTGGTAGAGGCCCCCTGATCATGTTGGCCAGAGCGCTACGCTAGAGCGCGGTCCACCACCTTGGTTAATAAGGCCTCCAGACGTCTGTCTGAGAAGATGTCTCCTATGTCATGACCCCTGAATACAGTGGTCGTGGGTGACAAAATGGACTCAGTGGCCGTGCCGACGACAGTAGCTGTTTGTTGGGCCGATGTGGGGGGCGAGCCCAATGGTACCGGTGTTCCCGGAATGGACCATACGCCCTGAGTTGACGTTGATGGGCCCAATGGTAATTCCATCTCGATGTCCGTCATTTGATCCAAGTCCAATTGGGCCTGCCTCTGCGCTCTGGAGAACTCCTTCTCCAGAGCCTGGTGTCTACGGCTGGCTTGCTTTTCCGCCACTTGGAGGGCTTCTTAAGCAAATGCTTTGTCTTAGCTTTGCACTTGCCTGCCACCTTCTAACCAGAAGGAGCATTGCAGCCGTAATTGGGAGGTGGAAAGGTCGTGCTCATGGACTGAGGCAACGAGGATCCCTCCATCCCGTTTGAGCAATCCCAGGAAAAAACACTGAGAAGGAGCTCTGGCAGGCAAATAGTTGGCGGAAGCAAGGTTGGAACAAGTACCAAGACTGTTCCCCTGATCACCCGACCAATAAAAATTCTCTCTGGGCTATGGTCACGGTAATTGAGGCAGATACCGAAGGCACGTTTGGAACCACTCTCTGGGCTCCGCCCGGAGGCCTTAGGTGACCAGGCAGTGTGCACCAGTAAAAGAAAAAAACAAATAATTAAGGCTACCTCAAGGAGGTTTGGAGGCCTGAAGTGATCAACAAAAAAACTCAAAATGGCGGGTACCAAGCAGAAGGAATATCCAGGGTTCCTCCCCGTTTTGTGGTCTGATTTGCTGCTATAATCCTGTAAATGGGCCTTGCTGGGCCTCCCTGGGCCCCACGTGGGCTTCTAGTGGCCACGCCTGCTGCAAATCAGGCCTCATTAGGCCTAGAGGCCTCACGAGGTATCTGAGTGCTCGTTGCTATCGCAGAAACGGGCTGTGGAAAAACCGCGCGAGATTGGGGTCAGCTACCCTCAGGAGCCTACCCCCCCAAGCTGCTAAAATATAGGAATTGTTTCCCCAACTGCCGGCAGGGACAAGAGGCCGTTATTTATAATGCTCCGGTGGTCGTTGTGGTTTAAAAATGGTGGCCGCAACCCGTTTTCCTCCGAAAAATGGACTCTGCGGCCCTATGGAGCGATCTGATGCCCGGGGGAATTGTGGGAGTAGCGCTAGCTGAAACACTCTAATTTTGCTGGCAAATTTGAAGAAAAGGCGTTCGTTGCTGAAACGTTCTAATTTTTGCTATTTAAAAGTCAAATTTGAAGCAAAAAAACATTCGTTGCCTAAAATGGCAACTAAAATGGCACCCGCAGTTGCCCTGGGCTGCTTGAGCAAGCTTCGACGATACGTATTCAAGTTTTGAATCCGAGTCTGGAGCTTGCTATTTTCCCCCAAACTGGGGTGAAAAGCTGGGAAGTCTGGTGAGAAAGGCACAGCAGTCTCTGCTGATGCCTTCTCCCCCCCCCCACCCAGGGAATGGGATGGGAAGCTGGAAAGGGAATTCCCCCCCCACACCCCACCTTCTAATTAATTTGAGATCAGAAATGATCTCAGTACCTGTGGGGAATTTGTTAAGGGAGAGTAAAAATTTAAAGACAGCCAATAATTTTGGGAGAATTCACCAATGGATTGCTTTGTCTAACCTGAAATAGCTGAAAGCCAAGCCAAAACGAGTCTTCAAGAGCTGAGACCAAGTTAAGAATGGATTCCCTAGCAAGAGGGGGCGTGTCAAGTTTTGGCTACTTGGTCTCAAGAGCAGGTAGACAGAGAAAACCCATTGGTGGATTCTCCATTTCCTGTACTGGAGAATATTCATCTTCAAAACTTCATGGATGTAAACTACTTTTAGATCAGTGGTTCTCAACCTGTGGGTCAGGACCCCATTTGGGGTCGAACGACCATTTCACGGGGGTCGCCAAACAACGCAGTCTGCCATTTCCCCCCCCTTTTCCTTAGCTGTGCTACTCCCTTTTATTCTATTGACTTTTGAAAGCCAATAGAATAGACTCTCTTGAATAGAGTCTAATTCTATTGGCTTTCAAAAGCCAATAGGAATTGTCCAGGCTGTCTCTGCCCTGCTGAGCCCGCCAAAAGTCCTATTCTGCAAACGGTGCGGCACCAGTTGAGTAGTCCTTGACTTACGACCGGTTGAGTAGTCCTTGACTACAACCGGTTGGGGGTTGCGACATTAAAAAGGTTGAGAAGCATGTTTTAGATAATTGGATCACAAGAATATAATTTTATTCTCTAATAACCTATTTGTTCTAACTTCACTTTTTCTGCCTCTAACAGATCAAAGAATTAAGAATCAATTTAAACAAGAATAATAAAGTATCAACTCCTATCTAGAAAACCCTATATCTGTAAGGTTTACAGCACTCATTTTCCTTCTTAAATACATTTTTTTAAAATTTTGCTCATTCTGTCAGTAGAAAATGGATGCTAGGAGCTCCCTAGATTAGTCAAGAAACCTAAGTTAAACACTTTTGTTCTAGCACAGGTTAATTGTACTGACCTATAACCCAGTAGACTGTTTTATAGCAATAAACTGAAAACAAGAAGAAATGCAATCTGAGATTTTATTAATGAATATCATTATCTATCCAGAAAGCCTTTAGGGGTGTGGAGGAGCAACTATTGTGGGATCCTCTTAAACTCATGTTTTTTGCTCAGATGGACAGATCATAGCCAGGGAGGCTTTTGTCCAGGTAAGGTTGATATGATGGTGTGCCAACTGCAACTTATCTTGATGAAAGGTCTTTATGACAGTAGCTCATGTCCTCATAAGCATTTACCTAATGCCTTTTAGAATGGTGCTGCTTTTGAGGACTGCTGAGAAGTTTCAATTGGTCCAAAATGCAGCAGCATAATTCTTGTTGACATCCATGTTTCAGACCCTATAGTATGTACCATTTTGCCTGATAAAGAGTTCTCAAAACTCAAAAACACTGCATGTTATTAATGCTAATTTCGTTGGAGCTAATGGTGCAGGATCTTCTACAGAAGCTGGCTGCTTTTCCTCATGGACCAATGCAGCCACCATCTGGTTTTCTCCTGCAATATAGGCATTAATCATGGAAATGAGGCCTAAAATAAACAATTCCTTCAGACTTGATACAATTAAAAACTACAACACTAAATGCTGTCAAATCAATTAACTATACAGCCTAGACTGATATTAACCGATACTAAAGAGGCATCTGCTATAGCATCAGCTATACTTCATAGAATAATCCACTGATCTCTCAAATACAGAGTTGCTTGGGAAAACAAGCAGAGGTCTTTCCAATTATTTGTTCTGAATCATACAGATACACTATATAAGGCACATTCATATGACAATTTAAAAATGCCCTTAAGACATTTTCAATACAATACCTATAAATTCAGGCAAATGCAGCCAATCCAGAATAACAGTTGTAATTTAAAACAATAGGAAGGAACAATATTGTTTCTATTCAGTGCATTATACCATGATGAATAAGAAAACATAATAAATGAAGCCATTCCTAGCTTTGAATTTTCTTGAACAAGCATGAGAGAAAACAGGCCCTTGTAGGTATGTATAGAATAATTAATTTTTAAACAAAAGATTAAAATTGAAAAACTTGCAGACCAAAGTCACATTAACATAGATATCTGTAAAATGGCATTTTTATTAACAATAAAGTATTTTTTTCTAGGCACATTTTTGATGGCTGATTTGACTGCAATAAACAGTTTGTATTCATGTAAGATCAGAACTTTAACTAAAAAGGACATTTCAGATAATTAATCACAGTATGAGCTCCCAAATTCTACATCACATAATACATGTATTGGGTGATCCAATATATTTCAGAAGTGAGATCATTTCTAAAAAACCTTTTCACTTGTAAAACTCTAAAACTACAAACTTTCCATATTGCCACAGTTACCTACTTTTCGTCTTGAACAAGAGAACTTGATAATGTCTATTAAAGAATATTACTGTATGGACATAAATTGAAATGAGTACTCTGGGAATTTCAAAGATAACCTTTCAAAGATAGTTTTAAGAGACTCAAGACATTTTGAGATCTGATTCATAAGACAGGAATGGAAAAAAAGTCTATGCACTTAAGCATCTTGAAATATTGCAGACTGGAAAAATGATGCCCTTCATCAGCACAGAAAAGAGCAAAACCAGTCAGAATGAAGGGGGGGAAATGACACCATAACAGCATGTCCCGAATCATCTTCATATTCTATGATAAGGATGGGAAATTGATGGATGTAAGATGTGTAGGACAATAACTGTAACAATCCCTGATCATCTATCACAGTGGTTCTTAACCTTTTTGAACAAATCGCCCCCTTGAGCCAATGAGGAAGTTGTCATCGCCCCCCTCCCCCAACATAACCTCTCAATCACAACATAAGAAATAATTCTTCAATTTATGCAAAAACTTTTGTTTTCTTTAAAATTGTCATCAGGACATATCGATGCAAATAATTTATTTCCAGTCTTTTTTCCCATATCTCCCATATTCTGGCTAATGGCGCGCCACTGTATGGGTAGAGGCTGCTGTGCAACACGTATGAAGATAAGCGATGCGTATTCACATATGTATGTGTTCTGTACTGAAGCTAGCTGGAGGAACATTTGAAAACACCATTCAATCCACTAATAGTGAGCGATCTGATGTTTTTGTACGACAGATATACAGCCATTCACTGTACGAAAAAGTCTCAAAAGTGTCCCCAAAACATCTCGCTCCATTGCCCCCATATCACCCTCTTTTCGTTCCTTTGCCCCCATGTCGCCCCTTTTCATTTCATCGCTCCCCTGAAAAATGAAATCACCCCCTGGGGGGCAATATCACCCAGGTTAAGAACCACTGATCTATCACACTGCTTTAGATATTTGTCAAAGGTATTTGGAGGACACCAGGTTCTGCTCTTAGGAACAATTGATTCAAAATATGTATATGATCTAAGACAGTGGTTCTCAACATTTTTAATGCCGCGACCCCCAAACCGGTCGTAAGTCGAGGACTACTCAACCGGTCGTAAGTCGAGGATTACTCAACTGGTGCAGCACCGTTTGCAGAATGGGACTTTTGGCGGGCTCAGCAGGGCAGAGACAGCCTGGACAATTCCTATTGGCTTTTGAAAGCCAAGAGAATTAGACTCTATTCAAGAGAGTCTAGTCTATTGGCTTTCAAAAGCCAATAGAATAAAAGGGAGTAGCACAGCTAAGGAAAAGGGGAAAAAAATGGTGGACTGCATTGTTTGGTGACCCCCGTGAAATGGTCGTTCGACCCCAAATGGGGTCCCGACCCACAGGTTGAGAACCACTGATCTAAGATCTCAAATCAGAAAATCAAATTTGTAAAATCACTATTAAATTCTTCCATTTATGTAGCAATTAAAATAAAGAAAAAAAAACTGCAACAGATTCCTATGCTTCCAAAAACTCAAGTAGAAAGTCCCAGAGCAAATTGTCACTGTAAAGACATATTCTAGACCAGTTTCTCAATTTTGGCAACTTTAAGATGGGTTGATTTCAACTGCCAGAATTTCCTAGTATGTGGGCTGGGGAAATTCTGGGAGTTGACATCGCGAGTGTTGAAAAATGGTGCTCTAGGTTCTCTTCTGAATTTCCACCTATTCTCCATGCAAACAATGTCAACTTCCAGGATTCTCAAAAAGTGAATATTGAAGTCATTATTAACATCAATTACATCACTTTTTTTTTTACTACAGGTAATTCTCAACTTATAACCATGTATTTAGCACCTGTTCAAAGTTACAATGTCACTGAAAAGATGACTTACCACTGGTCCTTGCTTACTATCATTAGAGCCTCCCCATGGTCATGTGATCAAAATTCAAATGCTTAGCAACCAGCATGTATTTACAACAATTGCAGCACTCCATGGTCATATGAACTTCTAAGTTTGTTTCTGTTGATGGGGAAAACTGAATTCCCTTAACAACTGCAGTAATTTCATTTAACAACTATGGAAAAAAGTTGTACGATCAGGCAAGACTCATTTAACAACAGCGTTCCTTAACAACAGAAATTGTAATCTCAATTTTTGGTTATAAGGCAAGGACTATCTGTTAAGCACCTGAATTTTGATGAGTTATCTGTCAGTTTGGATTTTAACTCATCTGTTGCCATCTACCATGGCAATATATTTTAAGAACTGCAATCTATAATACAAGGAGGGCCCGCCTCCTTCAGAATATAATATATAAACATCAGATATATTTGTGAATATTGACTACTTAATGCTAAGCAGTTAACATTATAATGATAAACACTTAGGACCAAGTTTTCCATAAAGGTGAATGTTCAGATTTGATTATTCATTTGAGGAAAAGAATGCTCCACTGATACCAGATACATTGTTATATTTCATATATGGAAGTGTAGTCTCATATATTGCCATGTGTAAAAGTCATTAAGAATTTATTTAGCATACTTTTCAAAAATATAATGCAAAGCAAATTTTAAACTACACTCGAAGCAAATGAAAGGCAGAATTGTCTCCCCAAAAATCAGTTTTGCCTACATGATCAATATAGTCACACCTTTGTGACTTTTGTGTGTCCAGAAAATGATTTGCTGAAATCCTAGAGAAAGGGTAGCTATGTTGCAGGTAAATCTGCAGTGAAAATGGAAAATTTTATGTATGACAAGCTAAATTGTAACTGTAACAATAATTCTGCCAATCCTAAAAGGTTCTGGTGACAATGTCAATAGTTCATATTTGCAGTTATGCACAATTGGACTATTTAAACACTTCACAATGGAATTAATTTTTCAATCAAAATAGAGTATTTCCTTTCAAGTAGTAGCTTCTTTTTCAGTAATCTACAATTGTTCGTCCTTCAATATAGCATACAAACTATCAGATAATATTGATGACAGCAAGCTAATTTGAGTAAGATTTGTTAATCTCTACTATCTCTGCTGGGGTGATGGAACTGAGAAAGGAGAAATACAAAGTACTTTCTTTTGTAGAAATATTTACTTCAAGAACATATCTGAATTAAATTTCCAAACTATCACATACCAGCCGTTTGGATCAAACAAAATTCCTGAAACAATATGACAGATAAACTGTGTTGTCCATTTCTAAGCCTTCTAAGTAAGTTGCAAACATGTTCTTACATATATACTGTATTAAGAATCAAGATGAAAAAAGCAAATTAACTACTTTTATACAAGGTAACTGCACAGTCAGGGAGATACCTGGTTAGCTCAATATAAATATATCTATAACCAGTGAAAGACTGAGTGATTATAATATAAAAATACATATAATGATGACTAAACCAGTTTGATAATTGATCAGGATTTCCAAGTTTTATTTTCTTGTTACTTACAAGACCACTGTTTACCCCAAACCAATCTATCAGTTTAGGATGAGAGGCTGATTAATAATACCAAACAAAATATTTGATATTGTAAATTTTATTAGCCACTTAAAACTGCAACATATCTCTAAAATTAAACAAAAACAGGAGCTGATTGATTGTGCCATTGCACAGTAAGCATTATGCACTTTACAAAACCCAGTAATATGTTACATAAAATTATTTTTAACTATCTAGATAACCATTCAAGAATTAGTGAGTTATCTCTGACTTATTAAAATGGGCATATTTCACATTTTGAAACTGCTCTCGAAAGTGAGACAGCATATTAGAATCTCAGATTTCATTCATTGAAGTTTTTTTAAAAAAAGACCTACTAGGAAAGGTATCTTTTAGATTAGTTAAGTAACAAGATGCACAGCTTCTTCTTCTTTTTCTAAAGAAATACTTATATTTAAGACCACACAGAACTTTTTGCCTCATGCTAAGCATTTTATTTGACTGCACGGGAAAAGGACGGGGAAAGAGAGAATGGAAACGTGTAGAGAACATGTGAAGAGGAGAGAAAGTTTAGGAGAAATCACAAGGTAGGCAGCTGAGTTTTAAAACGAGCCGTTAAGGGGTCAACGGCCGGCAGCGCGTACAATCTGGTCACAAGCTGCTATCTCGATTACGGAGGCCGACTGCGGCCTGGCTAGTCAGGATGCGGCGCCGCGCCTTTCCCGATCAGGTTACAAAACAAGAGAAGTGCTGGGAGCCAAGAAAGGACCAGTTGCAGCTACGGAAACAGCCAGCCAAGCGTCCGCTCTCAGTGAGTCTCGGCGAGCCAAGGCAGGCACAAGCCGACCTCTCCTGAAATGCCAGGTGGGGGCGGCGCTAGGAGAGGAGCAGCACCAGGCCGGGCCTACGGGAACCGCCGCCTTCAGCAGGCGGGCACGGGGCGAAAGGCGGAGCGGCCGAGAGGCGCTCCTTCCAGAGCCAGCCAGCCTTCCCGTCCCCCTCCCCAACTATCGCTGCCTACCAGCCGGCTGCCTTCCAGGCCCGGGCCACAGCCGATACCACCACCGCCGCTTCCCCCTCCTGCTCGACGACAAAATGGCGGCGGCAGGAAGTATCATCAGCACCCGCCCCGCCCAGGCTCCCTCACTGCGCCACCCGCGCACCAGACCGGACTCCCAGGCGCGGAGAGTCTCCTCTCTTTCGACGCACGGACAGAGATCTACCCCAGGGCGCAGCCATCCGGGCAGCCGGCAGAGGCAGGAAGCGCTCTGGAAACGGATGCCCAAGTTCCTAGCGGTATACGTGCTGAGGACACGGACACGCTTACGATAATCACGTATCCTACAGGGAAAAACGACGACGCTCTTACGCAAACTCCGCATCCTCTCCAAGCGCTCCTCAGCACCTACCGCAATCCGCGTAACCGTGCAAAATACCAAATCGACTACCAGGCAATCGCCCCGAATACAATTTGTCCGGTAACTGCGAAATACACATAAAGGCAAACAGAGAAAATGCTCCTTTCACTCTCAGAAAAACCCTAGTTAAAGCTCCATCACCAAACGGCGCAGATTCAAAAGACCTTTGCGCAATAGGCCCCGGCGCAAAATACGTAATCCGCCTGACGCAACGGTCACATTACGCAATGCGGGTTACGCCGGCAAGGCAACGTAATTGCCCAAGGAGAATACCAACCTCCGCAGCCTCTCCCGGCCCGGCCCAGCTCTTACCTGATACCAAACGATAAGCCGGAGCAGGCTGTTTTGCCACCAATCTCCTTATCCGAGCAAATACCGTATAGCCCCGGCCACAGACAAGGCTCCACACTCCGCCTGGAGGATCGAGTACCACAAGAAAAAAACGACTAAAGCAGACCCAGCGACGGGCAGCGGGACCAGCAACGGCGGCACTACGCTGACCTCACCGCGCAGCGCGTTACGTCATCACGTAGCAAGCCCCGCCTCGCGTAAAACAGAGGACTTCGAATTCTCTGTCTTCAGACACGCCTCTTGAATCGAACAGTCGTGCCACTGGCGAGCAGTGAGGTTGCTTTCATTTCTGCGACAGGACTCGCGAGCGAGCGGGAAGTAGAGTTGGCGGTGCCTCCGTGTTTAAAAGATCTCTATTGCTAAGGGCACTACCTTTCCTTCAATAATGTCGCAGTCACGAGCGGGTTTTTTCCCCCCTGTCATTCCCTCTTAGCTTTCTCTCCAGTACGAAACCAGCCTCAACAAGCCGGAAGATCAAAGTTCCTCTCCCGCTTGCCAAGATGCAGCATTCCAGATGGGTCCATTTGTGAGGGCCACATTAGATCAACATGCGAATTCACGTGCCGCCACTTTGTCTGAAGAGTTTTAACACGGCACTACTCTTTATGAGCTCTCTGCTGGTTCCGAGCCCAATGGTTTTTTTTTTTTTTTGCTTCTTCAGCTGAGTTCTCGGTGATGATTCACTTTCCCCCAAAACAGGGTTCCCAGATCCGACCTGCAAAAAAATCAAAACGACCACTAGATGGGTTCGCGATTTTTTTTTTAAATCTCTCTGCTGCCCTCTAGTGATACCTTCATTTTTTGCTCTCCACCTCTGAAGATCCGACCGAGTATAAGACATGGAAGCGCGTCACTGGTGCACGCATAGACCAAACAAGCCGTTCTGTCAGGAAGCCTTCCCGCCGTGCAAATGTACTGATTTTGCCGGGAAACTGCTCTGAATCTGAGAAAGCAACGCCCCTGCTTAGAGTATCTAGGGAGATTCTCAGTTATCCATGTTATAGTTGACCCAAAGATGCTTTTTTCACCAGGCAACTGAATTTTCTTGTTTTTCCCTTGAAGACGTTTCGCTTCTCATCCAAGAAGCGAGACGTCTTCAAAGGAAAAACGAAGTCCAGTTGCCTCGTGAAAAAAGCATCTTTGGGCCCCCATAGAGCGGTTGCTTGCAAGTCTTTCTCCTCGCCTCCTTCTCCACAGACCGAAGCTTGGTCTCCCAAACGCTCCTCTTGCTTCAGCTCCTTAAGAGAGAAGAGCATCCGTGTAATAAAAGGTGCCCTCACTCAATCCTCAGCATGCAGACCGACCGGCGGAGCGGAAGGAGCGTCCTTGTTCGCGCCAAGGACTTTAACCATCCAGGCACATTTACCTCCCAGCCTCCGAGGCTGTGGCGCAAAGGACGAGCGGCCGCTTTGGAGCGGAAGCTTTGCAAAGCGGGCAAGCAGTGAAAAACGACACCTGCTTTCTCCTTGACAGTTTAGATTAAGTGGAATTTGGATGGTTGCGAAACGCTAGCCCACCGGCCGGCCTGCATCGTTCTCCACTCCGTAGAAGGGGGAAGTAGTGGCCCGGCTACACGAATGACTCACGGTGCCAGTTCGTAAGCATGCCTTGATACTCAGTACAGGTAGTCCTCGGCTTATGACCACAACTGAGCCCAACATTTCTGTTGCTGTGAGACGTTTGTTAAGTGAATTTTGCCTCATTTTACGACCTTGTCACAGTTGTTAAATGAATCACTGCAGTTGTTAAATTAGTGACTTGATTGTTAAGTGGATTTGGCTTGTTTACTTTGCAAATGCAGAAGGTGGCAAATGGTGATCACGACCCTGGGACACTGCAACCGTCATAAATATGAGTCAGTTGCCAAGCATCTGAATTTTGATCACATGACTATGGGGATATTGCAATGGTCTTAAATATGAAAAACAGTTATAAGTCACTTTTTTCAGTATCACTTTTAACATTGACCAGTCACTAAATTGTAGGAAGTCAGCACCCTTCTCCTAGAAAAGGAAATATTTGGGGGATATTAAAAAAAGGCAGAATATTATATTTCCCCAAAGGAATAAGAAAAATTTTTAGGCAGAAATCACCCCCCCCCCCAAAGCCTCTCTGCCCCAAGCAGAAACCAGCTTTTAGAAATGCAGATTTGGTGATTCATTCAGGAAAACTAGAGCCAGGAACCTTGCAGCTGATGGAATTAGAAAGACAAAGACCCCTAAAATCTACATCCCCCACCCAAAATCTAAAGACATGATCTTTAGGACATAATAGGATTAACTCATCACCATTAGACTACCAAAAGGGTACACTGAACCTCAGGTCAAAGTTCATTGCACAGGAACAGGAACAACTTCAAATAGTAACAACTCCAAGCCTAAAGCCCAAAGGAGGTATAAAAACCCACTACTCCCAGTTCCATTTTGTCAATCACCCCAGAAACATGCTGCTGTCACTGAAGTTTCTGGCAACAAAATAAACAAGAACCTTCTTTCTAAAGTAGTCTCCATTTTGTTTATTCCTGACTTGAACTGGATCCAGATGAAGATTTTTCTTTCAACAAAATTAACTGTTGTATGTTGAGGACTACTACCTATAACTCCAGCAATCTCAGACATCACTTTTTACTTGAGATGACGAGTGAGGATTTATCTTGATTCCGTTATCCGTCTTAATAGCATATCTGGATTAATTAAATGGATGTGGAGAGAGACTAGTGAAAGTATAGCAGTCAGAAGCATGGCTACCACTGGCTGTCTAACCATTCTTCATCCAAGGTGTATTTATCTGGGACATTTTCCAAATAAGACATACCACTCTCGTGTGCAGAAATAAATTACATAAAACAAGTTGGTGTTCCCACTACAGTATAAATAATCTATTGTATTTGTATAAACAAACAATCAGTTCCAGAGAAAATAGGAATGCATGTCAGCAACAGAGAAAAAAAATGTATCTATAGGACTAGACTAATGGAAGATCAATATTCCTCTGGAATATTGCAGATTCATAATTTTTGGAAGAATGCCTTATGCATCTGTACAGTACATATAGTTCTCAGCTTTCAACCATTCAATTAGTGACTGAAGTTACAATGGCACTAAAAACAGTGATACAACCAGTCCTCACACTTACAATTATTGTAGCATTCCCACAATCACGTGATCAAAATTTGGAAGTTTAGCAACCAACATGTATTTACAATGGCTGCATCCTGTGTTCATGTCATCATTTGCAACCTTCCCAGCCAGTTTCTGACAAGCAAAGTCAATGGTGGAAGCTGGATTCCCTTAACCACATGATTCAATTAAGCACTGATTTGCTTAACAGTGGCAAAAAAAATCATAAAATCAGGCATGATTCACTTAACAACTCCTTGCTAAGCAATGGGAATTTGAATCCCAATTGTAGTTGTAAGTCAAGGACTATCTGAACTCTTAATGTACATAGACATCAATCTCATTCTGTTTTAGAGAAAAGTGTACACAAACTCAAACAACTAATGAACAAAATAAAATAGGAGATACAAGAAAAAGGAAATAAAGCTAACACTAGTCAATATAAATTTTCATAACAATTTATAATCCTGCAAACTTTTTTTGCTTCCACACATTCATACACTGCTTTGTACACTGCCATTTAAAATACTCATCACTGCTTTGGCAATTTCATCAAATCTTAAGTTTTCTTCTTCCTATCAATTTGTTTTATCTTCTTTCGTATATACAGTATATGTCTTGTGATTTTATCCTCATTCTTTCTGTGATGATCACCATGTATTTATGGCCACTCTGTTCAGTTCATATTCATTACCACTTCCTCTTGACTCCATCTGTTCTTGTTTGACCATCCACTCTTTTTAAAAAATTCACTGCATTTAACTTATTTCTATGCTTTCCTGACAAACTAAGCTCTTATTTTTATACAATAAATGAGGAAGAAGCCTATTCTTATGCAAAAAAAGCATTTTCATTTTTAACATGTTTGTTTGTTACTTTGGATCACGTCTATGTCTTAAAAGTTCTCTATTTTCCATCTTTAGTCATTATTTTCCATCCTTAGTAAATACTATAAGCTACATAAATTTATTTATAATGGTGCTTAAAAATTTACTTACATTCTGAAATGAAACAATGGGACTTGATCTTCTAAATGATAACCATTCAGATATTTGAAATGTACCAACGATATCTGCTCAGGCGTATTTCCTCAAAACTAAGCGTGCACAACTTTCAATTTCTCTTTAGAAAAATTAGGTTTATAGTCCCTAAATTACTCTTTTTATTAACATTTACTTTTGAAGTCCAAATGTTTGATTATGCTCAGTTTTGTTTCTTCTGATTTCCTCAGCTATGCCTTTCCTATTCATTAGTATTAAATCAGGGAGAATCGATTTTTTTTTATTTAAAAGAAGCAGTTTACTCTGTTACTGTATATGCCGCCGTATTAGGCGACCCGGCGTATAAGACGACCCCCATCTTTATAGCTGGGCCGCATTCCTAGAACGTCGTCTTATATGCCGGAAACTACCAGTATTTCCGGCGTATAAGACGACTCGGCGTATAAGACGACCCCCGTCTTTGACGCCAATTTCAGCGCTCGCGGAAGTCGTCTTATACACCGGCATTTACGGTAATTTGCAGAATTCTGGTCAAAGGCCACAACAAAGAACTAATTGACTTGTTGGTTTTCTTGTGCAGATGAGAGTTGTCCACAAGAAAGCAGAATGTGCTACATCTATACATTTAAGCTCAACTCCATTTTTGAAAATGTGTGGATACAGCACATCCATTTTGGAAAATGGAGGTACATTTGCTAACTGAAACAGAGGAATAAATTATACATCCCCAAATGCTGGCCCAAAGTCCCTATTACAGTATTTAACTGAGCAGAATTTGAAAACTTTGCTGGTTGCAAGTACAGAAGACGGTTCTGTCACACTATAAAAAATCCACTAGCGCAAAGTTGAATTCTAAACACTAACATTATTTTTCCCAATATCCAAGTTGATCCTTAGCTCTTTCAATTCCAGAGTTCTGATTACTTTAATTTGTATCAGCAGACCTGCAGAATTAAGGCAAATGTCATAAATTAACACCAATTTCACAAATTAACCATTAAAACCAAATAATCAATACATTTGTCAAAGCCATCTCCAACAGAAAATCTCCAAAAGTTTTCCACTGTGACTCTTTTAGCTATTCTTATCTTTTTCTCCAGTAGTTCTGCTTCCTTCTTTACAAACATATCGGAAGAAAATGTTACCTAACCAGTATAGTAACAAATCTGTGGGTTTGTGGTGTATAGTTTTCAGTAGCACATGACTATGAGCAGTCAGTTGGTTCAAACTGTAGCTCAAAATATATGGAATAATTATATTATACACTCTAATTTACTCATTACTTCTGTATTAAATGAAAGTTTGCAGATCTTGATAAAAATCATATTTATTGTGAGGAATTTCTTTATACTGAGTCTATATCTCTGGAAACAATAATGAACAGAAAAACACCTACATTAAGCAATATACATGCAACTTTTTCAGAACTGTGATGACATAAGAACATTGTTTCAAAATAAAATAAAAATTTATCATTTGTTATGCCGAACAGAATATTGAAGGAATGTTCCATTCTTATAGAAAGTGATAGGCAGAACATATCATTTTCCAAATTCCATCAGTAGAGGGAATTTTGTCATAAGGATTCTGTCCTGGGCCAGGTAGTTTTCATTATTTTCATAAAGGAGTTAAAAGAGGGATAAAACTATGCTCAGAAAATTTGCATATGATACAATGTTGGAGTGTCTTGCTAACACTTCAGAAGATAAATTCAAAGTTTAAAAGGATTTTGATAGTCTTGAACACTGGACCCTTCTAACAAAACACAATTAAATGGTAAGAAATGTAGGGCTGTGAGGTTAGGTAGGAAAAACTGGATGCAAGCTATAACATAGAAAACATCTGGATGTCCTAGTACACCACAGATTAAGTATGAGTCAGTAATATTTGACAGAAGTACTACAATGTCTATCAGTATCAACATATGTATGAGATCCCTGGAAGTTAGTTTTCCACGCTGACTGATCAGATCACACCTGGAATACTGTTCCCAATTCTTATCACCATAATACAAGAAAATGTTGAGCTGGAGTGGTGTGAAGATAGTGAAAGAATTAAAGAACTGGGTATGTTAAGTCTAAAGAGGTCTGAAGAGTGTTCCCTCCATTAGTAGATCAAGCCAAAGGGTCAACTCCACAGGAAAACATAACTATACTGGTAGCTGTCAGATGATTATGGCAATTGGGACTGGAACTTCCATCACTAAGCAATGAGGTCATAAAGTGCAATGTCATTTAGCAAGGGCAGTTCTAAGATTGCAGTTAATCTTAAAGCCATTAAGTGAGGACTGTATGGATTGTTGACCAAAGACCTCACTTGACTGCAGCTTCTGACTTCCTGCTGGCTTCCACATTGACTTGACTTGTGAGGAACCAATAGAGAAAGTTGGAAATTGCGATCATGCAATTGTGAGGAAACTGCAATGACTGCAATTACAAGGATCCATTGTTAAGTACCATTCACTCAGTGCCATCCTAATCTTGAACAGTAATCAAATGAGTGGTTGTAAGCTGAGGACTTCCTGTACTTTACTGAGATACAGTAAATAATATAAAAATCTTGCATATGTGATTGTATTATCCCTCCTGTCCTTCTTTTACCTCAGTGAATTGGGGAGATGTTTCTACTTCCAAATATTACCTTGTTTCCCAGAACTTAGAATGTTTCAGCCCTCTTTGATTATAGGAAGACACAAGAGCAATTTTCCAATACTTAGTGCTGTCACAGGGAAAAGGATATGGATGTATTACCCATACCTCATAAGGTAAGAACAGAACAATCAGGTGAAAATTTTACAAAGAGAGAGCTAAACTTGAAATTAGAAGAAATTTCCTGAAATCAACATTAAACAATGGAACAGCCTGCCTTTTGGAGTCATGGATTTCACGTCATCATGGCAAGTTTTCAAGCAAAGTTTGCAAAGCCATTTTATTTGGGATAGTATGAGGATTTTTGTCTTGGGCAAGGCACTGGAATATACCTCCAAGGTCTTTCCAAATTCTGACTATTATGCATACATCTGAAGTAAATTGATCAATAAAAAACTTATGTAATTAGCAGTTTGTTATTCATTAAACAGACACATGACTGTTTTGCTTACAGAAAATAAGCATGGACTCCCCAGCTAGAAATTATACACAAATTTGGAAATTTCTGCCCATAAAGCACATATTCCACTAAGTACTTGAAGTTATATCATATCAGCATTGTGTACAGTGTTTAGAGCCCTACTACTGTGGTTTATTCAATCAAGGTTGATTAACAAGTCACTTAGTACAATGTGATAACTAGGTCCTTGGAAATGAAGCACTCATGAAATGCAAAAAAAAAAAAATGTTTATGGCCAACAGTAGGTATTTTAATTCCAGGCTATCAACAGTTCTGAATGATCTTAATAACAAATGTTGATGAAAGCCAGATAGTCTGCTTTACAAGCTGTTGTGAATGGAAATCAATACATTTACTAAAATAGATAGTCACACATTCGATAACTAGGTAACACCTCATTCCCGTGCCATCCCTGGTTCTTGTTTTATGCATAGTTTAAATTTTTAAATTCCTTTTCTATTTATGTTTTGATGATTTGTAAGCTGTCCAGGGTTGTCTAATCAGGGACATGGGCAGCATATAAATGTAATAAATAAAATAAATAAAACTTCAAAATAGGGCACTTTTGTGGAGCTCTATAACATGATCTCAGTGAACATCTACATTTTCTCATAGCAACTGGATAGAATATAAGGATTCCTCTGCCCATTTTGAATACACAACTGACCAAAGAAAAATGCTTAGAAATCATTAAAACATATGATTTAGATACGGTCAATAATTTGTGAACATAGTCATGCAATTAAAATCATTTATGTGCAGAAAAAAACAAAATAATATTGTTAGAGAATATTTTTGTCTCTGTTTTCCCTCCTGAAAAATTGAAATTGCTATTATTGTATATAATTGAATCAAAATTTTGATCTGGAATTAATATTTATCCAGCTTTTTATACACTATCAGAAAAGTTTATTTCTCTTATCTAATAGCTCTGACATTTTGAAATAAGAAAAGAAGTCTGCACCCTGAACTACAATAATCAATATAGGTCTTTTAGCTCTAGCAAATTAAGTTTTCAGTACCTGTTTTGGAGCCAATTAAACTAACACCAGACAGTAATTTTCCATGTTGGAAGTTTATTTAATTGCTAATTCAACAAAAAAAGAGTGTTCATTCTACTTTAAAATGTTATGCTACAAGCATCAATCATAACAATTTATCGATGTTTTGCTGCTCTTGGTATTGCTTCATTATTCCTGGCCTGGAGCAGTTTTTGGCAATCTACTCTGAATAATACCTCTCTGACAGATTTTGGGAGAAAAGAGGGAAGTGAGACTGCAGTGTTGCTATAATATTTCTCTTCGTGTATGCTTCCCTACCAACATAATGAAGCACCAGCTTATCATTCCCCATATAATTTCTGAAATAATGCACAGCATAAACGACAACTCAGGTGTGACACACAGTAAGTTTGTGCTTAACATTTTGTATATAATTACAGATGCTATTTTTCATGCAATACTGCAAACTGGATAAATGACATTAACAGTCGTTATGGCAGCAAAATCTTTTTCCAGAAACTTAAATGAATAATTGATTTTACAGGGGAAAAAAAATAAAGACATTTAACATCTACCTCCCTTCCTAATAAGAAGGTTAATTCTGTTTTCAAAATGAAGCTATATTTCCTTTCTGCATCGGAAAGAGAAAGCCAAAAGGATCTCAATGTCAACACATTTATTTATTTCTATTTGTTCTAAATGCAGGAAGGTATCAATTTACAGCTAAGTAACCTGACCAGCTTGCCAATTTCTATCTTCTTCACAATACAGTACAAGACTGTTTCCCATACAGAAAGATGAATCCTTTGCTTCAGACAAAAACAAAGTTAGCAACAATTCAGGAATATACATCAAAAGATTATGAAGAGGGAGTACTGAAAAGATTATGTAGCAAAGCAGGAAAAACACCTCCGCACAATCTTTCAATTTGGTCATTCCAGAGACAGCTCTGTATTTGTTACCCCCTCAGGATCCTCCTCAACACTGTTGCTTTCAGCTGTTACTATTTCAGGGGTGTTTTCCTTCCCTATCTCCACAAACTGCTGCTTTTCCACTTGGACTTCTTCGGCTTTCTCGTCAAGATTTTCTTGAGGAGGTACTTCTGCCGTTTCTGATATACCTGGTCTCTCCACAAACTGCTGCTTTTCCACTTGGACTTCTTCGGCTTTCTCGTCAAGATTTTCTTGAGGAGGTACTTCTGCCGTTTCTGATACACCTGGTCTCTCTTCTGCCTGTTCTTCCTTCACATCAGATTCGCCTTTTGAAAAACCTGTAGCAGAGCAAGGTGCTTCATCCTCTTCTGGTTTATTAGATTCACTGACTTCACTGGTTTCAATGACCTCCCCAGTATTCTCCCCTTTCTCTACAGTGGCACTTTCCTTTTCACCTTCAGCACCTTCTAAAACTTCAGATTCTTCAACATCTTGGTCAATACTTTCATCTGTAAATGGATCATCGCCCTGATGAAGGGAGGAAGTACAATGTTATCAGTGTTTAATCATCTGATCTTGGCTTAGAGACTCTCAGACCTAGAACACATACGTTTAAAATGGAATGTCTGAAAAGTGAGCATCTATTTCAGTGCAGAAGGGCTCCTTCTTCTGTCTCAAATTACCCAAGAAATTGTTTCTATATTTTATTCAAGTTTTTTTTTTACATATGATTTTTTGGCCACTAAACTTCCTGAGACTGGCTAAGTCTCTGACTTACAGTGGGGCAAAAAAGTATTTAGTCAGCCACCAATTGTGCAAGTTCTCCCACTTAAAAAGATGAGAGAGGCCTGTAATTGTCATCATAGGTAGACCTCAACTATGAGAGACAAAATGAGAAAACAAATCCAGAAAGTCACATTGTCTGATTTGGAAAGAATTTATTTGCAAATTATGGTGGAAAATAAGTATTTGGTCACCTACAAACAAGCAAGATTTCTGGCTCTCACAGACCTGTAACTTCTTCTTTAAGAGGCTCCTCTGTCCTCCTCATTACCTGTATTAATGGCACCTGTTTGAACTTGTTATCAGTATATAAAAGACACCTGTCCACAACCTCAAACAGTCACACTCCAAACTCCACTATGGTGAAGACCAAAGAGCTGTCGAAGGACACCAGAAACAAAATTGTAGACCTGCACCAGGCTGGGAAGATGAATCTGCAATAGGCAAGCAGCTTGGTGTGAAGAAATCAACTGTGGGAGCAATAATTAGAAAATGGAAGACATACAAGACCACTGATAATCTCCCTCAATCTGGGGCTCCACGCAAGATCTCACCCCGTGGGGTCAACATGATCACAAGAACGGTGAGCAAAAATCCCAGAACCACACGGGGGGACCTAGTGAATGACCTGCAGAGAGCTGGGAGCAACGTAACAAAGGCAACCATCAGTAACACACTACGCCGCCAGGGACTCAGATCCTGCAGTGCCAGATGTGTCCCCCTGCTTAAGCCAGTACATGTCCGGGGCCGTCTGAAGTTTGCTAGAGAGCATTTGGATGATCCAGAAGAGGATTGGGAGAATGTCATATGGTCAGATGAAACCAAAGTAGAACTGTTTGGTAGAAACACAACTCTTCGTGTTTGGAGGAGAGAGAATGCTGAGTTGCATCCAAAGAACACCATACCTACTGTGAGGCATGGGGGTGGCAACATCATGCTTTGGGGCTGTTTCTCTGCAAAGGGACCAGGACGACTGATCCGTGTACAAGAAAGAATGAATGGGGCCATGTATCGTGAGATTTTGAGTGCAAACCTCCTTCCATCAGCAAGGGCATTGAAGATGAAATGTGGCTGGGTCTTTGAGCACGACAATGATCCCAAACACACCGCCCGGGCAACGAAGGAGTGGCTTCATAAGAAGCATTTCAAGGTCCTGGAGTGGTCTAGCTAGCCAGTCTCCAGATCTCAATCCCATAGAAAACCTTTGGAGGGAGCTGAAAGTCCGTGTTGCCCAGCGACAGCCCCAAAACATCACTGTTCTAGAGGAGATCTGCATGGAGGAATGGGCCAACATACCAGCAACAGTGTGTGCCAACCTTGTGAAGACTTACAGAAAACGTTTGACCTCTGTCATTGCCAACAAAGGATATATAACAAAGTATTGAGATGAACTTTTGATATTGATCAAATACTTATTTTCCACCATAATTTGCAAATAAATTCTTTCCAAATCAGACAATGGTTTGATTGTCTGGATTTGTTTTCTCATTTTGTCTCTCATAGTTGAGGTCTACCTATGATGACAATTACAGGCCTCTCTCATCTTTTTAAGTGGGAGAACTTGCATAATTGGGGGCTGACTAAATACTTTTTTGCCCCACTCTACAGTAAGAAGAATGGACTCCAATAAGTTCACTATGGATTTATGAGAGCAATAGGTAAATGAAGTAAAAATTAGGTAAAATACAGTACTTGTGACTTCTGAAGATTATTCATTTCTCAAATTACTTTTAGAGCATACAATTTAGGGGCAGAAACTCCAAGCTTTAAGAAATGGCCAGTTTTATTCAACAGTCAACAAGTCAGCTCTTTCAGATCCTATTAGCAAAGTCCAACATTGACTCAGAGCTATAATTAATAATGGATACTTACAGATTTCAGTGGTATTATTAAGCAGATTACTTTCTGTATCCAAGAACACTATGTGACAAGTGTACTGGGAATTGTACACATAGAAGCCATGCTAATTTTATTCAGATTGAGGTCAGATTTTGGCACTGTCTACCACAGGAACAGAGCTTTGTTTAGCTCTAAAGAGGATTTTGGTTCTTTAATAAAGAAAATACCATATGAAAGCATCAGGCATACATTAATGATATGCCTATCCATACCATGATAGTATCCAAAATCACTATGTTCCCTACTCCCCATCTTTGTAACTCTTCTCTAATATGTGTACAACAAATAGCAGCAGCCTGTTAAGGGCAGAATCTAGCCAATTACCTGATCACATAGAAGCAACCATTTCTGAGCTCCTATATTCACGGGGGCAGTTAAGTGAAGAGTCCTGTGCCTCTCTGTATCCAATGAATCCCACCCACAAAACTGGGCTGAATAGTATAGTAATGATTTCTGCATCCAGAAATTAAGAATCTGTTCTATGATCCAGCAGGATCAAATTCAGACCTGACTGCTTCCATGAAAGAAGATTCATGCATATGTAACATAAGTAGCGCCATCTTCTTTGACTGAAAAAAATCAGTCAATCAGCCTTATTTATTGATGTTCTGGACTTTTTTTTTAAAAGAGCATTAGGCTCTACCCTGCAATTTGGATTTGTCCATTAATCGCTATTAAAGAAAATGGGTAGAGGGATTCAGAGTCCCAGACTGGGGGAGACTGTCACAGGCTTCCTCAGGAAGGGCAAGGTGCCATCATCCTTTAGGACAGGAAGCATTAGGTTAGTATTCAAGACTCATCTCTTGATGTCAACAATCTCACCCTGCCTCCAGCCTTCCTTTCTTGGGGAAGGTGATGAGAAGTGTTTTGACGGGGCATCTCTGGCATTACCTGGAATCCTCAGATTTCTTTCACCCCTTTCAGCTTGGTTTTGCACCTGGGTATGGTACGGAGACAGTGCTGGGTGGGTCGAAGATCTCCTCCTGCTGATGGACAAAGGTCAGGTGTCCATGCTGATTCTGTTAGACCTGTCGGCAGCCTTTGATACTGGTGATCATGAGGTGTTGCTGAGGCACCTGCGGACCCTAGCAGGGGTAGACGGAGTTGCGCTTGAGTGGTTCCATTTTTTTCCTCCGAGAGATCCCAGAGGGTGGCACTGGGCAACTACTCATCTGCCCCAGGGCTCTTTCATGTGAGCTACCGCAGGGTTTATTTTGTCACCCCTCTTGTTCAACGTGTATGAGAGGCCGCTAAGGGAAGACAGCCTCAATTTATGGGCCATCAGTACCAACAAGAGGCTGATGTTCTCAGCTCAAAGTCTCTTTCAATGGACCCAGAGAGCAATGTCTCGATTTTGCTAGTGCTTGCCTAGCAGGAACTAGTTAATTGGCAGGTGGGCAGTCTGAGTAAGACCAAAGTGTTGCCAGGGTGCAGACACACAAGACCCCATGATTCATGTTTCCCAAAAGAGGGTCCTGTTGAATCTTGGATTGCTCCTGGATTCCCAGGACATAGTAGCAGCCAAACTTGCTTTTCATCTTCACTTGGTCAGACGATTGCAATCTTTCCTCTCAGAAGTAGAAGTCATCAATTATCTATGTCTATGTATGCTACATAAAAAACCCTTGATGGTCACCAGAGGTTTTCGCATGACATGCAAGTGCCCATCTAGGCATGCACTTTTTCCATCATGGGTTTATCACACTCCTGTCTTTTCAATTCTTAGCAAGGCAAAATGCTAACCTGGCCTATAGAGCCATATGCAAGTATTTTTGTCACCTGATTTATCAGTGTCTAACAGTTGAGACTGGCTAAGCCGATGTCAATTATTTCCATACAGGATCTTTGGGAAGAATACAGGGAAATAAATGCTTTGATTTTGGAATGCTGGGAGATCAAAGCAGAGCTATTTTATTCAAGAAAGATCATTCCTTGCCATAAGCAAGAAACCCAATGCTTTATCCATAAACAAAAATATTTCAAGCAGCGTTGATTTTGGGCACTAAGTTTCCATTCAGTGGTTTTACTATACTGTTCTCATCAGATTTAATTTTAATTTCTTTCTCACCACTTATAAACAGCTAAAGACTTCTTATACACTTTCTGCTAATCAATAGAATAATATCCGACATATCCAACATATCTGAAAAAAGTGAATTCCTTTGAGATAAACACTCTTTCTAGGCTCATACTAGGCATAACTGGACAAATAGTACAGTTTCTTCATTTTATATAAAAGTTACATGCAGCATACTCAGTAACTAATGAAATGCTCAGTCAAGACCAAAGTGGAGTTTCTGCTCCACTGCTCTGACAGAAGCCGGACTGAGCAGCAAATATCCTGCTTTCTTACCTTAAGGTATTTTTCTAGCATTTTCACAATGTGTTTGCTATTTAGGACACTTTTAGCAATATGAAAACTAGCCTTCTTGAAATGTTCGGCTGCTGTCTGAAAAAAAAACCCACATAAAATGTATAAGTAATTCTAATGATTAAGTACAAAATATACATGAGATTGACATGGAAAATTACGAATATTTAACATTAAAAACAGTCAGCAAATTCTTTTTAGTAAACCTTGTGGGTTTTGGCCTATGCAGTTACATAGGATTAAATCTAGAGTTCCATTGTTTCCCTTACAGGACCTTTTTCTTAAGGTAGAGTGGATAAAACATTTTTTCTTCTGCAGTTTGTCTTGTCCTGTGACAAGACTAATCTGTTTCAGTTTGGAGAAAATTAATCCAATTCATTTTCCTCCAGCAGACCCTCAAGGTTTCATTTCCTTTCATGTCTAGAAGACATTTTCCACTCATGGAAGCCAACTGTATCCAATGTTAATCAAAATCTTTATAAAATTTGAATATACAACAGGAAATTAAAATATGGTTGTGTAAAGCAAAGGTTCTTTAAATGTCTTTGTTAAAGTCATCATACCACCTATTAGTGAAAAAAGTGATACGGTATTATTATTTTATTATTATTATTATTATTATTATTATTATTATTATATTAATTTATTTTCTATTATTTCAGTGATACTGTATTTCTACAATACTTTAAATCATTTATATTTCAAAAACTTTCTTAAGTATATAAGTCATAAAACTTCTTTTTCCTTCCTGCAGTAAGAATGATTTATTTCATGTCCATTAACAGCATTCCTTTTCTTTTTTAATCAGTCTGGTTTAAAACCACTAATGATCACAATTTAGTTTAATGGCAGAAAAAGTCAAACTTAATGCTTCTGAAAAAACAAAAGCAGCCTTTATGCTATGGAAATATATCTATAATATTCATCATTTCTATTTAAATTGAAAAGTGTTTCTTACTCTATAAAGGGGATTGACAGTACTGAGAACACAAGCATAAGTATCTGATTCTGAACCTTATATTAACCTCTTATTTTTATACAGCAGGTTTGTTAGTATCAAACTGGAACTATCACACAAACAATGGTGAAAAAGTAAGTACACTTTTTTGACATTTTTAACACTTTTTTTTTCACATACTTTAACATATAAGTATTTGATGTTAATTTTGACATTATTTTTTTTAAAAAAACATAAATGTAAATTTTGCATGTGGAAAAAGTACATACGCCCCTATGTTATCACCCTGCTCAAATATGAATCAGATGCTTCAAATTAGGTGCAAATGATTAGAACATCATTAGAGATGATTTCGAAGGACAACTAGATCTAGATCAGAAGAGCTCTCTAAGACCTTTAGAAAGAAGTTTAGAGATGTCTGTGAGTCTGGGAAGGGATTTTAAAAGGTCACCAAACAATTGGATATCAATTACTCCACTATTTGGAAGATCATCTACAAGAGGACAGGATTTCAAACAACTGCCAACTTGCCCGGGTAGTTCCAGCAGGTTCATCCCAAGAGCAGAAAGTCAGATGCTGAAGGAAGTTGCTAAGAACTTCAGAATTTTGCCTTGTGACCCAAAGTGCAAAGGTCTAACATAAGAATTAGATCTCTGTACAGGCGAACCAGGAGAAAACCTTTATTGTCTAAAAAGAACATCAGGGCAAAACTAAAGTTTACTTATGAACATTTGAACGAAGACAAGGACTTTTGGGACAATGTATTCTGGATAGACAAGGCAAAGATAGGGTTATTTGGTCACAGTTCCAAAAGACATGCTTGGTGAAAACCAAAAACAGCATTTTGGCAGAAGAACCTGATACCACCTCTAAAACATGATGGTGAAAATGTTATGGTTTGGTGCTACTTTGCTGCATCAGAGTCTGAGCAGCTTACCATCACTGAATCCACTATGAATTCTTCATTGTACAAGAGGGTAGTTGAGGATAATGTGATAACATCTCTCAGAAGATTGGAGCTCAAGCAAAAGTGGACCTTCAATAATAATAACTGTAAATGCCAGTATATCCATTGAGGAATGGCTAAAAAAAAACAAAGAGACCTGGAATGTCAAATCAAAGCCCAGATCTAAATCCCATGAAAAAGTTGTGATTTGAACCAGGTTGTGCATGCAAGAACCCCTCCAATACTGTACAACTGAAAACATTCTGAATGGAGGAATGGAAAAAAATCATCCTAAACAATATCAGAGACTGTGAGAAAATTATAACAAAACCCTCACTTTGAAGTTATTTCTGCCATGGAGGGTGATATAAGTATTACAGCCAAGAGTGTACTTACTTTTTCCACAGAAAGATATGGCATGTCTGCCAATTTTTGGTTGAACAAATGATTGTTAAGTCAATTTTTCATAGGGTTTTTTTTGTTTAATTACATCACCTTTTTCTTTATATATTGTTATAATGAAGATAAATATTGAGATGTCCATATACGTTAAAAAAGAAAAACTTTACACAGGATGTACTTACTTTTTCACATGTCATTATTAATAGTTTGATCATTATAAAAGAATTATGTATACCACCTTGAAATGATTTGACTGAGGAGACATGAAAATTCTTCCTACTTTAACTAATCCCTGGATGAATAAAATAAATGTATTTGTTCTTTCTACATGTCCACTTGCTGCAAGGCTGTTATCTTCCAGAGTTAATAGGCTTGTCCAAAAGTAAATGAATTAATTTTGCTTACTCTGCGATTCCTGTTGTGATCAACAGATCTCAGATGTCTCTGAAGAAGATGTTGTTGTGCAGGAATTAGCATGTCACAAGCCATACAATGAGCTGCTTCTATCTTCTTAAAAAAGTGCTCTTGGCCAATTCCTGAAAAGGTATAAATTAGATGTTTCCCATAAATTTGGAGCATAAGTTATCGACAAAGTCTCAGATATGCTGTTAAAAAAATACCAAAGTTGTTCCCATTCAATGCTGGGGTAACAGAAATGAAACTTATTTTATTTACTAGAACAATAGCTATAGTCTGAATATGTAAACCAGACTTCCTTGTTTAAAAATGTGCATATGGTCATGATCACTAAAACGTCTATCAACCCATACAGGTTTAAAAAGTAACATCACTGAGAGCCAGTTTCATGTAGTGGTTAAAGTGCTGATCTAAAAACCAGGAGACTGTAAGATCTAGCCTTGCCTTAGGCATGAAAACCAGCTGGGTGACCTTGGTTGACCAATAGGAGGAGGAAAGAGTATTATGTATGTTTGCTATCATGTGTTATTTATTAAAAAGCAAAGACAAAATAAAAATAAATAAATAATCATGAAGAAAATTGTCATTTTAAGATTATCGTGTAATGTCTAATAGCAATATCAAGGGATGCAAACATAAAATAAAGTAACATTAAAAAAAGACATTTTAGGTGCAAGGGAAAAATGAATTTAGGGTATGGTGTTATTACATTTTTGGTAATGAAGTTACCAAAAGACTTCTGATAAAGTTCTTGCGAGATTCTAAGGTACTGGTAATATAAACTTAAAAATAACTTCCTTCACTGATCTCTGTCTGTTTTTAGTTCACTCCATCTTAGATAGGATTGCACAAAATTTGACAAATCAGGAGCACACCTCCATCCCCTAAACTTCCAAATGCAGCAGGAGGCCTATGTGCCATCACCAGAAAAGGTGTGACTGAAATCAAAAGTCCCACCTAAGCAAGTTTTATTCAGTAAAGGTATTTCAGAGTTGTCAAAGAAAGGATTTGTCCCAATATTAATTTTAGAATAGCAAATAGCACGTAGACTTGCATACCGCTTCATAGTGCTTTACAGCACTCTCTGGGAGATTTTCAATGTCAGCATATTGCCCCCAACAATCCAAATCTTTACCGACCTTGGAACGATGGAAGGCTGAGTCAACCTTGAGTCTCGTCAGGATTGAACTCTAAGCTGTGGGCACAGTTCACCTGCAATACTGCATTCTAACCATTGCGCCCCCAGGGCTCAGGTCTATGACAATTCATTACGGCCAACTCACCACAACAAACTCACACGGCCAACTCGCCACAGCTAACTTGCTGTGGCAAATTTGCTGCCGGCCAACTCGCCACAGCCAACTTGCCATGGGACAACTTGTTGCAGGACAAGAGTTACACTAATACCAAAGAAAAGGTGAATAGAATCATTAAAGGATGCCAAAGGAGGGACAGAATGAAAAGTGAATGACAAAAATGAAAATATTTTTATTTATTTATTTTAAATAATTAAATTGAATTGTTAAATTGTCTTGCAACAAGTTGTCCCATGGTGAGATGGCTATGGCAAGATATCCCATTGCGCATGGCTCATGTCTATTTATTCCTGTATTCTACTCTATATATTAGTCTATTCCACTAACTCCCTAAAACGGGACAAATTGATAGTTTCACATGCTCTGGCTTTCTGATGCATAAGGCCACCTTCCTAACTGGCTGCCTCTAGACATGTTGGGTTACAGTAAAGACTGAGCTTAAAAGCAGATGCTGGATCAGTCTCCCGCAATTCGGTGTTCTAAGTGTTCTTTTTCAATCTCTTCATTATCCTTGGAACTGCTGTAAATGACCAATTAAACCCAGACTCAAGGCACTCTCAGCAATTGAACTATATTGAGTGATATATATTGCAAGGACATGACTGTCCAGTCCAACCAAGGAAAGCTTTGCTCTAGCGGGAAAATTTTGGACAAGGGATATTGTGAATTTTTGAATTCCTGAAGAAAGAATAAAAAGAAATTTCTTAGCCTGAATGTTTCACAAGGTTAAGATAAAAATAGAATAATCTCATGTTTAAAGCCCTGATTAAAGAAGGATGAAAATAAAAAAGTAATCTGACAAGAGATAAATATTTTGTCTCCTTCTGTTGTTTTTTTGTTCCTTCTGCACTGCATTTTTCTACTATATTCATGCTGTCTCAGGTTAGTAGTTATATTTTTCTTCTAAATATGGACTTTCTTTTCAAGTTGCCCTTGTTTAATAACCCTGACTGGACCAGAATTTTTGTCACTAAGTGATGTAGTCCTTAAGTGAAACATCAAGTGATCATGCTGCTTAAATTTCCCTCTATGTCATCTTTAGGCCAGGACCCTGCCCTGCTGTGCTTGCTTCTGCTTCTGCTTTCCCAATCCTTGTTCTTTCTGGCCATTCTGCTATCCACTGCCTCTAGTGCTCATACTGTCTCCAGCTGACCTTCGCCTTTTTCCTCCCACTGCTGACAAGGCACACCTAGTCTGATTCTTAGTGAATCAGCTGGCTGTACAAGGCCTTGGAAAGCTTCACAAAGGCTGTGCACAATGAGCTACTGGCTCGTCAGCAGTGAGAGGAAGATGATGAAAGTCAGCTGGGGTTGGTAGGTTGGGACAGTGAGTGCAGGGCATCCAAAAGGGCAGACGTGGGGTACAGGCAGGTGGAGGGTCCCATGCAGGTGTGCTGTTGAGTGCCCAAATTTAGATCACATGACTGTAGGGGCACTGCGTCGGATCCACCATCACCAGCTTGCACCTTGCTGGGACCCCGTCATTAGGGCAGGAGGCAGGAGGGAGGACAAGGGTTTATTGGGTGCTATTGCTGTAACTTCAAGCCTGGGAAACAGGGAGAGGGGGAGTGACAACAGAAGGATGACCAGATCACCACTAAACTGGCTTGTACCAAGATCTTCAAGGCCATTTGCCCTAAGAATGGTATGTTACCTGTTTGACACTTCAGGGTTTCTCAAAACATCTTACTGGCATTGCATTGGTTGGCCGGCAGACTGGTCATGGGGGGAGGGAGTGGGAAATGAAAAGAATAGCTTTGTATTTTGCATGGGAACACCAGATTCCACTTGCCTTTACCGCAACCAATTTCTTTCAGTAAAAGTTCTTCTGCTTCAACCAAATGGATACACGAGTCTTACTTTCCTGAGAGACTAGATTGGGGCAGGTCTGACACACTGTAACGTCTGTTATTTCAAGGAGCGGTTCAAAATATCATTTGTTCAGCAATAAGTGAGGACTCCCTATATAGATTACTTAAACATTATTTCTCAATGGATTAAGACCACTGCAGCACTGTGTTCAGTTTTTGGATGATAGTTAATGCATATCAAATGGTCTTCTACTCTTGTTCTTACCCTTAAATGGGTCAAGTTTTGGTTTTGTACCCTCTTTCTCAGTCAGTTCCTGTCGGCGCTTCCCAATTTTCTTGTTTCTGTTCACAATGTATTTCTAGGGAGTAAGAGTAGACAATATTAAATATACAAGTTACTGGCCTTAAGTTATAAATAAAAGCAGCCCAATAAGATACGTTATTGCAACTCCACCTCCAACTTTATGGCAATGCAATCTCTCCAGAAAGATCTGATCAGAATAGTTAAGCAGCAATGTACCATTTCAATTACATTTTTCCAGTGAAAGCCTTAGTTACCACTTAAGAAAAGGTACAGCAGAAGCCTTTATGGTGGCTTGAACAAATTATTTTTAGCAACAAGAAATTTAGTTTTACAAAAACCCATGAACTAAAATGTGTAACTCTTGAAGCAACCTTAACATCTTGTCTAATTTGGAAATTTAACTATTTAAATAAGTACTGAAATATTCAGTCTAGGTTTTATGTTACTTACTGCATATTCCGCCGTATAAGGCAACAAGGCGTATAAGACGACCCCCGTCTTCGGCGCCGAGTCACATTCCTAGAAAGTCGTCTTATATGCCAGAAACTACCGTAATTTCCGGCGTATAAGACGACTCGGCGTATAAGACGACCCCCGACTTCGGTGCTGATTTCCGCGCTTTCAAAAGTCGTCTTATACCCCGGAAAGTACGGTAGGTATTTTTAACTGCTTGACATCTTTTGGCATGAGTGGTTACAATAAATCTAACTAACAATAATAAGAATAACAAATGTTTTAATAGTTTTACACTTTTTTTGAATGATTAAATTAATTAAACTCTTCAACAGTGCAGACAGGTAATTGTTTGTAATTATTTATATGCATTTAGGTTTTTTCTGAAGATATACCTGAAGGAATTCTACCGTCTTATCAGGTAGTTTGGTCCCAATGTATCGCAAGACTTCTTTATGAAATTTGTTTTGTAAATGTTTCTCCATTTCTTCATTCTCAAAAGTTCGGAACTTACAGATAGAGCAGGCAAACTGTATTCTATAAGAAACCATTTTGTTACAAAATGCAGTTTCAAAAATATGAAGCATTAAAGTTGTAAAAAAAACTAAGCACAATTCATTCCATATATTTGAGAAATCTAAGACCTAATTTAATTTTGAAGTGTTTTCTCCAATGTAACATATAGCATTTTAATAAAGTAAATATAGCAAGTATCTGGGTTAAAAATACCCTGATCTAAGGATGATCCACAGTTAAGAATGGAGCCTATTATAGCAAAATTCAAGTTAAATATTAAATGGTTCAAATTAACTACACAACAAGTTGTTTATTATGCAATACTACTTACATAGTGTTATACAATTCTACGGTTCTGTCCTACATACACATTCGACTTAAGGACAGACCTTGGGAATGGAACTTGTTCTTAAACTGGGGACTCTTTATAATAGACCCCTAGATTGATGTTGAATTTTCATTTTACCATTATAAAAGAAACAATGTTTTAGCAGTAATTTTTTTCAACAAGACACTATCTTTTCTCTCATAGATTTTCTTCTGGAAAAACACCGCATTAAGTTCTGTATTACATTCATTTTTCTTAAGCAACCCAATTAAAAATACATCTGAATGTTTACAATGTTTTTTGCTTGATCCTAAAACAGCAACATATAAAATTACAAACAGAAAAATGTTTGAACAACGTAAAACTATATTATTAAACAGCAGCATTTTAAGGTTTTCCACTTTCTTATATTACATGCATTTAGTCTATACAGTCAATTAGACAAATATTAGAGTAGGCTTATTATAGAATAAAACTGAATAAAAAATCCCAGTTTTAAAATCAATCGTTTGTCTGTGTTGTATGTGTGTTTTCATAACATTTTTTCATAGTACTGAACAATTCAGATCTGAACGTGCTCTTTTTAACAACAGAATTCCAAACTAAGTTTAATCTACAGTGTTTTTTGACAATACACTTTAAGCATTTATTGGACTTTTTGATTTTAGTGCCACTGAAATTCCTTATTAGAAGTATGAAAAAAATCAATTGTAGCTTGCAAGCCAGTAACACATTTCTTAAAAACAAAAATTTAGAATAACGTGATGCAGTTACATTGCTTATGTAATATTGGATATAACAAGTTTCACCTTTTTCTGTAAACCAGGAAGATAGTTTTAAAAATGTGAAAGTAATATTAGTGTAATATAAATGTTTATTTTGTATATATTGATACTTCAGCAAATATTAATAAGAGTTAAAATAATTGCCCTATGAATGGGGATACAATTAAGGAGTTTGAATACTGTATATGTGTGGATCTGTTACATCTTTGCAGAAATCTATGATTATTAACACATACTTAGATCAATTTCTGTATTCTTAAGATACATACTTATCATCTATATTCCTAATATTTGAAGATGTATCAAACACCTGACTAGATGATAGATTACATGCTTCAAACCACACATAACCAACTGATAAGGTGAGCCAATCAAAATAGAGTTAACACCATTCCCAACCAACCACCTATCATATGATATTTCCCAAGAAGCAATAGGCAGTTCCAAGAAGGTTCCAGTGTATTTACACTATTCAGGTGACTCTGGGGGCACAGATAAATCTCCAAGTGACCTCAATGACTCTCAGAAAGATGAATGCAAGGAATATAAATCCTTCCATCCTCCACCATTCAGCCAGAACTGAAGACGTTTCTTGGATGAGAAGCAAAACATCTTCAAGGAAAAACAAAGTCCAACTGCCTTTTGAAAAAGCACCCTTGCTTATTTAGTGATCTGCCTTGAGTTGGTGGAGTCAAAATCTCCTCCTAAATTACTGCCTATACTAGGTTTGGTGGAGGTTTGTTGCATGGTCTAGCCACAACTGGGCTTAGTACTACTGGAACACAAATATAATAAGTATGTTCAGCTATGTTGTTCTGGATGCATCTGTGGTACTCAGAATCCAAACATAGTAGAACATCCACAATTACAAGAAGCCTACATTATAAGACCTTACAGAAAGATAAACCTCCACAATTATCATCAGTGGGATAAAAAAGACATCAAAATTGCCATCCAAAGTAGGAAGCCTGCCTCCACAACTGTGACACTTACTAACAGAAGCAGGGAAGGTCATAAGCCGTATAAATGCGAAGCAAAACACTCAAAACTATCAAAATGAACAAGCAGCATATTACCCGTGTGGCATTCAGAAGACAGTTCGCAGGAGCCCTGTTGTTTCATACAGAATGCTGCAAAAAGCAGCTCTCGCTCCAAAATATCAAGCATGAGAACATTCCAGTGCCACAGCCACCAATGTTGTATGTTAATCACAAAAATGATGTTAAACAATCCAGGGTGTTTTCTTCTGACTATGATTTCAGAAATTTAGAATGTTTCAAACTAGTGATAACTAATCATATGAATGTTTTAATAATACTGTAATATATATTTTTATACCAGAGAAGCACACAAACTCAAGTTGCAGGTTTGTATATATCCCACAAATGTTTGGATATAAACCATAAAGATTGAATAATTGTCAACAAAGTATAATACAGTGAGGAAAAAAAATATTTGATCCCCTGCTGATTTTGTACGTTTGTCCACTGACAAAGAAATGATCAGTCTATAAGTTTAATGGTAGGTTTATTTTTACAGCGAGAGACAGAATAACAACAAACAAATCCAGAAAAACATATTTCAAAGAAATTATAAATTGATTTGCATTTTAATGAGTGAAATAAGTATTTGACCCTTTTGTAAAACATGACTTAGTACTTGGTGGCAAAACACTTGCTGGCAATCAGAGGTCAGACATTTCTTGTAGTTGGCCACCAAGTTTGCACACATCTCAGGAGGGAGTTTTTCCCACTCCTCTTTGCAGATCCTCTCCAAGTCATTAAAGGTTTTGAGGCTGACGTTTGGCAGCTCAAACCTTCAGCTCCCTCGACAGATTTCCTATGGGATTAAGGTCTGGAGACTGGCTAGGCCACTCCAGGACCTTAATGTGCTTCTTCTTGAGTCAGTCCTTTGTTGCCTTGGCTGTGTGTTTTGGATCATTGCCATGCTGGAATACCCATCCAAGATCCATTTTCAATGCCCTGGCTGAGGGAAGGAGGTCCTCACCCAAGATTTGACGGTACATGGCCCTGTCTCTTTGATGCGGTGAAGTTATCCTGTCCCCTTAGCAGAGAAACACCCAAAGCATAATGTTTCCATTTCCATGTTTGACAGTGGAGATGGTGTTCTTGGAGTCATAGGCAGCATTCCTCCTCGTTGATGCCAAAGAGCTCGATTTTAGTCTCATCTGACCACAACACTTTCATCCAGATCTCCTCTGAATCATTCAGATGTTCATTGGCAAACTTCAGACCTGTGCTTTCTTGAGCGGGGTACCTTGAGGGCGCTGCAGGATTTCAGTCCTTCATGGCATAGCATGTTACCAATTGTTTTCTTGGTGTCTATGGTCCCAGCTGCCTTGAGATCACTGACAAGATCCTCCTGTGTAGTTCTGGGCTGATTCCTCACTGTTCTCATGATCAATGAAACAAAACGAGGTGAAATCTTGCATGGAGACCCAGACCGAGGGAGATTGACAGTTATTTTGTGTTACTTCCATTTGCGAATAATCACATCAACTGTTGTCACCTTCTCACCAAGCTGCTTGGTGATAGTCTTGTAGCTCATTCCAGCTTTGTGTAGGTCTACAGTCTTGTCCCTGACATCCTTGGACAGCTCTTTGGTCTTGGCCATGGTGGAGAATTTGGAATCTGATTGCTTGCTTGCTTCTGTGGACAAGTGTCTTTTATACAGGTAACAAGCTGAGATTAGGAGCACTCCCTTTAAGAGAGAGCTCCTAATCTCAGCTTGTTACCTGTATAAAAGACATCTCGGAGCCATACTTATATGGCTTATTTCACTCATTAAAATGAAAATCAATTTATCACTTTTTTGAATTGCGTTTTTCTGGATTTTTTGCTGTTATTCTGTCTCTCGTTACTAAAATAAACCTACCCTTAAAATTATAGACTGATCATTTCTTTGTCAGAGGCAAACATACAAAATCAGCAAGGGATCAAATAACTGTTTCCCTCACTGTACATTAAAAATGATAATTAAGTACAGCAAATAACTTCAAAATAATTAGTGATATGTAATTATACATTTATCTTTATCTATAAATTAGTTTAATTTTTCTCTTCATCCCACCCACTAGATTTTGATATGTAGCTAGGTAAGTACAATCTTATGCATCCCTATTTTAATCCGTTTTTTATTTGTTTTAATTACCTGTCCATTGCACGGTCACGCATTCTATCCCTTTGCCTCTGTTTCTCTTTTCTTTGTTTTGTCTCTTCATCATCATCATCACAGCCATCACCAGTTGCTACAGAAAGTTATATTTCAGAAGCAACATTCATTTTTTTAAGAACATTTTTTTAAATTCTACATATCCTCTTTGACCTATGTGTTGATAATCTTGTGGGAATATTAAGAAAGAATTACCACAATTTCATGCCTAATGTAATTTCAAACATTTATTTATAACTCACAGACTCAGATGCATATGCATAGTCTTAACACAAATACGAAGCTGACCTAATTGTCTTTGGCTTCTGAAAAGACAAGCAGTTTCAGACCTGTTTAATACCCGGATAGGAGATCACCAGGAAACAGCAGGGCTGTTTATTAGGCTGAGAAATCAAAGTAAACATAATGAAAGATGGTAATATAATGTAGTTGTTAAGGTGTTGGGCTAGAAGCAGGGTGACTTAGTTCAACATAGCCAGAAAAAGTTTCTAGGTTACTTTCTCTTTCAGACCAATCTATCTCACAGGACTTTTGTGCAAAAAAAAAAATGGAAGCCTTTTTTTTGCTACCCTGAGCAAAAGACAGGTTATAACTCAGTCATTCAATCTTACCGACAAGGAAAATTACATTCTAATTTATGATGTCAGTAGGAGCTGAATTTGACTAAAAAGTGCTTCAATTTTGATAAACTAACAACAAATAAAATGCTGATTTCAGTTATTCTGAGGTGTTGCTTATAAGCATTTAGGACAGAACTCACCAACTATTTTGGAACAGTAGGCACATATAGAATTTTGAGAACAAGAATGTTACCATGGGATTTTTAGGGGAAGTCAGAGATATTAATGGAAAAATGGATTGTTCTTGAGGCTGATGGTTGTCATTTAGACTTTTTTCAGTTAAAAGAATTTAAAGATATAAACTAGATGAGGAAGTAAGTTTAGCAAACACCAAGAAACGTGTTCAAGGTTTACAGATATCTGGTGTATTATTACAATATTAACCTTCTAGATATAATGAGCCTATGACCATAGTTATAAATAAAAAGGCTATTATTATATACTAACAGACTAAAATGAAATTTTGATTGAGGGAAAGCAAAATCTGTTATTTGGGAACCTCACTGAATTAAACAGGGCATTCTGGAGATTTGCATCATTTGTGGATATCATTATACCACAGCAGAAATTTGTTTCACTGAATCCAAAGTTTGTTATATCAAGATCCAGTAAACCTATCCAAGAATTGTACAACTCATGCATTTATTTACTATTCTTTTAAAAAAATCTGCATTCTGAACAGGGAAGTATGGATACTAGAATGCTATCCCCAAAGAAATAATAGGGGTTCATTCTAAAGTTAATATATGGTTCCAAGTGAAAAGAAAGAAACATAGGTGTTTCAATTGCATCTATATATCTTACCATACTTTTTCCTTTGAGAGCTTCATTGCCTCTTTTATACTCCTTTAAAAAAAGAGAAGAAACAACACATTAATTCTACAGTTATAGAGGAATTTATATAAGATATGTTAACAGTGATTTGTTATATTGATTGAAAAATATTTACAAGAAATACAACTTCTGAAAATTCAACTTTAAAGGCAGCGTTTGTAAACAACTTTCTACAAGAATGCTGACAAATAGACTAATTTTATCAATTCAAATATAAACAACTTATATTCATTTATTTCAACTAGAGATTAAATCCTGCATGTTTCTTCAAATTATAGCCTTTTTTATTTTTCTATTTGAAGATGCATTCATTCCATTGTATGTGCAACTGGAGATTCTGGAGGAGCAAGTAGTTCAGCACTAATGGAAAAATAGAATTCAGGATTCACATATGCTCTTTTCAAGCATGCTTTGCAGAGTAAAAAATATTAAGCTCTATCTGCATTTAGTTTACATGTAGCACAATTGTCTCAGAATTGAAATGACAATGTGGACATGAGATAAAAATCCTCTTTTCAGACAAATGAACTATACTGAAGTGCTGATTATATGCAGACAGTGGTAGGGAACCATGAAATTATTACACTGATTTTCTCAGGAGGCAATAATGCTTGCAGTATCCTACAATGAATTAATTTTTAGCTGCTAGACCAGTCTTTGCTAATCTAATGATAGGATGGGAGCCAACTATTTTTCCCAAAATGAAATGATGATTAGATTTATATCCTGCCTTTACTTCATATTATTTTAGGTACTGTAGATAATGATGCTGCCTCCAGCAGCTGACCCAGCTGTTCTCACAGTGGTCCAGAGCAACATGGTACAGAGCTAGAACTTTTTAAGACATTTCATCTCTGGAGACAGAATGATTTTGCACATGACTTGTAGCATTCTCAAAATGCACAAGAATTACAATTCTTTGAATTCCTAGCAAGCTTAAGTATAATCATGTTGGTTGGAGCATAAGAGTTGTAGCCTCAACAAATCTGGAGGCTGTGCTTGATCATACTATCTTTCAAATTAGAAATCTAATGTAAGAATGAAGCAATTATTCTGTGTGCTATGAAGAGCAAATGCTTTCTTTTTACTCTATATTGAATTACAGGTAGTCCTTGCTTAATTGACAGTAATTGGGGCCAAGTACTCTAGTACTGAACAACACAGTGGTAAAGAACAATGTCATGTGACCGCACCAACATATGATAGCAGTTCTGGGTGTCCCACCTGCCATGATTACGTGAATCATGCACCAATCACATGAACATCATTTGCAGTCTCCTGCTGGCTTCCTCACTGAATTTGTTTGTCAAAAGCTGGTGGTGTAGGTTGCAAATACAGAAGATATGATTATGGAACACTGTGACATAATTATGAGCCAGGTGCCAACTTCATGAATTACAATCACATGACCGTAGTGCAGTGCAACAATCACAATGAGGACCAATTGTAAACCTGCCCCCCCATTCAATGCCAGTACCACTTTGAACAGTTGCTGAACAAGTGGTTAAATAAGGTCTATCTGTATATTTCTTGGACATTAAATCACTAAAAAACAAAATGTTTAAAGAAATAAAAATGGAAAATTGCACTGTTATAATTTTAATGGTTTTAGAAACTGCATATGGCCCATAATGAACATACTATATATTATTCATACATTCTATGAATAGAGTAACTTACAATATTTATAATACCTTTAGCTTCAAAGACATGTTAAAAAACAACAAATTACAATATTTTTTTCCTCTTATTTGGGAAAGTTACTTACACCTTTATCTCCTTCATCTGCTGACTTGTCTTCTTCACCACCATCTGTCAATACACAAGATATAAAACCACTCTGAATAAATGGCTTCTATTCTTCAATGGTCCAAACAACAGTATCAGTCTAAAGCAATAGTACCATTATTTCTCACTAACCGATTAAAAACTGCACAAGATCTCTTTTATGAACTATTTTTATCTAGCAATGAAAAATGATAATTATTAAAAATTGACTAGATTATAAAAAAAAATGATAGTGCTGTGAAGTTCTGAGTTTCAGAGAAGCATTTCTACTGAACGTGGATGTTGCCAAGGTATATTATAATAGATTAGAAGCTACCGTATATGCCGGCGTACAAGGCGACCTGGCGTATAAGACGATCCCCGTCTTTATAGCCGGGCCGCATTCCTAGAACGTTGTCTTATACACCGGAAACTACCAGTATTTACGGCGTATAAGACGACTCGGCGTATAAGACGACCCCCATCTTTGGCGCCGATTTCAGCGCTCGCGGAAGTCGCCTTATACGCCGGCATTTACGGTAGGGATTAGGATCAGCAAATAATGCATCCAGATCTCAAAATAAAATTGAATGTTTACCATTGTCAGAATCATCTCTTTCACTTTCTGTCTTTGCCTGCTTGCTGTCTGGTTCCTCTCCACTTTGGGGTTGTTTCCGCTTGTATAACCCGCCTTCATTATCTGAACGTCCACCCAGACGACCACGAAAAGCTCTCCTCTTGGGCTAGAGACAAGTTGAACAAAACATTCTTGACCCATTGATTGACGCCAGCAGTGTACCAGAGAATATTTTAAGAATGCTTCTTGCTATTCCTTTCTGATGAAAAATTTAAAATTGCAAGGAAAGTCAAAAAATAAGCTTGTGTGCATTTGACAATGTAAAAACGATAAGCCTATCACAACTTTCTTATTTACTAAAGTAGTCTCATTTATAATTATTAAAATAGCTATGAGAGTTCCTAGTATTAGCATGTTAAACTTACTCTGCCACGTGTCCTGCCGAATCCATAGGGCATGTTCCCAGGAATCCTTCCCATTCCTTGCATTCCCATCATGCCATAATCATAATCCCCATAGTTGCCATACTTTCCATAGTCGCCATAGTCTCCATAATCACCATAATCCCTATACTCAGGGACCATTGCTCGAGAAAAGAGTGATGGAAGCCTGTTAGGTCCAGGTCCTCCCATAGTCCTCCCGCCCATGTAATTCATTTCATTCCAGTGTGTAGACAGCCGTTCTGTACTGGAGGGCATGAAGCAGTCACGATTGAAAGTGTTTGGACGACCTCGATTTTGGCCCCTCCCTCTAACAAAACCATAGTTGTTTCCTCTGTTACCAGGTTGATCTCTGCGGTTACCAGGAGCATCATAGTGACTTCCAAAAGTATCATTCCGATCTAATCCAACTTCATTATAGTTATAGCTGGTTCTGTACAGATCACGGTCAGGTACTGCAGCTCTAGAGTCGTATGATTCAAAAGATTCAAATCTGAAAGAGCTGTATCACAAGTAAAGAATCTAGTCAGCAGCTAAGAGAGATTTTAAAGAACTACCAATTCCCATGCTGGGATTGTTCCAGTTTAGTTGTAACAATATTCAACAGCTGATTATCTGTCATACGTGCAGAAATTCACAGCCATACTTACTGACAGGTTGTGGAGTTGTTAGGCTGAGAATGAATTGCACCTGAGAGCCCAGAGCCTCTAAGCAGTCAGAACTCAACATGGGCAAAACAGATCAGTCGGATGTATTAGACAACAGTTTTATACACTTGATAAGATTTATGAGTAAATACTCCATATTTTTATCAGATGCTCAAGGCAGTGAGACCTTGAGGAGATCCAAACTCATTGGTAACCTCGCATTGCAATGAACAAGGACATACATTCAATTTCATAGTTACTAAGATTGTTGGCCATGCAGATACAAAAATAGCCAGGGAAGTGAAGTTTAGGAAATGGGCCCCTCGTCAGTCACCAGGAATGCTGATTTACCACCATCTTATCAGGTACTTAGGAGCCGAGGGCTTAGCAGCCCAAGGAAACAAAAGCCAATTGCCAGCCATTAACACACCAGTTGATCAATAGGAAGGTGCCACCTAAATATGCCACATAAAACAGGGTAAAGCATGTATTCCAATAGAGCAGTGGTGGCGAACCTATGGCACACATGCCAGAGGCGGCACTCAGCACTCTTTGTTGGCATGCGTGCAGTTGCCCGAGTCCCACCTCCCCCCGCAGCCCCCTCCTCAGCAGCAGCCGCTCTGGAGGAATCACCCCCGGGCGCAGCCTGCATGGAGCAGCACAGCCAAGGACATGGCAGCCAGGCAGCGGGGACAAGACTCCACCCTTGTGCCCCATTGCGCACAGATGATATTGCGGGGCGCAGGTGGAGGGCGTGGCAGCCATGGCGCTGCTGGGCCATCTGCGGCAGGCTGTGGAGGCGGTGGGTGGCTCTGCGGGCAGGCGGGGCAGGGCAGTTTTTGGGCACTCGGTTACCCAGCTGCCTTCACGCCTAAGGTGGGACTAAAACTTAGCTTCCTGGTTTCCAGCCTGATATCTTTAATCACTATGCCAAAAATGGTTCTTAAAAATTGATTAAAAATAAAATTTAAATTACCTTCCCTGATCTTCCATGCCTTCTCCAGCATTGCCAGTGTTTTCCTTTGATAGCATATCCAAACGCTGGTTTATTTTTGCTATGATGGAATCAGAGTTTTCTGCCTCCAGTGTTCCAGTATTGTAATTTACAACTGGCATACTAGTACCCATTGTCATGTCAGAAGCTTTAGAAGTATTCCAGGTAGTTGGGGGAACAGTAGCATCATAATTATATGTGGGACCCGTGGTAGTATTACTGTCTTGAGCACCATAATAATTATATCCTTCATAACCTGGTTAAAAAACAGATTAAATCTAGATTGCACAATCAACAAAAACAGAACTTACAAGCTTGCACCTAAGTTAATGGAAACCAACTCCATATCAAAAATCATACACACCTTCAAATAAAACAGGCAAAAATATTTATTAGCTTAATACTTGTTGTTTTAAGACCAGAGTCTGTGTTAAATGATATGCCCATAGATTTACAATATCAGGTAGAGATTATACTTTCAAAAATATAACTATCACAGAACTATCATAAATGTTCATAAAAGAACATTTATCTCACACATAGCTTTTTGAAAGGACTTCAAAAGTAACGTTAGAAAGTAAAATATTACTTTACAGAAAGCTTGGATCCAACTTCCAGCAGAGGTAGTGAGTCAATCAATCAGTAACTGAGTTTAAGCATGCTTGGGATGAATATATTTTGTCATCCGACAAAAAATAATAAATAAATAAATAATAGTAATAATAAATAAATAAAAATACATTAAAAAAAGAAAACAAAAATGAAAAACTCAAAGGAAAGACTCGATGGACCAATGGAGTTTTTTTGGCCATTGGTTTTCTATGTTGCTAAGGATAAAATACAAAATTATAAACTACAGTGGACCAAAATATGTCCAACATATCTTGATGGCCCCTATCAGCCTCCTCGACACACCAGAATTTTTAAAATTTAGTATAACAAAATAATCATATTTATTCAGAGCAATATTTATAGTCCCATATATATTTCAATGAGATGGTAAAAAATACCTATGGGGCATAATCCACCTTTTGGTAAATCCAGTCCCTTCCAGCAGACACCTGATGAATTTGAGACCTTCCTGGAACCCACTGTCACATCTTCCCTTTGCCATGTTTTTTCCCTCCACTTTGGAATCTTTCCAAATGTTTTATCTCATCATTCTGCACTGAAAATTAAATTTTTTGAAAGGGATGCCTCCTTGTTGTTGTACCTTGATCTTATTTTACTAAGTTATTAATATATTGGGACAGAGTTCAAAATGAGAGAGACATGGATTTATGTAGTTGATATAAGTAAAGTGGATATCACTTTATTTCTTAAAAAAAAAATAGAGAAATGCCTCAAACTGTCTTTCAGTTTAAAGCAAAACTTTGGAAAAGTAAACAAAACACATACCTTGCCAACTTCCCATGTTTGTGGCATATGTACCTTAATGAGACACAGAGACAAAGTTTATTTCTACCTTAAATACATCAAGATCTTTTATTTATCAATGTACATAGCCACTCATCTATCCAAAGAACAGAAATAAGTATTTCAATTCAAATGTATAAATCAATTGTAAAGAAATAGATAAAATTTCATTATTAACACATACAAACACAGTCATACTAGGCCCAAACGCCACTAACCTTATTTTGACTTTAGAGCCTGGGGAACTGCCAATATTCACAGCCTTCCAGAAGGCTAACAGGGTCAGGACTATTTGTATCTCCAGAGGGAGGCTCCTTTACAAGTCCCATGACAGAGAAGGTACACTCCCTGGGGCCCATCAAGTGCCATTACTTCACTTAACTGGATTCAAACATACCCAATCTGATTGGATGGTTTTAAAAATGATGTCCAACATTGAATTGCACCCAGAAGCTGGTTGGAAGCCAGCATTTAACATGTAATTGTGCAAAGATTCTCCTGACTATGGCTGCCACCTACAACCTGAGCTGGAGCCATAAATCCTCTCCCCTTGATTGTGCATCAACTCTGCCTGGGGGACTGTTAACCCATAAAGCTATTGATAGAAAATTAATAAATGCAGGGAACTTTGAAACTCATAGCTATTTATAGTCTTGTCAAGGTTGAGTTGAAGCTGGTTCTTCCCAAACTTGATCCACACGGCATCCATACACTGAAGAAGCACAGTGGTGGCACAGGATAGAGTTGTACAACTAAGCCGAGATTACTTGAGGAGAGGACAGTCTATTACCTCCTTTGTTGTGCCATCTCCTCCCACAAAGAAGCATTAACCACCATTTGGCAGAACTCGTAGACAAGGACCCTACCCACTTCCCAGGGAATCATTAGATAAAACTCAGCTGATATAACCGGACAAGACTGGGCACCAGTTATTTCATAGGCTCAATATAGTCAGAGGCTAGGCATCTTTAGTGGTTGTGCTCTAATTCCAGAGGATCCTGGATGGGACAGATTATTTGTACCCTTTCCAGTCAGATTTCAGGCACAGATATGGGATGGAAATAGTACCGGATGTGTTTCTGGATGACCTCTGGTGAGAATGGGATGGGGGAGGTAGTACATCCATCCTGACTTGTCTTGACCTCTCAGTTAATATCTCTGCTGTGTGATCTGCACTGGGTGCAAGTTTGCTTCTGGGTTCAATTCATGTTGGTTATCACCTTTAAAGCCCTTCATGGCATGGCACTAGGTTACTTGAGGAACTGTCTCATTCCAATTATATCAACCTGTCCCACCCAGTCAGGCAGGGAGGGACTGCTACAGATTTTATCAGCTAAAGAATTTTGACTAGCAAAATATAGGAAGAGAGTCTTCTCTGAAATGTATTGCCTTTCAGAAATATAGTATTAAGACCTGTCTCTGCCACTTCACTGGTATCTAAGAGGGTTTCACCACTTTCAAGGTGGCTGGTGGTTGAGGGCTCTCCCTCTGCCTTGTTAACATTTTAGTCTTGTTAATTTTTTAACTTTGATTTTTATTATTTAACTTGTAAATTTTCTTTGATTTTAAATTTTAAACTGTGCTTTAGTCATTTTTTTATATTATTTTATGATGTTTGTAAACTGTCCAGAATCACCTAAGTTAGATGTGCGTGTAGAAATTTGAGAAATAAAAATAAACCTTATATGAAAGATGCTCATCATCACAGCAGCCATGCAAGGGTTCCCCCAACATCTCCATGCTCAGAAAGGATTAAGTCAACCAAAACAGGGTAGTCAAGTGGCTATTTGTGGATGCAACAAAGGCAGAAAAATAACTATATTTTTACTACCCTTATCACCACAAAGTAGTCCTTAATAAAGTCTCTTACCCATGCTTGGTCAGACTTGCTTTGTCTTCTTGTGATGCTCTAGGCATTTGTTATGTTGCTTCATCTCCTTGTTCCTCTGAAAACCAGGGAGCTCTCCAAGATAAACATGCATAGAGAATCTGCATAAGCCCTATGTGGTCTAAGGCAGGGGTCCCCAATCTCTGGGCCTGTAAGCTGTTTGCAAAAGGGTTGCAGAAATGGCAGGTGAGCACATGCGCATCCTCACTTGCACAAGCAGCAGCGTGTGTGCATACTCACTGTTCGTGCAAATGAAACTGCGCTTGTGCTTGCTGGCTGTTTGTGCGGAACTATCCCTCCCCTCCCCCCTTTGCCGGTCTGCAAAGCCGGAAAGGCTGGGGAACTCTGGTGTAAGGTGGGTTGCTTGCCAGTGGTGGCTAAAATCTTGGTGAAACTGAAGATCAGTTTTAGAAAGTATCCCATGTGATTTCTGAAACCACATCAAGCAGCCTGGTCAACTAGGCTTCCTTTCTTGCACTGTGGGCAGCTTGGAAAATTCACATTAGAATAAATATGAAATTATTCTTTTTTGTATTCCATGGCAAAAATTCTGCATGAATATTATATAGTAGAAAAATCAGAAAGTAACATTAGATTAGAATTAGTGAAACAAGTTCTTCCACAATCTCCCTTTATAAAGGAAGTTAAATGATACATGTCAAGCAATAGCTGAATATTTTTATTTTATATAAAATCAAAGCTCTAATTTATATAAATTCTGATAGAAATTAGTATGATAGAAAACTCATATAAACTATAACTAAGTATTTAATCTAATAAGCCCAGAAGGAAATTATTCTCAATATATGCCTGTGAAAATATTCTGATATTGAAAAGTCATGCTATTAAAATAATTCTTATTCTGCGACTCAGGTTTAAAATAGTCATGGTTATAATCAACTTACAAGTGTAGCTGTATTTATTTTCTTACCATGAGTATTGGTGTTGTCAGTACCCCAAGAGCTATAACCTGTAAAAGAAAAGTTGAATGTATTAATAAATTAAAAAAAACTCCACAGTATATTTCTCAAGACTTGCTCTGTATCTTCCATATCCATTCAGAGGTTTATCTTTAATACATTTTGTGTATCTGTTAGGAATCAAGCCTTTGGGAAGTTGTGTGTTTTCCACTGCTACCAATAAAATAGCAGAAACAGAAATCAGTCCAAATGCCAAGGTTGTGCACACTGACTTACATTTTGTTCAATCCTCTGGAACTAATTCTGAAAGTAACATTATACGCGGCCTACAATATCTTATTACACAAATGCTTATTAACCAATCATGCTTCCAAAACAATTAGTGAGAATTAAGAGTTATCTAAATTCAGCTCTTTCAAATGAGTAAACCAAGACTACTCAAATATGGAAGATTTTACTTAAAAAAATAATTTAGGTCTATATCATACAATACATAAAAATAAACCCTTATCTGGAACCAAGGTTTCTTATGAAAAGAACCAAAAGCCCTTCTAAATGGGAGCAAAATAAACAATTTATTTTATACTAAATGAATATTTCAGGAAAAAAATACCTGAACATATAAAACTAATACTAAGTACTTTGTAGAGTCCTTGGTTGTTCACTTCCAGGTATTTCATTACCTGACTAGGTAACACTTGCAATGTGGGCTTTACTCTCTGTTTATGTACAATAGCTTGCCCTGCCAGGGTGTTGTTTTCTCCTTGGTAGTTCTTTCATTAGGTATTATTTTCTGCCTGATTGCCTGGTGTTATCTGAGTGTTGGTCGCTACGGATGATGAGTTCCGGGGTTTTGTTTCCTTCTTAGCTTTTTTATTTTCTTGTCAATGCCCTAATCAAGGAACTACCAAGGAGAAGACCACATTTACCACCAACACTAGAAGAGCAGGTTACTTTACATAAACAGGGAGCAAAGCTCACGTTCACTGGCACTGATGATGTTACTTAATTGGGTAATGAAATGTTTGTAAGCAAATGACCAAGCTTAAAGAGCATCAAGGACTCCAGAGTTCAATCCTGAGTTAAATATATTCTCTTCTATTGGATTATGTACTTTATGTAACATAAATCAAGGTAATATGCTAAATAAAATTGCAACAGAATTGTGATACTCACATTTTCTATAAAAAAATCAATCATTCTGAGAAATTAATATTACTGATTCTTATGTATATTCACAGTGCAGATAGTTGTAAACATAACTGTAAATATTACTGCTTTTATGGGTGTACTCTTTTTAACATTTGGTTCTCAATAAAGTACCTCAGAACATTAAACTAGCATAAAATCACACACATTATATTTATTTTTCCCTTCAGTTCAATTGTGTCCTATTCTGGGAAACTGCCAAGACAAATACCTGCAGTTTTCTTAGTAAAGTATTTCAAAAGTAGTTTGCCATTGCCTCTTTTCTAGGGCTGAAAAAAAGTTACTAGCCCAAGATCATCTAAGTGGCTTTGTGCTATGGTGAGACTAGAACTCATAGACAGAGATAGTGTGTATATACATAAATATATAGGAGAGGCAGCAACCCTCTCTTGGCCTTTTGAAAATGAGTTTAAAACATGGCTGTTCAGCCCCATGCAGGGAGGCCAAAGGGCTATGCAGCTATGGGGCTGATTGGCACCCTTTTTAAATTAATTTTGAACATGATTCAATCATTCTTGCCTGCTTTTAAATTTTAAAAATTTGAGAATGCGCACAAACACATTTGTTGCACTTTTTGGTATAACTGTATTGGATGTTGCAAAAGAACATCACTAAAATTGTTATGTAACAAATAAACGGAAACAGCAGCAAGACTGAGAATTTCCATTTTTTTTACATTTCATCCTAAACCTTTCAGCCATTATGTAGTATCATATAGTATCTTATAACATAGAATGCCTTACTGACATCTTGGATTTCAATATTGTATTCAGCTAGCATCACCACTGGCAAAAAGTTTGTGGAAGCTGTAGTACAAGCATCTGGCAGGGACCGAGGTATTTGTTGCCTTGGATACCGGTCAAGTTCATTATGGTATAATGATTTCTACACTAAAACCCATTTTATCAGACATAAGATTCCACTTCATAGGAGGAGTAAGTTTAACTTTCAAAAGTTTCACTGCCATGAGTACTAAAAATATCTACTCAGTTTCATAGGAAATATCATAGCTTCTATATTCATGCTACCTGCTTTATCTTCAAGATATACTACTATATACTATATACTACTACTACTACTATATAGTATGTATTATATACTACTACAATACGTCCAAGATCTGAACACACTTTTAACAGAATGAAACAGGGGTCTTCAAACTTGGCCCTTTAATGACTTGTGGACTTCATTTCCCAGAATTCCTCAGCTAGGCTGAAGTCCACATGTCATAAAAGGGCCAAGTTTGAAGACCCCTGGAATGAAAGATGACTTAATAAAGCTGAAGGTTATCCTCTGATCTAAGCTTCTGGATACAATTTTTTTTAAAAAAAAAAAAATCATGTAGGCAGATATTCCTAAGTTACATTGAAAAGGGTATTCTCTTTTTTCCCTTGATATATTTTCTTTCTCCTTCTCCCTTCCCTAAACAGTCATACTGTTTACAAATAAAACATTTTAATAAACTCCCCGACATTTTAAACCAAATACGCATTTGTAAAATACTCACAATGAACAATTTTCTAATTGTTAAGTATGCACTGTACCATATCTTAACCATACAAGTTGAGTTTACTCAATTTGCCAGGCTAAAATGCAGCTGGCCAAATTGGCGACTTAGTATTTGGTACCACCAAGTGTCAATATACCACTTGCTACCATTATAAATATCACACAGCCCTCAGATCCTGGGTTTCCCCACTGCTCAGTTGACGTACTCTAGTATTTATTTATTCATCCTTGAACTGGCAAACAACTACACCAGCATAAATTTTGTTTTTTCCCTTCATCCTATTCTGCCTGAATTCCAAAATGATGAACCACAAAACCGATTTTACACTCCTTGAGTCTACCCTTGGAGAGTGTGAAAAGAAGCCCGAAAACGCTACTTAGGATTGGAACAAGATGAACACGTGGTCATGGGGACCTGACAGGAAAAATGAGGTGGCAAGGCAAGTTTGTTCTTCCTGACAGGTAGCATAATCAGTGGAACGACTTGCCTCCAGAAGTTGGGAATGCTCCCATCACTGGAGGTTTTTAATAAGAGACTGGACAGCCATTTGTCTGAAATGGTAAAGGGTTTCCTTCCTGAGCAGGGGGGAGGGGGGGTTGGACTAGAAGACCTCCAAGGTCCCTTCCAACTCTGTTATTCTGTATTCTATTCTGTGTTCTGAGATAGGTAGAAGCAGAGGATGGGCATGTTGGCACATTCTTACTGGGCATGTTGGCAACCCGTAACACACTAGGGAAAGGTTTCGAGGGATGGCCCTTCCTGTCATTTCCTTCCTCCCCCATGTCGCTATGGAAATCCAACGCGGGCCATGATGAGCTTTTCGACCGAGCCAGTCCGCTTCTTTTCTAGCCAGAAGCGCCGTCAGCTGAGAGGCAAGACCCACGAGCCACTGTTTACAAACTGGAAGGCATCGACCCCCGCAGCAGGAAGGAAGAGCGCTATCGCGAGCAGAACTTCCCCCACGCCATTTTGTGTCGTCTTTAGAAATAGGACTTCGGTCCTTCTTTCTCGCACGTTACAGCAGGAAAAAAAAAAATCGGACCCTTCCCCTCGCTGGCCAAGTGGCACTCCAGTCACCAAGCGGAACGTAATGAGGGACAAGCACAAGGTCCAATCACCGCCGCCAGCGTCTCGCCGAGAAAGAAGGCACCGACACTGGGGCTTCGCGACTTGCAATGCTGCTACGTCATTGAGAAGAGAAACCAGTTCTGTCAAAGCCCGAAGCTCTCCTGCACTCGCCGGAGCATCCATCCACCGCGGCTGCCTTCACAAGCAGGACTCACCGTAACTTTGATCCATGGCTTCACTTGTCGTCCTCCTCCACGCCACGAACAGTTACCCACCACCCGACTGCGCGAGCGCCATATGCCACCACAGATTGGCTTCTGCCGCTATTCCCGAAGTTCTATTGGCCGGGCGTTTAAACTTACACTGTCTATTGCTCCCGCCTCCCCATATTAAGGTCGCTCCCATTGGCCGTTCGTTAGCTTACCCGTCGCTGGAGATCTACGTTCTATGCCTTCCGACGCCCGGAGAACATTCCTATTTGCAGCTAAAGCGGCTTGCTAGAAAGATTTCCGGTTCCCATTTCTGTAGATACCTTTCAAGACGGCGAGCGCTTATAAGCATTCAGAGAACAGTAAATGAAGACGGGCGGGCTGAAGATCGCTTTTATTACTTGCGAATAATTAAGAACGCCGTAGATAATTTAATGGCTTCAGCTTTCTTGTATGGATATAACCTCGAGGGCTTTAGATGTCTTTTGCTTTACAGTTCGGGGCGGAGGGTAGGTTGACATTTCTCTGCGTGAAGTACACGTGTCTTTTGGTATTGCTGGCAGCTTGGACCAATGAGCTCTCATAATAAGGCTTCGTTTATTTTGCTAGTTAGTATTTCGCCTTTCCCCAATCCTTTCCTTGTTTGGTGGTCCAGTTTTGTATAATACTGTTTGTAATCTTTCTTTTTCGTCTCTGTTCACACACTGACCTATAAATTACTGTATTTGAAAGGAGTTTCGTGAACATACTCTTAGCAATTAGTTTATGGTTCAGTATGTGGTGCAGAAGATAGGCTGAGGTGAGTCCAGGTGAGTCCAGCCTTTTTCTAAGTAATTTTCTATGTAACTCAACTGTTTCCCCCCATGTTAACATGTGCTGCAGTAGGAAATGCCTGGATGTGGGTGCTAATTTTTGAAACTACTTTCTGCCCATGTCTAATCCCATTTACATGGCTAGAGAAGGATTTTATGAACTTCATTACTCATGGAAAATGCCTCATACTGCATAGGACTATTGGTCAATCCGCCTCTAGTTTTATTCAAACTGATTACATATGGCTCTCCAGGATTCCAGGCAAGTATTTCTCATGGGAGAGATCTGTGAATGTGCAGGCTTTCTAAAATCTATGTACACAAACACAAAATTTACAATACAAAATTCCAAACTTGTCTCCATTTGTCACTAAAAATAACTGGTGTTGTAGCTAGTGATTTAATATCTGTAAGTATTGTCACTGACAATATTCGTATAACACATAATAAAACTTGTTGGACCATTGGTAAGGATTGGGAGGCATCATTTTGTTGGCTTTTCTCTGTGGCCAATATTAGTTATGTGGGGTACCTCAAGGCTTAGATCTTTCTCCCCCTCCTATTTAACATCTATAGAGCTGTTGGGAGAGGACATCTGGTGTAGGCTTGGTGAGCTGATAATAGCCAATTTATCTACTCCATGCAGGTCAAGTGATGTGCTTGCTCAGTGGCTGGAGGTTCTAATGCAGACATGTCACACTCAAGGCCCGCTATGTGTTTAGATCTGGCCCGCAAGCAGACTAGTGAGCTGAAGCGGTGGCAGTTCCAGAGAGGCCTGGGGGAAGAGTTAGCTGAAACTCTGCTGAGGGCCCGGGATCAGCACCCACGGCTCCAGCTGATCGGGACTTCTGGCAGCTTCAGGGGTGGCCGTCAGCTGCATGCAGCCTTCGGGGGTCAGCTGGAGCTGCAGGGACTCCAGAATCAGCGTACACAGCTCCAGCTCACTAGACTGAGAAGGCATAAAAACATCTTAGAAGGTGGTAGTATCAAGCCACTTCCATAATGCTGCCAAGAAAACTGCCTAAATGCAGTCACTAGGAGTTAGGTTTAACTTGATTTAAAATGTTTATACAGAGAGAACATTGTTGTTCATGAAAAATACAATTTTAAATAAAATTGATGTGCAAATTTAGTATTTCATACAGGAACACAATAATATTCAAGCAGAAGGGAAACTTGTACTGTAGCAGTGACAGAAGATGAGATGAAATTATTTTGCTTTGTAACTCTTTATAAGGTAAAAATATTTATATTGTTTATAAGGAAAGGCACTGATGCTGGCATTTTTCTCCTATGCAAAGATAAAAATTATAGTATGTGTCATATGGAAGTAGGAGAGTACATTTATACAATGAATCATTTTAAAAACAATTGAAACTAGAGACACAATCAGTCTCTTGATTGTCTGGCCCAGAACACCTGAGCTTCTGGACAACTGCTGCTTCACCAATCAGTTATGCCCCTATAAGCCCTTTCTTATGCCCATCAATCTATTCCTACAAAAGTAGAACAGCCAAATTTTTCTCCTGACTTTATAATCTGCCTTGCTACTCTACTATGACTTACATTTGGTCTCCATTTTAAGAGTCTTCTTGGGCCAATTCCAGAAATACAACCTTTTTCCTCAAAAGATTTAATCCATCAATTTCTCAAGTGTTTTCCTACAATTGTCAGTCAGACTCAATTAAAATAATATAGACCAGTGATGGCGAACCTTTTAGACACCGAGTACCTGTGGGAGGGAATCTGTGGGTCTCTGGGATGGGACTGGGGTGGGTGCCTGCCTTCCTTCTCTCCCTTTGTCCCTTCCTTCCTTCTTTTCTTCCTTCCCTTCACCTCCCTCTTAGTCTCTTCCTCTTTCTCTCCCTCTCTCCCATTTTTCCTTCCTTCCTTTCCCCTCCCTTAGTCTCTTCTTCCTTCCCTCCCTCTCTCCCATTGTCCTTTCCTTCCTTTCCTTCACCTCCTGCTTAGTCTCTTCCTCCTTCCCTCCCTCTCTCCCATTGTCCTTTCCTTCCTTCTTTCCCTTCACCTCTTTCTTAGTCTCTTCCTCCTTCCCTCCCTCTCCCATTGTCCCTTCCTTCCTTCTTTTCTTCCTTTCCTTCAACTCCTTAGTCTCTTCCTCCTTCCCTCCCTCTTTCCCATTGTTCCTTCCTTCTTTCCTTTCTTTCATTCACCTCCTTCTTAGTCTCTTCCTCCTTCCCACCTTCTCCCATTGTCCCTTCCTTCCTTCTTTCCTTCCTTTCGTTCACCTCCTGCTTAGTCTCTTCCTCCTTCCCTCCCTCTCTCCCATTATCTTTTCCTTTCTTCCTTTTTTCCTTCACCTCCTTCTTAGTCTCTTCCTCCTTCCCACCTTCTCCCATTGTCCCTTCCTTCCCCTCCCTTAGTCTCTTCGTCCTTCCCTCCCTCTCTCCCATTGTCCCTTCCTTCCTTCTTTCCTTCCTTTCCTTCATCTCCTTCTTAGTCTCTTCCTCCTTCCCTCCCTCTTTCCCCTTGTCCCTCCCTCCCTTCCCTCTTTGTCCCTTCCTTCCTTCCCTCCCTTCCATTGTTCCTCCCTTCCTTCCCTCTCTCATTGTTCCTTACTTCTGTCCCTCTTCGTCCCATCCTTCCTTCCTCCCCCCCCCTGTGCCCAGGAAGGGACAAGGGGAGGGGGATGGGCTGCCAGCGTGGCTGAGGGCTTTACTGCCGGCAAACCTGCACTTGCTCACTTGCTCAGCTTCGCCGAAAGTTAGCAGAAGCTCCAGGATCAGTGCCGGGCTACAGCTGATTCGTGCTTCTGCTAAATTAGCAAGCACATGTTTTCTAGCAAGCAAGTTTGCTGGGCAGGAGCCAAGGAGAGCAGCTACAGCTGCAGAAGCACGGATCAGCTGTAGAGGCTCGCCCCGATCCTGGACAAGAGGGAGGGAGGGAGGAACGAAGGGAGGGAGGGAGGGACAAGGGGGAGAGGGAGGGACAAAGGGAGGTGAAAGGAAGGAAGGAAGGGACAAGGGGGAGAGGGAGGGAAGGAGGGACAGAGAGGGAGGCAAAGGAAAGGAAGGAAGGGACAATGGGAGAGGGAGGGAAGGAGGAAGAGACCAAGAGGGAGGGAAGGAAAGGAAGTTCCAGCCAGGAGAGGCTTGCCAGCCCGGCTGCCGAGAAACAGAAGAGCGCAAAGCCAAGGAGAAGAAGGTGGCGGTTTCCTCCCAAAGGGGGCTCCTTTTCTCCACCCCTTCCCTGGGTTTGTGGGGAATTTCTTGTCACCAACGCTGGCAGGTGCTGCTTTGAGTCCACCATGAGCTTTCTCGCCCCCTTTGCTTCTCCCCCCCCCCACTTTCGTGAGGATTGTGGCACCCTTGGGAAGCCGATCGTGCTTTGAAGCTTAGGAGAGGAGGAAGAGTCCCTTCCTCCTTCCCTCCCTCTTGCTTCAGCTGGTGCAAGTTCAGGGGTTGCCAGCTGAGGGCGCAGGAGTTGGGTGCTGTAGCAGCCTCCCCTTCGCTGACCTGCGTGCACGAGAAAAAGTCAATCCAGTTGCTGCACAATGAGTCTCTGGGGAGGACGGGCCCTTGCTCTGCGCCTGCGCTCTTCATGCGCCCCCTGCAGGGCACATTTGGTAGAGTTCGTGCAGACTGCTGCCAAGCAGCATATTTTCCACAAACAAGTGAGGTGGAGCGGAGGGGGGGAGGGAGAGAAGGCAGTTGACAAGCCCTGCCTAAGACCATTGGAAATATGTGTTTTCCGATGGTCTTAGGCAACCCCTGTGAAAGGCTCGTGCGACCCCCAAAAGGGTCGTGACCCACAGGTTGAGAACCGCTGCTTTAGATTCTAGGAATGTGGAAACTAACTCCAGAGGCTAGAATAGGACAGACAATTTCTTTGATTTTCCTATTAATAATACCAGTTTTGCAACAATACATACATATAACAGCTCAATAATTTCTTAACTTTGAGTACAATGGTTTAGAAATGTGCTTTTGAACTCTCCAGATATGCAATTTAGAAAACAAAGTTTTAATAATGGTTCCATAAAACAATTATAGATATCTTAAATAGCTACTCCTAAATTAAAGAAAAAGGGCTGAACTCAAAATCCAATGTGGAAAGCAATGGCTTGACCCACGGCTAGATACTATACATATTTATTCAGGAAATTCCTGAATATGTATTTAATTGAATAAACATAGTTGCAATCATCTGCCTATGTAATTTGGAATAAAGTCAGTAATTACAATAGCATTTTCTTACAAGTATACAGATTCACATTTTCAAAATGGTCTTGGGCAGAAAAACTGAGTTATTACTTTATTATGTTGTTATTATTATGTAACTGGAGTATCAAAGCATCATTTGCAGACAAGGATCTACAAACTAACTGGTTAATTCCCAACCTCATTAATTCTATTCAAGACTGCTTCCTATCTAGTTGTACCTTATTTCAAACAGGAGGGGATTCCTCTCCAAGATTTATATCCCAGCTGGAGTATATTGGGGGGGGGGGGGAGAAGAGAAGAAGAGAACAGGGTCAAAGGAAGAAAACATCAGACACTGGGGAAACGTTAGCATCCTTCATCAGTGCAAGCTGCCCTGTACAAATATCCCAATCCAGAGAGAGAAACTGGAAAGCCCATATGATGCAACAGAGAAGGTTCAGAAACCAAAGAGAGTTCCAGGCCTCAGTTAGGCATGAAAAGTGGCCAGGTGAATCATTCACTCGCTCAGCCCAACCCACCTCACAGAGTGGTTGTTTTGAGGAAAATAGGAGGCAGGAGAATTAGTTTGCCTCCTTGAGTTATATATAAAAAAGATGGGATAAAAATATAATAATAAAAAGAACAATCCTGATTTTAAAGTTATATGAAAATACAGATTTGTTTTATGTTTATCTCAATACATAATGAATAAATTTCCCTACAAATTGACCAATAGTCCAAGAAATAATGCATTTGAATTATTCTAAGGTTATAGTAAGTGCTATTCATTGGAATTAACATGTGGCTTGATAAACATTATTCAGACTGATGTAAAGAAAATTCTCATAGCAGCTGATACCATTTTGCAAAAACATATCACTGGCATGTATCTGAGTCCAAATGTTGAAAGAAGATGGGATATTTACCCAAGTACTGTATTAGCAACCTCTGTCTCTTCAGTTATTGCCAGAAACCTAATACCCCAAAGCTGTTTTGTAAATTTCCTCATTCCTTGTTCAGCCCAACTGCTAATACTTTTTAAGATACGAGCCCATGTATGTATAAATACAAGTTTATACTGGAATTTCAGTACTCCCAACATTCATAAAATTTATTATTATCTACAACTTGATTGAGTACAAGACAAAGCTACTACTATGAACACTTGAGTCATTATACATTAAAAATAAGCAATACATTGACATTTTTTCAATGTTTCAATTTATGTCAGTTCAATACATTGCTAAATGGTTTTTACTAACAAAACTTACTTTTACATGTTTCTCCACCAGTTATTTGGTTCTTGAGTCTTAATGAAGAAGAAGTATTATATGGCAGAAAGGCCTCCACCCAGTGTGCAATGATTTCTTCACTCACCATTCTCTTTGCTAATGTAGCAGGTTTTCAGAAAAATATGTCCACTGAATATTTTCAGATTCCATTGCTTGATCTCCACTACAGGAAGAAGGCATGTACATAAAGAGAAATGAGAGGATAATAAATTGAGCATGAACAAGAATATCAGTATCTGTACCACTATTGCTTGGAAAGCAATTCAGATAGTGGCAAGAGTTGAAATAAACTTATGGCATTAATGCCTGCAATTCTTAATAAACAAAGAAACGAAGCAATACTATATTTCTGGTAAATGCAGTAGAGATGATTTGGAGGATTTAAAATGAGACAACTTGAAGATCTGCTTTGAAGGGAATATTTAATGTTTTGTAACACTCTTCATCAGTAAATTTTTGTTGGGCTGCTACAGACTTCATTTTCAGAATATCCATCTAAAATAAGCAGAAACTAAGAAATCCTCCTGATCTCAAACGGAATAATAGAAATTGTATTTTTGGAAAGTGTCAGAATGCATTTATTTCTCCTTGAGGCTTCCTGCACAATAATAAGCTTGCTGCTTCTGTCAGGAAATTTACACATATAGCCCTAATAGTTTTTTATAACCAACTATTGCAAATGTTCCCTCTTAAATAAAAGCATTGCAAAATTATTGTGCTGACCAAAGTCTTTTTTGTATATTAAAAGTAAAAAGATAGAAGAATGCTACACTTGCATGGAAGATATTCCAATCATGCAGAATTTAAAACCCAGAATTCTGCTACTGACATTTTCAGACAAGACTAGCTATGGAACTAAAACATTTTCAACTATATACAAAAGTAAATGGGAAAATTTACAGGTTATTTTTCCTTCCAAGGTTTAGCACGGTATAAGCCAATTGACAAAATTTGATTTTGATTATTTACTAAAAAAAGTATACTTCCTAGTACAAAGCCACTTAAAAATTGTACTGCACAAAATCTAGCTAATACAATGAAAATTTGGTTAAAAAATCTATTTTCAAAAACACTTTACAAATAAAGGCTGTTAACTAGGTGAAAGTGAGGTCAATGAGAACCAAAAGCCACGTGCCATGGTGTGTCACAAATACAGGTATGGTTTTAGAAGATTTAATGCAGAGTCTCAAATTGATTCAACCTTCTTTGCAAGTTCACTCATCAGGTGGTTCCATCTCCTCTGAAGGTACAATGTCTTGTGTTTCTTCTGTTTCTTTTTCTTCATGTTCTAGATTCTGCTCGGTAACAAAATCTTCTTGAGATGTGGTCAAATTCCATTCCTCCATGCGTCCTTGTAGTTCTTCTCCATCACCTTTATTTTCTGCACTTTCATCAGCCACTGGATTTTCCTCAGAAGGATTGTCTTCACTTTTACTTTGCTCTTCATTTAAGTTTCCTTCACCTTCAGCTCCTCTTTCCTCAATGATCCCACTTGTTCCTGCCTCACTTTCTTCATGTTCCTCTTTCTCTTCAGGATCATCTGTGAAGGGATTCTCGCCCTACAAAATACAATACTATCTTGAGTTTTGGACATTTTAGTAATTATCAATGCCCAGAAATATAAAAAAATGTACCTTATAAAAATATATAGTTGGGGGTATTAATAATTTTTATTAATGCAATGGAAATGACACTTGAAAATAATCAAATGGCATAATTCCACTGATGGCCAATAGAACACGTTTAACCACAACAAGCAGATCTATTTTAAGAGATTTTTTCGAGATTAATGAAGTGTCTGCTCCAGATTTGTGATGGAAAGGAAGGAAAAGCTGGAATTCTTGAGCAGTTATGTTGCTAACATTTTCAAAGCAGATCAGAAAATTAATTTGGGCAATAAATGGCATAATCTTATATGTAGCGTGAGCTTAGTGGAGCAGAATGCCTACAACTAATCACTAACTGCCATTTTCCTGGTATGAATTATTAGGCTCCTTATGCATTTCTATTGTTTCTCTAATCATTTTGATAATGTTGGCAGAATGCAGATATTCTCCAGATTTAGTTTGTAAAATGGCCCTTGTGGTTGATGTCTCAATAGATCTATTTTGGAAACCATGACATTCCAACCAAAGTACATCTTGATAATGCTCTGAAGTAAAGTTTCCAAAAAGAGAGAATGTACATGAGCATCCCAAAGTTGCTCACAATGAAATGGGCACCATATAAATTTAATAAACAACTAAACATTAGCCAGCATATTTCTTAGTTTTTATTCTTATTAGGTGACATTCATTTTAAAAAAAAAACATTCTCATAGGAAAATAAATACAATTGAGAAATACCAAGTAGACTTAAATTGAAATGGCAATAATCCTTAAAACTGGAGCTAAATGTGCATATAATAACTAGCAGTAAAGGAATTTATTGCACTATTAAAACTGAAACCTATAATAATAAAAAATGGAATCTAAGAAATAGAAAACTGAGAATCTGAACTCAGAAACAAAAATTAGATACAGAAAGAACAAAGAATTTGAGTGCAAAAAGAGAAAATAAACACAAATTTAATATAAACACGTAGTATGCTGAAAAAATAGAGCACATCTAAAAGTAAGTATCAGAAAAAAAATGTTATGCTAACCTTTAGATAATTCTCCAATTTTTTACTGATAAGTTTATTGTTAAGAATACTTCTTGCAACTACTAATGATGATTTCTTGGACTGTTCCATCATAGCCTAGAAAACAAAACCAACAATAAAAAGAAATCATGCATATCATTATTACAACATGAATGTACAACTTTTTCATTTCAAAGTGACATTCAGTTAATACTAATCATTCACTTAAAGGGGGAAATGGTAAGGGAAGAGGCATATGATCATCTATAACAAAAAGCAAGTACCGCGCATGTGTCAATCAATTAAATTTCATAATTAGTCTTTTTTCATAAGTTACAATGGCCATCAGATTAAATGTATATTTGATATATATTGGACCACTCTCATAAAGATTCTGTTAGCTTCAAGGTAGTGAACTCAAAAGACAATAGTGAATTGCAAGCAAAGATGTCTATACATTTTATGTAATAAGAAATGTACAAAATCACAAGGGAAACTGCATCTTCAATCAAAGAAATAATGGGAATATAGGCTACCATTTGTAACTGATTATATAATGATTATACTTACATGAAAGAGAAGAATTTTATTACTTAAAAATAAAAAAATAAAATATTAATATATACATTGCATTATCCAGCTATTTTGAAAAAGAACAGGCCATTTTTTAATTTTATTTTGAAATGAACAGGCAGTTTATTATGAACAATTTGTATTACTATTTTAGTCATGAATCTGCAAAATTTTTGGCATTTACCTGGATTGGATTTGACTTTAGACTTGGACTGAACTAGGTTAGGCCTTTTCTGCTTTTTTTTTCCCCCCTTTTGGCTGGTTAATGCCGACAGGCAGATTGTGTTTGCTCTCCAGCTGCTCTGGCTGTGGACACTGCATTGCCATGCCCACACCCATGCTATGCCTATTCATGTTGGGGTTGCACAGAGCTGCAGGCACTCAAATGCGAGAGTGAGCATGAGATTATATATGAGGTTGCTGCACTTTTGGAGGCTTGCTATGAGGATTAGAGTCTGGGACTGTGATCTGACTATTGGGACAGTGGATGGCGCCAGCTGGATCACAAGTCAGCGGAATGGTCAATGGAACTGGCTGGAGGTTGGGCCGTGTCCATGGGTTGATGTATGTGTTGTGCTTCTGGCTCTGTGCTAGTGCTAATAAAGCCTGGGAACCACGGAATAGTTAAGGATGGACTAGGGCTGCACCAGGCTTACTGTCATGTTGGCTACTTTTATGGAACTACTGCTGGTTGCCACTGTTGAGCTATACTGTATTTTCATTTCTTTGCTGCTGGCATCTCTCATCACATGAATTAGATTTTACTGCATGGGACTTTCCATCTGGAGAGGCCAACCAAGGCACTGAGGCTTGGTTTATTGGAGGGGCTGGGTGAGTGGAATAGCAGCAGAGTGGCAGTCTGCTGTGGACTCCAAACACATATATCCTGCAAAGTTTTTTTCTCCAATAGCTCCAAAGAGAGGGAGATTATTTTCCTCCCCAAATATGTCAGGTGAGTGTTTTGTCCCTATGCTTCCCCTTCAGGGTGAGAATCTGAGAAGGGGATTGGCTGTGGATATCCTATCATGATGTCTGGAGATTATGAAGGTCTGGATGGAGAACAACAGCTTCCACTAAACCTTGGCTTTGATCTTTGAGCTCCTCTGGTTTTGGGACTTTACATTTTAGTAGTAGATAGGCCTGCACTGCACCAAATAGACCCTGTGCACAATCTGGAGGTCCTCCTAGACTCATGTCTAGGAGGACATGAGTTAGTAGCAGTTCAAAGAGTTAGTAGCAGTCATGGCTAGGAAAGCTGTTGTACAACTTTATACCATATGCCAGTTGCACCTATTCCTACATCAGGAGGACTTATTCATAGTCACTCATTCCCTGGTCACTTCCTAGTTAGACAATCACTCATTTCAGTGATTGCAAAATGTAGCAGTGGGAGCAGTGATGTGTGTTTTTTCATGAACCGTATTGGTTGCCAGTTTTATTGGGCCCAATTCAAAGTGCTGGGGTTGACCTTCGAAACCCTTCATGGCATGGGACTGGGTTATGTGAGGGAACACTTCTTCCTGATTTAATCTACCTATCAGATCCAGCAGAAAGGGCATGCTACGGGTTCCATTGCCTAAGGAGCTACATTAGAGGAGTTCTAGCGGTGCGCCTTTTCTGCTGCGGTGCCCACACTCTGAAGTCTTCTCCTCCCTGAGGTGAAATTGGCCTCATCAATTGTTGAGCTTCTAGAGATCCCTTAAGACCTGGTAATGCCAACTGCCCTGGGGACCCCAGGGGATAGTGAACCAGTAAAGTGACTCCACTATTTTTAACATTCCTTCATCTAATATTCTTTAATTTAGCTTGATTATATAAATTGGTTTAATAAATAAATAAAATTCACTTACTCTACGGTTGTGGTTATGATCAAGGGATTTCAGATGTTTCTGGATGATTCCATACTGCATTGGGATGAAAAGGTCACAGGCAACACAGTGAGCAGCCTCCACCTTTTTTACAAAATGTTCCATACCTATATCTAAGTAAAATAAAGTCCATACATTACAGCCTGTAGGAAAATATGCATTACCACATAAGAAGACATCTGACTTTCAAGGAACCTAGAAACACTGCATCTTTTGTAAGATTCCAGCAATATCATCAGATTAATTTCAAATATGAAATTTAATAAATATTGATGGAACTGAATAATAACAAAAAATGGAAATCTAGCCATACAAACGAGAAAAAGCAATGGGGGAGGGATAGAGATTCATTTTTTAGGGTACTGTCACTTGTAAATAAAAATATTTTTCTAAGAAACATCCTTTTAAACTGTTTGTAATAACATTATTGTTCATTCTTTCCCATGAAATTATGTGCATACAGAGACAGCTTCCAAAGCTGTATATAAGCCTGGAAAAATTACTCATTTTTATACCAATTTGAAAAGATGTTTATATGTGCACCTATATATTGTGACTCAAGAGATCTTAGCCAGCAGAATATAGAATTTGGGACCAACATGCAGAGAACAATGAAGCATTTGCTAATCAACACAGATCTTTATAATAGTTATACAAGAATATACATCACTTTATACCTGAATTTTAGAATACTTTCAGATCAAAAACATATATACCTTGTGTAAGATCTTGGTCTTTGTAAATCTGTTGTATAACTGCATTAATATCTTCAATTGCTTTACGACGTTCTTCTGTCTTCTTTGTTTTATTAGCTACATATTCCTACATTGAAGAAAACTTGTTAATACTAAACCGAATGCTAATAAAATTCAGAGTAGGCCTTCCAATCAAAATCCAAGTCCTCTCCCAATTTTTCCCAAGCTACATCTTCATTTCTTTCTAAGAATTAAAAAGAAAGAGCAAAGCAATCATATGTTACTTTAAGGTGAAAAATACAAGTAAACAATGCTTTTCTGGCATGTATACAGTTAATTACTGTATACAGTCTACAGTTAATTACTGTATTGGGACTGCAAATTCTGCCATTAATAATGTGGTTGTAAAACGGAAAAAAATCATGGCTGCAGAGACACAATGGCAGTTCTTACTGTACTTCTTTTTTAAAAAAAACACATTTTATTGGTTTTTTAATTCTTAAGAAAAGGTACTCAGGACACACCATGGTATTTGGGTAATCAAACATTCAAAAGTGAAAACATATATAAACAACTCAACTCAATACATTCACTGTCCCCTCTCTATTTCCCTCAAATAGCATAATACGTTTAAAATATCCCATTTCTAATTTAAATTTCTATTACTGCTAAACCTGTTTTAAAACTTTATCAGTTTACAAAAACCATAATCAAATTTAACTTTAAAAGTTATCAATTCAGGTATCCCTTCCAGATATATTCTAATTCTTAATCTCTCACATCCCTCATTTTATCACCAATCTCATTTATTTCTTCTTCCACTACACAATACATATACTAATTAAAATAACATATTAATCTACCCTATACATATATAATCCCACAATCAATCAATCTCTTTAAGATAACAAAATAATGTGAAACCTTAAATCATTTCAATTCATTAAACAAAATTCAAATTTCCTTCAATTGATTATCATGCCTTATCACATCTATGTTATCATACAAAAAGGTCATTTTGCTAATTTAAAACACTCAGTTAATTATTGAAACCATCCAGATCTGAAAAAATCAACATTTTTTCAATTCCAATATATGATTTTCATCAAAATAAATCTATTATTCCAAAAGGTACATTCTTAATCTATTTAAAACATCTATTCTAATAATCACCCTCCTATATATTATTTTTTTCTTATTTCTAACTCTAAGTCTTAATCCTTAAAACAGTCCATAAATCCAAGATTGCCTTTTAATCAATTACACAATTTTAAATTTCTCTTTTCAGTCTGATTCTGGCTTTTTTTTCTGTGTCAGGCAGGTTTCCATAACCAAGCTTCCCTTTCAGCCAGTAGATCTATTTTTGTTGCTTGCAGTGGCCTTTGAAAGGATAGTAATCCCATCCTCTGCATTAGGCATCTATTTCTCTCATCCTTAAAGCATCGTTGCTTTGTAGTTTCAAATCTCAGTCTTTGCTTCTTCTGTTCCTCAAAGTTACAGATGGAAAATTTATAAGATAGAATAAGTTCCTCTTTTATCTCTGTTGATTCCTCTTCTAGTATGTTTTGATTTATAGAATAGTCAGATGTAGTCTGGACATCAGTTTGAATATTTGAAGTGAGTTTTCTGGATCTTAATTCTGTAGTAAACTCTTTTATTGTAGCACATATTTCTGCAGTAGCCTCATAAATCTTTTCCAATATAAGTTCACAGTTTAATTGTAACTGAGGTTTCTCCATTTTGATAGTAATTAAAAAGAGTCTCTTTTTTTTGTGGAGATTATATTTAATAAAAGTTAGGCAGTGTCCACTCCCACAATTCCCACAGCTTATCTTTTCTCTTCAAAAATAATTTGAAGGTCATATCTATTCCATTTTCAAAGAGTAACCAGAAGTTGCAGTATTACGTTTTTGCCACTAGATGTCCTCAGTAGCTTAAAAAAAGATCTTTTCCAGACACCATTTCCTTTTTTCTATCTTTTAAAGTATAATGTGAAAAAAAATAATCTTCCAGCATAAGATGATAGTACAGTTCTTAGAAAGAGAGAAAAAAAAATTTCTGTACCCCCCAGAAATATGGAAATAAAATATAGTCTTTAAAATTTTGCTCTATTTTTATACAACACCTTTCTTCCCAAACATGTAGAACCTGCTTTTTCAAGCCAGATAAATAATTCCAATAAGGCTCTTACAGGCACAAAAAACAAAATAGAATAGAGAGAGTAGCAAGGAAAAGTTTCACCCGGATTCACCATGGGGGTTCTTACAGCTTAGATGTTCTTTGACTTGCAGTTTGAAGCAGCAGGGTGATCGGCCATTTTACTGGCCGATCTTCTTCTCCGTTGGCCTTCAGAGATAGCTCGGACAGCTGAAGGAGCCGCCGCTCCTCCGCAACCGAGCAAAGCCTCCTCGACAGAAGTTGCACCCTCCAGAGCGACTTTCAACCCGCATAAGAGTCTACCGGCGGAGGGAAAACTAGCCGACAAGGAGACAAGTCTCCCCGTACAACTAGGGACGCCGCGAACCAGAACCGGCAGTTCTTACTGTACTTCTTAAGTGCAATATCATGTGATCATGACTTGCAAATTCCTGCTAGTTTCTCCATTGATTTTGCTTATTGGAATCCGGATGCAAAGGCTGTAAGTGGGGATCATGTGACAATACAGCAATTGTTGTAATTATGTGCTGGTTGCCAACTGCATTAAGGTCATGTAACTGCCAGTGTGTTATAATGGCCAGAACTTTGAGAAATGGCCATAAATATCTTAGTTCAGTATTGTTATATCTTCAAAAGGTCACTGAACAAGGGGGTTGTTAAGTGAAGGCTACCGCCACTTGACATCTTTCACAGTAAAGTATCACTGTTTCTTTTGGAAATATGAATAGAAGGCAAGTTTAAGGAGAGAAAACTCACCTGCAGGAAGTCAGCAGTCTGCTTGGGTAGCTTGGTTCCAACAAATGTAAAATGCTCTTTATGAAATTTGCTTTCCAAATGATTGGTCATCTCATCTTCATAGAAAGTGCGATACTTGCACAATGAACATACAAACTGAATCCTGAAAAGCAGCAACAAATAAAACAATTATTTAAAGATTTGCTGTTTGGAGCAGAATAATCATTGGGAACTTCTCTTGAATTTAAGAAGAGAAGCTGATGTATTTTAGATAGAAATCATCTTTTCCAGCACAGAAAGAACCTCCACCTGTTTTATAAAACCATCCTGAAGTCTTATAATTTTACTCTCTGTAAATCACTTGTCCCTAAACATAATTTGGGAATTGCTGGGATTACCAGCTCCCTAATCATAAATCTCCTTATTTTCCTCTGTATAATTGCTCAAAATTCCAGTTAAAAAAAAAACCTCAGTGGCAGTATGAAAAATATTGGTTTCTTCCCTCTGTAACTTGTTTCTCTTTTACTGTTATACCTAATCCTAACTTAAAAATAAGACATCACGTCAACTTTCATCAAGTTAACTTTCCTTATGTCAACAGAGGTTGGATATATTGTTTTACAAATAAAAATATGTAAATATAATGAAATAATCAAATCTGAAAAAGTGGGCAATCTAAATACTAGTATAGAGCCCTGGTGGCACAGTGGTTAAAATGTAATATTGCAGGCCAGTTCTGCCCACAGCATGGAGTTTGATTATGATGGGGCTCAAGAGTGACACAACCTTCTATGCTTCTGAGGTCAGTAAAATAAGGACCCAGATTGTTAGGGGGCAATATGCTGACATTTGTAAATTGCCTAGAAAGTGCTGTAAAGCACTATGGAGCAGTATATAAGTCTAAGTGCTATTGTTATAGAGTCATGCCTTCCTAGAGAAACAGCTTACCTTTCTACCATACGATCACGGTATCGTTTTTTTTGCCTCTCTTGAGTTTTCGTCCCAGCCTGCAATTTGCGCTTAATTTGGCTGATTTCTTCTTGAATTGTCAGAGCACCTAAATATATACAAATACACATATACAGCTATATGCATACATATTGAAACAATATCCACTATATGCATACATATTGAAACAATATCTATTGCTTTAAATACCTAAATCACTTATTTATAACAACTTTAAAGAAGCAGATGAAAATATTTACTTATGCAACCTTTGGAATAATGATCTTATTTACTATTACAGTACTAGGTGGGTTTAAAAACTATGAAACTAATTTCTTTTGGTCATAAAATGTAGCTAACACACCTTAGAATTTGTTCAGTAAAGATTGGTTACAAGTGCTATGTTGTTAATGTGCAGTTCGGGAGTTAGACATTACCTTACAGGGAATAGGCTTGTTCTAGCACAGTGGTTCTCAACCTTTTTAATGCCGCGACCCCCAACCGGTCGTAAGTCGAGGACTACTGAACTGGTGCAACACCGTTTGCAGAATGGGACTTTTGGCGGGCTCAGCAGGGCAGAGACAGCCTGGACAATTCCTATTGGCTTTTGAAAGCCAATAGAATTAGACTCTATTCAAGAGAGTCTATTCTATTGGCTTTCAAAAGCCAATAGAATAAAAGGGAGTAGCACAGCTAAGCAAAAGGGAAAAAAAAATGGCGGACTGCGTTGTTTGGCGACCCCCGTGAAATGGTCGTTCGACCCCAAATGGGGTCCTGACCCACAGGTTGAGAACCACTGTTCTAGCACCATCAAATTTTGGACTCGCATCACGAGATGCCTTCAGACAATGTGATTTATAGCAAGGATACAAAATAATTTCATAGTTATATCTATGACCTCAGTTTTGAAATATAGTAAGGCATCAAGAATTAGAATTTCTGCATGGGAGGTGGCCAAAAGTTATTAACACAGAAAATATGAATTTATATCTGATTGCAACAATAAATTAGTAATAATGTACTCATTTGTAAGCTTCTTAATTTCATGTCATATATGGTCAAATAACTTCATTTTTAAATTCAGATGATACAACTTGATAATATTGAACACTGAGAAATGAATTTAGTATAGTATTTTTTTTGTTGTCCATTATTGGGCTCCCATTAGTTTTTATTTGATAAAGAAAAAAGATGACTATTAATGATTCAATTGCCCTTTAATGATTCAATTGCTTCCTTAAACAGAGCATGTCATTATCCATGTATACTACTACCTGAAGATTTTTTAAGTATAATTATGTCTTACAAGTTTTCTCTTTACAAACTTTAGAATAAAAATAACTGAAACTGATTAACTGATTTTAATTTCTTTTCTGCTTTAATATTTAATACTGTAAGCCACCCAGAGTTGTTGGATGGGCAGCAAATAAATTTTCTAAAAGTACTGCACAAAAAGTAATAGCTTTCTTAATAGCTTTAAGTGCAGAACTGAATTTTAGTTTAAATTAATCTTCGATTTGATCCTATATACAAGCTGTAAACAGAGAGGTCTTCTCCATATGTTGCCCTCTAGACATGTTGAACTACTGCTCCCATGCAGTTACAGAAGTAGTTAAAAATATGTTGATTGCACCATGTTGGGGAACATTAAATAAATCTGAAGACTGCACAGTTTCCCTGATTACATGTAGCGTGAATCTACTCTGGTTGCCATTTTTGTGATCAACACGTATGTTTTGATAATTCAGTTGAGATTATTTCCATGCTACTTAAATACAGATTCAGTGGACTATAATCCTAAAATGTTTTACCCAAAGAAAGATTACTCAGTATGCAAACATTGATCTTTCAGTGGATTTACAAAGTTCATAAAATGGCCATGCTAAAACTAATAAATAGAAACAAATCAATCGAGAATTAAATTGGAAGAAAAATAAAATTTAAGTAACAATATTGAGGGATAAGAGTAACACAAAGACAAAGTAAATAACAAGTTGAAATCCCTACTGGAAATTTCCAATAGGAAATTTACCAGCAATCTAGTAAGAAACTATGTAGCTTGGAGACAGGCAATGTCTCACTTTAACAAACTGGACCAGAATTATAAAGATGGAAGGAATGTGAGGCATTCATAAGTGGAAGAGACAATTCCTATGCAGGCTTCTAATATTCTTCCCATGAAACAAGCAAGCAACCATATAAGTTATGTGTGATAACTTTTTTCTTTATAGGAAGCAGTATACTAAAAGTAATAATTTGACTTAGGTGGAAAGTTCCACAAAATGCTAGTGAAGGAAATCTGGAATCTGCTACTTCCTGTTCAATACAGACCAATCCAGTCCACATCTTCACACATAGTTTGACAACAGTAACTATTATTGATATTTTTAAAAAATCCTGTACAATTATACCATTGTTATTCTCATAATACATTATTTATAATTAGAAGAGGCGTTGTCTTACCTGAACACCTTTTCTCAGCATGACGATGGAGAATCCACAGATGGGTTGATCTTGCCTTTCTGCCCTAGAGACTAAGTCAATCAACCTTTGCCATGTCTCTCTTCCTCTGGCTAGGAATCCCCAGTCACGACGAAGGCGCAGCAGTTGATGATATTTCAAGGTGGTGGTGGCTCAAATTCCCCTGACACAGGACCAGATTGACCCGGGGGGGGGGGGGAATGGATTCTCCATTGTCATGCTGAGAAAAAGCGTTCAGGTAAGACAACACCCCTTCTCCAGCATGACGAATGAAGAATCCACAGATGGGACATACCAAAGCCTCACTGTCCCTATGGGCAGGAAGAAGTCTGGGCCTGTGTCCCACTATCTATTACTACCCTTTGGAGAACTCTCCTGCCAAATGAAGTGTCTGCTGAGGTGAACTTATCTAACTAATAATGCCTCACAAATGGGGAAGGAGACGACCAAGTCGCTGCCTTGCACATCTCTTCGATTGACACCTGTGTCACCCATGCCGCTGAAGTTGCCGCACTGCGAGTGGAGTGTATGGTGATTCGTCTTGGAACTGGCAAGGAGTGCGTCTAGTACGCCCCTGCTATGCAAGCCCTAATCCATCTACCAATAGTAGAGGCAGTCACCTTCTGACCCATTGAAGAGGGGTGGAATGAAACGAATAGGGCTTCAGATTTGCGAAAAGAGGCAGTTCGCTTAATATAGCGACGTAAGGCTCTACGAACGTCCAAGGTGTGCCATTTACGTTCCAAATCATGAGACCACTCAGGACAAAAATCTGGCAGCACAAGCTCCCGCGCCCTGTGAAACAATGAGTTGATTTTGGGGACGAAGGAGGGGTCTAAGCATAGGACCACCGTCGTTATGAAAAATACATAAGTCATCTCTAAGTGAGAGTGCTGCCAATTCCGAGATGCGCCTAGCTGATGTGATGGCTACTAGGAAGGTGACCTTGAGTGTCAAGAACCGTAGAGTGGAAGTTCTGACGGGCTCAAATGGAGGTGAAGTGAGAGCCTGTAAGACCTTGAACAGGTCCCAAGAGGGATATCTGTGAACCACGGGCGGTTTGCTGTTGATTGCTCCCCTGACACAGGAACGTACCATGGGGTGTTGAGCCAAGGGTACTGAGTTGCCATATGTGAGCACTGTGGACAGGGCAGCAACTTGTCTGCAGATTGTGCTGGGTGCTAAACCCTTCTTACGTCCCTCTAGTAAATAATCCAAAATTCTTGGAATAGGAATTGTAGCTGGATCTAATTGTTGTCTCCCACACCAGTTACAGAAATTATTCCATGTGGAATCATAGATTCTATTAATTGCAGGCCTTCTTGAAGCCTGAATCATGGTAATCACATCTGATGAGTAGGTCTCTTTTGTTATGAGCCTCCTTTTAAATGCCAGGTGGTTAGCTGGAGCCACTGAGGCTCTGGGTGTTGTAGTGTCCCCTAGCTGAGGGAGATTCGATCATGGGGTATCCTCCATGAAGGAGAGGTCAAGAGACCTACGAGGTGGGCATACCACAGCCGTCTTGGCCAGTGGGAGCAACAAGTATCACCTCTGCCGTTCCTGCAGTATCTTCCGGATAACTGTCTGGATCAGAGGGAGAGGAGGGAACGCATACAGGAGCTCTCTGGGCCATGGGCTGCGTAGGGCATCTACCCTTTCTACCCCTGGAGACGGGAACTGGGAGAAGAATCTTGGGAGCTTGGAATTTGCCGGGGTAGCGAACAAGTCCAGCACTGGATGACCGAACCTCTCCGATATCTCCCTGAAGAGAACCGGGTGCAGGCACCACTCAGAGTGGTCCACTGTGGCCCTGCTCAAGAAATCCACTTGCTGGTTCATCTCTCTCGAGATGTGCTCCGCCTTGAGGGACGAGAGGTTGGTCTCTGCCCAGGTTTCTAATAATTGAGCCTCAGCCATGAGGGACCTGGAGTGGGTACCCCCTTGCCTGTTGATATGGGCTTTCGCCGCCATGTTGCCTTGCCACTGTGTCGTAGAGCCAGAAGTATAGCTCTAAACTCCGACTAGTTTATGTTGTGCTTCAGATCTGACCGGGACCACCGACACTGGGCCAACTGGAATTGCAGGTGCGCTCCCCAGCCGAACAAGCTGGCATTCAATGTTAGGATGAGTCGGTTGGCTCCTTGAATAAGATTCCCCTGGCCATCGCTGGGGAGACCCACCACTGGAGGGATTTCAGGGTCTATGAAGGACCCATACCTTGTGGTTGGAGGAACTGGTGCCTAGTCTCTGGAACGGGAGCAAGAACCATTGGAGGGTTCTGGAGTGGAGCCAAGCTCAAGGAACTACTGCTATGCAGGAAACCATCTTTTCTAGCAGTTGAGAAAGGATTGCTAGGGTGACTACTCGCTCCCTTTGAATCTGGGTGACTAGGGATCGGATACTGTCCCGACGTTCCTGAGACAGGTAAACCTCGTACTTCCTTGTATCTATTACCGTGCCCAGGTGAAGGAGGTGGGTGGAGGGAACTATCTGGCTTTTCTGAAAATTTATTGAAAACCCGTGGTCCTGGAGAGTCTTGATGGACAATACCAGTTCTGACTGAGCCAATTGGACTGAGGCTTGAATGAGGATGTTGTCCAGATAACACTGGACACGCACAGGAATGGTCCTGAGATGCGCGGCCAGCACCACCAGGACCTTTGTGAATGCTCTGGGGGCGAATGGTAGAGCCCTGTACTGAAAATAGTGGCCTGCGTAGCTGAACCTGAGGAATTTTCGGTGTCCGGGAAGGATGGGAATGTGTAGGTAGGCCTCCATCAGGTTGATGGACGTCAGGAGGTCCCCACTTCTGATGCTTGCTAATATGGATTGGAGCGTTTGCATCTTGAACTTCTTGTGTGCCAAATGGATATTTAATTTCTTTAAATCTAGGATTGCCCTCCACCCTCCCGAGGCCTTCGGAATGATGAACATAATGGAATAAAAACCCCGTCCCTTCTGCCCTGCTGGTACCGGTTCTATGGCCTGGATCTCCAGGAGATGTCGAATGGCGTCTTTCATGAGGCTTCTTTTGACCGGATTTTTGGATGTTGAGCAAGAGACGAAATACCTCGGGGGGGGGGGAGTTGAACTCTAGAGTCAGGCCGAATCTGATGGTGTTGAGGACCCAGAGATCTGTAGTGGAGTTCTCCCATTTGTGTGCAAAGACAGACAACCTGCCCCCTATGGGAGAGGCACCTTTGGTGTCACTTGGACCTTCTGAAAGGATGGCCTCCCGCGCCTCGAAAGGGCTGTTTAGCCTGTAATTACTGTCTGGGTCTGTCCCTGTTACCAGATCTGTCGAATTGGTGTTGTGGTCTGGGAGGATAAGGACGGGAGTAATGGGTGAATTCCGATCCTGTGTCGGTTGAGTGAAAGGATTGCTTGCAGGCATAAGGGGTAGCTCTCCTGTCCGCTCTCCTAATACGATGGGACATGACCTTACGCTTATCCTTGTTCTCAATCAGATAAGGATTTAGTGTCTCTCCAAATAACTGGCCTCCCATGTATGGGCTGAGGCCAACCACCACTTGGACCTAGCATCTGCTCGCCACTGTCTGAGCCACAGAAGTCTGCGAGAAATAACATTAGATGCTAATGCCCGGGAGGAAAATCTGGCCGCATGCAATGAGGAGTCAGCCATGTATTCTGATGCAGCCACTAATTTATTTAAATCTTGGTGCATCCATACCTCTTCTGGTGGGACCCTAGCCTGCAATTGGTGAAGCCAGAGGAGTGAAATTCTTGCAAAAAAGGAAGTTGATGTAGCTGCCTTTACTGCCCATGCTGAGGCTTGGTGGGTCTTGTGGAAATTAAGCTCCGCTTTCTTATCCTCTGACTTCAGAACCTCCGCTATATCTCCAGACACAGTGAAGGAGGGAACCAATGGTGCTAAGGGCTCATCTACAGTGGGGACTGCTAGCACCTCCGACAGTGCTGGAGCCATATTAAATAACTTTTTATAGGTCCCCCCCGGGGATAGAAAAGTACCTGGCATTCCCCATTCTGTTCCATGGGAACAGAAGTAATCTGACCAACCTTTGCATTATTCTTTTGCCTTGCAGCTTTGGAGAATTGTTTTTCCATTGTCTTTGGACTACACTGAGGAAAAGGGGAGAACAGGGAATGTCCTGTTGGGTAAACATTGGTTCTGAAAAGACCTTACTGTAGGTCCCTGGCTGGTGGAAGGTTCAGCCTGAGGGACACTTTCAGGACCAAGTTGAGCAGTGCTCCTGGCCTTGTGAAGTAAGGATTTAAAAGGGCCGGATTAAACAGGCCTATGAAAGGAGGGGAATCAGGAGATAAGTCCTCATCTTCTGACATCCCCTGCTCTCTCTGTTCATTGTCCCCTATGAACAACCTTCTACTCCTGGAGGAGTTGGAGGGGGAAACTGGCCCTTGGTATGCGGCTGCTTCTGTCTGGGAGAGATACAATACATTGCTGTGAGATGGGATCCCTGATGCTATAGACTCAGGTCGAGCTCTCTGGTGTAGGGGCGAAGCTACACCTTGGCCAATAGCCTGAGAAATCAGAAAGTGCATTTGTTCTGATAGTTCCGTCTCCTGAGCCTCTGGAGGACGAAGCCCTACCGCTGTAGGAGTGAATGTGGCCTCTGGCCCCAGAGGCCTAGCTGTACCCAGAGGAACAGGGATATGAACCGATGCTTCCATGGGAACAGAAGTAATCTGACCAACCTTTGCATTATTCTTTTGCCTTGTAGCTTTGGAGAATTGTTTTTCCAATGCCTGGTGCCTCCTGCTTGTTTCTTTCTCAGCAGCTTTGGGAGACCTTTTGCCAGAGATAGCTTTGGATCTGAGTTTCCCAGCAGCCTCCTACTTGGCTGATCTGGATTTCTTGTGCCTGGAGGAACCGCTGGAGGCACCTTGAGATATCTGAGCTTCTGTGGTTTTATCTGCCATTGCAAAATCAGAGCGATCACAGAAAAGGCAATCTCAATGTGTTTGCAACAGAGAGGTGATCCCAATGGCAAGGAGCCAAGTTGTGGCTAGAAGTGGTGGTGGCGCAACCAACCTAATGGGATAGCCAGCACACTCACAATCCTGGTAGTGGCGGCAAGACCAACTTAATGGGGTAGCCAGCACACTTATGATCCTGTTAGTGGCAGCGAGACCAACTTAATGGGGTAGTCAGCACACTTATAAGCAGCGAAATCAGTGGTGGGAAGAGGCGCTGAAAATGGCAGCAGTTAAAACGGGCACTCAGCCACGCCCCAAAATCTTTGGAAATTGCGTCCAAACACAGTGAAGGAGGCTGTTGTGGTTGCATCTAATTGTAATAGCCTTGGTTTGCGGCGAGCTGCCAAGGAGCCTGGAATTGGAGAAGCAGCACCCTCGAAATGCCACTCCTTAATTCTGGCCTTCTAAATGGCCTGAGAGTGTTTGTAAGGCTTTCAAGATGGCAGCCACTAGTAAGTGACTTCCTGCTCCATCATTATGTCCAAATTAATAAATGTGGCAGCTGTTTCTATGGCTGACTAATAAGACTGCTGACTGAATTCTGGCCAAAATTGACTCTATTTGAGTCTAAGCGGCCCTCGCTGGGAGGGTCCCTCCCCCCACTCAGGAACAATAAAAGTGGTGCTCAAAATGGCGACCGCTACACTTCTGTCCTGCCTGGAAGCTATAAATAGCTCGAGGCTTCAGCCAATGCCTACAAAACCTCCTTGACACTCAGTGGTTTGAAAAGCAGCGCTGATATCAGCGTAGAGAAGGGAAGGGTACAACCTGGGAAAATCCAGAGTTTTGTCTTTCTGCTAGAAACAAGAACCAATCTTCACCACGTCTCTCTTGGGCTAAGACTAAGTTCTGACTGGGGATTCCTAGCCGGAGGAAGAGGCGTGGCAAAGGTTGATTGACTTAGTCTCTAGGGCAGAAAGGCAAGATCAACCCATCTGTGGATTCTCCATTCGTCATGCTAGAGAATAAATAAAATCAATTTAGCTAATTAAAAAAACTAAGGAAATTAAAGAGCATTAATTGATTAAAGTGATTTAAATGTCAAAGGGTATTTCCCCTTTCTGACACTTATAAAAGGAAGGAGGTTTGGAATCAAATTAGTTAATTAATTAATTAATTATTAATTATTTATCTATTACAGTGATCTTAGGAATCAAAGGTTCAAAACTGAGTGTATTTCCATTAAGAAAGAATAAAATTTATTCTAGGAAATGTTAGAGTTACTATTTTCCAATAAATTCTGCAACTCTTAACAATATACCAATAAGCATTTTGATCATGACAAATTTACATGATACTAAAGATGAAAATTTAGGTTTTTTAAAGCCAGCCGCATGTAGTTCTCTGACCCTTCCCCTGCGGCTCCCAGCCTCCTCTGCCATTTGCAGAGAGAGACAAAGACAAAGAGAGGCACTTGCGCTTCCCTTCTCTCTCTTTCTCTCTCTCTCTCTCTCTCTCTCTCTCTCTCTCTCTCTCTCTCTCTCTCTGTGTGTGTGTGTGTAAAAAAGAGTGGCCTCACCCTGTTCAACGAGCCAACAAGCTTACTGGGCGGGGTTACGTCTCTGCAGGAAGTAGGAAGGGCAGGAGAGAGCTAGCTAGCCCAGCTATGCTGACTCAGGAATTCTGGGAGTTGAAGTCCATGAGTCATAAAAAAGCCGAGGTTGCCTACCCCTGAGCTTGTTGGAGAACAGCTTGAAGTCAGCTTGCCAGGTGAGCAGAAGATTGGAGAGAGGGAGAGAGAGGAGGGAAAGAGAGGGAGATAGAGAGAGAGAAGAAAGAGAGAGAGGAGGGAGAGAGAGAGAGGTAAAAGAGAGAGAGAAAGAAAGAGAGTGGGGGAAGAGGACTGGCAGACCAGGCAGAAAGAGAGAGAGGGAGAGGGAAGGAGAGAGAGAGGGAGGGAGAGAGAGACAGAGAGAGATCCTTTTGACATCTAAAATGAAGATAACACTGTTATCTTCATTTTAGATGTCAAAATGGTTTTGCGGCTCCCAGTGTTTTGTTTTCGGTGGGAAACAGGTCCAAGTGGCTCTTGCCTACCCCTGACCTAACCTGTAGGTAAACTTGGCATTAAAGATGAATGAAATACTTCCATTTGTAGTGACAAGTATTTATTATTTTTTACAATCCCAGTTCTTGCTAAGAATAAACAAATCTATGCATATTTATACTTGCCTTTCTCTGATTCTTCTTTTCTTTCTTCATCTTCAGCACCATCTCCCTCTCCCTCCTGAAATTATAATTAAGAACACTGAAGAATAGGGTTTAGTCAAGGTCATAACAGATCAAGTACTGTTATCTACCAAAATGATTTAGAGCACAACAAAAATGCTACTAGGATGATTAATATTTTATATTAATTAATTGTATGATTAATATTAGCAATAATTAATATTTTTTCTTTGCAGACAATGAATGCTAACAAATATATAATGTTCAAAACTTCAGAATCCTATACAATCCTTATGATTTCAAGTTTTAGGAAATCTTTCTATGATTATTCTAAGATAATGACTATTTAAAATAAAAGCAATTAGTCTTAGAACTAGCATTAACTCTGAATTTAGAGAGGAATAAAATTAGTATATGCAATCTAACTTTGTTGATCTTAAATCTGTGCAGTTTCAGATAAATCAATCACTATTTAAGGAATCTTAGATATATGCAGACTCATGTATATGATGGGAAAATGGAAGTATGCCAAGTGGTCTTTTCCTGTTGAAATACCCCACCCACTCTGGCTGTGACAGAAATCTACGTTAATAGTATCCCAGAGTTTGTACAGATAAAACAATGATACTGCAAAACTGTAAACAGATTTACACAAATAAGATTCATGTGAACTGGTTATATACTTATAAGACTCCATGATACTCTATGTATGAACATCAGAGCGAAGAGCAGGGGCAGATGATTTAATCACTATCATCTTTGCACAGAATCTAATATAATGAAAGGCCTGGATGAGCTTGCCCTTCTATTTGAGCATAAACACAAACTAGCAATGCTGTTTCTTTTCACTCTAGGCTAATGCTCTCTATCAGTAAAATACAGTCTATACTAATGCTTACATGATAACAGCAAAAATAAGGATGAATGTGTAATGCCTCCTTCCCTATTACTCTATTAGACTATTCAGTTCTTCACTGTGTTTTAATTTTCACTCACTAATAACAATGCAGTCCTTCAATGTGTATTCAGTTTGTTTCCCAAGTCAACTATTCGGCTGAGGAATACTATTATTATGGTGATACCTAATATAATAGTACTACAAAATGAATACATAAATGACAAAATCCATTATTTTATACATTTTTTTCAGAGCTACAAAGCAGAACTGTGCCACTGCACATCCAAAGAGAACTAATCTTCACAACATAGTTATGATTGGATTAGTCCGATTGTATTATATATGTTTACATGATCCAGCATTGCTCAAACTGTACTGAGTGCTTCAGATTGCTTGTTTTCTGTAACCATGTATTTTAGTAATAGCATGTTATTTTGCTTTGGTCCTTTACAAGCACTTGCCCCATTATTTATTCCATTTTTCTTTTTAAATGAGTCCTAGATTTAGGATTTGGCAAAAAAGACATAAAATGGGGTAAACCCCACATAACAGTGTCCTTGCTTAGCAATGAAAATGTTTGACTCAATTGTAGTCTTGCATCAAGGATTGCCTATACTGTATAGAAAGATAAGCCAAACCTTTGGAAGCTGACATTACTGGTAGTTGACATGATTAGAGAACTGCAAGAGCAAATCATAAAAGGCTGCCACCGCTGTTCAAGTCACCAATCCATTTCCTTTACATTTTTTTTTAAAGTTTTATTGTTTTTTTCCATTTTTACAAAAGCTTAGGACACAATGTGGTGGTCAGGGTGTCAAATCATTCGAAAACAAAATCATATAAGTATAGCTCAAATTAATTATCAAAAATTTCCTCTCTGTTTCTAAATATAATATTACTTATTAAAATTAATAGTTTTACATAAAATTGAATCAAGCAAAAATCCTCAATCACATTGTGATTATAATAATCTATATCCTGTTTTTAAACTTTACTAATTACAGTTCTCATACTCCAATTACGTTTTAATGAACATATAATTGGGATTTCAGGTATCCTTAATGATAGATCATTCATTGAGACTATTTTTTTCTCTATCACAAATAGCTCTTCCTCTCTCTCTATTACAGCCTACTTATCATATTTAAAATAGTAATATAAATCCAACAAATACAATTCTATTTTTGAGAATATATTCTGTCATTTCATCAATCTACATCTATAAAAATATGTTTAACCCCTTTAATAAAGTTTACACCTTCAAATACTTATCAGCTATATCAGCAAATTCCCATCCTTCATTCATCATTAGAAAAAATCTCTCTATTACAACATAATTATGTTTAAAATAATAATATAAGTCCAAAAAATACATTTCTATTTTTTAAAAATATATTCTATCATTTTATCAGTCTACGTCTATAAAATCTTTTTAACCCCTAATAAGGTTTACTCCTTCAAGTAATTATCAACTATGATAAAAATAAATTCACAACCTTCATTCATTAAGTCAGACAAGATCTCTAAATCCTTTTTAACCTATCAAATAACATTTTATGTCACATTTAAACCTAACTCTAGCTTTCTTTCTATGCCAAGTTAGTTCCCATATTAAAACCTTTTGGTTATCAAGCCTCAAAATTTGGTTACAAAAATTTCTGACGAATTCAAACTGAACAAACTTTTCTTCCCTTCCTGCCAATATCATCTGAATGTTATATTGACTTTTATTCCATGTTATAGTTAGAAATAAGTTATCCACTTTATTGTAGTTTCCAAAGGATCGTATTTGAATGTCAATCTGTGTTATTTTTAATAGTTGAACTGAGTTAATTACAGTTATTTCTTGGTCATCAAAGTTGTAGGTAATGTTGTGTAGAATTAGTTGGCTCAGTGATTTCCACGTTTTCTCCCAGTGTAGTTTCACAATTGGGTTGTAAGCATATTGTCTCTGACTCTTTAAATCAGGGGTTCTCAACCTTGGCAACTTTAAGACTTGTGGACTTCAACTCCCAGAATTCCTCAGCTTTGCTGGCTGAGGAATTCTGGGAGTTGAAGTCCACAAGTCTTAGAGTTGCCAAGGTTGAGAACCCCTGCTTTAAATTGTATATCTTGGTGTGTAAAGGCCTGTTCAGAATCACTATTCTTCCTCTATTGTTCCTTGTTCTATAACTTGATTCATTATTATAGAGGGTCTCCTTTACATTTTTTAATTATGCAAAATATCAAGGCAATCACATTGCCAATAATTCCTATTTAGCAGAGCTCATAAAGGTGTGCGGGCATTACTGTGGGTGCCTGCAAGGTTTTTAGAGTGTAATAGTCACATTTCTAAATGATTTGCAGTAGCTGGATTTGACTATAGATCTAATTTTTTTTCTTCAGAACTGCTCAATTTAATTGTATTACATTAATTGTATTTCCAGGTATGTCTTTAGGTTAGTCCATCAACCTGGAAAAGTACCAGTATTTTTGAGTCCTTCCTTATCCTATATCCCTGGAGATTTGTTGTTTTCAAATTGTATATTCCAATGGTTTACTCATTATCCCTATATTCAACTTACGATAGTTCATTTAGTGACCACTCAATGTTACAACAGTTACATCTGAAAAAAGTGACTTATAATGGGTTTTCACTTTTACAACAGTTGCAACATTCCTAAAGGTCATGTGATCAAAATTCAAGCAATGCCAATTGGCATGTATTTATGATTGTTGCATTGTCACAGGATCATGTGATCACCAACTGTAACCTTCCCAACCAGCTTCTGACAAGCAAAGTCAATGGTGGAAGCCATATTTGCTTAATGTCTTCATGATTCACTTAACAACCAGAAATATTCAATTAACTGTGGCAAAAAAGTCATAAAATGGGGCAAAGCTCACTTAACAACTTCCTTGCTTAGCAATGGAAATTTTAGACTCAATTGTGGTTGTAAGTAGAGAACTACAGTGAGGGAAAAAATTATTTGACCCCCCTGCTGATTTTGTACGTTTGCCCACTGACAAAGAAATGATCAGACTATAATTTTAATGGTAGGTTTATTTTAACAGTGAGAGACAGAATAACAACAACAAATCTAGAAAAATGCATTTCAAAAAGTTATAAATTGATTTGCATTTTAATGAGTGAAATAAGTATTTGACCCCTTCGTAAAACTTGACTTAGTACTTGGTGGCAAAATCCTTGTTGACAAGTCACGGAGGTCAGACGCTTCTTGTAGCTGGCCACCAGGTTTGCACACATCTCAGGAGGGAGTTTTTCCCATTCCTCTTTGCAGATCCTCTCCAAGTCATTAAACGTTTCAAGGTTGATGTTTGGCAGCTCAAACCTTCAGCTTCCTCGACAGATTTCCTATGGGATTAAGGTCTGGAGACTGGCTAGGCCACTTCAGGACCTTAATGTGCTTCTTCTTCAGCCAGTCCTTTGTTGCTTTGGCTGTGTGTTTTGGGTCACTGCCCTGCTGGAATACCCATTTTCAATGCCCTGGCTGAGGGAAGGAGGTCCTCACCCAAGATTTGACGCTACATGGCCTTGTCCATCGTCTCTTTGATGCAGTGAAGTTGTCCTGTCCCCCTTAGCAGAAAAACACACCCAAAGCATAATGTTTCCACTTCTACGTTTGATGGTAGGGATGGTGTTCTTGGGGTCATAGGGCATACCTCCTCCTCTAAAAACAGTGAGTTGAATTGATGCCAAAGAGCTCAATTTTTGTCTCTTCTAACTACAAAACTTTCACCCAATTCTCCTCTGAATCATTCAATGTTCATTAGCAAGCTTCAGATGGACCTGTATGTGTGCTTTCTTAAGCAGGTGACCCTGCAGGTGCTGCAGGATTTCAGTCCTTCACGGCGTAGTGTGTTACCAATTGTTTTGTTGGTGACTATAGTCCAAGCTGCCTTGAGATCATTGACAAGATCCTCCCATGTAGTTCTGGGCTGATTCCTCACCATTCTCATGATCAGAAATCTTGCTGATTGATAAGGAATCAAATATTTATTTCACTCATTAAAATGCAAATCAAGAGAGAGAGAGAGAGAGAGAGAGAGAGAGAGAGAGAGAGAGAGAGAGAGAGAGAGAGAGAGAGAGAGAGAATATATAAAAATGCACTGAGTATGATCTAATGATTAGTAAGAACACATATAATAAAAATTAAAAATGATTATTAAAAAGATCTAAAAATATTTATCTTATTAATTGTCCTGAAGCAGCCACTGGAGATAAGTAGTGTCAGAATGGCCAGGATACCTATTTATTATTGGGAGGATAAGGTTTTTTCGAATATCTCTATAGAAAGAACATTGAAGGACTATGTGTCCAACGGTCTCCACCTGAGCCACAGGAGCAGAGTTAAAATAGTAGGACATTTCTGGAGTCAAGAGAAGGTATTCAGATAAAAAGTAGTGTTTTAGATACATACAATAAGCCCAATTTCTCACCTTATGTAATCTTTTTTTTTTTTGTAACTGCTATCTCATTCACAGATTAGATGAGGTACAGAGCACCAATTATACACAGGCCTCAGCAATATTTCCTGTAATAGCCCCTCATTTCCACCCAATGCTGTGACTTTATTACACATTTCTGTTTACCTCTACTTTGACTCTTAGTGTCAATTTTTCTAGCCATTTCATTTAATGTTCTGCTAGGAGTTTGCCACTGCAGTCTGACTCTTTGAATACCCAACAAGCTTCCTTTATTATTTGCTCCTTATATAAGTTACCACACATGCTTTATTTATCTATACTTAGCTTATTAGCTTTTGACCAGTCTGCATTTACTAATTACTATATAGTTTATGAGAAAAATGATTTATAAGAACTGTTACATTAATTCCTCAAAGCAATTTCGAATACATTTTTATTCTAAAGGACTGAAGCAACCACAAAATAGCTCATCAAAGCTATCCTTCCACAGATTAGGTCAATAAAGATTTAACCAATTTATTTCTCTTTTGTAATCACTACTGTAATTTAACAAACCTTTATAGAAGTGCAATTTTGGTTATAATTATGGTATATTCTATGTACTTCAGAAGCCTAAGTAGAAACCATCAAAGTAAATCTGACTGAATCAACTGGAAAAAAAAAATCATAGTTATATCAATTATATCACTGTATAATCTAGAGTATACTATTGAACAACTGCTGCCTTAGAAACTCCATTTCGTATACACACTACTGTAAAGGAGATGGCGAATATTCTGTTTCCAGCTCAGGGATTAAAATGTTTTGAAAAAGCTTTGTTCTTTTAAGCATTCCTTCAAAACTGCCCTCGCCTCTGCTCTTTGTTCTTTGTTCAACAAAAGGAGGAGCAATACATCATTCATCTCTACGGCAGGGTTAGCTTGCCAAAGCATCCTTTCCAGCCCTTGTTTCTATTGTATCAAATGAGAATGATAATCTTTGTAGTAAGACTAAATTCAAACTCACATTTTTAGAACCCTTCTCAGCAGCTTCTCCTTCAGGCCCCTCTTCTAAAAAGAGCAGCATATCAGGTGACTATGCATAATACAAAATAGCTGAAACATTTAATCAAAAATATTGTTTTTTATATTGTCACGCTAAGTATGCAATGAAACAGGATTACTTCTCAGTCTAGGTAGATCTTAGAGATAAACTCTTACCATTATCAGAGTCTGAGTTATCTGAGTTATCTGTTTTTGCTGCTTTGCTATCAGGTTCATCAGAACTGTTAGCTTGTTTACGTTTATTACCAGTTGGCTCATTCTTTATTCTTTTCTTCTATGGAGAGAAACATAGGAGTATATTCAGCCTTAGGTAATAATTATTTTCTTATTATCAATAAAAATGAATATCGAGACATACTTTGTTATACTCAAATTACCTCAAACAGCTAAAAACATGCCCAGATTTAATTTGGTCTATTTCATACAAAGCTGAAAGAACTTTTCTCCAAGGACTTTTCTCCAAGATTACTGGTTCACATATGGGATGCAATGAGCTTCCAGGAATAATTTTTTTTTTAAAAGCAAACATCTGAAACAAGGAACCTGTTTCCTATAATTAAAATAATAAATAAATCACTTAACAGATACCTTTGCATTCTATTTATTTATTAAATTTATAAGGCCTCCCCCTCGCTATCCAATTAGCATTGATAGGCAACCAGTGCACATGTAACAGTGGTGTTATATGTGCCACTCTCGGAGCCTCAGAACTGTCTGCGCTGCTGCCTTCTGAAGCAATTGTATCTTCCAAATGCTCTTCAAGGGTAGGCTCATGTAGAGCGCATTACAGTAGTTCAGATGAGAATTGACCTGGGCATGAGTGACTGAGCACAAGGCCTCAAGATCCAGAAAAGAACTGATGCACAACAAAGTTGCACAAAGGCATTTCTAGCCACAATTGCTACCAACTCCTTGAGGAGTATGACACTGGGCATTGCTGAAGGACATAAAGAACATGGAGAAGATTGTATAGGTGCTTACTTTAAAATCTGCATCCCACATTTTCCAGTTTCTCCTCATTCGTTGTTTCATGCTGCCTCCTCCAAAACGCATATTGCCAGAGAAACCTCGCATGCCCTGGTACATGTTGTAATCAGGAAATAGTTTGTGGGAAAAAAGGGATGGTGGTCTATTGGGGCCATGGCCCCGTCCTCCCATTGGTACTGGTGGATCATTCCATTGTCCACCCATACGCCCATATGAATGCGCCATGCCTCTGTTATTTCTTCCATCTCTGCCCCAGTTTTGACCCCGGTGGCCAAAGTTGTCACGTGCTCTGTTGTGGTACTGGTTCCTGCGGTTCCCATAGGAGCTGTCGTAGTGACCTTCATAGGCATTGTCGGTTTCATGTTTGGTCTCACTGTAATCATAGCCAGATCTGTACGGATCACGCTCATTCATTGCAGACCTTGAGTCATAGGGTTCATACGTATCATACCTACAAAGGTTGCAGAGCAAGGTGAGAATCTAGTCAGTAATATACAGAGCAACATATTTAAGATTCTGTAGTAGAAGCAGGTTATATTAAAAATAAAAACAAAAAAATCAGAATTATTCTATATTCAGTAAAATCATTAAAAGCTGAACATCAATTGGCTTACCTATTGTGCATTACAGTAGAAAATATAGCTTCATACATATAAGGGCTGAATAAAAGAATAATTCTCAAGTTTAATCTCAATAAATCATCACAATAGTAATCTGATTAGATTTACAAATATGCTTTTAGCTGGGAGAGTTATGCAAATCATTATATTATATTTTATCTATTACTCATTCATATACCAATTTCTATACATATTTGACTATGTTAAACAAATAAAATCCCTGGGAATAACTTTACAAAATAAGTTTTTACTAATTTATGCTACTGAGTAATTTTTGAAAGAATCAAAAATCATTAGCTATATAAAACAATATATTTCATACAAGATACCTAGCCAGTAATCTCTTCATTGTAGAAAAAAAACAGAAACAACATCTAAGAAAATAATAGTTTGTGCTTCTTATAATGAATGGCTAAAACAATCTAACTTGGATATTTTCTTCAACTTGAAACAGCTTAGAGTTACCACTAATTCATGATAACATTCCAAAAGTTCCAAAGATTCAAGTTACATTTATTAAATTGTAATAAAGTGTCTGCATAGTCATCCAAATGTGATGATATAGTTGAAGCTAAACCACTTATATTTCTGTAGCATGTTGTTTTGACTGCTATGGAAAACTAAAAGTCATGCTGTGTAAATAAACCAGCACTGGACACAAGGACACAAATTGTGTTTGATATCAAGGATCTGAAAGCAAGGATATGGAAAGGAAAGAATGGCTGAGGAGGAGACTTTAAAAGCTAACTTAGAATAGAAAACAAGGCAAAGTGAATTGGACCATCGACCAATCTTATAATCCTCATACCAATGTACAGCATAGTATGGCTCACCACTGCAATTATGCTTTCTGCAGTGTTTTCTTGGAAATTTATTGCAAGTATTTAGCCACAGTGTACCATTAGCCCACTAAGGTCAAATAAGAAGGCCCATTCTGTATGATAACACTGAAATCTGGAAGATGTTGAGAAGGAAATCTCACTGATTTAAGTGTGCACAAAATTGCCACTTTAGCCATTCTCAACTTGGAAAAGTTATCTGGTGATGTAAATGTTTAGAAATTCTTATAAACCTTCTAGGTTTTATGCATGGAAACCATTCCAATCTGTAAGGAATGAGTCATGAAAACAGAAACACCTATTAGAATGTGGATAGTTATCTACAACAATTCTTCTGCTCAAGGTAAGAGACATTATCTGAATTAATAGAAAAAGTAATAATGTATCACAAAAATATATTTTATGCCAATTAAATTGTAAATGATTTTGTAATTTCTTAAATATACTTTTATAGCAATGAAAACATTTTGGGTGGAACAATACAGTCAACTATGCAGTAGCATTTTAAAAATAAAAGTTATATTAAATGGCTCCACAAAACCAAAAGCTAGATTGGGAAGCTAATGCTGTATATTTCAATGTATGTCAATACAACAAGAAATATAATACAAGATATGTCTAATTCAGTCACTATATTTCAACTATTCAGCTCTTATTCAACAAAGGACTACGTAATTAAGAAAAAGTTGGAATATTGTAATCATTTGATTCAATGATATTTAAATATTTGTAGCTCCAGATACAAATAGTAGGTACATCCTATTTAGACCAACCTCTAGATTAGTGATGGCAAACCTATAGGACTTGTGTTAAAGTCACAACTATTCACAAAAGCATGCCTTGTTCTTATGTGATTTTTGGAAGCTGGATGAGAATGGGATGTGTTCTTGTATGGCCTGTGGAGGTTTGAGAGGGTTGTGCTCTTGCATGGCCTCCAGAGCCTCTGAAAAATCACTTGAGAATGGGCCATGTTTTCAAAGTTTTCAGAGGCTGCAGAGGCTACAAAAGTGCTTTCTTTGAAGCCATTTTAAGAATGAAGAACTTGTGCAATCTGGAGCTGCCTTGGATAAGCCACAGGGGGCTTATCAACAGAAAGAAAATACCGCTTGAAGGCAAGCCGCACAAGGTACATCCTGGGGATCATACACAAAATTGGAGTGCATTTTTAAAAATAAAAGAATGTATAAAAAAATTATTCTCTTTTGTTCCAGGGACAATCAGCAAATTCAAGTTAGGCATTTTCCTAATTTTTGACAAGCCAAGTCCAAAAGGTTTACCACCACTGCTCTAGATATATATCTAAAATACAGAAGTACTGTCCAACTACTAATTCTAGGGTAAATTATCAAGTGTTTAAAGAATATATATTTTAATCATTAAATTTCTTATCTAAATGCAAAATAATTTATTTTAACGTATTTAAAAACTTTAATATGCAGGAATTTAAAAAACAAAAATGTAAATATTCTAAATATGTGCATTTGCTTTAAACTAACATTTTTACAAACTAGCACATTTACATTAACAATGACAGGTACTGTACATTAAGGAGAAATTCTCTTTTTATGTATTTTTAATTCCAACTGACGCAAAATCCACAGAAACTCTGCCTAATGGATATGCTATTTCAATGTGGTGTAAAAGTGCAGTCTTTGGAGAGGTCACTGTTTTCAGAAACTGATCAAAGTACTCAAACCTGCATTTATTTCAGAACATTTTATTACAATTCAGCTACATATTTTCATTGTTCAAAGACTCATTTAAGCACCTTACTTGCAAAGTTCAATTAAAAATACAAACTTAGCTAAGTCTGTATTTCCCATATGTTTTCTGTAGTAGTACGGCGCAACAGCACAAGATTAGATCAACATGCCTACCAGAAGCAGAAACTAGCCTGTTCTATAACTATTACTAAACCTTTGTCTCTACACTCACCTGTCTCCACCTGAGCCATAATGTCCTCCTTGCATCGTTTCAGTGTCTAGATGAGATACCATATCTAAGCGCTGGTTAAAATTTGAAATTACATCATCAGCGCTGGTGCCAGTGGATGCGTTAAAGTTCATGTCTGCATTTGAATTAGGCATTTCCCAAGAGTTTGAAGTGGCCATACCATACCCATAATTGCCAGAGTTATCCTGACCGTATCCATATCCATAATTATAATCTTCATAACCTGAAATGAAAAACAGTTATTGAACTTTCTTTTTATATGTTTAGAATGCCATGCCTGTATAATACAAGATTGGTAGCACCAAGAATATCTCTTTCATGTTACAGTGGCTAGTTAAAGAAATATATTTCTGTATCTACTTCCAATACAACATATAAAATTAAATCTTATTTCTATGACAGCAGCATTTGGTACATGTCCTGAGAAACATTCATTCCATTCATGCCTAAAACTAGTGTTGCAACTATATTATCTTCATCTATAATACTTCAATCCCATCTGTAGATCAATTTTAGGACAAAGCCATATCGTACAAAAACAGAAGTACGATAACATTGTTATTTCCAGTCTATTCAGTTTGCTAGGAAGCTGCCCACAACAAAATATTTTTTGCTTTAGAAAATGATACTACCTGATGTTTGGAGATAGAAAACTGCAAGAGACCTATAGTTTAGAAAATCGATAATCCTTTTCTTCACTGAATAAAGAGATATTCTGTAAAAAGTACTTAGGTCTTGCACATTTAAAAATTACGAATTAACAAAATTGCGTAACTGGGCAGATTTACAGGGATACTCTTTTAAGTAATGGAAAAGAATATACCATACATTAAGGAAGAAAAGATGAAGGATACCTATTTCAGCTTAATACAGTTTTGTGAGCAAAGAACATTATTTATTTATATTTCATATTTCTTAACAGCCTATCTCTCTCAGAGAGGGGCTCTGGGTGGTGTACAATATAATCAATAAAATTAAACATTAAATTAAACATAAATTAAGAATAAAAAATAAGGATTAATATATACAAGAAGAAACATATGAATTGAATAGCATTAACTTCCAGGAAATCAATTAAGGAATATTACTTCATGAGTAAAGATAAAATATATATTGACATATTTATTTTCTTATTTAAAAGGAACCATTCAAATAAAGTTATTCTAGTTAGGGATTCAGATGTTTCAGTGACTTGATTGAAGAATATTCTGCATTTGTTCTCAATTTCATTTAAAATAATATTTATACCCCTCCAATAAACTGGACACCTAAATCATCAGTATAGCTTCCACATTATGAAAGTCTCCACTTTCTCAAAGTATTGTTTCTCGAAGATGTAGAGCAATGGTTCTCAACCTTTTTGTTCACCGTGGACCCTCTTTAAACACCTTTTGTGCCAAGGACTATGGCCACAGACCCCAAGACTTAACTCAAGATTTAAATCATAACATTTCTTCAAGCCTTCACAGATCTTGTGACGACATCGTGGATCCCCAGAGGTCCATGGACCACAGGCTGAGAACCATTGATGTAGAGGATGATATGATCTGAAATATTTAGTGTACAAATATTCAATTTATCTATTTGAAATGAAGTCCTACTATGTTTCATGAGGTTAATTGCAAGGTAAGACTGTTGTAAAAATGTGAATTCCCATGGATGCATGAAGTCTATGATACTTTGTTCTGCATTATATATTTAGAGAAGTGCTAAGCATGGAAGCCAGATTAGGTAAACTGTTGCAAATACCTTTTAAATATCTGTTAAAATAATTAGAATACATTTAGGTAACTACCGATGGAACTATAAATATTATAAAATCTGCTACTATAGCTCATAGGGTCCCCAACTCCTGATCTGTGAACCGGCATGCCAGCAACCAGTCTGTGCAAACACGTGAAACCCCATCCATGGGATGCAGGCAGCACACAAAACCATGCCTCCTCAGATGCACAGAAAAATCTCTTTCCATGGAACTGGTCCCTGGTGTCCAAAAGGTTGGGGGCCACTGCTATAGCTCACAGGTTGTACCAAAATTCATTATGAAGTTGTTATGGCTGACCACCAGCATCAATTTTAGATTTACAGGGAATGGTGCAGTTATATAAACTTGGATTTAACCATAAATGAAAAGCTAATATTAGAAAGATCATACATTAAATTAATAAAAAAAATGTGACATTTTGGTATTTTTTTCTGGTTAAATTAGTGTGATTGAGTTATCTATAAAAACAAATGCTAGTATTCTATTAAAACTGTACTTACCTCTATTTGTTCCAGAATTCCAATTTCCATAACCTAGAAAGAAATGACCAAGTAAGTATTTCTCAAAATGATTCAGATTGGTGTTTACAAGTAAGTTGATATCTGCTCCACATTATATGCCACAGTGCAGTAAGCAGTAGTTTGCAACTCTTGCTCTGCAGTTTTAATCTCATTTATGGGTTTCTCTTTGCTAAAATCTTAAATGTGTGATTATTTTTTATATTCTGCAGTAAGGTCTGAAATTGAACATCCTAAGGCTTATGTTCAGGTGGTGAAATATCACTATACACCTCCTCTACTAGATTTTACTGTAGAAATACGATGGCATGATCTATTGCCTATCAGCCTGACCTCAGTACCTGGGAAGATTCTCGAAAAGATAATCAAACAACAAATCAGCGAACACCTAGAGGCAAACAAAGTCATTACTAAAGGCCAACATGGGTTTGTCAAAAACAAATTATGCCAGACAAATCTTATTGCATTGTTTGACCAAGTGACAAAATTAATGGATCAGAGGAATGCTGTGGATATAATTTACTTGGGCTTCAGTAAGGCATTTGATAAAATAGATCACAACCTACTACTTGATAAGATAGAAAAATGTAGGTTAGACAGCATCACCACCAGATAAATTTGTAGCTGGCTGACCAGCCTTAATCAGCGTGTGGTCCTCAATGGAACCGCATCTACATGGAGGGAACTGTGTAGTGGGGTGCCCCAGGACTCTGTTCTGGGCCCAGTGCTTTTCAACATCTTCATCAACAATTTAGACGAGGGGATAGATGGGGAACGCATCAAATTTGCAGATAACACCAAGATGGCAGGAATATAGCCAACACTCCAGAAACAGGCTTAAGATACAAGAGGATCTGGACAGACTTGAACACTGGGTGCTATCTAACAAAATGAAATTCAGTGATGAAAAAAGTAAGGTTCTACATTTAGGCAAGAAAAACCAAATGTACAGGTATAGTATAGGGGGTACCTTGCTCAATAGTAGAAACTGTGAGAAGGATTTCCGAGTCCTAGTGGACAATTACTTAAATATGAGCTGCATTAACAGAGGGATAGAATCAAGATCACATGAAGTGTTAATACCACTTTACAATGCCTTGGTAAGGCCACACTTAGAATACTGCATCCAGTTTTGGTCAATACGATGTAAAAAAGATGTTGAGACTCTAGAAAGAGTACAAATAAGAGCAACAAAGATGATTAGGGGACTGGAGGCTAAAACATATAAGGAATGGTTGCTGGAATTGGGTATGTCTAGTTCAGGGGTAGGCAACCCAAAACACTCGAAGAGCCACTTGAACCCGTTTCCCACCAAAAACAAAACACCGGGAGCCGCAAAACCCTTTTGATATCTAAAATGAAGATAACACTGCATATATCCTTTTTTATCTTTATTATAGGTAGGGGTGTGTGTGTGTGTGTGTGTGTGTGTGTGTGTGTTTATGTGTATGTATGTATGTACACACACATACACACACACACACACACACACACACACACACACACATTAAAAATAAAAGTAAAAATGTGACTCTTGGGAATATCCATACTATTAAAACAATGATCACCAAGAGAATGCTTTAAGAGAATAAAATTACATACACACACAGGTAAAAAAAGGATATATGCAGTGTTATCTTCATTTTAGATATCAAAAGGGTCTCTCTCTCTCTCTCTCTGTCTCTATCCCTCCCTCCCTCTCTGTCCTTGGTCTGCCACTCTTCTTCCCCCACTCTTTCTTTCTCTCTTTCCTCTCCCCCTCCCTCTCTCTCTCTCTTTCTCTCTCTCTCTTTCTCCCCCCCCCCTATCTGCTGCTCACCTGGCAAGCTTCAAGTTGTTGTCCAACAAGCTCAGAGGTAGGCAACCTCGGCTCTTTTATGGCTCATGGACTTCAACTCCTAGAATTCCTGAGTCAGCCTAGCTGGGCTAGCTAGCTCTCTCCTGCCCTTCCTGCTTCCTGCTTCCTGCAGAGACGCAGCAAAGGAAGGAGCTCCGCCCAGTAAGCTTTTCAGCTCCTCGGAGAACACTGTGAGTGCACTCTCTTTTACACACACACACACACATAGAGAGAGAGAGAGAGAGAGAGAGAGAGAGAGAGAGAGAGAGAGAGAGAGAGAGAGAGAAAAGCAGGGAAGCGCAATTGCCTCTCTCTGTCTCTGTCTCTCTCTGCAAAGGCAGAGGAGGCTGGGAGCCACAGGGGAAGGCTCAAAGAGCCGCATGCGGCTCTGGAGCCGCAGGTTGCCGACCTGTGGTCTAGTTTAATGAAGAGAAGGATGAGGGGGGACATGATAGCAGTGTTCCAATATCTTAGGGGTTGCCACAAAGAAGAGGGAGTCAAACTATTCTCCAAAGCACCTGAAGGCAGGACAAGAAGCAACAGATGGAAACTAATCAAGGAGAGAAGCAACCTAGAACTAAGGAGAAACTTCCTGACAGTGAGAACAATTAACAATTAACAATTCCTGCCTGAGCAGGGGGTTGGACTATATGACCTCCAAGGTCCACTACTACTACTACTACTACTTATCATCATCATCATCATCATCATCATCTACCAAGTCCAATCACACTTAACTTTCTTTGGTAACTGAAACACTGTTTTTATCAACATACTTTTTCTGTCTGAATCCCCAAAATGATTTATATATAAAATATGCACAACTGTTTTCTCCAAGTTTTAGATTTCTATTCCCAAAGATCCTCAATACAGATTTTCAATAAAACCACCACCTGTTGAAAAAATAATTCCATCATACCAGAAGATAATACATTATTTTCCCATGTTTCCTTTTTTTCTATTGGAAAAGGAATCCTGAATTCTTCTTTTTGTTTAATCACTGATTTCCAACACTGTTTATTTAAAAGACACTAATATAATAAACTCAAGAAATGTATGGAATCTAAGCAATTTGATTATTTCCTTGTATAATCTAAAACACTTTAGTACAAGGTAAAGAATCATTCACAGATCTGCAGAAATTCAAAACAAAATTTACAAAACAAAATCTCAGATATATTATGAAGATATACCTGATAGAAAGACCTGCACATGGATTAGAGGAGAAATGAAATTATATATCATCAAAAGAGTAAAAGAATTGAAATGGAAAGTGGCCGCTGACTTAGCAAGAAGAACTGATGGCAGGTGGACTAAGGCAGTCATAGAAGGGATCCCACTTGATAAAAAGCATCCATGAAAAAAATCTAAAACAAGATGGATCAATGACATCAGCAAATACTGCAGGCCCAATTGGGAAAGGAAAGCTCAGGACTGTATGTTGGAAACATGTGGAAGAGGCCTTCATCCTGCAATGGACAGACAATAGCTAAAATGATATTATGAAGAGCTGTAATTTAGCTGATAACATAATAAAACTTCTAAATGTTTGAACAAAGATAATTTTTAGCATCTAATGATTGCTAACTGACAAAGTATTTGTAGTATGTGCCCCATGAAATTTCATCTGCATAATCACTCTATACTCCAACTGTTTTACTTCAATGCCTCATATTTAACATTTTTAAAAAATTAAAATCTCATATAAGTTAAGCCATCCTACACATATGGCTGAGTTGCAGCTCATGGAAGCTTATGTGTTATAGTAAAATTTGCAAGTCTACCTCATTTGTAGAATACTAAGGAAAAAAACTTTACTTAAGAACAAAGTAGGGTAGTCAGAACTACACAGAGGTCATTCTATACTCCAGTATCAAGGTTTTACTTAAGTATTTGAAATCAAAAGTGGCACTAGATTTTGAAAAATTATTTACAAGACTTAATATACATGCAGAGGGAAGTTTATCACATTTAATGCACCAAATTGTTGAGCAATTATAAAGAGGATAAGTATTCAGCTACAATCCTCTTTAGCATACATTTTGAAACTTTGGCACACAAGGGCCAAAGAAGATTGTATGCACCCCCTGACAATGATCACTTCTGAAGGTACCTCCTCAATTTTAGGAAGGATATTTAGCTTAAACCTAACACAGACCTCACCAAAGTATTACGGAAAAAAATGTTGCACTATATCAAGACACAGAAAATATCCAAGAAAGCAGTGGTGGGATTCAGCTGATTCACACCACCTCGGCAGAACCGGTAGCTAATTCTTTGTTGCCCAGGCCCAGAAGGGAGTTCCGGAAGCGGCATCCACACAGAGAACCGGCTGTTCACATATTTGAATCCCACCGCTACAAGAACCCATAAAGATTCCGAAGCTCGCATCCAGCTTTGAAAAAAATAAAAAAGTCTTAATAGTTTTCTAATACTGAAGGAAGAGTAAGGCAACAGGCCTAGCAAACCTGCCTTTGTCCTATAGTATTGCAACTGTGCACTACTCGTTTGACAGACGGAACCCGTCTAAATCCGAAAAACGGATCCACGCTAAAACGGTTTCAGGGTCGGAAAGAAACCCCAGCGGAGGGAGGGAGGGAGAGGGAGAGAGAGAGAGTTTTTAAAGGGAACCACTGCCGAAGTGGATTCCGTGCGTCTTCTCTCACACCCACTCGTGTCACAACTACTCGCAAGGACAGGGTGGGAGCGGGGAGGTCTTATGCGGGCAGACGACAGGCTACTAAAGATGCCAGGCTCCGTTTCTGTCTCTCACGCCGGCGGCGCAGGGGACCGATATGCTTCTCTTCGTTTCTCGCGCTTCCACAAGTGCGTGGGGGAGGGGGAGGCAGCGGCGTCGTTCGGGCAGGCTGAGCTCCGACGAGCAGAATGAGGCGACGCACCTCACGACCCTCCTTCAAAGGGCCAAAGCCTCCGCCTGCCCGCCCGTTTCACGAGAAAGATGAACGAATGGCTTCCGCTTCGGCCAGGGACGGCGGCGAGGAGCTCGAGCCAGCAAGGGCTCGAGGGGGTGGCAGGATCGTGACCCCACCCCCGGACTGTTGCCATGGGCTGGGCCTATCGCCCTCCTCTCAGTCCGCTCCCGCAGAGCCAAAGCCGCCCCCTTCCGTGAACCGTCCTGCCCGAGAAGCCCGTCTCCTCACCCACTCCCTTACCTGAATAGCTCATGATGGCGGTGGCGGTCCCAGCGCTTCCCAACGCCGCTCCTTCCCACCCGTTACCTCTCCTGCGCCAGACGGCAACCGTAGCTCGCTTAGCCCCGCCTCCCGACACCGATCGCCTTGGTCACTTTCCCAGCCTGTCTTTCATTGGTGACTGTCTTCCATTCATCCCGCCCTCTTTCCGGTTCTATTGGGCCCTGAGGGTCCAAGTTCCACAGCTGACTCGATGAAGAAAAACGTCCATCAGATATACTGGTTAAGCGGTAGGTAAAGAGGAATGTCAGCTTTATTCCACCAGCGAATTACGTCTGCCGCTCGATGTCCTGACGAGGTGATTGGGTCTAAACTCTTATCACTGGTGGCAAAGTGATAATTTGCGCACGCTGGTTTTCTGGATTGCAGGCGGGCCGCCTATTTCTTTCACGTCGTTCAATAGGAGGCGCCGCTGAATTCTTATATTGACACTAGGATGAGCGCGCTTTTCCTCGGGGGGCTGCCGTTGTCGGAGAGCTGGCTAGTTTGGGGTGCGGTGTCCTTTTGTGTAGCGAGCTCTCTTCCTTCCTTTGGCTCCTGAAGATCCTTTGAAATGTTGGGACGTCAGCTCCCTGATTTCTCTGAAGCCGAGGGAGTATATTCAGATAACGAGGGAACAGCCATTAGGTGGTATCGCCGACGGAGCCGAAGGCGATTCCACCGAGAGATAAAAGGAGGAGGTCCGCGATGACACCCAGTGGGGGCTGCAATACTGTAACACAGATCCAGCTACGTGCTGTTGTGTAGGTGGGGCCTCTCTTTATGGACTACTTGGCGTCGTTCGAGCGCCCTCTCATGCAGAACATTAGTTGTATAATAAGCTCATGGTGAATATCGATTTGGTCGCTAGAAGTCGAAATTGATGGCACACAATCAGCGCAGAACATCAATGAATATGCTGTTTGGTAGGAAAAAGTTTCCACTCAAGGTATCGCGTGGATCATGGTTCGTTCTTTTTAAAAAAAAGGCTAATAGAAGGGGTTATTGTCTATGGAGATTCTCAGTCATCTAGGTCATAATTATTCCAAAGGTGCTTTTTCACGAGGCAACTGGATGTTCTTGTTTTTCTTTGAAGACGTTTCCATTCACATCCTAGAAGCTTCTTCAGTTCTGACTGAATGGTGGGGAATGGAAGGATTTATATAAATCGTACAAATCCTTCCATTCCCCATCATTCAGTCAGAGCTGAAGAAGCTTGGATGAGAATTGAAACGTCTTCAAAGAAAAACAAGAAAGTCCAATTGCCTGATGAAAAAGCACCTTTGGGATAGAACGGCTTATGTTGAATTAAATTTAAACCATTTGAGGAAACGTTACAGATTTATCCCAGGTTAGTTGCAAGTTGAGATTGACATTAATTAAAACTTTGAGTCAACTCCTGGTGACTTCACTGACATACCCATACAGTATTGTTTCCTTGACATATAGAACTGATTAGTCATTGCCTTCTAGGCCTTCTAGGTTTCAGATTTGTTTTATTTCTTGTGCTTTAAGCCAATGAGCTTCATTAGTCTGCAAATTTTAGCCTGCTAATCACAGTGAATGTATAAAATCATGGCTGTCTGGCAGAGAAAATAACTCTTGGCAGTGAGATAAAGACTACTTCCATTTCATTAGATTGACTCTGCAACACAGTCTACTGCAATGCAGTATTGTTCTCTAATAATGAAACACCCCTTAAAAGAGTCTGGCTAAATCTTGCTAAATCTGATTCAGATTGTAAAGCAGGGGCTCTGAAGTATGAGCTGATAGCCTTTAAATATTGGCTGCTTTTTTAACCTCTGGCATTGCTTCCTATTGAGGCCCTATGTTTTCAATATAACACTACAGCACTGCCACAGATTGACACCCAAACAAAACCTGTGGAACTGGTCGCAGGGAGGAGCATCTGGTCAGCCATGGCTGGGCTCTAATGACCTTGTTAGTATAGTATTCGAAAGGGAGAGTACAAGGGAATTCCAAAGGCGCAGGTTAGACTGGGCCATTGGGAAGCAAAGCTAAAACAGAAAGAAGAAAAAAAAAACCCACACACCCTGCCCAAATATTGAAGAAACAATGTCAAACCACTTCCGTATTATTGGCAAGAAAACTACATGGAAAACCTGTGTCTGTGAAGTCCCCAGGGATTGAGTCTACTTTGAATAGGACCAGTTTGGATTTCATCTTTCTATAAAATAATTACTATAACATCAAAATGTTTAGTTTGAACATTAAGGCATAATTGTATCACACCAGACAGACAGAAAGCAATTTTATTGTGAAAATAAATTGATTATTTTCTAACAGAGCAAAACTATAGCTAATGTTTAGCATTCACTTTATGACTCTAATATTTAATTTCAAAAACTGAGTAACACACCTGTACCTCCAGTGTGCTTTTAAAAAGGTATACAATAGGGTGAACTGAACAATTTCCCTTTGTTGCCATATTTGAAAACTAATTTTCACAGTGTTTAATGCTTCATAGTTGCTATTTAAAGAATCCCTGATTCTTAAAACCGGGGTTTCTTTCTATTCGTAAACTCAAGAATCAGACTATGGAGGAAGACTAGAACAGATATAAGATTAAATGATAGGTGAGGGGTTCCCAACCGGGGGTGCTCGCACCCCCTAGGGATATGAGATATTCCAGAGGGTGCAAAAACTTTGAGTTTTCAAAATTATAGTGTATATGCATAATTTGTTGCCGTTATTTTGAACTTTTGTAAGGGGTGTGAGAATATATCAGAAACATTCTAGGGGTGCGGGGTATATAAAAGGTTGAGAGCCACTGTGATAGGTCCTTGAGACCTAATGTTGCAAATCTGTCTTTACAGGTCTCATTTCTTCATAGATTTGTTAAATAAGTTACTTGTAAAAAAAAACTAGATACTTCTTTTTTACTGAGCTATCAAATGTGAAATCTTAAAGTGTAGTGTAGTGTACAAGCTACATCAGCTTCACACAATAGACATAATAAAACCAAACATACATTTTCTGGCTTTGTGTGATGTATGAACTCAGATAGTTTTTATCTACTTGTTTTACCTGTCCCAGGATTGCAGGGCTCAGATCAGCCTGCCTCAAAGAACACACAAAAACTGTGACTTCACTCCCACATCTAGGAGGCGGCAAACAACCAGGAGCCAGGAGGGGGTAAGCACTAAACAACTGGACCATTGCTTGTGATGCAATTGGATGCCCAACAGCACAGATGTCAAACTCGCCATGTCACGTGATATGTCGCAATGTATCACAACTTTTCGCATTGCCGGCAATGGGGTGGGCGCAGCTTTGGTATGATGAAACTGGCGCGCGGGCGGGCAGTTTGTCACCCCTGCCCAAGAACTTTGGCTGCTACTGTCCTTGTTCAAATACCTAAAGACTTGATTATGGGTTTTCCATTGACTGTTGTTCCTCAGGAGGTGCTACTATTCTCCTTGAATGTCAGACTCAAGCCTTTACAAATTAGTGTTTAGCCACTTAAGAAACAGGCTTCTAGCTAGTCAACTTGAAGCAGTGTACAGATCTGGTCATTTCACTTTTGGGTGCCCTTTTATTACTAAAGGCAATCACTTATCAGGCTGCTGAAGCTTTAAGGACTGCTGAAGAACCTTGTGTTGTTCAGTCTTTGCACCTGTTCTCTTTGGTATCGCTTATGAGAAGTTTCTTCAGTTGGGGCGAGATGAACTAATGGCAAAAATTTCTATCCTTACAGAAGCAGCAGAGTGAGCACTGGAAGGCAGCACTGCTGAAGGCCACAGTTGATTAGATCCATCCATTCCAGCTAGAGATTTCATGTGGCTTAAAAAGGGCCTGGATTTTTAACCGGTGGGACAGTGAACCTTTGCTGACTTTGACAGACTCTAGGAACTCTTTTGAGAATCTTTGTGGACTTATTTTTAAACAGCCATGATTTCTGTTGGCCTTTTGTTCCTTTTGCAACCTTTATATGCAACAAATGGATATGGGATAGGCTAGGACAGGGGTGTCAAACTGCCAGCCCGTGGGCCGGTTTCATACTGAAACCGCGCCCACCACATTGCCAGCAATGCAAAAAGAGCCGTGATACGTCGCGACACATCACGTGATGTGGCGAGTTTGACACCTGTGGGCTAGGAGAACAATACTCCTGTTCAGCTCAAGCTTTATGTGATCAAAAATGTTGGCCTGCAAAATAAAACTTGTAGGATTTTCTCCTTGTCAACACTCGCCCCCCAAATGTAGGTAAAGGATATCCTCTTTTTCCTATGCCCCCAAGTATGATTGTTGACAAGCTCCTCTCATCCCCTCCCATTTTGTAGACAGGATTTTAATATTTAACTGAATTTGTTGCAAATGTGTATTTTGTTTTTGAAATCTTTCTTAATGACACATCAAACAGCTGTAAGAAACCTCAGGATGAATTAACTTCTCAGAAAAATAATAGTATTGAAAACAAAGCTGGCCTTAGATCAGTTGTTAGTGGAACATTAGGGATATGTGTCTGCATGTATATTAATCAAAGCTGCTTTCATTTTTCATGAAAGCTGTATATTAATCAAAGCTGCTTTCATTTTTCATGAAAACTTAATTACACAACAGAAATTAGCTACAATAATTTCTCCCTGACAAAAAACAGGGAAACTTTTCAAGAAAATCAAAACACTTGGGACTTGGATGACAGATTGGAGTGGGTAAAACATTACTGCTTATAAGAATTCGGCTATGACTGCCCTTGCCCTGCTTGGATGTTGTCTTCTTAAATGTACCCCTTCAATGTCTGCAACCCAGTGTTGCCATTATTCTTAGTTTTGCCCCACAGAATACTCCAACCATAAATCCCATACTGTGTCAAATGTTCATTGCTCAGTTGCTTAATTAATGCAAGTGTAGTTTAGCAAATTAATATTTTGAGAAGCAAATAGGGAATTTGTTACCTGGAGCTTTATGCTTCATTATTAGCATTTTAATAAAGGTGATATTAAGCACTTTAGCATAGCATCCATGTTTTCTTTTGAAGTTTAGGAAACCATGTTTTTTCTCTGAGCCAAAACTGTTTCCTTTGCTGAAGTCATTGAGTGTTCCCCTGGGTGGGAAAAGAGGAGATGCAACATATTTTAAGGGTATCTCTTTTTTCATTTCTAATCAATGGCTTTTGTAGTTTATGCTTCCACTCTTGGAATTCCCTCTACATAAACCCTAGGTTTCTTTTTTATTTTTTGGTAATCTTTCATTTTTCTACAAAGACTCAAAAAAGCACACATTCAGATTCTCCATTTTGTTTCCAGAACAGAAGTTTAATCTAATATACATATTCCTAGGTACAATAATAACCAGAATATGCCTATTGAAAAAGTTAAAAGGTACTTTCTCTCCGAGCTTTGATCAGCTTTGAGTTCCAAATAAAAGCAAATGTTCATCATTTCTACACAAAACTAGAGTTTAAAAAGTTGAGGTTCAATGAAGAGAAAGAAGACAGCAACAGTCATCAAAAACAGGAAAGCAGAAATTCCAGTAGGACTTACTGTTGCTGATCTGGGAACTGCACCAAGTGCCTGCTAGAAAGGAAACAACACAGAAAGCCCCTCCAACTAGAAGTCCAAAAGGCTGTGCTGCAGGTTCTTCAGTCACTCCTGGATATAACTTATTAATTCAGAACTGGCCAGAAGGACATGTCATCTTCAGGCAGAGGTCAATCGTTAGCCCAAGGTTTAAGATAAAAGAGAATCTTACCCCTCTACCAAAATCACACTGCCATAGTATTGCAGAGTAGGATTACCTACATATAAAATTCCACAGGAAACAAAGATAACCAACTGACATTAAGGAGTAAGGAAGAGGCAAACGTATATGGTCAAGGAGTTCTTGATTTCCCCTATAACGTACTGGGACGGAGAACCCCATTACACACAATTAGAGGATGTGAACATGCAGAACAGGATCCAACGTCCACAGAAACTAAAGACTTGTCACCTAAGGAATCAAACATATATTAAGGTCACATATAGAATCAATACCTTTCCCCACACAGCAACTTAGCTCTGCTTCTACCCTCCCAGCTTACGTTCGGGCTCAAAATGATCCCTGCATTCACAACTTTCACTAGAACCTCATATTCATAACTCTCACCAAAACATCATCTACAGCCTGAACTGCAACAGAGCAAGTGCATGTTTTCTCCTTGTCAGGAGAGTGTGTCTTTGGAAAAACTTGCATTTACTGGAAGGTTAAGGACAATTCTTTTTTGCTTCTTTTTTTTTTTAAAAAAAATCCCATCTTCCCTCTGCGCAGACAGGACACACACAAGAAGCTCTAGTGTGGAATGCCACTGCTGTCAATAAGGACATCGCCCCAAAACCCGAACATGGTTTATTTAGTGCTCAAACTCTGGACTCTTCTCTTAGCCTCTTAAAGTCCAAATTAAGTCTACAAATACCTGGACTCTGTGGCGAAGCTATAGAATTCAGAAAAACAAATATTGTGTTCACCCCCTATATTTGTTCAACATTATTCTTGTACATTTGGAAATGTAAGGCAGAAACCCTGGAATGCTGGTGCTTCCTAAGAGCTTTGCTATTGGGCTTCAGCTACAGGTGGTGCTGCAGGCACATCAGTCCCACTTCGCAACGGATCGGCCTTGGAGAAGTTAGTCTCCAAAATGTGGCGCTGAAGATGCCGCACCCACTCCTCTTGGATGGAGAGGGGTCCTTGGAACTCCACTTCACAAAATCTGCAGAGAGAACACAATGTCTATTGGTATCGGTCTGAGTGCCAAAGAGTGAAAAATTATACGTGCAAAACATCAATTGAGATTCCCCATTTATCTCTTCGCTTCCAAAGAGGTTTTGAAAAAGAAAAACTGTCTGAGGTCACCCAGATGCAGGGCGTTGCCACAGATGATTTCCATGATTAATATCTAATTGTGAATTCAGGAATTAATACAATAAAAGAATGAGACAAACCTGCACTTTAGCGTGTAGATGTTGCCTACAAATTTCACCAAGGAAGTCTGCGGTGGCCTAGGAACCAAAGAGGGCACCGGTCTCACTCTGGGGGCTGGCTGGCGGACCTCTTCAGCCCTCTGTTGCAAGTCAGTGGATTCCTCTTCCCTAGGCAGAGGAGCCTCAATGGGCTTAGCCTGTCTCCGTTCAAATTCTAACGAAGAGAAAGATTCAGTTCAGAAAGTGTATGGAATACAGTCAATTGATTCCAGCTGAGGTAGAGGTGGAATAGAAAGGACTTTTTGAACATTAGATGTGTTCAGGAAAACCAAGGCTGGGAAGGGGGATAAGAAAAGGAAGGGAGTCTGAAAGTCATGCCAGATTTTCTAAACAACTCTGCCCATTCTGGAATACATTAGGGGACTGGAGGCTAAAGCATATAAGGAACGGTTGCTGGAATTGGGTATGTCTAGTTTAATGGAGAAAAGGACGAGGGGGGAACATGATAGCAGTCTTCCAATATCTCAGGGGCTGCCACAAAGAAGAGGGAGTCAAGCTATTCTCCAAAGCGCCTGAAGGCAAGATAAGAAGCAACGGATGGAAACTAAGCAAGGAGAGAAGCAACCTAGAACTAAGGAGAAATGTCCTGACAGTTAGAACAATTCACCAGTGGAACAACCTGCCTCCAGAAGCGGTGAATGCTCCAACACTGGAAGTTTTTAAGAAGAGACTGGACAGCCATTTGTCTGAAATGTTATAGAGTTTCCTGCCTGAACAGAGGGTTGGACTAGATGACCTCCAAGGTCCCTTCCAATTATTATTATTATTATTATTAACAACATTATCTGAGCCTTTAACCTAACCGTCTCTTAATTGACCTTACTCAAGTCCTTTGCTGGAATTACCCAGACCATTTGAGCCATCAGGCATATACAATGAGGTGTTTACAAACTGTTGTTGTTGTTGTTAATTGCGAAGTCGTGTCCGACCCATTGCGACCCCATGGACAACGTTCCTCCAGGAACTTTACAAACTAGGAACGCTCAAATCTCTGCCAGTTTACCTATCTCCCCACAAGGAAGCTGATGCCTCCTCTACCAAGGCCTTTCTCTCCAGCCAGCTTTGCAATGCTTCTTGTGCTGGCAATCTAAGAGCAATGACTCACTGTTGATGTTATGCTGATGATGCTCCTCCAACTTTACAAGTGACAAAGGAGATGTGATTGCAGGCCGCTCACCGCCGCCACAACCATCCACAGCTTTACTGGGCTCATTTGGCATCATCTCCCCGCTTAGGCTTCTGCTCATCAGTGAAGGACTGCCTGCCTGCAGGCTCAGAGCAACTCTCTTCCCAGAGGCATCACCATCACGCATGTGAGCGGCATTGCGAAACTTCTTTGCAAAGGGCCGCCCACCTTGGATGTAGCTGCGATAGGCTCCGGCTTTCTGGGGGCGATGTTTGATCCACTCACTTAAAGTCTCAATTGGGGATCCGTTCACACACCATTCAGTTACTCCAAACTGTCTGAGATGTGCCCGAGCATGGCTGGCTAGTGCTTTACGGTTCTCAAAGTAGAGGCCACAGAGTTCGCAGCAGGCTTCACTGGCTGGAAGCAGAAAAGGCAGGGAGCTAGACTGAGCAAAATCCTCAATAAAGGACATAATCAGCACTTCAGGATTTGAACGATATCCTTACCTGTTCCATCTCATGATTTCTATGTCTCCCTAAATATCACTCAGGACTGAGGCTTTTGAAAAGTTCTGTTTGAAATCCCTAAAGTACTGCTTTCTCCGACTCTTAACTTCCTACTTACAAGCTAACTAAACTCGCTATTCTTTGTATAAAAACAGTTATGCTGCAAATACCTTTGGCCACTTTGAGGGCACGGAACTATGGCTGAGATACAGTAGTTTATTTGTTTGCTTCTGCAAACCGGATGAAACCTCTTTATGAACCACGGTGAGGGTGGGAGAATTAAACACACGGAAAGGAAGAAAGATACGCCCACGTTCCACACTTTAAAACTATCCCAACAGATGATTATTTGCCTTAAAGAGCTTGTATGAAACTGCTAAGTATATTACTACTACAGGCTTGGAGTTGTTATAAAACAAAATGAAATACCAAGAGGTGCTGGCTTACTATTTAACCATCTTTTTCACTCTACCCAGTCAGAAAGCAATTCAATTTCACTAAGAAAAGCCCTGTCACAGAATTCCAAATTTTATCTGAATCCCACTCATATCCCTCCCCGTACCTTGACGACACTTACATGTATGAGTGGGCTTTTCATGCAGGAGCTTGGCTTTGAATGGTAATTCAGTCTGGATATACGTTTTCTGCTTCATTTCACTGTGGCCACCCAGTCGTTCATCTGATAGTGGCCGTTTGGCAGAGAGCGGTGCCAGGAATCCTTCCTGTGACTTGAGCAGCGACAAGGACATATCCCGACCAAGATTTGGTTTTCCAGTCTTTCCGCCCAGTGGAGACAATGTCATGGTCTGCAGAACTTTCCCAGGTGATTTGGGATCAGCTCTATCATCTCCCATAGTTGTGGGAAGCTCAATGCTCATTGTGTTCGGCTCCTTCTTGATCAAGCACGGCTTGTTCTTTTTCTTTATGATTTCGCGTAGTGTATCAATGGGAGATCCATTGACTGACCATTCAGTTACTCCCATCTGACGTAAGTGAGACCTGGCGTGGCTAGACAGCCCCTTCCGGTTCTCAAAAAACTCGCCACAAAATTCACAACGAATTTCCCGGACAGGGTCTGCACGAGCAGCTTAGATAAAAGATACACAGAAAATGTTTAACAAACAAGGCACTAGCAGCAAACCAAACCCTATTTATTTCTACAGCATTTTTCAAGTTGCATAAGGGTGGGGAGATCTAACCTTGTCTATATATCTTGCTTCTCTACAGCTACTCATGTGCAGTTTTAAAAAGCCGTGAGATGCTGATCATTTGTGCTTCAACCATTTGCAACTTGTAGGATAGCTGTTCTTCAAGACTGCCATCTTTTAGATAGGAGGACCAGAATTTTCGGCAAGGGATATGCTGATTGGAGAATTCTAGTATTTAAAGTCTAGGCATTGGGAGGTCAATCAGTCTAGAATGATTGAGTGTTTGGACCTGAATTTTGCCAATTACTAAATGTTTTAAACCTTCTTGCTTTATTAAGGAACTGTCCAAAACAAAACGATCCATTTCCGTAGTGTAAAATACAGTTGCATACACAGATAAAATTGTCAGAATGGCATGCAGGGTCTTGTTATCCAAAATTCACCGCTCAATAAAATAAAAACAAAGAAGGAAAAAATCTTATGACATTCCAACTGGGGTTCCATTCAGACATGCATCCCAAAACTAGCCATCCAATACCCGTTACTAACACTTACAGAGATTGAGTGGAGACATCTCCTCCCGTGGTGACCAGCCTCTGTCAGACAGATGCGATTCATTATGAAGTCCCCCAGATATCATTTCCCGCTTGATTTCCATTCGTAATTGGTCTTGCTTCAATTTCTTATGCAAAGAAGGAGGAAGCCCGGAGAATATCTTTCTAGCAGTTGGGGGAGGAGAAGAGGTAGGCGAGTGCCCCATGGGGCTCCCTGGCTGTTGTGCCTTCTTAGAGATCCCAGGCATGTGGCTTTCTCCTGGGCTACAGGGTTCCAGAGAACCTCCAAGAACAGACTGGGTGACTGACTTTTGACCATGTGCTGGGGAACTCGAGGTATTGGTCCGAGGTTGAGCTCGCCTTTTCAGAATTTCTCGGAGTGTGTCAATCGGAGAACCGTTCACGTACCATTCAGTCACCCCCATTTGACGTAGATGGGATCTGGCATGGCTGGAGAGCCCTTTGCGATTCTCAAAATATTCCCCACAGAATTCACATCTGATGTCCCGTACAGGTTCTGCACCAGAGGCTGAGAATAAACAAGAAAGGAGAACCAATAAATTAATGTGATTGGGGGGGGGGGAAAACGAGCAGGAAAAAGCAGGATGATGTGGGCACCAACTATGTATTCCTGTCCAATATGGAGTATGAAGCAAGTATATAGTGCAAGGGCTTTTTCACAAGCAAAGCTGGTATTTCAGTAAATTTGGCCAAAAGAAATAAACATCGATAATTTCCAATAAAACACCATGAAATCTAGGATAGATATGGTCAAAACAAGGCTCCCTGTTAATATGGACAAAGAACTGAGAACAGCAGAAAATGTCCAATTAAAAAAGGGTGAGCGCAGCTGATACAAGATAATTTCTAATGTCAAAGCATAACACAGTTGTACACTTTCCTTCTAATCCAACTTCATTCAGCTTTTGAGGGAAGAAGTTCAGGCATTTCCATGACAGTTATCACACAGTCATTTTTAAAATACAAAAGCCATCTGGATTAAGCACGCTGACTTATTGTACACTGAACAGATAATCCCAAAGTATAAATTAAGAGTTATATTTTCTATCCCATCATTCAATGTCTACGTAAGTCTCCCTATCAAAGGACTCACCTCCAGAAAGCTTGGAGGAAGACCATTTATTTGTCACTATGCAATTGTCTTTAGGTAATACAGAACAATCAAAGCAAAGAGGTGCCATTAAATTTGCCATATGTTATTAAATATGGGGTGCTTGTGGCTATCAAACAATTGTTAATCACCAGTAGGAAGATACCCTTTGACTGGTTTTATCTATTTACATTAAGGGAGGAACACAGCTAAGATCTTAATCACCTTGAAATTACTCTTCTTCATCCCTGATATGGGATGTTAAAGCATTAGTTAAAGCCCTGGTATAAATGGCAAAAGAAACAATCTTCATCCTAGTTCTGAAAAAGCTAAGACCTTATGTGTCAAAGAGAAACAAATTGGTATTCAATATTCCGTTGAGACTGAATACGGCCAGTGAGTGCCCTACAAAATGGAGAAGTCAGAAATCAACCCATGGCCACAAAAAAGGCCCAGGCTGCAAAAGGAAAAAATGTCTTAAATAGCAAAAAAATATCTTCTCCTTCCATAAGAAACAACTATGTGGAGTCCACACTTGTCTTTTGACATTTCTAACTGCATAGAAACCAAGCATATCCCTGGGTCCTATCTGGGTCAAGGACTGGTTATCTATTTGGATCAAATAGAGAAAATGCCTAGAGAAGGAATGGGTAACATCAGCATATGCAGAGGCCAGCTGGGAAAGCTTTAATGTAGCACTCAGAAAAAGCTTTGAAGGGAAAGCGCAATGGAGAATGCAAGCCAAAGAGTATGTTTCTCCACCCCATTATTGGTTAAATAAGACATAAGGCAGGTAATGACAAGAGGTCTGCATCTCTAAGTGCACAGCTCCATGTCACATAAACAAGACTAGAGGGGTAGAGGGGGAGGAGGAAGAGGAGGAGGGGACAATAGCCAGTGCTGATAGAACCTACAGAGATTGAGCGGAGCCATCTCAGCATCTGATGCCCAGTACGCACTGGAAGAAAGACCCTGTTTCCTTTGTAGACTGGCCACAAGTGACAGCCTGTGCCCATGTGGCTTCAGCTTCTTGGATGGTGGAAGGGAGTGAGGTGAGAGTATAGATGGCTGTTTGCCCAAAGGCCTTGGTGAGTGTGCTTGTTTCATGCCTGTGGTAGGTGTTGCTGTAGCTGTGTTCTTTGGCCTGTGTCCATGAGAACTCCCAATCTCCCCTAATGATTCTCTCTCGCTACGGATGAGAGAGGAAAGACGGCCTTTGAAGTCTTCATTTTTGATGAGATCATTTAAAACATCAATAGGAGATCCTTTAGCATCTGGATTGCTCACTCCCAGGTGTCTCAGGTGGGCTCTAGCGTGACTTGACAGCCCTTTTCTGGTTTCAAACCAGGCACCACATAATTGGCAGTCAATTTCTCTGCCCGACTCACTATCTACAGCTGCGGAAAAAGAAAACATTGATCACAAGAGATACGATTACATAAATAATGTGTCTCAAGCACCTTTTAAAACCTGAAGAGGACTTTTCTCTAGAGGACTCGTTTCTGACTTTAGAAAGGGTATGTTAAAAAAAAATATTTACCTACAGGAATAATTGATATACAACTCCAAGGAAGAGGCTTGTTAATCACAGCTGCAGATTTAATAGTTAAAACAGACAATTTTGCAGAAGAGATATTTAACATTTCCTTTCATTGACTCAGGTCAATTTTTCCAACAAAATTCTCTTTTTTGATGCATAGGCTTGTCCTATCTCAGCTTAAACTAACAGGTGTTTAAGTATGTGTAACTTTTGAGAATGGAATAATAAAAAGTTAGTTGTAACGTCAGATTTCCAAATATCAATTGATGCCAGAAAAATCAGATGGCAGAGAGAACAGTGCTATTTGGATTTGCCTAATATTTCATGACTTGAAGCTTCTTACCAATATGGTCAGCACAGCTAAATTACATTCAGCTGAGTGGAATTCTTCCCACAAGAACTCCTTTCTCCCATCTGTCCAGTTTCTAGAAACATCTCCATTTAATAAGCTTTCATTTTGACTTCAAGGTAAGACGGATTGAGAATGACCCTGACATACCTCTTGCAGTGCTATGCCTTTTATGAATTACAAAACATTTATACAAACATTTACAATTGGAATGATACCAGTTGATACTGACAATGATACTGGCAAGAGTCGTTAGTCAGGTTTTGCAGGACTACTATTTGAGGAGCTTACTTTAATTAATTACATTTATGCCTATGACAAATTTACATGAATGTTCAGAAAAGCCGTATAAGCCATAAAGAAAATGACAAGTTATAGTTTAAAAATCTTCTATTGGGTATGTAAGACAAAATACTATTTGAAATTTCTTCATCCAAAATAAAGCCTGCATTATTTTCACGTAGGTTTCTAGAACATAAAGTGCCTAGACAAGACATCCATTTAGAGATGAACAGCTCAGAGCAGGATTGGAAAATTAAAGTTTCTTGGCAACCTCTTAAGTGTTATAACTGAGGCAGAACTATACCACATTTAAGGATTATAATGCATGTCTTAAACTATTACATTGTGAACAGTATGTATGGCTTCAGTTCATTCTGAAAAACAACAAACAGTACTTGGATATATTATGGAATTTTTAGTCAGTGAAACTAGTGTAGCATTCAATGATGGGATGAATATATCAGGTTGAAATACATTTTACATAAAAATAGTGCTGTGGACTTTACTGCTGTTACAACGATGAAAAGAACCACAACAGAAGCCTTATGTACTATTATTCCTTATCCACTTCTTACATGGAAAAAGTGCTTAGAATCCTTGTTCAAACCCATCAGACAACTGCTCTTTCTTTATAATTCTATTTACCTCAGCCTATATGCAACACTAAATGAAACTCACTGTAAGCTACCAGTAACAATTACTGAAGAGCTGAAAAAGGCTGAATCAATAGCACAGACACTAAAAATTCTCCAGTGCAAAAGAACATCAAAAAAGGATAATGGGTGGCTTATACAATTTCTATAGATTTCACAGAAAGCAAGGCTGAACAGACCTAGCCCTGAATATTGAAGCCAGAAATATATGCTAAATTAGTTTCAGATCAAAGAAGTTCCAATATTAGTCACAAGTCCACAAATCTTAAAATAAATCCCAACAAAGATGGTAAAAAGGAAAAATGTGCATGTAATGGGGGGAGGGCCGTTGTGTAACAGAACAGAAAATTTTCTTCAGTCAGAAAATCAGTGGAGCCAGCAACACTGAAGAACTATCTTGTGTTCTATAGTTATTAGGAATTTTTTTAATGATTAGTTCTTCCCAGGAGTATAAAAATGTAATCTATTAGTTTCAAAGGTAAAGTAACTTTTCTCTAGATTTTAGAAGGAAGCAGATAGCGTTTATAGCTGCTGGCCCTTTAATGGAGAAATATCCTTGAGTTCCAACCATAAATACCTATGATCTCTAGGCACAAATAAAAAAGGCCCACACAAAAGCTTTGTAGCATAACCTGGAATTGTGTAAGTATGATCAACCCTCCTAGGGATAAGCTGGACAAAGAGACGGCTAAATTACACAGAATTGTCTCTTTTGCTCAGATTAAGTATTTAGGGATCCCAAAAAATGCCAAACCCACCTACTTGGAGAAAAACACTCCATCTAATCCAAGTGGTTCTCAACCTATAGGTCGGGACCGCATTTGGGGTCGAACGACCATTTCACAGGGGTCGCCAAACAACGGAGTCCACCATTTTTCCCCCTTTTCCTTAGCTGTGCTACTCCCTTTTATTCTATTGACTTTTGAAAGCCCATAGAATAGACTCTCTTGAATAGAGTCTAATTCTATTGGCTTTCAAAAGCCAATAGGAATTGTCCTGGCTGTCTCTGCCCTGCTGAGCCTGCCAAAAGTCCCATTCTGCAAACGGTGCTGCACCAGTTGAGTAGTCCTCGACTTACAACCGGTTGAGTAGTCCTCGACTTACGACCGGTTGGGGGTCGCGGCATTAAAAAGGTTGAGAACCACTGATCTCATCGAACCATAATTTCAACCTCAGTAGTTCTTTTAGAACAGAAACCTTTGCGCCAGATCAAATGTATCCTATTTGTCTTATTTGCTCATAGGGTGCCTGTCGCAATACTACAACATACACAAGGAGCAATGTGTGTGACTGGAGTAACCCCAGCAAAGCCAAAAGTTGTAAAATGTGTCTCCCGAGTGGGCAATCCTGTAGGGGTTCAGGCTACAAGGCAATGTGAAATGCAAGAACTCCCTGCAGTAGCAACCTGCAAGCCCAGCTCTCCTATTTGCAAGCAGCATCAGGATCAAACAGACTCACTTAGATTTAAAGGGCCTTCTTCCTCCAGTTGTGACCACTGTGTTTTAGGTGAACTCTGCAGAGGGCCCAACGGTAGCTTGGGGCTTTTGTCTTCAGGGTTCTTTTGTGGAGGAGAACCAGGCAGAGCAGATGCCATTTTCTTGAGTATGGGAGATCCTGGTTGGGAAACACTCTTGGGGGTGAAACCTGGAGGGGATTTGATTGCTCTGTTTACAGGTGGCTCTTGTGACCTTTCCGAAGCTTTGTCGAGAGGCGGCAGCAGTGTTGGCCGTGAGGACCCTGCGGACCCTTCTTTGGGAGAGGCAGATTTTTTGCTAAGACCTGGAGAGACGGGGCTGCTGTTCACTTTTCCCTTCTGTTTCATCAGTTCATAAAGTAAGTCGATAGGAGCTCCACTGCTCTCAGACTCAGCCACGCCAAGCTGCCGTAAGTGAGAACGAGCGTGGCTGGACAGGCCCTTGCGGGTCTCGAAGCAGGTGTCACAGACCTCACATTTCGTGAGGTTTGGTGCTGGAAAGAGGAGAGTGACTTATTGAGACAATGTTAGGCTTAACCCTAGACTACCTCTGCTACCGCTCAGTAGACCAGAAATGTATTTATGTTATCTTGTTTGGGACCCTTCTCCATAAAACAGCCGGGCTAGCTGAGGAAAAGGACTTCTGCAGTCTGTTTTACAACAGATACATTTGCTAAATGGTAAGTGGCGGCTGCCAAACTCACTCTTCAGCAAAAGTCAAATCAAGATTAACTTCTCATCCATCGTGAAGCCATCGCTCTGAAACAAGTTCACACATAAACTGGTTTCAGCTACCTTACCATAACTAAACCCTAGAAACCACACAGGATCAATTCCCCACTCTGCCTTAACACAACACTGTAACTCTTACTATACTTTCAAACGTATTGCAAATGTCGTTTCTCGTCCGCTGCTGCTGGACAAACAGCAGTAATAGGACTCTATTATATCAGGCTGCAATGGGGAGAGGTGAAAAATGGGTTCTTCCTCCCTCAAGGGCCAACAGGATTCCATCTAATCTACTGAGGGATCAAATCTGTCAGCCTCTTCCTCTCCTGGATTTTTCCTTTCAAACTGCCCATTATAACAATGCAATATAATTTTAAGAATTGGCGCTCAAAAGTAATTATTTTCCTCCCCCTATTCCTTTTTTTGTTGTTGTTTTCAAATATATGAGCTTGTGGAAGGAAAAAATGTCTTTTTATTTATATTTTAAATTGCCCTTGAATTGTTTTCAGTTGAAGAGCAAAGCAAAATATTTTTTTTTAAAAAATATAGCTATTGATTAGCTATATTAAATAAAACCAAAAAGACTTGCCTACGTTTCAGTCTTGTCTATGTATCTTGTCTATGTTTCAGAAACATACGAATGTAAATCAAATCAATATTTAAGATTCCTGCAACATAAAACTTCATACAATCATGAAAGAAACTTTGTGAATCCCCGAGTTATTTTTAATCTGGCAGTATTGCAACCTACAATGTGATCTGAGTCTTACCTAGTTCCTATTAATTGATAGAGATTCTGGCTGAACAAACAACACACATCTCCACTGAACACACTAAATCAACACTCACACTCTCTGGATTTAATAACTGGTGGTACTTCCTATAGTATCAATGACTGACTAAAAGTTTCCTGTATCTGTTGATGAATCCTACATGCCAATTTTAAAGTGTTCTGCCCACTTCTTTGTACAGAGCTGCTTAAATTCATTGTAATGTTGGGGCTTGTTTTGACCACAAAATTCAATTACGGTCAGGATTTGAACTCAAGTCATTCCAATATGAAATTTCTTCTCCTTCAGCCACTCCAAGTAGATTTCTTGGATTCTAAGGATTGTCATGTTTCATGATCCACATTGGTTTAAATTTCAGCTCAGTGATAAATATCCTGATATTTTTCTGTAGAATTTGCAGATACAATCCTGAATCTACTGTTCCATCAACAAATGTGAGACTTTCAGATTCTGAAGTTGCAAAGAAGCTTCAAATGTTTCTCTGGCTACCATGATTTATAACTGGGACAAGTTTCTCTGTTGGAATGCAGTTTTTTCCTCCAGATATAATGCTTCTCATGAAGGGCAAACATTTCCAGTGTCGTCTCATTTGTGCACATACTTGTTCAGTGTTTTTTTAAATGCTGGGCTCATGAACACTGATAAGAGACAATGCAAGAATGGCTCATAGATCCTTTGTTATTACCTCTTTGTAGTTTCCCACAGTATTGTATACTTTGTTTTCAGGGTAATTTCTGCTGGACCACTTCTGAGAAGAGTAACAATGGTACTAGAGTTCATTTTCTCAATCTGTATGCTATCTCCCTGATCATGGTCTGACAGAGGCCAATAACTTTGGCAATGATCTCAGTACCATTTCCATCCACAAAGGCATCACCAACCCCTTTTTCAAAATCTGTACAGATCTCTCTTGATCAGAACACGATTCATTTCCACAAACCTGAACAGCTGATTCCAATGGTGGCAACTAACTGTGATCACCAACAACAGGTTCCAGTGGCATGAACTCTCCGTTTTATAGAGGAGAACACCTTAGGCTCATATCTGATAGTTAACTTATATGTAGAAGCCTGATATATTGACTGGAACATCTAATTCAACTTAAGAGAGGTGGTAATCCTAAAACTTCATTTACTTTTCTAACAAAAAGCAGTAAATATTGATTCAACGTGTTCAGTAAAGATGTGGCACGGATGTGGCACGGTGCACTGTTCTAGTATTGTTCATTTAGCCAGTAGTCTGGGACTGGATAATTCTACAGACATCTTCTATCATCATACTGTCAGTACGTACAAAAAGAATTTGTGCTACACTTTATCACAATAAGAAAATATTTTGAGTCTCATTAAGTATCTATGCATATTATGGTCAGCAATTCATATCTGAAAAAGGATACTTCAGTTAGATGAATAGTAATTCGATTAATGAACAGAGGTGTATTTTCAGATGCAATTCTGAATTATTTTTAAAATGCATGAACATATATAGAACAGCATTTCCCAGCTCTTTCCTTTAAGTAGGCTACTAATATTAGCAGCAGCAACATTTAAGGACTATATTTGACTCACTCAAACAGCATCTATGGCATTCCAAAATTAAATTAAAAATTAAAATTTAAAAATGTAAAAGACCCAATCTGTATAAGATTGCTAAATTTTCCTTGCAAATTTTGAGTTGGGTTTTATAATCTCCTGAAATTTTTCTTTTGATATTCAGATGAAGAGTCTCCTGAAGTAACTTTGTAGACCATTAGAGTAAAATCATTAGCAAAACTATTTTACTATTATACACATACATATTTTAAAGTGTTTTATAGATTTATTTCTGTAATATTTTATCTAGATGAATAAAAGTTTTTTAATCATTGAAAATGTTATACTGGACAATAAAATTTATAATTAATATTCACACTATAAAGTAAGCTGAGGCACAGAGAAGAGTTTCTCCACCATGGACACCACACAAGGTTCAGTAGCAACCACGATAGAAGGTAGACTCACTTTTGGCATCTTGGGAGTCTGCCTTGTTGCTTGAAGATTCAGGAGAGAGAGAGCTTCCTATTCGGTTTGGAATCTGATCTAGTGACCCAGCCAGAGAATTCTTCTTCTGGAGGAGTGACGAGCCCATCTCTGAGGTAATCATCTCCTCTTCTTCCTCAGAAACCATAACTACCATACAACAGAAGGGAATATAGGGACTGAATTGAAAACTGTAGATGAGGAGTGTGACAATATTAAGACTTGACCAGGTTAGTTAAGAAAAACCTTGTTTCTGATGAGCATAAACTATACTATGCTGTCCTATGTTCAGAATTTAGTCCCACAAACATGAATTAGATTTAGTTTTGCGGCATATGTATCTTATTAGAAAAACATGGAACATTAAAATAGGATATTCATAATACAATCCTTATTTTTCCTCAAAATGTATTTGGGGCATTCAAAGGCTTTCAAAAATCAAAATATGGAAAATAAAATCAACTATATGCAAATATTACAAATCAGATTATTCCTTTGTACACAGCAAACCCGAACGAACAAAATAAAAATACCAGAGATGATTAAACAAAACTTTAATATTGGTAAACAACAAAGCATCTTGTTTCCTTGAGTAGGAAGTCATAAAATATTTTGAATCAATATTCACTGGATGAACTAAATGAATTTATGAATGAAAAGTAATATAATAACATCTGAAATCCAGTTACTTGCTTGGATGCCAGTTTCAGTTTCAGCAAACTATTCCCTACCTGTACATATGAACAAAAGAAAAGCCCTGTGAGATCAGGCCAGAAGCTCACCTTATCCAGCATGCTCTGACACATAAGTGACCAATTTGATTCATTTCTCATTCTGGATTGGAGCATGATAGCCTCCTTCTACTACCTAATTCTCAGCAATTAGTTTATAAAGAATGCTGCCTACAGCCAAGGGAATGGTTAAAAGCCATTAGCATTAATATCCATTGATTCCTTCATGGGTCTGTTCAATCCCCTTTTAAATCCAACTATATTGGTTGCCCATTTTACAACTACCAGCAGTGATTAATTATGCTGTGTGTGAAAAAGTATTTCCTTCTTTGGTCTGGAATCTCTTTGGATTTAGTTTCAAAGTACCTTACTCAATGGCATCTACAATTTTGTTAAGCATATAAAAATTAAGTGCACACGTAGAAGAAAAATTGTAACAATAAAATCAAGTTAACTGAAATCATTAACTGAAAGTCAATATGCCAATTACACAACTTACAAAATGTTGTAATTTGTAACTGGCAAAATTACCGATTTCAAATAAAATAATTTGAAGAAAGATGTTGGGGAAAAAATTACAGCGGCAATGTTTCCCCGTAATGGAGTGGGCAAACTTTCAATCAGAACTGTACATGAACCTCAATTCTATTAAAGCAAAGAGTTAGCATGGTGTATTGGGATCAAACTCCACTCAGCCATAAAGATCCCTGTGTGACCTTGGATCTTCACTACCTCAACCTATTTTATTTCATAGGTCTGCTGTTTAACAATTTAGCCTACCCTGAGCTCCACGGAACAAAAGCAGGGTAGGAATGTACTTAATAAAACATACTTTAAAATAACTTCTGAGTAAATATACATAGGTTCAAACCACAAAGAATATTGAGATACAATAATAAGTTTAGGGATCTTCTATTAAATAAAATTGATTCCATTTTCACTACACATCAGAGATAATTATATTTTATAAACTCAGGAAACTAATTAGTACATCAAAATACAACTACTTTGTTGTATTATTTTATCTTCTATTACAGTTAGCTTTAAAGATAGAATCAATCATTCTGGAGTGTAAGCTGTTTGAAAACTCGGACACGTGAAGCATTTTTTTTTCATAATCATAATACTAACATCATATACATTTATTCACAGTATAACCAGTCCATTTCATGTTCCTTTAGGTTTTTAGCTAGATAAGTTAATAAACTCTAAATTTTAAAAAGATTTTCAAAACCCATCAGACGACTAATATACATTAATATGGAGGCCGCTCGTGTTTAGAACTGACACGATTAGGAAATAGTAACAATTGAGTGTAGATTCTCCTCACCACCCTCCCCCCTCCCCCCAAGGACAAAGATGCTTTATAAAACGAATTCTTCTCCAAATGCCAGGTTTCCCCATATTGGAAGCAGGGATCAGCCGCGACAGGCGCTGGCCAGTGGCTGCGGGTGCTGCAAGCTTTGAAGGAAAGGCGGATGAATGAATGCTGACCACTGTTATTGTTAAAGACTGAGAAACCGAGGCCTTGACAGAAAAGAGATCCTGGCCTGCGATCGGGCAGGCGAGGAGACACGGGGCGCAGCTACTTGTCACTCAACCCCATCCGACACTTCCTCCAGGGAGCAAACAGCGCGCGATCTCTTCGGGAGCAGCCCGGGCTGCTCCGGAGGCCGGGAAAAGGGGGGATCCAGAGAGGGAAGCGACATCTAGCTGTCACGCCGAGCTCGGCCTTCCTACTGGACAAGCCCAGTTTCCCCTTTTTTTACTTTCAGGGTCTTACCGGCCTCCGAAGGCGGCCCCGCACCCTCTTCCTCGTCTCGGGGCCGCGCCGCCGCCACCGCTTTTGTCGCCTTGGGCTGCGAGAGGGTGGAGGCCGCCATCTTGGGTCCTGCACATGCAGGGCGGCAGCGAGACTGGACGGTGGAGCGCCGAAACCTCCAGCTGAGATACATCAGCCGAAGTAATCGAGCGCCGAGCCAACCTAGACAAGCCAGTTCTGGTAGAGTTAAGAAATGTCCATAGATCGGGAGCAATCCAGGATTTTTTCTAACAACCAAGCTAGAGATTCTACCATTCCAACACTAAACTACCGATTTGTCGAAATCCATATAAGCACACCAAAGCAGTAACTAATCACAATTTAATCTCTCTATAATGCTGGAGGATTTGGATAAATTAATCAGTTTAGCTGAACTCTTAAATGGAAATGATTTTCAGATTCTACCCTAAAGAATATAGCATCTCAGATTCTACCCTAAAGAATACAGCATCATCCACACAATTGATACATCTTTATGAACAGACAGGGTGTCTAAATCACAGCTTTTATGAAATTAACAAACACCTAGAATTTAATTCATTCAGTACTTATTGTATCCTAAGGTCAGACTGCTTTCAGAACTATAAAAAGAGATGAAGAATTTCATAAAAGTAATTATCACAGATATAAATGAATTCTGGAATTGCTAAACTTTTGAAGTACATATATTTTGAAAGAGGCATTTGCTTCGAAATGCTGAGGAAGAATGCAATGGAAATTCTGAAAATTACTAAAAAAAACTACAAGACGTATCGATGATGCTATCAGGAGCCAATATTGATTTGAGGAAAAAAATATTTCAATGCCACAAAACAGTTACTTCTTTCAAAAGATTTTTTTTATCAAACATCTAAATCCAAACTACAAAATGGTTCTTTTGTACTACAGCACACATATCTTATGTACCACAGCACACATTGTCAACATGGCTACCTGAGCAGGAACGCCCCTTATTATGAAATGCTCTTCCAAAACATGTGTCATGATCATTATTTTTACCTGGAGTTCGTTGCATTTTATTTAGAAAAAAAGATACTATAGCATGAAACCTAATGAAATTGTCTTTCAAACCAAATTCTCCTCAGCATGTACCAAGTCTCCAATCTGATTCCTGGCCTAAAATTCTGACAAATGGCTAAACCTGATAGACTAAGTACTGTACCTGTCAAATTACTACTCATCACAGTTCTGTAAATGGATGGTTTTCTGCCAGCTGGGGACTGGGAAAACTTTTCTCCATGGTAAATGAGGAATAGTCAATCAACTGCACATCAGAACTGAGAGAACCGGAGTAGTAATGTGGCCCCAAATGTATGCTGATTAATTTTTCTGCTGGTTGACAGGTAGAGAGATATAACTTTAACTGAGTCATGACAAAAAGCTCTTTTGCCTACCATAATTTGTATTCTACTAGTCAGTCTCTTTTCTTCCAGTAATGTATTTATTGAAGTTGTAACTCTTCAAATGCTTTTTTCACTTTTTCAAAATAGTAGGTACTCTGTATTTTTAACACATATTCATATATACATTACAGCTCTAGCGTATTATTCTATACCCATTTACCAAGAAATAAGTCCTATGAAATTCACAGGCTCTTGCTTCAGAAAAGACACAATACAATTGACTTTTGTAGGCAAGAAAAGTAGATTATATTATTGTATTACAATCTCACATTCATCAAGAATTCCTAATTAGATGAGATTTATTCCCATGTAAATGCAATTAAAGAATTAAAAATTATTCAATAGAAAATAATATTATTTTTGTTTTGATTAATCCAAAATGGTGAACAGTCTATATTTAAATGATTGATGTATTAAAACTGGTAGTTAGTAAGGTTCCTTATTATTATTGTTGTTGTTGTTGTTATTAAATGTATTAATGGAGCATGGTACATTGAGAAGTAAAAGTTAGCCTCAAAAAACATATTAAAAATATGCCTGCTGGTGTTTGGATTTTTAAACTTTCTTAGAAAATACAAATAGTATACAGGAAGTCCTTGACTTACAATAATTCATTTAGTGACCTTTCAAAGTTACAACAGCACTGAAAAAAGTGACTTATGACTTTTTTTCACACTTACAACCATAGCAGCACCCCCATGCCATCTGATCAAAATTCTGAAGCTTAGCAACTGGCATGTATTTACAATGGTTGTAGTGTCTTGGGATCGTGTGATCCCATTTTGTAACCTTCTGACAAGCAAAGTCAATGGAGAAGCCAAATTCACTTAACAACTGGGTTACTAACTTAACATCTGCAGTGATTCATTTAACAACTGTGGCAAGAAAGGTCATAAAATAGGGCAAAATTCACTTACCTATCTTGCTTAGCAACAGAAATTTTGGGCTCAGTTGTGGCCATAAGTTGAAGACTAACTGTATGGCTAAGTCTAGGGCTTTGCTTGGAAATGACCAGCAAAAAAAGGGATGGGATTGAAAACTATTGTACGGAGAAATGAGGAGCTAGAAAAGTACAATCTTGCACATTTATTTTGTAATGTATGGATATAATTTTGACTAGCCATGTTTTCCATGGCAGCTATGGTGAACATGTAAACTCTTCCACAGTAACCATTTTTGGGGAATGATAACATTCTATCAACATTTCAGATGTCACCACCATCTTTAAAATGTTACCTATTTTGATGCTAGCTTAACATAAGATCATCGTGTCATTATTTTCCTTCCTATTTATATGGGGACAGAACATACATATGGTCATGACATGTTTTAAATGAGGCCATCTGAAAAAGAATGGGAGAAAAAGCAGAATAACAACAAATCAATGGATCTGTATAATTAATTTTTGGCAAAGTTGTGTTTTTTTCAAAACAAATTGCTTACTGTTGTTCAAATTGCTCTAAGTAGCTTGCACGAATGTGGGATTTGGTATACAGCAGGAGTCCCCAACCCCTGGGCTGTAGCCCACTACTGGTCCTTGAGCTGTTCGGAACTGGCCTCAGAAGTGGTGGGCGAGTGCTTGTGCATGTGCTTGCCCACCACTTGCACAGAACCATCCCCTCCCCCCCCATGGCATTCTCAGGCGTCTTCTCCAACACCAAAAGTCATTAATACTTTTCCCACCTTGCTTCTTTAATGTCTATCTTTAGCTTCTACAGAGTGTCACAGGGAATACTATGGCCTGCAAAATTTTGATCTTCATAAGTACAGACACATCACAGCACTTGAGTATCTTTTCCAAGGCCTTCGTGGCTGTTCTACCGAGTGCTAGTGTACAGCATATTTCTTGACTGCTTATTCCTTCATGTTGATGGTTAATCCTAAATTGCTTTTTATGTTCTGTCTATCCTCCACTTTGATATCTTCATTGTAAATTCTAAGGCTGATTGTTCTACTTCCTGTCATTAGTTTGGTCTTCTTTAATTTTAGTCCATTTTTTCACTCTTTTAGTACTGGGGACTGCAGACCCTTTGCGTTTTTAGCTATCAGAATAGTGTCGTCAGTATACTGCAGGTTATTGATTTTTCTTCCTCCAGTTTAAAACCATGCTCATCTTCTTCCAATCCAGCTTCCCTTACTATATACTGTATTTGTCATATAGGTTGAATAAATAAGAAGAGAGCATGCAGCCTTGTGGCACTCCTTTGCTGATCTGAAGCCAGTCTCTTTCATCAAGTTCTGTCCATATTGTGGCTTTCTGATCTGTACATTGTTTCAGAGGACAATGAGATGTTTTGGAATTCCAAGCTTTTCTCAGCACTTTCCACAACTTGACATGATCAACACAATCAAAGGCTTTTCTCTAATTGATGAGGCATACACTGACTTCTTTTTTGTATTCTTTGGCTTTTTCAATTATCTAGCATGCATCAGCAATAATGTCTCCTACACTTCTGTTTTCCTAAGGCCAGATTGACCATCTGGCATCTTTTTTTCCACCCAGTATAGGGCTCTAGTTGGCATTAGATGATTATGTCTCCATATTAATTTTATCCAGGAAGCTTTTTTAATTAATGTTTTTACTTTCCTGCAAAAATAAGTCTAACACAGCTTTTCCTGAAATCATTATCATCATCATCATCTCATCTTTATCATCCATATTTCATATGTTGCTTGTGTATCCATCTCGTAACATCCCATAAAAGCATGATTTAACAACACTATAAAGGTTAAAATTGATTGCTTAAATATTCGGAAGAAAATTAATAAGGATTGCATTATGACATCAGTGCTTGTTTTTCAGACAATTCTAGCTATGCCACTTTGAAAAGTTATCTACTGATTTATTATAGTGTGAATGTAGTTCAGCATTTCACAGACTGAAACTGTCTCACCATCATCTCTTTAAATTGCTTTTTCCCAACAATAATCTCAAGCTAATTAAAGATACCCTGGCTTGGTCATTTCCCATATAATGAGGATGTGTTATTGGTCGCATTACAAATTGATGCCTTCATCACATTTGTACTTTACTCTTCTATAGCAGAAGTAGGCAACATGTGCCTATATGCATTTCCCATAGCATTCCAAATTCACACTGCTAATATTCAGCAGTAAAGAGAAATCTTAGCATTTGAAATTTAAGTGATATTTATTTTGTTAGTATTCTTGATATAAATATATGAATTCTACTGTCGAACTTTACTTCATTCCCAGCATTCCGAGGCTGAATGGGGAAGACGAATGGATCACTTAGACTCTAGATCAAAAGTCAAGAGAAAGCAAGTCCCTGAACAGAGACCTCAGAGGAAATACACTGCATATCATATACAGTGTAATTTATACAATAAATATATACCCACAAATGGGTATATAAATAAATATATACCCACAAATGTTATGATCCAATTACAGATCTGCTGTTAATTGATCAACCACCTCCACTGTGATGATCTCCCATTGAGGCTGCAAGCCAACTGGCACAACCAGGTCTTTAGGTCCTTGTGAAAGATCAGGAAGGTTGGGGCTGACCTCACACCATGGGAGAAGATGTTCCAGAGGGCACATGCAACCACAGAGAAGGACCACGCCAGCTGGAATAATTGGGCTGATGTGGCTGGCAGCATGCTTCCTCTGCCAGCATGGGTGAGATGAGCCAATCCCAATGGGATCAGATGGTCACTCAGGTAGGCTGGACCCATGCCATGAAGAGTTTTAAAGGTGATTACCAACACCTTGAGTTGCACCGGAAGCAGACTGGCAGCGAATGCAGCAAGCGGGGCAGTAGTGTTACATGGGCTATTCTTTGGGCCCCAAGAACTGCCCACACCACCACACTCTGCACCAGCTGAAATCTCTGAATTGTCTTCAAGGGTAGCCCCATGTAAAGTGCATACAATAGTCCAACCATGAGATGATTAGGTCTCTACTGTTGACCTCAATCATTTATTATATTAATTTATTTTGCTTTTTTTTTAAAAAAAAAATCTCATCTCTCTCTGGTAGTGCAATATCTCCTGGTAAAATCTAATGCAATATGTTTCAGACCAGCATATTATAGTTTAGATCTATGTTGAGGTCTTAGATTTTTGTCCATTGTGTCATACTTCTAAAATATTTTATTGAAATCATTTCCATGGAATAAGGGAGACTAAAATCAGGAAAAAAAATAATATTTGTGCTTTCTTCCCATTTCTTCATTCTCTTGCTTATCAAAAAAAAAACAACAACAACAAGCAAACCAAACCCCATATCACTGTTATGAAAGGGAAAAAAGGCACACTTTAGGTCTATCTGTTGCAAGCACTTAATCTGGAAGCACCCATATACTTTTAAACATTTTCCCCTAAAGTCCAATTCTTCCTGTTCTATTTCTTTATTTTCTCCTTTTCTTCAAAACTCTAGCTCTAAAGCAAGGTACAGGCTAAGTTAAGCTGAAATTAGGAAGAAGCCTGTATAATAAACTAATATTTTGTGATGTCACAAGGTAAACTACATTCTTGCAGTGCTTCTGTATGTAATGCTGTATTGCAAATACGTACCAGGTTTGCATCATGGCATATATTTTGTCATTTGTCCCTTTCCCCCCTCCTATGAGAGATATACAAAATCAAGTCATACTAGTGAAAACAAATGCACCCTGTTATAAATCAGCTTTCTATGGCCCTCCTCAATGGACCTTTAAAACCCACTCTACTTCAGCTTATTCATACGTTTTTAACAAATACCACCATTTATATCATACTATTATCAAGGAAACTAGAGAAGGCAGAATATTTAAATTATATTGGCACTGTTTCCTGTATACACATACAGTTTAAAAGGTGCTTACCATGTCTGAAAGCCTGCATGGTCTCATCACCCCAGGAAGAAGGGAAAGGGGAAAAAGTTGATTGTGAAATGCTGTAATCAGATATGGGGACTGTGGTTTTGCAGGGCCCGAACCCAAGCATCTCTCTTTCTTCATTTGGAGATGAGGGATCTGTTTCCATCACATACTGCAGCATGGGGTGTTCAGATGAATTGGCTAGTAACTCCTTCAAGATATTAATTGGTGAAATGGTAAGCTCCCAGTTAGTGATGCCAAAATCCCGCAGGTGGGCCCTGGCATGACTGGACAACCCTGCACGTGTGTCAAAGCCAGCTCCACAGAATTCACATCTCATTAAACTGAATGTACTTGGATCAAAGTTTGCAACTATGAAAAACAAAATAATAATCAGTGTTATATAATAAAACTGAGATGCCATTTATACTCCTATTAGATCATAACGTAATAATATCCAGCTATTACAAAGATATTGTGAAAATGTTTTCGGGAAAGAAAATTGGAGAGCATACATACCCATCTTCAAGGAAATAAAAAAAAAATAGAAACACTGAAAAAATACAAAATGAATACATACTACCTTTTTTCTTCTTCTTTTGGAAGGAAAATTTTTGCTCAATAGCTTTCACTTCTTCTGCAGAGATGAAGTGACGGACATTGTAGCTCACACCCACCCTGTTCAGGTGGCCCCGCACATGATTGGCTAGACCAATCCCATTGTGGAATCTATCAGGACAATACGGGCATTTTCTCTCCTCATTTTTCAGTATTGTGGAATCTGTACCCAGAAGATCATCCAGTTCAAGAGATCCTTCTAGAGAGGAATCAAACAGAAATACACCTAAAGGAAGAGATTCCTCCATTCCAAAATGTCTTGCAGGGGACAGCTTTTTTCTCAGATTCTTCATCTTCGGTTTCTTCCTCTTTTTGGGACAAATATTAATTTCCTCAACAAGAACAATAGGAACCATTTGATGTAACTGCTGTTGCTGACCTGCTGATAGAGTTGTACAATCCACTGCCTTCAAAGTGCCTGCAAAAGTCCTTTTGAGTTCCAAGGCAGATTGAGGAATAACAAAAGGTTTAAAGTATCTCTTCTGTGCTAATTCTATTTCTGTCCTCAAAGGGAATTCTTCTTCAGTTGTCCTATTGTTTATAGATAACCACTTGCATGGTTGTTCCTCTAACCCACCTGAATGGCTTTGGAAATTCTCTCTCTCAGCCTCAAGTGGCAGAATTGTGCTTTTATTTATCATTTGGTTCAAGGCATATGGAGAATAAGCTTTTGATGAGGTAAGAGTGGACATTGCCAAGACATTCTGTGAAGAGTTATAAGGAGCTCGTTTCCTAGCCCGAAATCCTGGCATTGGGATGTCCTTTGTATTAGTGCCATTAGTTTTATGAAGTTTTGGATGACCTGCTGTGCAGCCAAGGAAAGAGTTGTAGTGGGGCATAGTGTCACAGTGGTGCTGTGGAAAGTGTCTGTCTGTTTTGCTCAAATAATCACTTTCCAAAAAACTTCCTGACTTGCTAGGGCTATAGTCATCCCTACTAGTTCCAGGCTGGTTCATGTCTGCTTCCAAAGTCTCTATGTTCCATGGCAGGTGGGAATGAGCATATTTCATGTGTTCTTTTAAAATATTTTCATTTGGTGCAGGGAAGCTGCAAAGCGTGCAAATGCTAAGCTTTTTACTTCTACTGTGTGCATTGTGTGCAACTTGAGATATATGTTCATTTGGCCTGAAATGTTTATACACATTGTGCATAGAGCTGTTCTGTGGTTCATTGCAAACAGAACTGCCAAACACATTCTTCAAACCTTGATTTTTCCTCTCCCTAACATGCATTTTTGCATGCTGAACAAACACTTTAGAAGAATTGGTTCCAAACACACATTTTGGGCATTGTAGCCTGGCATCTCGCCCTTCATCTGATAATTCATTAAGCTTCTGAATTTCTTCAATGATTCTTTCTCTTGATTGCTGATGAAGCCTCCTGTGCTGGTCTAGAGAGTCAATATCTCCAAAAACCCATCCACACTCATTACAGGTCAACTGATCCAGACCTCTAGTGTCTTCTCTGTCCTGATCCAGCTTCATTCCTCTGTTATGCTGAAGCATATGATCCATCAAATGTTCTTTCATCTTAAAATAGATGTTACACTCAATGCATGTGTAAACAGTTGGATCCTCTTCCTGGCCAACCTGGTCTTTTTCTTGCTCCTCCAAAAGGACATTGCACGTATAAGGTCTTGTTTCATCAAAAGTGCTACAGGAAGGAGATTCCACAGATTTCAGGGGAACATGTTCCATAGTGTCTTTGTCAGTAACAGTCCAACCATGTTTATGGACAACAAGATCCATAGCTGTCTGAAGTCCTGTTTTCTCTAATGCCCAGTCAGTTGGATTAGCAGCACTTATTTCATCTATATCAGAATCCACTGCCTGTCCCTTCCAAGGAGAGAACACACACTCTACACTGTTTGCTTTATTTAAGTGGGGATTTAGCATTTTTCTAAACACTGGCAAAGCCAGCAAAGAAGCTTCTCGCGTAGACTGTCCCTTAATAGATAGGTTTGTTTCTGCATCTGGTGATTTACTCATGTTTTGGGGGAGCGACCCATGCTCTTCTCTGTGCCCAGAAATCCAGTCAAATCTGTGAAAGTCTTTTTTCTCCAACACTTGACTTTTGTTTAAGTGTTCTTTGCTGAAGGTGTCTACATGCTTTGGTTCACTGCTGTTGTATCTTTCATCTTCACTAACAGTCTTTATTCCAACAAGTGTTGGTGAAGCCTGAGAGTGTAAGTGCTCCGTCTCCCTTTCTAAATCCTTAGTATTCACCTGAAGCATTGTTATGAGTTTGGATTCCATTGCAGAAGTGAATTCCTTTGGATTACAAGGATTTCTCCATTCAGCTTCCTTAGAGTTCATTGAATCCTTCATACCAGAAAGTTTTTCTAAAGTGCTTTCCTCCCTGGAGACACTACCCATTGTCTCCAGTGTAGAGCAGTCCCACAAGACATTCGTGCTTCTTTGATCCACGGATCTGTTAGGATCTGCTTTACAACAGCCTTTCCTGAATTTTAAACAGTCTTCTGTCTTGTTGCTGAAAAGAACAGTCAAGGCATCTCAGTTAAAACCTATAAATTAAACTATTTCAAGACAAGTTTTTATTAGTCTATATGACTATTAAAGTATAATTGTTCTAAGTCCAATGCCAGTTTAAAAAGAAACAATTAATAACAATCCCCAAGGAACTATCTTTATACTGTGAAAACTCTTGTGTTTGTTTGTAACCTTCCACTGGGTGAAATGGTGCACTGTAAGGCAACAACTATTGAATGAAGGCAACAATTATTGAATGAAGGCAACTCAAATGACAACCTTTCAAAACACGAAAACGTTAATAGGGGTTTTTGTGTGTATTTAACATGCATAAAAATTGGTTCTCATATTCTCTGGCCTCTTGGCAATTGATTCCTCATTCAGTATTGGCAACTGCTTCCTCATTCAATATTCGGTAAATTTGCATCATTGCATCCATTTCTTTTAAATTCCTTGTTCACTTTTGGATGGTAGATTCTGTGTGTGTGTGTGCGTGCACGCGCATGCTTAGAGCTCAAAGTATTGTTAGAGACCCCACACATCTACATTACAGTCTGTTTCTGTAGCTCCCCTCTAGGAGGAGGTTTCAAAGTATTTCTAACAGGATGACCCGATTCTGTAATAGCTTTGTTCTCTATGCCATCCATCTGGTAAACTCGCAAGATTCGTTTTTCTTGCCATGCACATGTATACATAATCCAAAGTCGACTGTGTTGTTTCTCTGTGTCATATAATGTATGTAGGTATATGCATAATTCTGTATTTATTTATTTATTTTTGTCATATTTACATAGTGTATATCGGAGATAGTGACCCTTTGAGAGCTGAATGCAATGAAATTTCATTTTGATGTATGCCAATTAGTGTACATTCAAAATGACAATAAAGTTTATTATTCTATTCTATTCTACAGCACATATGTCCACATGAGAAAGTATTTATACCTATTATTTGCTGAGCATATAGAAAAGGGATGCAGAAATTATGGCCTTTGGATTTACCAAAATACCTCCAGCAGTCTCAGCCAGAATGTTTAATAATAGGGGAGACTGAAACTCTTGTTTAGTTTCACAGCCACACTTCTCCTACATTATTGATATAGCAGTAAGGACTATTAAAATATGAAGCAACATACTACTTACATGGTTAAAGGGTTATATTACACCAACTCTAACTATATCCATTTTTTTCTGGCACAGTCTTCCACATTTTACACTTTTTCATAATTCCCCAATAAATGTACTCAGGATCAATCCTCAAGTAGTAAACATGTTGTATGTTTTCCATTTATCTAAAAGGTACATGTATCTGGCTTAATTATGCCTCAATTCAAAGACAGGCTATGGAATTTTCCCAGAAGAATTATATGGGTGAGTTTATACATTTTATTTTGCAAGACATTAAATTGAGCTTAATGTTCCAATGCAAGTGAAAACTAAACTGGTCCACAGAATGTTAAAATGCTAAGCTAAGTCATTCTCATAAATGCGAACACTTACCAGGCTTCTTTCTTATGAGTTGTGATAGATATGATACTATGAGACTGGCTGACCTCATCTGCAAGAGAGAAAAAGTAACATTACAAGCTGGCAGCACAGAATATTGAGGGTTTTGTATAATTTACAATCATGTAATTTCAAAGCAATACAGCCTTCCCAGCAGATAAACTCACTCAGCTTCTGTGCCTTCATGGGGGTGATTGTGGATAAGCATGGGATTTCTAACCCACGCTATTTAATCTTGAACAGAAACAATTTGATATAATCATTTTTGCAGTAAAGCAGTTTAAAATAAATAACAACAGATTTGAAATTAAGCATGTCCATGAATTTTTCTTATACAAGTCAAATTATTTAGCCATGCTTGGTTTTGTTTGAGTAATTTCACCACTATGGGTGATATCACATATTTTGCATTTTCTAAATCACACTCAAGAAAGAAGTAACACATAGGCTACATTAACAGAGGGATAAAATCAAGATCACATGAAATGTTAGTACCATTTTACAAGGCCTTGACAAAACCACACTTGCAATATTTCATCCAGTTTTGATCACCATAATATAAAAAGGATGTTTATACTCTAGAAAGAGTACAAAGAAGAGCAACAAAGATAATTAGGGAATTGGAGGCTAAAACATACGAAGAACGGTTGCTGGAATTGGGTATATCTAGTTTAATGAAAAAAAAAGACTAGGGGTGACATGATAGCAGTGTTCTAATATCTCAAGGGTTGCCACAAAGAAGAGGGAGTCAAGCTATTCTCCAAACCACCTGAAGGCAGGATAAGAACCAACGGATGGAAACTAATCAAGGAGAGAAGCAACCTAGAACTGAGGAGAACTTTCCTGACAGTTAGAACAATTGATCAGTGGAATGACTTGTCTCCAGAAGTTGTAGGTGCTCCAACACTGGAGATTTTTAAGAAGAGATTGGACAACCATTTGTCTGAAATGGTATTGGATTTTCTGCCTGAGTAGGGGGTTGGACTAGAAGACCTCCAAGGTCCCTTATTCTGTTTTTCTGTTAATATCTTCTAGATCAGTTAGAAAAAAAACCCTAGTTTTCCATAGGTTATAATGTGAAGAAATGAGAGTCAGAAGTGGCAGTATTTTACATTTTTAAAAAGTCTATTATGTCCCCTCATAAAGTCCAGTGGTACCTCCTCATTGTATTCTTCAAAGCTAATACTGGCTTCAAACAACCAAAACAATACCTCAATACATGAACATTACCAGATGGAATATATGGATATGAAATTGATTATTTTGTTATTAAATGAAGTAATTCAATTATAGCATTAAAGACATGGCCAGGTGCTGACTGTAGAACCGATCCCAAACTGCTCATATGCAAATTCCAAGTTAAACTAAACAAGAAGGAAACTAGCTAATTTGTACGAGATGATCTTGAACATATATACTCACCATTTTCAAGGATTAATTAGGAATTGTTTTAAGGTTCTGATAGAAAACGAGAGGAACCGTGGAAAGAATTTGAAGAATGACTTCTTTAAGGATTAATGTGAAAAGAGACTGCCAGAAATGAAGAAACAGAAGAAAGTAAAAAATGAGTCAAAACAAGCCAAAGAAATTGCCAAGAAGAGAAGCCAAAGCCAAGAAAGACCAAAATCTCAGAAAGAAATTTAACAAAGAATTACTGAGACTTGTTAGTAAAGACAAGAAGCAGTATTTCAATAACATGTGTAAAGACGCTGAAAATGGAAACAGATATGGGAAAACAAGGAATGTCTTTCAAAAGATCTCTGAACTCAGTAATAGTTCCAACCTTGAAGTGGTACAGTATGCTAAAAAATACCAATGGATAGATAGCAACAGATTCAAAAGAAATTAAACAAAAGTAGAAGGAGTGTACTAAAATACTATACAGTAAGATGTCAACAGCCAAGATTTCTTCGAAAATATTCCCTACTTATAAGAAACTTTAGTACTAGAAGATGAAGTTAGATCAGCATGCTTTTGACTACCAGGTCTGAAGGCTACAGGAATTGATAGAATAACCACAGAAATTTGGCAAGCTAACAGAAGAAGAATCAGTAAAAGCTCTTAAGTAACCTATGCCAGCATATTTGGAGAATGACATAGTGGCCAACAGATTGGAAGAGGTCAATCTACATACTAATACCAAAAAAGGAGGCTTAACAGAGTGTGCAAAGTATTGTACGGTATCCTTAATTTCACATGCTAGCACAAATAATGCTTAGGCTCATCCAATACAGATTAGAGCACTATATGGAAAAAGACATGCCAGATGTTCAAGCTGGCTTTAGAAAAGGCCATGGAACATCAGACATTATGCTGATGCACACTGGATAATTGAGATAGCCCAAAATACCAGAAACAATTTAGAATCTCCTTCATTGATTATAGGAATGTCTTTGGTTATGTTGATCGCATCAAGCTGTGGAAAATGCTCATAAAAATGGGAATCTCATTGTCCTCATGAAAAACGTATATACAAGTCAGGAAACTACAATATAGACAGAACTTTATGAAACAGACTGGCTCCAGGTTGGCAAAGGAGTGGGACAAGGCTGCATGCTCTCTCCTTATTTATTCAATCTATATGCTGAATATATATTAAGAGAAGCTGGGTAAGAAGAAGATGAGTGTGACTTAAGTGGAGGAAGAAGTATCAATAAACTGTCCAATGATGATAGTTGATTATTAATCACCGATCAACGCTGATAGTTAAAAATACAAAGGATTTAAAATCAAGGAGCACACAGAAAAAAATGGGACTAAGGTTGAATTTAAAGAAGACCAAACTAATGACAACAGGCAGAATAATCAACCAGCCCTGGACTGATGATGAAGATATTGAAGTGGTGGATAGCTTCTGCTTTTTAGAATCAACCATCAACAGTAAAGGAACAAGCAAGCAATGAATATGCCACAGACTAGCACTTGAAATACATCATAGGAAGGCCTTGAAAAAGATATTTAGAAAGATGTTAATTTGGAGGAATGGCAGAAAGGGATTAATAAGTTCATTTGGGCAGGGAAAAAGCCAAGAGTTAAATTCAAGATTATACAAGATATACGGGAAAGAGGAGGACTTAAAGCGCCTAATTTAAAATTGTATTATGATGCGGCGGCTTTAACCTTGATTAGTGATTGGCTCAACTTAACAAATAAAAATATTCTTTCTCTTGAGAGATGGGATTTATTATATGGATGGCACGCTTATTTAATTTATGATAAAAAAGTTGATCAGGTTTTTAAAACCCATATTTTGAGAAGTGCCTTGTTGCGTGTCTGGAAGAAATATTATTATAGGTTAAATTATAAAATTCCAATTTGGGGGATTCCTGGACACGTGATAGAGGGAGTATCCAGGGGAGTGAATTTGGATAAGATTTCTTATAAGGAATTACTTAGTTTGGTTGGGTAAGATTGGCAATTAAAGTCATTGATTGAGTTGAAGCAAGAAAATATTGTACACTCTTGGTTTCATTATAATCAATTGTTAGTGAGGTGGAGTTTAGATCAAAAGGTTGGTATCACCTTAGAGCAGCGGTTCTCAACCTATGGGTCGCGACCCCATTTGGGGTCGATCGACCTCTTTTGTGGGGTCGCCAAACGCCGCGATCCGCCATTTTGTCGCCTCCGGGGGCGCCGCCGCGCATGCGCACCGCGCGTAAGGGGGCGGCGCCACGCATGCGCGCCGCGTGCGGGGCCCCGTCGCCATGCGCGCTGCATGCGGGGGTGCGCCGCGCATGCGTGCCACACGCGGGGGCCCCGCCCCCATGCGCGCCGCGCCGCGCATGCCCATAACGTTTGTGTGACGGGGGTCGCCGTCACACAAACGTTGAGAACCGCTGCCTTAGAGGATGTGAATTTGGTAAAACAGATTAAAGATCAAGGTCGAACTCATATAAAAAGAATTTATAATGTTTTAATAGAATTGGATTCTGAAACAGAATTAGTTAAAGACTGTTTGATCAAATGGGTGCAAAATATTCAAGAGCCAATTTTATTGGATACATGGGAGACAATTTGGGTTAGAAATGTAAAATTTACTCAGGCACAAAATTTAAGAGAAAATTTTTATAAAATGTTTTATAGATGGCATTTAGATCCCCAAAAGTTGTCTCGCATGTATCTGAATTTACAGCCCAAATGTTGGAGATGTGGAAATTTAGATGCAACTTATTTTCATATTTGGTGGATTTGTAGAGATATTAAAGCTTTTTGGATTAAGATCTGGTGGAATATTCAAAAGATTTTTAAGAGAAAGATAAAGTTTACTCCACAATTGTTTTTGTTGGGTATTATTGTAGATTTTGATGTTAAAGAAATTAATTTGATGTTGAACCTTATAACAGCTGTAAGATTATTGGTGGGGCAATATTGGAAGAAAAACTTATTGCCTACTTTGGAAGAATGGATACTTAAAGTGTCTAATTTAGCAGACATGGTGAAAATCTCCGCCTATTTAAAGGATCATTCACAAGAAAAATATATTATGGTTTGGAGAAGATGGATTGATTACATTCAGAAGAAATATGAGATTGAAAAATATTATCTTGCTTTTGAGTAGATTCTAGATAATTATTATTAGTTTTAATTATTTTATTATTTTTGACTTAATTTGTTAATATTTGTTGGGAGAAGGAGTTAAAGTGTGTTATGGTTTTTTGATTGATAGTATAGTTGATTAATGTTAGTTAGATTATGTTTGCTTATTTTATTTTTTATCCTGTAATCAGCTCTGGAAAGTGGGGGAGGGGTGAAGGGGTGGGGTGGCGTTATATTGTAATAAATTTATAAAACTTTTAAATTAAAAAAAGAAGAAAAAGATATTTAAATGTTGGTTGTGTCTATACCTACAAAGATAGAATCATGGCGTTCTCTGTGACATTTGATGGAAGCAAAAATTGGAAGAAGGATAGGGAAAGTATTGCCATTTTTGAACTTTGGGGTTGGAGAAGACTTCTAAGAAGATTATGGATAGTGATAACAAATAAATCATTGAACAAATCAATCCAGAGTTCTCACTCAAGGCACAAATGATCATATTCAAATTCAGATACACATTATGTAAAGACATGGTTTTCTAGTGAAGACTCTAGGCTGGGAAAGGTGGAAATAAAGAGAACAACCAGCAGGAAGGTGGACAGACTCAGTTATAGTGGTGATGAGTGTTCTATTGGAAAACCTGAAAATACCAGAAAAGGGATAGATCACCATGGGAAAATCTGTTTCCAGTACGTGACTGCTAAGAGTCCACTGTGACTTAATGACATAATATATCAAGTGGCTATAATGTAATATATAGATTTTAATTGTGTGGTGGCACAGTGGTTAGAATGCAGTATTACAGCCTGACTCTGTCCACAGCCAGGAGTTCGATCCTGAACAGCTCAAGTTTGACTCAGCCTTCCATCCTTCCGACGCCGGTAAAATGAAGACCCAGATTATTGGGGATAATATGCTGACATTTCTAAACCACTCAGAGAATGCTGTAAAGTACTGTGCAGAGGTATATAAGTCCAAGTGCTATTGCTAAGTGCTATTGCTATATTTTGAACTAGTCTGTTTTTCTAGGAAATTTTATTCATAACATTAAATTTTGGATTAGCTATCATAATGTGGTTACTTATTCAAACTGAAACAAAAATAAGTATCTCAAAAATCTTCATATTCCTCCCCATGGTCTAATTTATTCTAACTCAGCAAACTCTAAATGATTCCTTTTTATCCTACTACTTACAAATATTTTCTTTCAAATGTTGACAGTCTTTTGAGGATGAATCACATATTTAAAAAAAGAATATGTAGAAATGGCTAAAGTTATATTCATGCAGTATTTTTGAGAATAAACCAAAAGAAATTTCTTTTGGAAATATGAATTGTGCCAAAATCAGAATATTTGCAGTCCCCTCTAATTATAAGCATACATATATTCCAATTGGCTAACTTTTCCAAAATATGTTTCATATTACAGTAATGTCCACATTTTTTGCATGACTACATTTAGAATAAACCTTCTATTACGTTGCAGCTATTTCTACCAATCTCACATTATATTTGGGTTTAGAATTTAGCAAAATTTAGTAAAAAATGTTGTTGTTTTAACCATTCAGTAGTATAGAATGTACCAAATCTTGGTTCTGTGTCAAAGTACTGACAAACTTCAAGCAAGATGGTGTCCACGTACATTTGTTTTTAAATCAACAGAATTTATCTTGTCAGGACCCAAATGCTGGTAAAATGAATTAGAGAGGCAGAACTTGACATTTACCCATCCTATCTTTACAGTTCTAAACAGTGGGATATTCTTCAGTTGCAGATCAATGCTGATCAAAATTGTAAACAGCATTTATTACCTAAATGGAAAGCAAATATTGGAAAGATAATAGAACCATTTTCAGCTACTCCAGATGCTCTGTGAAATTCTTTCCAGAACACGCAGAGAAATTTTATAAGAATAAAATTGGGCCCTGGGGAAGGCTGAAGAGATCATACGTATCAGGAACACCTTTCTTGGAGGATGTTACAAGTGTATTAAATCAGTTATGAGAATAGTAAATTCTCTTCTATGCAATTATATGTTTTGGACAAAAAGCTAGTGCTGCAAAGATCGAATGATGCTGAATATCAATCTGAAAGTTTCCTTTCTTGGAGCTTTAGAATTCTATTAGATATAAGCAGTGCTTTTTTTCTTAAAAAAAAAAAAAGGTGCCGGAACTCACACACGTCATACAACCCGCCTTGCCTACCCTACAAGATTCCATCCCAAAAAGGTGCCGGAACTCCATTCTGGGCGCTCTATGAGAAAAAAAGCCCTGGATATAAGTTCCTAAGAATCTGCAAGTTTAGTGGGACATTCTCACTTCCTTTTAAGTTCAAGAAAGGATTTTTTAGGACTAGGCTCCCATTATTGCTTCTATATGGCTGCTATGACCACATCTTTGTACCCCAATGTACAAGGTCTTGTGAATCTGGAGAACTGAAGTAGTCCAAAATGTTCTTATTTACTGTAACTTCCACAAAGATCTATGAGGCAACTTTTCAACTCCCCTTTTTTTTATTGTCAGTGCTAGGGAGAACTGATAATTTCTATAGCCACTACATCCTTTCAGGCTTAAATTGTGACCACCCACACGACAGCTAAATTTATCACTGCAATAGTTAAAACTAAGTAACAATCAACTTCAGACTCAACCTGATAGCTCAGTGTCCTTGGATAATTTTATTTTTCTTTCCCTTCTCTTTCTCTATATTCTCATTTAATATAACCCTAAATTATGATAATAATAAACTACTAGGTATTAAGTAAGCATCATTAACTATGCCTGCAGTATCCTGGTAGAACTTTATTACTGTATTGTATAGCTCTGCATTTTATCAGCATATATTGAATTAGCTAAAAAATTTAATATATTACTATTTAAATACTATATTAGACTGTTTTACCACAATATAGTTTGGTATATGCTTCAATTTTCTCTCTATATATATGTTTGGTACTCCAGTTCTTACCCGTTCTATTAACTTTCTCCTCCTTTTTCCTCTCTTTTTTTGTGTAAATTGTTCAGCTACCTTTATCTCATTCACCTTCCACTCCTATAATATTGTTACTGAATTGTACCTACAGTACATCAAGTCATTGGCTATAATAAAGGATTTTATTTGAATAAGAAATCTGCTTGTTTCATCTTAGGTTAGATGTATAATTTTACATCTATAATCTTACTCTACTTTTGGTCTGCTTTTACAATTTAAAATGATCAATTCTAATGATAGTTCATCTATCAATCTTGGTTTTTTCCTCATTTATATATGGCTATAAGTACCATGGCAGAGCAGATAAATTATATGGGTGAGTCACAAATGGGAAGTCTCAATGATCTGCATATTGCAGCCCCCTTCACATTCGCCCACGTTGATATCAAAAAGTTACAATACAATATTTCATGGAAGACTTTTCTGAGAGATATGATGGAGAAGGAAAGAAAATCTAATTATTCTTCCTGTAGCTCTATACTTTTCCTGAAAATGAGCTCCACTGAAAGCCCTGGAAACAGTGGTGAAAGGCTGAGTCTTCCTCTTTCTACTATTTTCCGTTAACATCCCACTCTCATAGGCATGACAAAAACCAGAAGCAAAGGAGAGACTGCTCAAAGAACATACTGCTCAAGGTGCATACATGAAAAATGTAAGAATTTGTAAATTAAACAGAGAATGGTTTCTTCATTTGCTTTGCCAATTTTTTAAAACTCCTTTTTGATGCCAAATTTTAGTGATATGTGTCTATGTATGTGAGAGGGAGAATGAGTTAAAAGGACTAATAAGAGAACCTAGCAGCTATTCTGTTTGTGTGTGTGTGTTAGTGTGGGTCTGTGTATTTACACATGCTCATAAACATTGCAAAGCAATTGTAACTCAACAGAAACTACCTATTGGGCAGAAAGGCTGCAATATTTTATTTAATTGAATATGATTTATATGCTAGATAATTAGCTGCCTATGCTCTATTGCAGGGGTATCAAACTGCTGGCCTGCAGGCCAGATGCATCATAGCAAAACTATGCCCACCCCATTGCTGGCAATGGCAAAAAAGTTGTGATACGTCACAACACGTCACGTGATGTTGCGAGTTTGACACCCCTGCTCTATAGATTCAAATAAATATTATTTATTGTGGGAAGTCAGTCCCCTGAGAGAAGGAAATATTAAAAGGACAGAATATTATATTTCCGCAAAGGATCTTAAAAAGGCAGAAAAGCATGCCCAGTTTTTTTTAATAGCCCCAAGTCTCCCTCCCCCAAGCAGAAACCAGTTCTGTAGAAATGCAGATTAATAATCCATTCAGGAAGGTTGGAACCCTCAAGATAGAAGATTAAGAAGACACCTAAAATCTACACCCAAACTAAGACAGGATATAATAGAATTAATCCACAGATGCCAAAAGGGCACACTCAGATTCAGGTCAAAGTACATGACACAGGAAATACAAAGCCTCAAACAGGAACAAGAAGCAACCTCAAGAGCCCCAAAGGGTATAAAAACCCACTCCCTACATGTGTTCTCTTTCTTTTCTTCCAGAGCCATCATGTCTGGCTCTCCTCTTCAATAAACTACAACCTTCTTTCTAAAGCAGTCACCATGTTGTTTATTCCCAGCTTGGACTGAACCATGATGAAGACTTTTCCTTCAACATTATTTTAAATGTATATTAAAAGATATACAATGGCTTTTGAAAAATATGTACAATGTAGGTTGGTCTATTAATGTTTTGGAATTAACAAGAACTAATATAAGTTTAGATGCTTGATTTGCAAGAAGTATATCTTTAAAATATATTTTTAAACTTTGTACTTCCACTTCTTAAAAATCCCTGAGTATTAGAGAAAATGCTGTTAGAAGAACTGAGCAATTGGAAAAAATCATCCTTATAAGAGACATAGGAAAATACATTTTAGAGTATTAAAGATGGAGCTCTTCAGGCAAAACAGCCAAATACAGATAAAGCAGACAATGGCAGAGGTAGAGCTTCAGAATTCTTTTGTTCATAGGAGCTTCAGAACATTCTATTTTTAGAAACTTTTAGAGGAAAAACAGAGCAATTTATCTTCTAGTGAATATGAAACTATACTTAGGCTATAAGACTTCACTTCTTGGAAACAGCAAGAAATGAATTTAATATTTTGATCTTAGCACAGCAACAACAGTTTACGTCCATAGTAATCTAAAACAAAGTCTGCATCTTAATAAATACTAAATTTTAGAAAAGGTTGAATAAATGCATAAAACAAAACCAGATTCTCCCTTTATCCATAGATTCAAACACTGATTGATTCAAGTGGCAAAACATTCCAAAATCTAAATAGAACAATATGGTACATTATTTTTTTTAAAGCAACAATTAGGACAATCTAATTATATACGACAAGAAAATACAACATATTTCTCACTCATTAACAAACATAAGATATATTGAGTACTCATTAATATACGATATAATAAAAGTCACAAGAAGTTATAACCCTCCAGATTTTTAAACATTTATTTTGGTAAAGAGGTCACATATTTAATTATCCATGTGGTCACAGCAGCAAGGATACTATTTGCTCAAAAATGGAAAGCAATGGAAGTACCGAGTGGGGAAGCACTAATAAAGAAAATTATGTATTGCGCAGAACTAGATAGGATAACTAAAAGATTAAAAAAATCAGGAAGAAACAGAATTTTATCAAATATGGAATAAATTTTATAGATGGAGGGGAAAAAATGGAGGTCACAGTAAAGAGATAAACTGAGATAGAGACTAGAAATGTATAGTTGTATATAGGTATATTATATGTAATTAATGTACAATGTGGACTGAGATATCAGTCAAAGACGATTTACCATGTTCAATGTTTTTAATCCTTTTTCTCTTTGTACTTAATAAAAATTTAAAATTTAATAAATAATAATAATAATAATTTACTCCCGGCTTGGAGCTGGCCCTTATTTTTCTTCCAAGAGTGAATCTTACAGTCAGAAAGCACCATAGCTTTTTATAACTTTCCCAAATTCTGAATTTTATTTATTCTAATTGGAATAAACCCCACCTGAACCCTTAAAAAAAATTATTTTGGCACTGAACAATTTGCTAATCTTTCCAAACCATCACTATGACCACCACCTCCTCCTTTTCCTCCTCCTCCTTACTTTGGACTGACAAACAGCTGCAACTATTCAGGAACATAATGATTAAAATGCTGAAGATCTTTTGAAAATATTCACAGAAACAAAATGTAATGAATTTCCAGGTTTACATTAATTTAGAAACTGCTTGTAATATTTTGTATGTTGTCCATACTGCAACAAATTGTTTCAGTTCATCTAGTTCTTTCAGAGAAAAGCAATTTTTATTTCATTATGTGGTCAGAGGTTATCACAGTCTTAGAAACTTTGAGAATACAATGTTAGAGTACAGACAGATAAACATTTTCATTCCTTATTTTTAAATGTCATAGTGGGTCATAGTTTTTCAAACAGTATATTTTCTTTATAGTTCTAACATTTTATACAGATTATCAATCTTTTAAATTTTAAGAAATAGAAACAAGACAACCCTAAACTAAAAACAATACTCATATTTTACCATTTTGTTTACACTAGCCCTGCACAGCTTAGTCAAGGAAAAAATCACAATGATCAATTAAAAATCCTGGCAGGCCACTAAGAAATACCTGGAGAATAGAATAGAATAGAATAGAATAGAATAGAAAGCAGGAGTAGGAGTAGGAATAGGAATAAGCTTTTCCACAGCTAGCAGAGGAGCAGAAACACTGGAGTTGGCTATATGTAGTGGTGAAACATGGAAATGCGGTATATAAGTCTCATAAATAAATAAATAAATAAATGCTCAGCAGCATGCCTTTTGGGGTGGCTACAGCAGTTGTAAATTTACTATTGTTTAAAAAACAATGGGCTGCAAAAGCCTGCTCGGCAGGCTCCAGACCTCATGTGCAGGCCTGTTTTAGACCAATCTATAAGAAAGATCTACTGAATTATTCCTTAATTTCACTTTGATTTGTATATTTTTCTATTTAGATGTTTCAGAAGGCCAGGAGAAATTGCAGCTCCAAAATGTTTTCCATTTTCCTACTTTATTGTATAAAGATGCTTAGTTTTCATAATTCTCATCATTCTGATATTATTTTCATTGCAGTTATTCTGAGTAGGTGAGAAAGTCTCATCAGCTTTCATATTTACAGTACATTTTAAAGACTGGGTGAATTATAGAAAGACATTGGAATTTCCTCCACAAGAGATTTTTTTTTTAATATAAAAGATACACTCAGATGTTACCATTAGCTATGCCCCAGCAAGTCAAGATTGACTCCTGGTGATTGTGTAGAACAAACCTTGCAGTAATTATCTATTTTTAGTGATAATCTGCAGTTCTTATCTGCTGTCTTCCCTTTCATTATGCCAAAGATAGTATTTGCTTCTATTTTATCACCTGCTCACATCATATGCTCAAAATATATGAACGTATACTCGCCATTGGTCTATAACCAATTGGTCCTCTTGCAGTCCATGGTATTCTTGATAAAGATTTCCAAATCCATGATTCAAAAATATCTATGTGCTTTCTTTTTCAGTGTTCAGCTTTCATGCTGTGCATTGCCAGCATTAGGACCATTGCTTTTATAATTCTGATTGTTATTGACATTTAAATGTCTGTGATTTTAATCTGAGCCTTTCCTCATTTACATGTAAACTCTGGCAAAAACATGCCATTACAGCCTCTTTTTGCTGCTATGACCCTCGTAACATTTCCTTCATTTGATCCCCAGCCTATATTTGAAGCATTGTTAAATCATCTTTTTGCTGTAATAGTGGAAAAATGATGTTTCCCTCTTATCTAACATAGGTTTTGCCATGGGTATGCTCTGATGCACTTCACTGACCTTTCTACCAATTTCACATTCAGATGACTCCTAGGAAATAGGAACAATCTGGTACTTATTGGCATTAGACTAGTGCATGCATACTTGGGTGGGCATTGTCTTCTAAGGTCACCTGGGTCATCCTGAACATGGGGGGGGGGGTAACATGCTGAAGCAGCTCTCTCTGTTTTCTTTCACAGCTTCGTGTATCTGCCAGGTGCTGTTCAGAATGCTTTTGGATCTTGATTTAGCGCTGTTCCAGAACATAATAATATTACAGGATAGCATTAAATTCCTGTCCAAAGGAGTTCAACTTTCAACTAGTATCAAATGATAATTATATTCTCTTTAAATACACCAAGAGCAAAATTCACATTATTGGCGGCAATAGGCTGCCTCTGTAAACCACTTAGAGAGAGCTGTGAAGCGGTATACAATAAGTTTAAATGCTATTGCTAAGTCTAAGTGTTATTGCTAATAGGAAAGGGTTTTTTTTTTTTTGCTAATCTGCTACACAAATTGGAAACCTCCTACATCTTTTTTTTTAAGCTATTCAATAGACTGTTATGCATTTTCCATATAGAACAAAGGGGGAATGCTGATAATACTCTTATTTCTGGCAAGATGGTTTTATCAAAATCAATTTTAATTAAAAGCCCATCACAGAGGGCTTATAACAAATAGTATACACATCAGAATGGTGCAAACAACAGCGTTTTTCATACTGATGTTTAAAGTAAAAATGTCAGGGGTCAGCTAATGTTGCATTTACAGTGAACCATGTGCTATAGAAAAAAAATTCAAAATGAAGTAGATACTATTTATGGCATCAAAATAATATTGTTTCTGTAGCTCTGTATATTTATCTATTTAGCAGTATTTTTATGCCCATACAGCCCATACATAGGAGACATCTTGTATTCACAGATTAGGTTCAGGGCCTCAAGTGTCAGGTATTAGGAGCTACCAACTTGTGGGTAAAATTAAAGATGAACCTTGGAAGTGCTCTAGGTAGAAGTAGTCCTTGTTTAGCTACTGCCTTGTATAGCAACTGTTCACAGTTATGACGGTGATGAAAAAATAAATTTGTGACCAATCCTTGCATTTACACTGCATTCAGAAAGTATTCAGGCCCCCTTTACTTTTGTCAATTTCGTTATGCTGCAGCCTGATTCTACAGTTGTTGAAATTCATTTTTTTCCTCATTAATTTACACTCAGTACCTCATAATGACAAAGTGAAAACAGAATTTTAGAAATGTTGGTAAATAAAGGTTTTAATGAAAACACAAATTTCATTTGGCATTAATGATTCTGTCATGAGAGCCATTTTGGTCTAGTGATCAAGGAACTGGCTAGAAACCAGGAGACCTATGAGTTCTAGTCTCACCTTAGGCCTGAAAACCAGCTAGGTGACTTTGGGTTAGTCACCTCAGCCCAACTTACCTCAAAGGTTGTTATTGTGAGCAAAGTAAAAGGAGGAAGGAGTATTAGATATTTTCATTGCCAGCATTATTTTTAAAAATAATAAAGGCAAGATGAAAAATAAAAAATAAAATAAAATTCACCAGCTTTAGATAAAATAAGCTATCAGCTACATTACATTTTGCCAAACTAAGAACAAAATTTGAAGACAGACTATACCCGTGCTAAATTCATTCAAAAATTCTGTAACATCAGTGAGAAAATGTGAGCAGACTATGTTATAGTCCTTTAGAAATATCACCATCCAACAGTGGTCTTCTCTGCTGCTGAATTAAATGCTATTCTCCCATCCTTTAGTTAGCACAAATCCTTACTGTATAAATTTTGTTCTCCTCAAAACTGATCCCTCATCTACCTCTGTTCCAATTTACTGTTAATGATATTCCTCTGATTTTTGTGCGTGCAGCACATGACAAGCAAACAGACCATTCAGTTCCTTCAGCTTTACCATCCTTCATCCATTACTCATGGTACTAAAACAAGAATGGGCAGGTTTTGATATGCAGGCTGTGACTCTTCTAGTTTCTGTCATAAGTTAAATAGTGTAAAAAATAATATATTTTGTTTGGTATGATGAAGTTAGTTGAATCACAATGAGCACTTTTACTCTAATTTCTGTCCTCTTTCTTTTTTCTCTTTGCATAGGTAACAACGTTCACATTCCTCCATGCTTTGGTTGAAAAGCAAGTCAAGCTCTTGAGGGTGACAACTGCAGAAGAGTTGTCTCCTTCAAGAGGCTGCCTGGAACTGGAGTGGAGAAAGTGTGCCTACGTCAATCTAAAACTGCTAGTAAGCACCACTCAGACCTGACCATTTACTGCTGACCTGATATGTGTGATAAAGCATAACAAATTTTACATAGTGGGCTGATTCTGCCCATTGCCAGGAGTTCAATTGCACCGGCTCAAGGTTGATTCAGGCTTCCATCCTTCCGAGGTCAGTAAAATGAGGACCCAGATTGTTGGTGGCAATATGCTGATTCTGTAAACTGCTTAGAGAGTGCTGTAAAGCACCATAAGTTTAAAATGCTATTATTGTTGCTGCTACTCATGGGCTGGAGTTAAAATGGCAGAAAAAGGATATTGCCAAGGTATATTTGTGCATGGTTAGACACGTCTTTAGATATTAACACTCTGACAGACACTAATTATTGAAAGAAGCACTAACAACTAGTGAAGGAACAGATTTGTCCTGTAGATTATTCACAAGAGTGCTATTTGAGGGAGGACACCTGGTTTTTAGACAACATGTAATATGGATAGTCCTCGACTTATGACCACAATTGAGCCCAAAATTTCTGTTGTTAAGTGATTCATTTAAGTGAGTTTTGCCCCATTTTACGACCTTTCTTACCACAGTTGTTAAGTGAATCACTGCAGTTGATAAGTTAATAATCCAGTTGTTAAGTGAATCTGGCTTCCCCATTGACTTTGCTTGTCAAAAAGCTGCAAAAGGTGATCACATGACCTTGGGACACCGCAAGAGTTATAAATTTGATCCAGTTGCCAAGCATCTGAATTTTGATCACATGATCATGGGGATGCTGCAAAGGTTGCAACTGTGAGAAACGGTCATAAGTCACATTATTCACTGCCACTGTAACTTTGAACGGTCACGAAGTGAACTATTGTAAGTCAAAGACTATCTGTATAAGAAATTACATAAATAATCAGCGATGACTGAAAAGTTGAAAGTTGAAGGAAACCTCATGAATATATTCATGAAATTGCCAAGAACTAAGTTTAATTTTAAAGAGCCTTTACTTCTAAGCAATTACATTTTCACTGAATATGCAAAATATTTTTAAAATTTACAGTTTCTGTTAACAAAATACTGTAAAACATAATGGGGTCAATGGATTATCATTAGTGTAACATATATTATTCTAAATAACGTACTATGACAATAGGCAACACTTCATTGGCCTAAGATTCCAATTGATGTGTCTAGTATTCCATGTCTGCTTTTTCATGGTTTCTGCTTTCCAAGACTATCACAGTCTTGGTTTACTTAAAGCTATGAAAGCTATGTTATTATCTCTTTCATACAGGTTTGCATTTGTATGAGTTGTTACTCTGCTGTTTTTTAAATATTCTTCCAAACAATTATTTTTGCTTTTTTTTCTTTTAGATCAAATAAATTTAAAATTCTGTTCAATTTTCTCTTTATAGTAATGAGAATTATTTTATATCATTTTATATTGCTGTAATTTTGAAAAGGAATTCCCAGGTATATGTGATACTGGTCTTAATGTGTTGCTTTTGTTGTTTAGCCATTTTTTTTCATTTAATATTATTTATCAGCTAAATCCTTTCAGTTTTTTTAATCTGACTATTTACTTCTATCATGTGGGGATCTTCCTGCTTTTCCAATTGGCTTGTACTCAAGGTATTTTGTAACAAATTGGAATCCCATTACATAATTTTCATATATTTTTATTGAACATTTGCTTTTCTATGTATACTGTAACTATCAGTATCAACAGAGATTGATTAATGATTATGATAGCAATGTTGGAAATGTCAAATTTACCTGCCCCTCATTGACCATGATATCATCTTCTCCCAACCAGGTGTATTTTAATCCACCTTATTATCAACATCTCCTCATAGCACAAATCTCTAGAAATTCATATTCCACAGTTTTTCAAAAATACATTGGAAGGGATAGCAAGATGCTAGGTGGTATTTGCTTTCAATTCTAAATCCAGAGGAGGTCTTCCTAAACAACTTACAGCTCAATAATATTGACTGAAGATATGATGGTTTTTAGCATTCAAAGTTCCTCATTCCTGCTGCTCAGTCAAAAAACATCCATTGTCAAACTTAAAATTTAAATATCACAAATTCAGTAACACGATTACAACTTCCTCAGAGAAGGGAACTAAAAGAGACAGTTGTTAGGAAGAAAGAGCAGCATATTATGAAAGAGATCCTTGTGTGCTGGCTGTCAGAGACTTACGAGATGCTGGCTGAACTGAATTACCCTCAGTGTGATATCAGGATAAAAGCAAGAGAATTTTGGTCAGCAGGACACACATTATAAGATCATTTTTCTCACTTTAGCGAACTATCCTGAATACCTCCTGCTCCATCAGCTAAGCCACCAAGGCCTTTGCTTGCAAGCACTAAGAACAGGTTTTGTAAAAGCAGGTTTACATTGGCATTTACAGGTCATCTTCTGTATTAGTGAGATTATGTACTATTTACAATCCACTCCAGTAATATTCACATGGGTGGTTAAAAAAAAAAAAAGCATAAACAGTTCAAAATGTAAAGTGAGCTTGGAGTTCTGTCAGTGTTATTTGGATTTTTTTTTGTCTAGTAATTAGCCTAACTTAAGTTAATATATTATGTCAAAAGTCAAAGTCTATATATATCAATATATGTATTTAGATAATTTAAGGCTTTATCTGAGATGTTCTATCCTAATGTCAGACATCAGTCTTTGCAGTCTATATTGGAAACTATTAACTCAAACAAGAATCTATGTAACAATTTATTTATTGTGCTGTATTTACTTAAAAGATGGTAAAAAACATGGTAACCCAAGATTTCCAGTAAAGAAATTACTTTCAAATAAGATATTGCCAGTTATCTGAAGTAGGCAATGTCAAGTAACAGATGCAATAAAGATTCCATGAGTGTTCTTCATTGTTGCAAGGCAGAAGAACAGAATCTTGATAACCTATTGATTTTTCTCTATTTCATTTTATACTAAGCAAAATCAGGAAAGAGGATATTTTGAGTTTCTTTCTCAAAAGCCCTCTTTCTCAGGACTGAACAATCTTCTAATCTTACTAGTTGAATAATTCCTTCTCCCCTCCCCTGTTTATAGACTTTCACAGATACTCATAGTTAGGGAATTTGGAGTGGAAAAATCTCTTGCTCATTTTCTCCCAATTTTTCTTTGTATAAGTCTGGAAGCCTGCCTGTTTTGTGGAGGACAGGCAGTCCACATCTTTTCCTCTTTTGATTGGTCTTTCCTGTCAGTGCCACAAGTAATTCTCACACCTACTGTATCAAGTTGGGTGTTATTGTTGCTATACAGCACCTGAAAGTAATTGAAGTATTAATAATGTAAGTATTTCTATAAAAAGGATCACTCTTCTCAGATACATCCCTTGTGTTTTTATTCAACAATTTAGCACTGTATTTGATTTGGAAAATATCTCATGTATCTTGCAGACTTCCATTTTAGTTTAAGGAATTAAATATTAATTAAAAATGAGTTGATCTCCATGTTATATCTCTGCAGTTGTTGCCTTCTGCAGATTCATATATGCTCTAGAAAAGCTTTGGTATATTCCACAGTATATCTATAAAACATATTGCCAAATACTAAACTTTAATATTACCAAATGGCAAAATAAATTAGTTGTGTTAACTAATTAGATCCGTTTTAAGTGTAAATTAAATTGAAGTTAATTTGCCTCAACTTTTTGAGTAAAATAGCACATATATATTCCAAGAAATAGACCTCAGTCCACAAAAAATTGGCAGAAAATCTGCAATTTGTCTTGAGAGACAGAATGGTTCCAGTGTTTGCAATATGGCACAGTTTCCTTACATAGATCAAGGACTGAAGAATGAATTATCTGCTAAGAGGAAGACTATGTAAGGGAAAAGAAAAACAACTATGGAGGGTCTAGGTCAGGAGTAGGCAACCTTGGCTCTTTTATGACTTGTGGACTTCAACTCCTAGAATTGCTACCCCTGGTCTAGGTCAAAGATAAGCAACAGTATTATTAAGATGCTCTGGGCTTCAATTTTCATAATCACTTGTCACTGACCATGCTGGAATAGTTGATGAGGGTAACAGATCTAGAACATGGCAGATCTTTGATTTTACATATGCCAAAATAAATTTTTATAGAGATTCTGAAAAGGATTTTTGTAAGAGTAAAAAAAATATTTTTCAAATTTCTGAGATATATATGTGATAACCGATCTCATTCTTACGATATAGAGATGTTATTAATTTCTCATTCTTTTATCAATTACTTTTTATATTAGCTGACATAACAGTTTGAATTTCTGAACTATACAACTTTTATTTTGGAAAGCTCCTTTGCTGTTAAAAAACACATATTGAGTATGATTGCATATAAATATTAGTTATAATTTATAAAATACTTGTCCTGCTCTTTTCATTAAAGATATTAGGGACTATATAGGTGTCTATTAAGTAAGAAAAGAAGGATAAAAAAGAGATTTAGGAATACTATATTCTAAAAAGCTGGCTTCAATAGCTAGAATTTTTAGATATTTATGAGACCATTTTAATGCATTCTATCACCAAACAAGCAGTTATTTTAGAATGATTTACATCTTAAAAATTATTTCCTAAAGAAATATTTACAAAATTATTACTACTGTATATTGTAATATTCACAATGCTGTATATTGTAATATTCACAATATTTCTAACTAAACATAATCTTTATAAAATCTATGAGTACAACCCAAAATGTTGGGTCATGTATTTTACATCTATAGAATTACATTTACTAAGTCTGTCAGGCATGAAAGACCAGGTCCACATGTGAATATTCAATTTATATGATTTGTTGCTAAAGGTCTATGCACAGGAATCTTTTCAACTAATGTTTAGCACCTGCTTAGAATTAGATAAGAATCAACAGACTCAAGAGGATTAGACTTAGTTCTCTTGTGACTACCTAGGGCAGTGTTTCTCAACCTTGACAATTTTAAGGCATGTGGACTTCAACTCCCAGAATTCCATAGCCAGCATTGCTGGCTGTGGAATTCTGGGAGTTGAAGTCCACATGCCTTAAAATTGTCAAGGTTGAGAAACACTGACCTAGGGCTTCTAAGCTGATTCCCCTTTTCACTTCACCCCTAGGCTCTGCTATCTTTTCTTCTACTGAAACACAAATTTCTTCTTGGGTTTAAAGATATAAGGATTTAACCAGATCACTTACATTAAATTAAAAGCTATAATCTAATGGTATTTTGAAACATCTTTTACTTAATTCATTAATTTTTACTTCTATATAAGTGCAATTAGGCAAGGTACCAGGTAATTGTCTAGGAATACAAAGTGGAAAAAACATTCAAGAAGAAGGCAATGGCAAACTACACTTCCAATGCTACCAAGAAAACTCCATGGATGTAATCATCAAGAATTGAGATCAGCTCCAGGATTTTTTTAATTATAAACATCTAGAGCAGTAGTCCCCAACCTTTTAAACACCAGTTTTGACACCAGGGACCAGTTTTGTGGAAGATAATTTTTCCATGGATTGCGACCGGGGAGGAGGACAATGCAATTTAGATCCCTCACACACACAATTTACACTAAGGTTTGTGCTCCTCCATTGGGAATCTAATGCCTGATGATCTGAGGTGGTGATGCTAGCAATGGGGAATGGCTGCAAGAACAGATGAAGCTTTGCTTGCCCACCTGTCACTCTCCTCCAGCTGCAAGGCTTGATTTCTAACAGGCCACGAACCATTACCGGTCCGTGGCCCAGGAGTTGGGACCCCTGATCTAGAGATTTACAAACTAAAAGTCAGTGGCTACAAAAATAGTATTTTGACTCTGTCAGGTAGAAAGAAATGTCAACAGTGCTTATTAAAAGCAAACTATCAACTATCCATAAGCTGAAGCTGAATCATTGTAAAGATCAAGTATCCAAAACACATAAAGTATCAGTAAAGATCAACATATGGCTAAGTATATGTTTCTGTTGCAATATGGGCTGATATTTGGATCTTCGCACTTTTGACATGGTGCAGCAGGTAACTCAAATTACAGTACAATGCAAAATTTATAATAATTGAAATCAAACCTCAAGTATTGTTCTCTATTTCTCTCTTTCAAAAAACGAACATTGAAAAAGAACATTTCTTGTCTTCAGTTTTACCAGCAGAAACAGGATCACAAACACATCGTAGGCCAAAAAAGCTACACTGGGACAGAGGCCCATTGTTTTTTAGCAGCCTTAAGAATTCTGTTAATGCAAGACAGGATTAGCCGTCTTGCACTGCATTTAGAGTTTATTTTAAAAAGAGACACATAAATTTAACAAAATATTAACTTTGTATCCATATAATTACAAAATTATATAAATGTATTTTAATAAGCTTTTTAAAAAAATCTTAAGAGGTACAAGTACAAGGTCATGGTCTCCAGAAGTTTAGAAACCGTTGTAGAAAATAGTTCATTCATCAAAATTATAGCAGCAAAAATGTAATCTATCTTTTCATGCATACAAGGATATGTCAATTTCTTCCCTCATTCCAAAAACATGGCATCCACTTCCAGAGTATGGTCAGCAGTTTTACTAAGCAAATATAGTCCATGTTTAGTGACCATAGTTGAGACTGGCAACTCTGTCACTAAGCAAAGCAACTGTTACAGTAAGTGGGTCACTGCGCTTTCTGGCTCAAAACTGACAAGAGGGGGCGTTGTCTTACCTGAACGCCTTTTCTCAGCATGATGATGGAGAATAATCAGTTCATACTTTTCACTTTTGCCTACTTCCTAACCTCCCTCCCTTCCCTCCTTTGGAATAGTAACCCCAGAACTGGGATAATTAACAAGAAGGAATCAATATTTGTATTTACATTCATTTGAGAGGAAGGGATTATAAGAGAATAAGCAAGCTCTCAATGGGAATAAATAGTGAAAGCAATACTGGCACTGGCAGCTTCAAGTGCATTACGCAAACAGCCTGCTGTATTCCCCACTATGCCTCTTATTACTCTCTTGTAGTCCTTTCCTCTCTAAACTTTCCACTGGGGGAGGGGATGAAATCAAGCATAGGAGAAATTACCTATGGTAATTGCTTTGTTTTTTCTCCCTCCCCCTCACCTCCTGCTGGCACCCTCACAGAAAGGAGAGATTGGAGAATAAATAGGCATACAATGGGGAATAAACTAGCCCGTTTGTGTAGCTGCAAACACCAGCACATTGCTTTCAATGTGTATTCTACACTATGTATTTCCTTACTTTCTTGTATTGCTTTCCTATTCAATCTCTCTGCTCAAAAATCAGGAGAGGGAAGAAGTACAATAGGACATTATGTTCTGATGGTAATGCCAATCACATGACTCAGGGACAGTACTGGCATAACTTCAAAAGGTCACTGAAGGAGGCTTCTGGTAAATGAGGATTACCTATAGAAATCTTCTGAAAACAATCATAGAAACTTGCTCACTGAAAACACCACTCTCAATAATAAGATGTTTTATGCTGATCTATCCTTCCAGTGGAAGTTTTCTTCCCCAAACTCTCAGTCTGAATAGGTGCTTCTAGACAAGCAAGGAAACACCTCAACCTATTAAATAAATAAATTTCATACTTGTTCTTCTGGCTAAGCAATTGGCCAGAAATGGGCAATTGGCCAATTTCTAATTCCTCAAAATGCCAATTTGTCACATGTATCCTACAACTGTAATTTTCACTTTGTCCAAATAGTTTAGGTGGGAATTTTATCATGCCATCTCAGGTGCATTGGTTAGGATTCTGAAAGAAGTACCTTTGCAAAAGTTATCTCTGACAAAAAAACTATGGCAGTTTCCTACACAATTTCCTATGCAAAATGTCAGAGATATACCGTTATATATTGCTGAAAGGAGAATGTTCATTAAAGACATAATAAACCAAAATAAAATATGTGATTTCTGATCCAATTTCCAGGTGCACCACATATTGAACTGCAAATATCAACTTTTAGCTAAAAAAAGAATGGCTTTTAGTCATTCTGGCTGTGAAAGGTAAACTTGAAAATGTGTGAGTGAGGCCTAATGAAATTTCACAGCTTGATGGAACACATATTTTAGTGCTCTGCATATTTCTCTTTGTTTCTTCATGACCAGCAGGAGCTAACAAAGTTGGCAAGAAAAGAAGAAACAGGCTAACAGAAAGACATACATACATACATATATAAATTTAGCTATTTCTGACATGCCATTTGGAAAACATTTGAGCAGCCATTCATTTTTCTTATATATAAATAAAAATATCCACGGATGGATTCTCAGTCCATAATTAAGTACCAAAGAAGCAATAATCATAGCAGATATAAAAATATAATAGAGATCAGGGTTAATAATACTGTAACCAGTTTTTAACATCCAAAATTAATAATTCTGATACATTCCACATAATATTTGCCATAAGAATGGATTACTGTGGGAAAAACTGTTTTTGTCTGTTACAAAAAAAACTACATTGACCATGAAAAAGGATATTTTTTTACAATAAAATAACTCAGCTTGATGGAACACACAGAAAAAGAAATTTTATAGAGTTCCAAGGAAATTGCGCACAACAACTACTTCAAACACCACAACTCTCCAATGGGCAGAAGAGATTTGATATTGTATTTATTATCACAGTATTAATCATTATTTCTATAATAAATAATTACAGGTAGCCCTCAACTTACAATTCATTTAGTGACTGTTCAAAGTTACAACGGCACTGAAAAAAATGATTTATCACCATTTTTCACACTGATGGCCATTACAGCATCCTCATGGTCATATAATCAAAATTCAGATGCTTGGCAACTGACTCGTAGTTATGACAGTTCCCAGAATTATGCAAACCCGTTTTGCAACCTTCTGACAAGGATTCACTTAACCACGTTACTAACCTAACAACTGCACCGATTCAACTTAACTGTGGCAAGAAAGGTCGTAAAATGGGACAAAACTCACTTAACAAATGTTTCACTTAGCAAAAGAAAGTTTGGGCTCAAATGTGGTCGTAAGTCGAGGACTACCTGTATTGGATTTCTACACCTCCTAAACATCTTCTAACCTCAAATCGTTTTGATTAAGAGTACATTTCCTTGCTTCACTGTAGACATTTGTTAGGAGACAAAACATACACAGTGTTCTACCATGTGGTGCCAATTTGATGCAGCCAAGAGACATGTCCAGAGAAAGCTTTTATTCTGCAATTACTTCAACTGAAATTTAAAAAAAAATCTGTAACCTTAATATGTTTTCCCACTGCTTATTTAATCTTCTACATGAACACAATGCACATAAGCTAAAGAAGAAATTATGAGATGCCTGGACTGTAGGACTGCTAATTAAAAACACTCCAAGACTAGCCCTCCATCTAAAAGATACAGCACACAAGCATTTTTGTGGACTTCCTTCCTACAAGCCTTTTGTGAGATTTAAGGCTTCAGTTCTGCTCCTTAATTCACCTTTTATGAAAAAGAGTCCAAAATATTAGATCCCACCCACATCAGTGCTATCACATACTGTATTTTATGTTCCCAGACAGGGTACAAAGAGAAAGGATTGTCCCCAGCTTGAAAAAGTTTACTCAACCCCATGTGCAGAAATCATTAACAAAAAATGCCCATGCTTCCTAATAAAAAAGGTAAAGGTTTCCACCCTCCAGTTGTGCCCCTAATACTAGGATACATTTTTTTACCCTGTTCCTTTATATCTTAAATAAACATACTACAGCCACGTTACATATTTCCAGCTTTATTCTAATTATCCACAGCATAAGAATCACATTTAGATCTTTCTGTGATTTTGTTCTTGTTAGATAATTCTTTCATTTTCATTTCAGGGTGGCTCTCTGGCCTCCAGCAAGAAATAAAGAGCAAGAAATAAAGCCCTATGAAGCCTGCCATTATGTAGCACTAGACTTACCTGTGACTTCAGAGTCTTCCAAAACAGCATCTGAATCTTGATGAACGAACAGGGATAACAAATTGGTACCCTCTTTATGACTACACATCTCAGACACCTTCCCCTCTCTATTCATTGCTTCTAGTTTCTCTGAAGAATTTGGGACAGCCTCTTTCAGATCAATCCCCCCTTCCTTTGATGCCCTCAACAAAGCTGTATGCTCAAGAGATGTTTTTGCATCTTTTAAAAAAGCAGGAATTCTCGCTTCACCTTGGGGACACTCAAGAGCAATAAGATCCTCTTTGTTTGACACAAGGGTCATTGGCACAGCTTTTTCTTGATCATCCTCATGCTCTTTCTCCTGTTTTGATAAAGCAGTGGAAACCGATTTCTCCATTCCTTGTGGATTCCGCTGTGTCAATTTCACAAACCAAACATCAAGGCTTTGGTGGATTTGCAACAATTACTGCCAGACAACCTATAATAAAAAAGGTATCATAATGTCTCATGTTTAGAATAATTTAGAAGGATGAATTTCACACAAGTCCCTTTTCAAATATGCTGATTGAGATTTAATGTACCTATTACAAATATTCATTATGTGATTTAGAACAAATGTCTTTTATCTAGGAGTAGAGGTCATTTTTGGAGTAGAACAAAGAATTTTGTTCAGCAAATTTGAATAATATACACCAAGTCAAAAAAAAAAAAAATTTTTACAGCCTTGTCTTGCCTGTAAGACAGCTTAACTCACAGATGCCAATCTGTAACATAGGTATCACAGTCTGCAGGAGGATATTGATATATGGCTGGAGTAAACCCAGGAAGTCTGAGATTTCAAGCATCAAACTTGACTTCAGGCATCAAGCTATACTGCCCTATACAGAGGAGACTTGCGTAAAGCCACTTTAATATGTACTGCATAAGACAAGTATATGACATACGGTACATATTTTGCAGTCTTGACTGTTAGAGTTCTACAGTATTAGTGTGCTTTCGACTTGATTTGTGGCACATTGGTGATAGAAATTCTATATAGTGTATAGAACAGTATTTAAAGAAATATATTAATGAGAAGTATGTCTCAGCTGCATTTTATCTATTGCGGAATAATTCGTCAAGTCACATTCTGAAATAAAAGTATAATATGAAGCTTACATGACATGCATGAACAGACAGTTGTCTATATGTATGTATGCATAGGAAGGGAAATAGAAAAAAAGTACTAGCAAGCATATCACTCTCAAACAGGAAGCTCTTACCTCTTGGTCACTAAAACCTGTGACCAGTCTGTATTACAGATACAGACAGTCAGTATTCAATTCAGCTGTGTTATATACGATTAAATATAGAATTGCAATCTACGTACAATTCAATAAAATGCATTTCCTAAAAGGAAAACACAGTTTTCTCCAAATAAACATAACTACCTACACCTAGGATTTATATTGAGTTTATTGAATTACACAGATGAAGATATATTATGGCGCAAAAGTCATATCAAATTAACAATTCTCAAATCCTATGTTATACATATTTTAACATTTCACTCTATTTGTCTATTAATTCCAAACCAATTAAAACATCAAGGGAATTAACTCCTTACTATTCTTTTATATACAGAACTTACTACAAAATAAATCCGAAAAAAACAGTGCCACAACAATAAATAATATTAAACATTAGTTAACTCAATCTTAAAAAACTTTTAAAGAGTCTCAGATAATCAGGTTTATTATCTAACTAAAATAACTATCAGTCAAGGTTTTCTAGGAATGGCATTCTCTACTCAGCAGGTCAGCATTCCAGTAACCACCTGCCAATCTCTATTTGGCAGGAGACACCTTGACCAATTGTCCTGACTATAAGAGGTTCATGTAATTTTGCCATGATTTCTATTATCTTTGCCCAAATAAACTAACTGCCCATGTGACATAACTTCTTTCTGTATAAACTCTTCTTTCAAAGTAAGATAAAACTTGTTGAGATTATATTTGAGTAACTTTTTTAATAAAAAATCCATATCTATATTTAATTTGGAATCCCATGATGTCTTAGATAAGTGCCTCCAACCTTTTTGGCCTGTAAGCCCATTAGAGTTTTGAAGATGATATGGCTGGGTGCTATCATAAAATGCCTGTCATGAATTGTGGCTAATATTTAGTACTGGAACAAAATATTCATTTTTAGAAATGAAAGCAGGCAAAATTAGAATGCAAGCACACTGTTTTAATCCCATGTTTCTTGTATCAGTTCTCAAAAAGAGTAACTAATTTCGTAAAATCACCTCGGAATTTTTTTCAAAAAATAATTTTCCCAAATACATTAACTTTGAAATTACTTCCTTTCAAATGCAAAAATCAGCAAACCCTATAGTGCAAATATAATCATTATTTCACAATCATGTTCAACAATAAATAAATAAAAGGAGAAAGTGAGACAGACCTGATTCACATCCAGGTTTCTTTATCCTGAGTTTCTACATATATGACAATTGGCTATGTTCACATAACTAACCCAGGAACAATAGTTTACAGACAAGAAGGACTTACTCAATTCTAAGCCAGTCCCCTCCCAGCCACATTATCATTTGGTAAGAGTGTAAACCTAGTCACTGTTTTTCTATCTCCAAGATATTACATGTGTATATTCTCTTCATCTATCATACAAATAATCATGCATTCTATTCCTTAATCACACAAATATAGACATACATCTTTTTCTCTTCCACTCTGTAAGGCTGATTCTTCCTCATTGAGTCAACCCTCCAATTTCCTCTCCCAAGCTCTATTTATCTCCCCTTTGTTGGCTCTCCTTACCTTCTCACTAAAATAATAGGATGAATTAAAGTTTAGGCCAGGGGTAGGCAACCCAAAACACTCAAAGAGCCACTTGGACCCGTTTCCCACCAAAAACAAAAGCCGCAAAATCCTTTTGATATCTAAAATGAAGATAACACTGCATATATCCTTTTTTACCTTTATTATAGGTGTGTGTGTGTTTGTATGTGTGTGTTTGTGTGTGTGTATATATGTGTGTGTGTATGTATGTATACACACACACACACACACACACACACACATATATATATATACACATACATACACATACACATACAGGTAAAAAAAGGATATATGCAGTGTTATCTTCATTTTAGATGTCAAAAGGGTCTCTCTCTCTCTGTCTCTCTCTCTCTCTATCTGCCCTTGGTCTGCCTGCCACTCCTCTTCCCCCACTCTCTTTCTTTCTCTCTCTCTCTTTCCTCTCTCTCTCTCCCTCCCTCTCTCTCTTCTCTCTCTCTCTCTCCTATCTGCTGCTCACCTGGCAAGCTTCAAGCTGTTGTCCAACAAGCTCAGGGTAAGCAACCTCGTCTCTTTTATGACTCATGGACTTCAACTCCCAGAATTCCTGAGTCAGCCTAGCTGGGCTAGTTAGCTCTCTCCTGCCCTTCCTGCTTCCTGCTTCCTGCAGAGACGCAGCAAAGGGAGGAGCTCCGTCCAGAAAGCTTTTCACCTCCTCGGAGAACATTGTGAGTGCAATCTTTTACACACACACACACACACAGAGAGAGAGAGAGAGAGAGAGAGAGAGAGAGAGAGAGAGAAGCGCAATTGCCTATCTCTGTCTCTGTCTCTCTCTGCAAAGGCAGAGGAGGCTAGGAGCCACCGGGGAAGGCTCAAAGAGCCGCATGCGGCTCCGGAGCCGCAGGTTGCCGACCTGTGGTTTAGGCTATCCCTTTGACTTTCAAGCATACTTAGGTGCAATAGGTCTGTTCCTAATTTAGCTGGTTGGAAAGCAGAAGTGGCCTCCAACTGGTCTACCCTACTTCTATGGATATAAATTAAAATGCACTTACCTTTTTTTCAACTATATAATTTTGCTGAATCATATTCTATTTGTAATCTATCATTCAACATATCATTTCCAAGTCAGTTATTCCCTATGTGTTGTTGTACTCAAGAAGTTATAGACAAAACAGGAAAATGCTTCTGCTCTTTTATTAACCTAAGTCCATTAATAGGACATCCACAGCAAGAGAACTAAATCCAGAATTCTAGCCACTGAGATTTTATTTTTAAAGTAATTGTACATAGGATCTAGAATTTTAAGTATATTTTTTTCTCTCATTTTATAATATCTATTTTTTGCTTTGAATTCTATATCAAGTATTAACTACATCTTGCAAGGGTGAAAATGAAAACAGACAAATTAATTAAAAGTAAATATATTATTCATAGACCACTTTATGAACCCATATACATTAAATTATGCTTAGCTTGGATGGTCATATACGCTGTGATCAAGCCACAGTTTGGGTAAACTATGTGTTTTGTCTATTATAGGACATTTATCACATTTGGATGACCAAATTGCTATTTATCAAATTTATAAAACTGCCCATTTCACAAGAAGCAAAAAAAGTGCAAAAACAATAAAGTTATTAACATAAACATAGTTGTATTAAAAACATTATAAACACTGCACAACATGTAAGGAAGTACCTTAGTGAGTACATGGGTTTTGGATAAAACTGCTGTACTTCATTGTTCTTCATGAATAACATTTTAAACAATATACTAACAGAGAAATTAGTAATACCTATTGGCATCAAGAAAATATGGTTATCTCATCCCAGAACCAATGCCAGTGGAAAAACAACAAATACAGTTACCACTAGGAGGGGATAGATATTCATAAGTGAAATTAAATGAGACTGGCTGTCTAAATATGCATACATGGCATGTGGGTAAAAACAGAAGACAACCACTTCACAAACAGTTTCCTCCGGATGTCATATTTGTTATATCTTCCTTCTATATAAATTGTTCTTGAATGACATGTTGACCTCCATCGAAAGGTTGACAGTCTCTATAACATGCCTCCTCACAATCTGATTTGCTGTGGCGAGTACCTAAATTGACCTTATAAATGTTGTTTGAATTTGCAAAGATGCTACTCAAGAAAAGCAGTAATCAGCAGAACAATGGTGAACTATAATTTAGTTTTTAACATAGTTGACCTAACCTACCTTCAACATTCTTCAACTGGGGCCTTTGTATCAAAGAACTAAATAAGACAGGCCACTAATTTTTGATGTTTGATGCATACAGCATACTGAATGTGGGAAGTTGATACACTGCCAGGATTCCCTTGCCATGCATCTTTGACAAAAAAGGCACACTTATTCATGAAATAAGTCATTCTGGTGAGTTCTGAATAATTAATTTATCTCAGGTACAACTGTTAAAAAACAGCAAAGCACTGCAATTTGTTATTCCACCATAGCCTTGCAAATGGCAAATGCAAAAATGTAAACCAGAAGCACCACCACTTGCTTTTCATGAAATAAAAAATACACAACAAAAACCAAATGGCATTATTACCATAATTTACTAAACCAACAGCAGTCCATATACTAAGGTTGGGTTTATATATTAAGTCATGCTTTCTTCAATAAACTACAATAGCTGGTTTCATACAACACACTAAGCAAAACCCAAACAAATCACACTGTGTATTAATATAGTGTGAAAGCAATTAAAAATATCATAGTTTGAATACCCTTACTTGGACATTTTTCAAAATAATCCACACAAAATACTGGAATAGTAATATGATCATTGCTGTTTAAATAAATCAAAACTTATGCATGTTTATTTTGAAGTTGTGTCATTATATTTACTCTTAGAGAAGTATACATAAAATTGCAGTGATGAGGAAGAAAATTGTACTTCTGCTTCCAGAACTTATAACAAAGTTATACAGATATAACTTCCTCTTAAGAGATTGTCATATGTTGCTTTACAGTACATATTTGTTGATATATCAGAATTTTGTAAATGAAAGAGAAAAATTTGTGCAAGAGTTTGTTTGACATGTATAAAATGCTATTTTTATTTTAAAAAGTAATAGCACAGTCATGCTAGGTCTCAGTTCTTTAGAATCTTTGCAATCTGAATTTCAACTATATAGAAGGCAAAGAAAGAAATGACAAAGATAACAAAGAGAAGAAAAGAATTGCCAATAAATGTTTTTAGCAAATATTTTCCCTATGAATAAAGAAGGGAACTGAGTAATTATTAGCAAATACAGGTCATAACTTTTCAGAAGCCTCTATCTCTGCTCTCCTGATTTTCAATGATATCCAGAAAGAGAAATTTAGAATGACCATGCTTTTCTTGCTACTTTCATTTATACCATGTAGGGTATGTATTGCCTATATGGGTATAGAAACATTTCCACATATTTATTATTTTTGAATGTATGTGAAATAATATACCTATTATCAATCAACAGATGAAGCATTGTGTTTGAAAATTAGACAACGATTTTAATTATAAGAAGTATGATTATAAAGGTGAATGTAATGGGAGAATTCAAAATGTATTAATAGCTCCTTAATTTTAAAAAAATGAATTCATTGTTTTAGCTGCAACTAAATATTTGGAAATAACAAATACACATTTAACCAACACCTACCTGAAAAAATAAGCTGAAAACAAGTATCTTATGTTTAATAAAATATTTTTCTTTTGTTATTGTTCTTTGTGCTTTTGAGTCATTCCAAGTCCTGATGACTGCCTGGACTAGTCTCTACAGTTTTCTTGGCAAGGAATTTGGAAGTGCTTTGCCCTTGCCTTGTTCCTAAGGCTAAGAGAGGAAGCTCAAGTCACCTTCATGACTAAGGCAAGACTAAAACTCAGGATGTCACAGTTTTTAGTTTAATGCCTTAATTGCTATATCAAATAGCTCTCGTTAATGTGTTGTAACACACTTTCTCTTTTGGTTAATTCCTGGGAGATATATACAAACATATACTTAATCAATTTTCAATTATTATTTAATAGACTTCCCATTACTTCATTAATTCAATAGTATCTTATGATGAAGAATTCAGTAAAATGACAAACATAACCAAATACTACTAGGAGGCAACTAGGATATCAGTTTTTCAACAGCCATATAATCTGAAATGTATTTAAGGCAAGCCACACTTGATATGTATGAATGGGAAAACGTCTGTGTTCTGACTAAACCCTGATTGTTATCCTCAGTATAAAAAAATAGTTTACAACATGTAAAAGCACAATATACTCAACCCAACAATTATGACAGTGTTAAATCACTGCAGCAGAAATAACATAATTACAGGAAAGCATATTTGGGAAATAATTCCTTAACTGTTATATAATAGAGAAAACCTACTCTTTAGTGACCAGGTGGTCATTTGTGATCACTGAACTATCTCACAGAGGACCCTTCCAAAATGATTTTAAAATTCAGGGATATTGAGGCACGGGAGAAACCCTTCCCTCAAGGATCTAATCCAAAGCCAAAGCTTCTTCCATGAATATAAGAATTTCTTTGCTTGTAATTTTCTTTGCTTGTTGCAGATATGAAAGTTATTAGCAATAAAATCTGGTAGTTTGTTAAACTGTATTTTATTGATACATTTTGAAACTCACATTCAATCTAAAGTTATAGTTAATAGAAGGGCAAGAATCTCCAAAGCCTTCTTCACATAATGCTATTGAGAATATTATAATAAATCTTTATTTATATGATGATCCATAAAATGCTATGATGGGCATTAAGACTACAGGATTAGGGAAGTTCTGACTCTGTGTCTGTTGCATCTACTGGATAATCATTCTATAGACACAATTGATATATCAAATGTTTAAATGAGCTTACTGATTTTGTTATTTGTATAGTTGGATAAGTTTATTTAGAATTTGCTTGTTTATTTGTAACCCTGTAACCAGCTCTGGGAAGTGAGGGGGGGAGGGAGGGGGTTATTTTAGGGGGGGGATATTGTTAAAAACTTGTATAAAACTTTTCAATTAAAAAAATGTTTAAATAAGCAAAAATACACATGTACAGCTGATGTAATGTTAACTGTACTTGATAGAACATGCTATTAAGTTTTTAAAGAATTACAAGCTTCTTTATTATTTTTACTATAATATATTTGAAGTTACTGTATAACTGAAATATCTAAGAACAGACTATCAACATACCTAATGTACTTTAACATGGTAAGTGTCTCCTTTGAATTCTGCATTTTGTAACTTTTCCTAATATCCAGAAGACAGCAGCGAAGCCCTCAGTAAAATAGTTCTTTGAAGCAAAACTATTAAACTGCTTGTTATATGTAGCTAAAGATGCATCCTTTTGGATAGCTCTTGCTATTACCAATATCCATATTCTATTTCTCTCTTTATTACAATGTATGTGTTCTTGTGTATGTGTGTTTGCATGTATTCAAAATAAGAAGAAAGTGGTAAATAGTTACGATTTTCACTGGAAGCCAGTTTTATTTAAATTGCATTAAAATTTGTGAACTGGCAAGACAATTACAGATCAATATTTGGAAGAACCTCTAAGTGAAGGAAATAGAAAAGGGATTGTTAAAAATAAACATGGCCTTTTTATAAATCTATTCCTAATATCATTGGTGCCTAGAATATTTAATAACATTCTGTCTTTCTTCCTCAAAATAGTGATTAGGTTACAATTTCAGTTGTCAACAATTTAAACATAGCGTTTATCCTCACTGATGAGTTAAGATTCATTTCATCACATTTTTTATATTTATTTTATTTATTTTATTTTTAAAATTTATAAGTCGCCCCATTCCCGCAGAACTCTGGGCAGCTAACAATAAAAGCACCATATAACATGACAAACAGACAATACAATAACAGTCATCCAGGGGTCAGATTTTATAAACCCCAGACCTGCCGGAAAAGCCAGGTCTTAAGCAGCTTACGGAAAACCAACAGGGTGGGAGCGGTCCTAATCTCCGTGGGGAGCTGGTTCCAAGACGTGGGTGCCATCAGAGAAAGCCCTCCTCCGTGGCCCCACCAAATGGCACTGCTTGGCCGACGGGACCTGAAGGAGGCCCAACCTGTGGCATCTAACCGGACGAAGGGAACTATGAGATAGAAGGCGGTCTCGCAAATAGCCTGGCCCTGAGCCATATAAGGCTTTAAAGGTAATAACCAACACCTTGAATTGGACCCGGAGAGCAATAGGCAACTGGTGCAGCTCACGGAGGATAGGTGTAACGTGGGTGTACCGAGGAACACCCACTATCACTCGCGCGGCTGCATTCTGGACCAACTGTAGTCTCCGAATACTTTTCAAGGGTAGCCCCATGTAGAGCGCATTGTAGTAGTCCAGACGTGAGGTGACAAGGGCATGAGTGACTGTAAGGAGAGCTTCCCGGTCCAGGTAGGGTCGCAACTGGTGCAACAGACGAACTTGTGCAAAGGTCGTCCCAGCCACAGCCATCAAATGATGTTCCAATTTCAGCTGTGGATCAAGAAGGACACCCAAGTTGCGAGCCTGCTCCGAGGGGGGTATATTTTCCCCTGCTAGAGTCAACACTGGACAGTTAACATGATCCTTGGGAGGCAACATCCAAAGCCACTCGGTCTTGTCAGGATTGAGCCTGAGTCTGTTAACCCCCATCCAGACCCTCACGGCTTCAAGGCAACGACCCATCACATCAGCCGCTTCACTGAGAGAGCTCGGGGAGGAGATATATAACTGGGTATCATCAGCATACTGATGAAACCTCACCCCATGCTGTCTGATGATCTCACCCAGCGGCTTCATATAAATGTTAAATAGGAGGGGGGAGAGGAGCGACCCCTGCGGCACGCCGCATTCAAGGGGCCTCGGGGTTGACCTCTGCCCTCCCACCAATACCGATTGCGACCGGCCAGAGAGGTAGGAGGAAAACCACCGTAAAACGGTGCCTCCCACTCCCACCCCTTCAAGTCGTCGCAAAAGGATACCATGATCAATGGTATCAAAAGCCGCTGAGAGGTCAAGTAGCACCAAGACAGATGAATAACCCCTGTCTCGGGCCCGCCAGAGATCATCCATCAGCGCGACCAAAGCAGTTTCTGTGCTGAAGCCGGGCCTGAAGCCAGATTGAAAAGGGTCTAGGTAATCCGCTTCATCCAGAGACCGTCGGAGCTGGAGCGCCACCACTCTCTCTACAACCTTCCCCAAAAAGGGGAGATTGGAGACTGGACGGAAGTTATTTAAGTCAGCCAGGTCCAGGGTAGGCTTCTTGAGAAGGGGCCTCACAACCGCTTCCTTCAAGGATTGCAGGAAAGACCCCTCCCTCAACTAAGTGTTGATCAACACCGGGAGCCAGCTTCGTGTCACCTCCTTGGCAGCCGAGACCAGCCAGGAAGGACACGGGTCCAATAAACAAGTGGAGGCGCTCATCGCTCCCACCGCTCTGTCCACATCCTCAGCGGTCACAGACTCAAATTCATCCCATAAAACTGGGCTAAGACCTGCCCCGGTCATCTCAGAAGGCCCTGCCCAATCGGAGTCTAGGTCCATCCGAATCCGAACAATTTTGTCTGATAGGAACTGCACAAATTCTTCCGCCCTACCCTGTAGGGGCTCCCCAGCTTCCCGAACGTTAAGTAGGGAACAGGTCACCCTAAACAGGGCGGCGGGGCGAGATTCTGCAGACACAATAAGTGCAGAAAAATGTGAACATTTTGCCGCTTGTATCGTCACTAAATAAGTCCTAATATATGACTTGCTCTGTGTCCCTTTCAGCACCCTATTAGATACTTCCTAGTGGATAGCACTAGCCTCACTCAGAAAACTCAGGTCTCAAAGTATGGCATATGCTGCTTTATTTCAAACATAAGCAGGATTTGGATAATGTGAATTTTATGTAAGAATTTAACAGGAAATGTTTCTCACAAGTTATAGAATCAAAGAATCCATAATAAAGAATATATGCCTGAGGATTCAGTATAACCCTATGTTTTCAAATGTATTTTCTTCCAAATAAATAGGTTTAAGACTGTGTGCCTAGGTACTGTGTGCCTGTGTGCCTGTTGTAAATGTTTCACAGGTTAGCTATACAGGTAAGACTCTAGTAAACTGCTTGATCAAAAAAACATGCCAAATGAGCAGCCAGTCTCAGTAATAGGAACCTTAAAAGAATAATTCTCCACATTTTTACTAAGAAGCAGTTCCCACTGAGTTCAACTGAATACTGCCACCAAATTGGACACAAGACTGCAATCTTAAGAAAAATACATTTTATACAGGCCATGCCTATTATCAGCCACAAGCCATGTCCATTGTCCAGAAAAGAGAAACAGTCCAATTGTTTTGAGCTAGTTGAGGCTCATCCCTTTCAAATATAACAACTTCAAATTTTGCAAGAACTTTGCCTAGGAGTAAATCACCATAGAAATAATCCCCTATCCTGGACAATTTATTTCACCCACCTGGATGGTGTTATGCTCTCCCATCCAAGAGGAATGTGAATTTACTCCCTCAGTGAAGAACCTAGACAGACAGACACCCGTTCACACCTTTCATCACCACCATCCAAATCTTACCGCCAATGGCTACATTCAGGGGTCCAACACTCATGAACCCCTAAGTCCCTGCAGGGCCACTCTCACCCTTCCCCTGCACCTGTCCTGCCTGAAGTGACCTCCCAGCCTCCTCGACTCTTTTCAGCTTCTTTGCTGTCCCCGACCAGCCTCCACGGGACCTGTCATTTACCCCGTGTGAACGCAGCTGCAGGAGCCGTCCGCCCTCTCCGCGCGCCCCTGGTTAAAAGGAACCGGTCCCGCCACCCCGCCCGTGGCCTACCTGCCACTCACCTCCCTGACAGCAGGACTGGTTTTACGGGCACACTCTCGCCTCCCTGTCACTTGTCCCCCCCCTCGAAGCACCGCCTCCTGGCTCCCTCCTGGCTCCATCCCCTCCGGCCAGGTCCTTCTTCCCGGTTCCGCTCTGCCTCCCGGGCCACACTCACCATCCTGTGGCGGGGGCCGCGCCTCTGCCACCCCCCCGGGCGCTCAGGGCTGGATCGGCTGGTTTGCTTCGCTCGGGCAGAACTGCTGCCGTCCCTTCCTCTTCAGTCCCCCGCCCGGCTCCGGCCTCTCCAGCAGCAACAGCAGCAACAGCAGCCGAGGCTGTCGCGCCGGGGACATGGCTCCTTTAAATCCCCCTCCCGCTCCGTCCCACGAACTCCCCCTTTTTCCTTTCCTCCCTACCCGGCCAGCCCAGCTGCCTGGGCTGATCCGACCGCCCCTCCACCCCTCTTCCTTAGAGTCGCAGGCACAGAGCGTCTATAGCAACACAAAACGGCCGCAGCGCCATGTTGGGAGAAGGAAGGCGAGACGCTCCCCTCTGGCTCGCGGGTGACGTCACTGGCCGGGGCAAGGTAAGGGCCTCGGGCTCCATTCTACGGGAGGCCCGGGGCCGGCTCTCAGCCAGGGATCCGGCGTCGCCAGGGGGCCGTGGAAGCCAGCTTATGCTCCTCGCGGTGGCAACGCGGCTTCTTTGCAAGGCGCCCCGTCCCCGGAAAAGCGAGCCGGGGCGGAGCGACTTCGTATGCAAAGGCAGATGGTAATCGGGAGGAAAGGAGGGAACCGGACAGGTGTCCAGACTCCTCCGCCTCCAAACCTGGGCGACGCAATCGCTTTACGCGGTCGAAATCTCCAGCCTGACTCGCGTTTACTCGTGGCACAAATCTGGGCTGAGCGAAAGAAGCCAAGAAGCGGGAAGTTAATTTCGTGTCTACTTACTCCGTTTGACCTCAGCGGTGTTCTGCCGCGCGCCTCTCTGGAACCAAAAGCGCCGCTGAAGATGCCACAATCGGGGCAGGAAGAACTGTCGGGTGCAGGCTTGTGCGCTTTTTCAGAAGACTAGCCAACCTGAGAGGAGGGATCGCTTCGAGGAAGCTGTCTGCGAGAAGAATACACGTGGATTGAGATGATTGACGCATCCCCATGCTTTTCTTTTCCCAGATCAAGTACATAATGTTCAAAAATCACTCAGGCAGGACTTCGCAACCCGTTCTGCATAGCCAGCCAGCCAAGCAGTGTTAATGAGGAAGAAAGACCTTTTCTTCTCATAGATAACGGGATTAGAAACTTTCCGAAGAGATTGGAAGGTGTGTGGGGTTCCCCCCCCCAGAAAGTTATATCATCTCCCTTCTTTCCTATTTGTTTTTCTCAGAAGATTTTACTACATGAAATGAGATGTAGAAATTGGGATTGTGCAGCCAGTGGTGGGATTCAGTAAACCGGTAGCTAAGTTTTTGTTACCCAGGTCCAGAATGAACTTCTGGAAGTGGCATCCACACAGAGGAGATCTGGTTGTTCACGTATTTGAATCCCATCACTGCATGCAGCCAAATTCAGTGTGAGTCTATATGTAGATCTTGGTATATTTCAATGTAAACCTCAATGAATAAACTGAAGACTATTTCATAACATATTCATTTAGGTTTGCAACTGTTGAATTAAAGTCTTCATCCTGATTCATCCAAGCCGGGAATAAATAAGCAACATGGCAACTGCTTTGGGAAGAAGGTTACAGTTTATTGAAGAGGCCAGAAAGATGATTCTTGCAGGAAAGAGCAGAGGGAAGAAGGGCTGAGCACATGGGCTAGGGGTTTTTATACCCCCTCTAGCCTTTTGTTTGGAATAGTTTCCTGTTCCTGGCATGAACTTTGAGGCTATTTCCGAGTGTTTTTCTAGGCCTTGATAACTGTGGTTTAATTCAATTATCATATCCTGCTTCCCTGGTAATGGGGCTAATGACTCCTAGAGTTTGGGTGGGGTATGCAGATTTTCTCTTTGTCTTCTTGAGTTCTCTGGCTCCAACTTTCTGATGGTTTTACATCTGCATTTGTATAGGCCTGGCTACTGCTTGGGGCAAAGAGATGAGGCCAGGATTGGTTTTTGGTTTTAAAAATCCTTTTGAGGAAAAATATATTTTTCTGCCCTTTTAATATTTCCTTCTCTGGGCTAACTTCCCTCACAACTTTGGCTGCATTATGGTCACAGTTGGGAATGAAATTTTTATTGCTAAGTGAGGTTATCTGAGTCACATCCAATTTTACGACATTTTTTGCTGTAGATGTAGATGTTAAGCATCATGGTCATTAAGTGAAGCATGTAATTATTAAGCAGATCTGGCTTCTTCCATTGACTTTGCTTGTCCGAAGCCATTTGGGAAGATCGGAAATGATCATGTGACCCTGGGACACTACAACCATGACTGTTGCCAAGGGACTGAATTTTTATCATGTGACCGCAGGGACATTACAATAGTTCTAAGTGTGTCATAAATCACTTTTTTCAATTTACTTGTGGTAAATTCGAATGGTCTCTAAACAAATGGTTAGAAGCCAAGGACTACCTGTATAAGACATTGGCTTTTTTCTCTCATTCAGCCCTTACATGATTCCAGTTGTGTATTCCTCCAGCTCATTTCATGCAATTGGAGTAAACATCTATATTAGTCTATACTCACCATGTCTAAGTTTAATATTTTTAAGATCAAAAGGGACAAAGAGGAGACCCAATTATTTTGAACTCTTTGTAAGAAAAAGGAAACTCTGTGTGGTTAAACTTTTATTGAATTTTAGTAAGCATGATAAACTTAACAAAACACGTTTCAACATGTCAGTCCTTCAAAATAAGCCTGCTCAATAAACAGACACATTATAGAAAGATCCTTATTACTTTATCGTTGAAGGATATAAACATAGAACCTTAAAGATCTGTCAGAGTTTTCTTCTGCCTCTTTTATACCAAACAGAATGAAGACAAAGTTGCTTGTATTTTTCCTTAAGGGTTTCTGCACAACTTTGTCAAGATTATTTCTGCATGCCTGTATACAGTATGTCATTAGCATATCTTTATATATGCAGCTGGATATCATAGTGGTTAGAGTGCCACCTTTGACATTGGAGACTAGGGTTCAAATCCTGGCTGTTACCTACATTAGCAATAGGGACTCTTGGACAAAGACCCAATGCTTTACTTGCCTACCTCAAATATGACACAAACTAGGAGTATCATGCCAACTTGGATATCACCTAGATTAACAAGGTACATGTCATATGTTTGGGAGCCAGGACAATCTGATAAGTGAGCTACTGGAAGAGAACCTGGAATGGGTGGAATGCTACTGGAACAGGACAGCTAATGTGAAGAAATATATGAAATGTATGAAGAAAGTATGGACAGACAGAAGATATGTATCCACTGAGAAAAAGCTAGTTACCCAATGCTTCAACATAGCGAAGAGGAAGTTGCTCTCACAACTTGAGATAAACCAATGATAATTACATGTCATATTCAGAAGACCCAGAAGAATTGGATATGCAGCCAACACTTGAAACTGGAACATCACTACCACCCTCTCCATTAAAGAGCACATGAAGCATAAGATCGTGGCTAAAAGCTACACAAGGAGCATAGTGGTTCACGTGGTTAGGATGCTGAGTTGTCAAGCAGCAAGCCCACATTTGAGACCTGATCTGCTGAGGGGTGGGGTGAGCTCCTGTCCTTCATTCCAACTCTTGCCGGGGATATGAAAGGAGCCCCCAATTAGGCATTCCCCAGGCAACAGTGATGTTAGTGGCTAGTCCTTTCAACCCGGAAGTGCTATGTGATATGAAACAAACTAGCTACCTCACCCCTTGAGACCAATTACTAGGGCTCAGTGGAAAAATATCATCAGATAGTATGCTACAAGATGTCAATAGAGCCCTCACGACAATTGCTATTACCATTATAACAAACTAGTATACATTATAGCTACCATAATACTGGAGATATTTGACTACAGAATCAAGAAGAACAGTACTATCTACTTACCTCCTTCCCAGAGAATAAGGTTTGAGATGAAGATCAGGGCAACTCAAAGAGAAGTTAGCCAACTGGTGCAACTACAGAAGGGAGTGGAGATTAAGGATAAGACTTAGCTACTGGGAAAAAAAAAAAGGGCCTGACTCCACCTGAAATCCTAGAGATTGCTAAACAAAGACTCAAAGCACTGGCTTCCAGAATAAGGAGATACACTAGAGAAGCAGAGGCAAGAAGATAAATCCCTCTTCTCCCAGTGTGTTCCTCGAATTGCAGTGCAACAACACAACAATAGCACAAACACCAATAGCAGAAACTAAACAGTACTGGAAGAGCATATGGGAAAAAGAGAAGACACATAACATCAGTGCAAAGTGGCTGAAGGACTTGACCATTGCTATCACAGTAGCAAACATCCAACAGTGAGTCAAGAACATGAAGAGTTGGACAGCACCTGGCCCGGACATGATCTACATTACTGGCTAAAGAAAGTAAGAAGCAATCATTAATATCTAGCAACACAGGTGAATCAGCTGCTAGGAGCAGGCTTCTACCCAGACTAGCTAACACAAGGAAGGAGTGTGCTGATTATGAAAGGCCCCTACAAGGGACTATGATCATCCAACTACCAGTCAATAATCTGCCTCCACACAACATGAAAAGTCCTACCAGGCATCATAGCAAGTTACAGGACCATATGAGCCAGTACATGAGCATAGCTCACAAGGGCATTGGGAATAACATTAGAGGCTCAAAATATCAGTTGATCATAGGTAGATCAGTCGCCCAAGACTTAAGGTCTACACTGACTAATCTGTGTAGACTAATCTGAACACAACCTGGATTGACTACAGGGAAGCCTAGGACTTAGTGCCAAACACACTGATCTATGAATGGCTGGTGCTATACAAAGTCAACAGCACACTAAGGACCTTAAATAATATCTAAAAGTAGAATCTAATTAACTTGTTCTGCTAACAGAACCACTTTTCTCTGCAGTACACATATTCCTCTACATACAACCATTCATTTAGTGACTATTCAAAGTTACAATGGCACTGAAAAAACTGATTTATGATCATTTTTCACACGACCATAGCAGCACCCCTGTGGTCACATTATCAAAATTTGGATGCTTGGCAACTGGCATGCATTTATGATGGTTGCAGTGTCCTGGGGTCATGTGATCACCTTTTGCATTCCTCCCACATACAAAGTCAATGGGGAAGCCAGAATCACGTATCAGTCATGTTACTAACCTAACAATTGCAGTGTTTCATTTAACGACTGTGGCAAGAAAGGTCATAAAATGGGGCAAAACTCAACTGTCTTGCAACAGAAATTTTGAGCTCAATTGTCGTTAAGTTGAGGACTACCTGTAACTGTATACTGAGGGATGAACCTCTAGTTTTCACAACTGTGAATCTACTGTGAAGAGACTGGGGAGAAGAGTCATTATCTTTTGCATGCAAACTTCTATTTTCAGAAAACTTGATTTCTCCCTAAGTCTCCATCTTTAATTTTGTAATTCGTTTGAGAAAGGGCCTTTAGTCTTTAGAGAGAAGTAATTCATATATGTTTGGTTATATAATTATACTTATTTGAGTATTAAAAAATTAGATTACTGACAGGAGAGGTTGAAATCCTATATGACCTTGAATTCAATAGGAATTCTGAATAGATGTGTATAAAACCCATTTCCTTATGTCATCTAGTATAAGCTTTAAGAGAATAACACTTTTATCCCAATAAACTACTGCCTGACATAGTACAAGATACTGCTCTTTTTCCATTAATAAAAGTATAATTTATTTAGATAAAAATATGCAATAATATAAAAACCGCAGAAACTATTGGTTGTAAATGAAATAAGACTGCATAGTCTAATACGGGGTCAATTATTTCATGATAATATTTGTAATATAGAACAAGAGGACAGAATTCTTAAGATTTTCAGTGTAAGAAAATTATAATTTCTTATAGATCGAAACAGATTGAATCAAGTACTGAATTATAGCATCATGTTACCAGTGACTGGATTGATAACATTGCAACTGCAATTTTCAAGGTCTTTTTATGTCTAAATTTAAGTACAGAAGAACAGTAGTAGGATCAAGACAACTATTGGATAATAGAAACCTATCTACGACAGGATAATTAACTGCTCTTTAGTTGGTGAAAGTTGTATCCATAAAACATTAATATAATTAAAACATCTCAAATTTCAAGAACCATAGCCCAAATAAACCATATTGTGCTCGTAATAAGTGATAGTGCTTTGGCATATACCAATAATATAGCAAACAATAAGAGAACAGACACCATCTTTTTTTAATACACATTTTATTGTTTTTTTTATTTTTTACATCAAAATGCTCAGGAAAACACCGTGGTGAAAGGGTAATCAATCATAGCAAAACAAGTCATATATGTATAGCTAAAATTAATACCTTAAAAAATTTCCCCCTCTATTTCCCTCACATAATATAACAAATTTAGTTTAATCTATTTCTTCTTAAAATTCAGTCAATCCAAAAAATCATCCCTATTACATCTATATAAATCACTCCTGCTTTTAAGCTACAACACATAATATTCCAAGAATAATATTCTAATGTTTTCATATATATTCCATCTCTTAATTAAGTACATCATTAATTAATACCCTTTCTTCTCTTATCATAGATCTCTCTAACTTTTCTGCTATTACAAAATAGTTTTCTATATAAACAAAATAAAAACAAACGAACAAAAAAAACATTTCAACATTAAATCTCAACAAAATTATCGTATCTAAAACAAACCTATTATTACACCAGTTATTATCTTACTACTTTCATTTACTCAATTAAATTGTCAAATCAATCTAAATCTCTAAAGCTTTTTTGACCCAATAATTAAGCTTTTAAATCACATTTTTAAATCTGACTCTAGCTTTTTTTCTATACCAAACTGGTTTCCATAATGTCGTATTTATGTCATCAAATCTCAGTATTTGAATATTAATGTTCATCAATAAATCGATCTGATCAAAATTCTCTTCCCCTTTTTCCAGTATTATGTAAGCAATATAGTCCATTTTGTTCCATATTATAATTTCAGCTTGATTATCCAAGTTGTCATAACTTTCAGTCAATTGTGTCTGGCTGTCAATTCCTGTTAATTTTAGCAATGAGAGTACTTCACTTAAAGTCATTTTTGGATCTTCAAAGTTCTCCACCATTTGTGCATAAATTTGTGAAATATCCTCCTCTGTAGTAGTTATTTGGTTTGTAGAGTAATCATTTAAAGTCTCAGTCTGGAATTTTGGGTCCAAAATTTTTCTAAAGTTCAATTGATCAGTGAGTTCCTTCATCTCAAATTGTGTAGACTGTTGCATATAAGTTTGTCCTTGACCTGTAGATTGGTCTTTTAGAGTTTGAAGCCCAGCTTGTGGTTCTACAAGATAATCTTTAGTTTTTCTCCATGACTTCATCTCCTCTTTCATTTCCAATATTTTTCCAATATCAGCTCATAATCCAGTCCAGAATTCAATTGATCAGTAAATTCTTCCTCCATCTCAGATTCTGTACACTGTTGTATATAGGTTTCTTCTTGGCCTATAGATTGATCTTTTAGAGTTTGAGATTGAGATTCTACAAAATAATCTTTAGTTTTTCTCCATAGCTTCATCTCCTCTGACATTTCCAGTATTGTTTCCAATATCAGCTCATAGTCAAGCTGTGGGTAAAGGTCTGCTATTTCCATCGTAAAAGAGAGAACAGACACCATCTTGATTATATTTAAAATGATATGAAATATAGAAAAAATGATATGAAATATAGAAAACTAAAAATAGGACATTAAAAAAACAGTGTGATAAATGCTTGATCCTATAGATATCAATCATCTATATTCAAATGCTAATACAGCAATTAGAGTTCTTTGCCTAAGCTTGAAGGAGTAAGCACAGTAATACTGCCACCAAGTGACTTCTCAAAGACAGTTTTTATCTGTAGATCAGCAATGATACTGAAACAAAAATGTATCTCTTTTGTTTTGTTTTTCATTTTGTCAATCTACAGTACATGCCTATCTTGATATTATCTGAAGAGAAACTACAATGTTTGGAGCTTTTTTTCAGGGTAATTTGTTCTGATATAACAACAAATGTGTTCAAATAATTAAGGATGAGTCCACTGAGTATCCCAAAAATGGGAATGCATGGATCAGAAATTTCACTTGTGCTATAATTGACACTACAAAATGAATTATTATATAACATATATATTGTATAGTATATACTGTATATCAGAGGTCCCCAACCTTTTGGGCACCAGGGACCGGTTCCGTGGAGAGAAGTTTTTCCTCAGACTGGAGGGGGTGTGGTTTCATGTACTGCCTGCATCCCACAGATGGGGCTTTGCTTGTTTGTGTGGACCGGTTGCTGGTATGCTGCGGCCCGGTATTGGTCCACAGACCGGGAGTTGGGGACCCCTGCTGTATATCATATTCTGAGCATTAGTATAGCGATAGCACTTTGACTTATATACTGTTTTATAGGGTTTACAGCCCTCTCTACACAGCTTACAGAGTCAGTATATTTCCCCTAACAAGCTGGGTCCTCATTTTACCCACCTTGGAAGGATGGAAGGCTGAGTCAAGCTTGAGTCGGTGAGATTTGAACTGCTGGCAGTTAGCAGAATTAGCCTGCAATACTGCATTTTAACCACTGCACTATTAGCATTGCAGCAACTGCACTGCAACAATCTGCCCAATCTTTTGGCTAGGGAATTGTTATGTTCTAGGGATAAAGAATGATATATAAATGTACAACAAATTTAAACTATTTAATATATATTGGAGCTCCTTGTGTGAAGGCTTTGAAATATCTTAGAATATGGAGGGGGTTGTGAGTAGGTCTCTTTAACACATCCCTTGAACTACCAACAGAGTAACTGAGTTTGCTGAGATGTAAATTCATACAAATTATGCTGGGATCATCTACATCAGCGGTTCTCAACCTGTGGGTCGCGACCCCATTTGGGGTCGATCGACCTCTTTTGTGGGGTCGCCAAACGCGGCGATCCGCCATTTTGTCCCCTCCGGGGGCGCGCCACGCCTCCGGGGGGGCGGTGCCGCGCCTCTGGGGGGCGGTGCCGCGCCTCCGGGGGGCGGTGCCACGCCTCCGGGGGGCGGTGCCGCGCACGCGCGCTGCGCGTGGGGGCGGCGGCACGCCTCCGGGGGTGGCGCCACGCATGCGCGCCGTGCGCAGGGGCCACGCCCCCATGCGCGCCGCGCATGCGCAGAACGTTTGTGTGACGGGGTCGCCATCACACAAACGTTGAGAACCGCTGATCTACATGTATTGGGCTACACATTTCCACCACACAGCACATTTTATCAGAATATGGGAAACTGATTAATATCTGATTTGAAAGACAGACCTGCAACTAGATAACAGTTTCCCAGTCCAACTGATCAAGTACTCTGTAAGTTGGTAAAACAACCTGTCATGTACAATTATTTTTCCAGTGAAACAAAAAGCATTAGGAATATACTAATGCAGAAGAATAATGCAAGAAGGCAGGCTACTTATCCGACTCTCCGATGAGTTGCTCTTCACAATTAAAACAACATAACTGCCCAGACTAAATCAGCATTTCCAGCAATCAGAAAAAAAGACTTGACAAGGGTCCACAGACACTCTAAACCAGGGGTGTTAATCTCAATTTCATTGAGGGCTGCATCAGCATTGTGGTTGCCCTTGGGGGGGGGCATGGGTATGTGGCCAGGGTGGGTGCAGCCTACTGGGTCGGTGTGGATGGAGTGGGTGTGGCCTACTGGGTGGGCATGGCCAGCTCTACATCATTCGTGTCAAAGGTGCCTGTGGGAGCCTGGGCAGGAGTGGGACAGATCTGAGGGTCTCTGGCAGAAGGGGGTGGTACCAGGGCAAGTGCCAAGGCATGGTGCATTTCTTCATTCCTCACAAAGGGTGACACCTCTCCAGCATGCACCCAGGGGTGGGACCAACGCAGTAGGGGCTGGTTCCTCGCTGTTTCTGGACGCCCTTGTGAGCTAAGACTGAATGCATTTCAGCATAGATGGCCACCACAAAATTGTACATTGGCTTCCGGCTGGCTGGGCCAGGGCCAAGGCAGTGGGGCCGTTCCCTCACTGTTTCCAGGATGGCTTCGCGGGCCACATGAAACCACTTCGTGGGCTGCATCCGGCCCCCGGGCCTTGTGTTTGACATGTCTGCTCTAAACCTTAGATTTCTAAAGCTCTTGGACAGTAGGTGCCATGTACTGGTATATCTCCAATGGGTTATTGTTCCAGATTGAAACAAAGATAGTATGCTTGCTTGGTTCCAAAGCTCAAGCAACAACATAACATTTAAATGAGAGGATCTGAACTGCATCACTTCTGTCTGAATGTATTGGACAGGCAAAAACAACTGAAGACAGATGGGCCCTTGAATAATAAAGCCCTATGCCATGAAGGACTTTATAGATAACAATTAACACCTTGAACTTCACCTGGAAGCCAACTAGTAGCCGATGTGGTTTGTGGAGCTGCCATGATCCATGGGAATATTAGGAAGCACCCATTGCTACTTGTGCTCCTGGACCAGTTGTAATTTCTAGATAGTCTCCAAGGGTAGTGCCATATAGAGCATATTGCAATAGTCCAATCATGAGATGAGTAGACTGTTAGTGACCCTCTGAAGTGCCTCTTGATCAAGGAAAGGGTGCAACTCTTGCACAAGACAAATCAAGCAAGGTCCAATTCTTTTCAGGGATTTCACGCTAGTCTCAAATAGAGAAGTGCAACCAAAGTTATCTGTATTTTGCTTTTAGTTTTCTTCCCTGCAAGCTGTGTACTAAACTGTACCCTGTACTTCAGTTCCTATACATAGCAAGATACAGCGCTAAGAAATACAATATATCTTATGCATATTCTTTTCATACTGGTAGGCATTTCTAATCATATGAGTGGAAAATAAAAATTAATTTGAGCACTGATTTTTTTTTGCCAGTAGGGTTTTTTTTATTTATATTAGAATGTTAATGCTGTTGCTTTAGCTAGTGTACATATGTGCAATATGCTGTTAAGTGTTTTGATTTAATAAACCAACTTTCTAAACATAAATATTCTTAAGCATTAAAATCTGATTATACTTGATATTTCTGTCAAAATATCAATAAATATGTCATTACAATGAGACACAAATAGATTATATTTCCTAACTTCACCTTTGTCACTATTATTATTAATATATACACAAAAATGTAAAATCACAGTTGCCAATTTTTTACCTGATGTTGGCCTAAATTCACACTGAGTTCTTCCCAAGAGCTTAACATATCATAATATACCGGCATAGTATATATGCAGATCCAAGCAGGTGGCTGTTTGACAGATGGACATTTTGTTAATGTGCAGATTTTGAAATACCATACCATCTAAGGCTTTTTAGTACGGCACCCAGTGTCCCAGTAACCACAGATCATCAATGTCAGTTTATGCAATAGTATTTCAACTTTTATATTATTTTATATTTTCTTTTATATATTTCCTGCTGTCTTTGAAACATTTACTAATTCAAATAAATGTCCGCAAAAATTGCAAACTTCAGTGCGTTGATTTAACTATTGTTTTCTCTGCATGTGATTGATGCCATTACCCACCCCCACTGCTCCTTTTCAGTATTTACAAACACTCTGACTAGGTCAATGCCTAGATACTGAAGAGGATGATGTCATCTGAAAAGCACATGTCTTGTTGCAGCATGGAGGCTTGTTAATTCCTTCCGGGACAGGTCTCTATTAAAATGCCGATTGATTATGAAACAATGGTGGTAGTATCCTGATAGTGTATATATGATACTGATTATTATTCATCGCACCAAAACAATGTGATTTTGTTAATTGGCTATTGCTGCTCTGCACGTTATGACCTCCATAAGCTGTCTAGAGCATTATGGGTAGCATGGTTTGTAAACCAACTGCAGACATTTGTGTTGGATTAAATAACAGGCAAGGATTTCTTCAAATGACTGGATTGGAATTTACTAGCATTGGTAGGTGTAGAATTAAGTATGTAGTCCAAAACATTATGAAAGAAACACTATAAACTACCGTAAGTTTTATTACAAAGGGTTTAAATATGTTGTTCAGAAAAGGACATTCCAGATGAAGTAAAATTCTGTATTTTTAAAAGAAGAATTTTATTTTATTCAAAATGTAGGTCTTATGGAACAATTATGCTATGTGATGCTTCAATAAACTGAGATTGATTCCCCTATTTTAAAACACTGGCATTTTGCAAAGCATATTTGACAGGTGCTTATGACAATATTTCTCTCAAACATGTTTCTCAAACATGATGGGAAAAAATTATTTTCCTGGGGATAAGCAACTCATTGTAGCAGTCCCGGTGACATGCAATACCTTGGCAACAACCATTTAAATCCTGAAACAGGTGAAGATTTGATGACATGCAACATTTCATCAGCAGGTATATGGTCATTATATGCCTGCCCCTTCCAAAACCCACCCCACCCTTTGTGTAGCTTGTAGAGTTTGTTTTGAGTATTTGTTTTATTCAGAAACTTTATATTGTTTCTCCTGATTGAATTATGTAACTTAACATGCTCTTCTTCAATTCAGAGAAAATATGTGACTTCAGACCCAAAGGTGCTTTTCAAAGGGTAACTGGACTTTCTTTGTTTTTTCCTTGAGGATATTTTGCTTCTCATCCAAGAAGCTTCTTCAGTTCTAAAGAAGTTCACTTCTATTCACTCTTGGACTGAAGAGAATTGAAATGTCTTCAAGGAAAAAATAAAGAAAGTCCATTTGCCTTTTGAAAAGTACTTTTGGGACAATCATGACCTGGATAACTGAGAATCTCCATAGACGTGTGACTTCAGATATTTTCAGTGAACCAGCACACCTGAGTTCATTGATACTCTATTGTGATTTTTTTAAAACATATTTACACACAAGTGCTACTATCAAAACTGTTAATATTTGCTCATTTGCTTCCAGGTTAATAGAAGCTTGGCAGGAAATCAGTACTGCATAGCAAACACTGGTGTCTTAGAATGCATAAATCCCTGCATATTAATAAAGGAAACAGGTAACTTAATATTTATCTATTTATTTATTTAAAAGACTTATATGACTGCTCATCTGATACACCATAATCTTAGATAGCTCAAAAAACAATAAAAAAATCAAACATGAAACTTTAATAAAAATTGCAGTACCCCGCATATCAGCATTCTGTGTTACTAGGCTTCATTCTCACTATGTCCCAATGCTCATAGGTTAAATTTAGGAAAATACCACCACCACTGAAATCCATCTTGAAAATCTCTCTCTCTCTCTCTCCTTCCTCCCTTTCCCTCTCCTTGTAATGGAGCATAATTTTAAAGTTCAGTATAAAACAGTACTATTAAACTGATACCATTCAGAAAATAGTTTATTAACTGGGATGGTGTATAACGAATAGATCTCATCGACCCTGAACAAATATATAGCCTCCAATTAGTTCTGTCCTCAATCTGAAACATCTTCTCCCACTTAACCACAAAGCTCTTGTGACTGGGCTACAGTAGTTGGTATTTTTCAGCTCATCTTAGATCATGAGTTATGAGAAAATATTGTAGAAGGAGAGCCTTGTTAGTCTATGGAGACAAAAATCAGAAGTGTTCATCTTGATGAATGAAATTTACCTCCATGGCTTTCTCTTCATCATTGCAATGGTGTCAGAATAATAGATTAACAGAGTTGGAAGGGACCTTGGAGGTCTTCTAGTCCAGTTAAAGTTAAAGTCTCATGGCATCTTTTCTAACAAACACATTATACTAAATGGCATAGTTCAAAAAAGCTTTTTCCCATTTTTAAAAAAGGCTCAGTCTTAAAGGAAATCAACCCTGACAGTCCTTTGTAAGCACAGATACTGAAGCTGAAGTTCAAATATTTTGGCCCCCTAAAGAGAAGAGAGGATTGACTGGAAAAGATCCTGATATTAAGAAAAATCGAAGGCACACGAATAAGGGAACTGTAGAGGAAGAGATGGTTAGATAGTGTCATCGATGCAGTGAATGTGAATTTGGGCAAATTTGAGAGACAGTAGAGGACAGAGGGGCCTGGCATGCTATGGTGCATGTGGTTGTAAGGAGCTGGACATGACTTAGCAACTGAAAAACAACATGATTTTTCAGAAGAAGTGCTCTGATATCTTCTGTGAGGATAAATGAGGGAAAATTCTTTCCATGTTTCCTTTCTTAGACTCATAGAATAGTGCACTATAAACATAAATGAAATGTAATTGACCAAGTCAAAGGACGAGACTATTTTCTCCCCACCTCTCCCCTTTCTCCATCCCACAAATCAACCTGTCTTTACCATCAAAGGTCTTTCTGTGGATCCATCCTCCATCCAAGATAAACCAAGGATAAGATCTGCCCTACTTTGGTTCCTGCTTTTGCTTTAAAATACTGTCTTGAAATCAAGTATAATATTTTCAATACTATTTTTAGTTATTTGGGTTTACACAATACATGGAGCCTTGTAAGCTAATTGCTTATATTTTAGTGTACTCTAGCATATTTTGTGAATTCAGCCTATGTGGTAGTCTTATTTATTTTATTGATTTATTATACTTACGTCTGTGCCACTGCAGACAAAATGATTCTTGGTGGCTCATAGAGAAAAAGGTTGATGAAGTACAGTACATTACACAAACAAAGCTGAAGGCTTTTAAGACATATTCATCTTGGACTAAATGTCTATAATTTTAAAAACATGTAATATTGTTGTCCCTGACCTAATTTAATTTGACTTTCTTTTTAGAATAATTTTTTGTTTAACTTTTCTGTAAACCATATTGAGTGTGTGCCCCTTTAAACATGGTAAAGGTAAATAAATACAAATGTTTTGAAGTAAATAACAGATTTGGCGTATTGTACTAACCTCTGATCTTCAAAAAAATATTGTTTGTCAAACCTGACTGAAAAAGTGGAACATACGTCATTCTTCCATTTATCGGTATATCATGGTGTCTAAGAAGAGGATTTCCAAGATCTTATGCAGTTATCCTTTTGAAATCATCCTGTAAATGCCAAGGGAATCTGGGACTGTGAGAGCTGTAATAAAAATCTTAGCTGACTGAAGCACAAATAATCTTGGTTATATCTGCTAACTCTGAGGACAAGCACTCTCTATCAAGGGAAAGTTGTTTTAAGAGCATAAAGTATTATTTGCTTTAATCTGCCAAATAACATCTGTCATTTGGTGAAACAAGGCATTCTGTTAGGACTATCAACCTATTCTTAGAAATAGAACAATATATATTGGGCAAAGAGACCTAAATATAAATATATGTTCAAATAGGTATAAGGCGCATAAAAGGTGTCTACTGTTCAGCAGGAATTAAAAATTTAAAAGTGTGTGTTAAGGGCTGATGGTTAAAATGCTGCACAAAATATGTAAGAGAAAATTGCACATTCAAAAGGTGTGAACATGACAAAATATTATATATGCCAATGCAGTTAATATTTTTAGCTTAAAAATGCAGAAAACGTATGGATCAGTTTAAGTACCTCATTAACTGACAATAGCAGCCAGTGTATTTAAAGCAATCTGTGTAAGTTGAGAAAGACTCAGAAATGTTTCTTTTGCTGTAAATAGCATCCCCTTTTACATGAATGCTAAATGTTAAAAGGGAATACTTGCATAAGCAGCTTTCACTTTATACAGTATACAGTATGAAAATAATTGCTACTACCATATTGTACCACCCTAATGTAGAACAAATTCAGGATTATATCTGAAAAAGCAAATAAGGAGCGTTGATTCTTTTTGCTTAGCAACTGAGAATTTACTTTCTCTTGTCATGAGAGAATGCATGTGTGTATCTATAGAGGAATTAAGAAGTTTTTAAATTCCTTACAATTCATTTATTTTTTTAAATAGCGGTTTTTAAAACTAGTTCTTGCCGCAATAAATTCTTGCTATTACAGTAGTAACCTATTCTACTACCGTCCCACTCCAAATTATTATAAATCCAATCCATAGTTTCATTCCATCTGGTTGCCTGCCTGTCTCCAGTGCAGCACAATCAACCTTGTTGTCTTGCTTTGATCCCGGTGACGCTTGTGAATGGTGGATACCGAAAAGCTCCAAAGAGCGTGCAGCACACCCATTGGCTAAGCCGGCAGCCTGTCTAGTGGAAGGGGATAGCGTGAGTGTGGGTTGTACTGTAGCTCTCTGCTGCTGTGTCTGTCGGTGTCTGGGGCCGGCCCGGCGGGCTGTGTGGGGAATCGGGGGTGGGAGGGCGCGCACGCGCGCGGGGGGGGAAACGGGGGGGCATTCGGTCCCGCGCGCTGTCTCGGCCAAGATGGCGGCGGGGACGGCATCGGCGGCCGTGGCCCGGTTAGAGGGCCGCGAGTTCGAATACCTCATGAAAAAGCGCTCAGTAACCATCGGCCGCAACTCCTCGCAGGGCTCGGTGGACGTAAGCATGGGCCACTCCAGTTTTATCTCCCGGCGGCACCTGGAGATTTTCACTGCCCCGCCCGCTCAGGCCCAGGCGCCTGCCAACAGCAGTAGCGGCCCCGCCTCAACCATCACCGGCGACGGGACCGGGACTCAGTCGCCGCCTGTTGCCGCCGGCGCTTCGTCTGGCAGTGGTGATTTCTACCTGCGTTGCCTGGGCAAGAACGGCGTCTTCGTGGACGGAGTGTTCCAGCGCCGGGGGGCGCCACCGTTGCAGCTGCCCCGCGTGTAAGTGTGAGGCGGAGGGAGGGACTGCCGGGGACACGCGTTCCGGCGAAGACCTTCTCTTTGCCCGCCGGTCGCCACTCTCGCCTGCCCGGCGTGTTCGTCGGGGGGCGTGAGAGGCGAGCCTGAGGCGTCTCCAATCTCTCCGGGGTCTCCAAGGCCGGAGGACACCACTCGTGGAGCCTCGTTGTAGTGGCGGCAGCACCCGCACAAGGAGGCTTGAAGGGTGTCTGCAGCAGCAGCGGCAGCACATGAGCCCCGCTTCTTCGCTCAAGCTGGCCTAGACATGGCGCTTAGTTGCTCTCTGTTTTGTCCAGCTCTGGGATCACAACTCCTGTTGGGTTAAAATCCTAGTTTCCCGTCATGGCTGCAGTTATGGATAAATACTTTTTTTCATTACCTAGACTTGAGCAAGAGTTGTCTTCCAGACTGCACATGATGCACGTACCAGTCTGCTGTACTTTTCGAGTGGTGTATGAGAGGCCTGGTGTTTTCAACAGAAAATGCACATGTACTTTCAAGTTTTTAAACAAGTATCTTCAGGAAGGTTTATCTTGTGGCTAAAAGATTGTGGGTTTTAATAAAAATAAATAAAAAGATGAGAGTGGATGGCTTAGAAAAAGGCTGCTTTTGAAGGTGTTCTGTTAGTGAGAAAATATTTATAGATCGTTACTCTTAAAATAGAAAGGGCATTTTGCAAATTCAGTAAGTACAATAAGTACACCTTGCTTATTAAAGTTGATTAGTGATGTGTTTATTCATGGTGTCATCTTACTACTATAACTGAATGTGTTATTTGACTTTTGTAATTTTCCTTATATTTGCAGGGATGTCATTTATTGGGAAAGCCAGATATTCTGTTTTGTTTTAATTTGAATTAAAGTAAGAGATAATGCTGTAATGTAAAAAAAAAAAAGACAAATTAAGTCATTCAGTGACAAATAAGTGAAATCTCAGGTTGAAACTTTAAATGTTTTTTTTACTATTCAGATTTATCACAGTTACTGTGACCAGATAGTTTTGAGAAAAAAAATGCCCTAGTGATTTTTGGACTCTCCTGTGTAGTTGTTTTGAACAACTTCTCCATTAAATCCTGTTGTCTTACAGATTACAGAACTCTGCAAGTCTTTTATTATTTGAGTGTATCTTGGATGTACCATTGTAAGGCATAGTATGAAACAAACTATTATATGATTATCTTTGATTATTATTTATTATATTATTGTATATAACTTTCCACAGAATGACATATCTCTTAATGGTAGTTCATTTGTGTTTCCACTCATTCCAAATTTGAAAACCTTATATTTGCCTGCAACAAAAAAATCACAAGATCAAATATATTTTACCTGCGGAATTTTGGGATATTGGTAATATGTTCCTGTGCTGCAATTTTTTTTTAAAGATGATTTTGGATAATTTAACCACCGTTTTATTAACACATACCTTTTTTAAATATTATTGATAGCTAAAGACATAGTTGCTAATTTATGATATGCAGTTCTATTCAAAGTAAACCTAAATACTTACTGAAAACATTGATTTTGAAGATAAATCTTAAAATTTCAATAGAAATTTCAAATGTGTTTAAATTTACAATCCATGTTTGTTATCCCAATATTACCCAAAAGAAATTCTTCTGAATTTAAGACAATTTTCCAAAGGAAAATTAAATAGAAAAATCTCATTTGCCTATACCACTGTATTTCTAGTGAACTTAAGACAATACTTTCATTTGCATATGAATTATTTGGGAGAAAAAATTAATACACATGTAAACATAGCATTTATGCGAATTGGTTTTTTTCTAGTTTCAGTTGTTGATGACTCCTAATTAAATAACATCTACTAGCATCTTTCATAGTAAAGAATCCTAATCTTGTTTAATTTTAGGATGAATGCGTAGGTAATTTTGAGATTTCCTTACTTAGGGACTTGAAATTCCATTCACTTAAGATGTTTGCCAAGATTTCATCTGTCGTGTTTACTTGCACTTTGAAAAAGTCCTGTTTATCAGTTTACACATTATTATATTCAGATTTAATAGATTTTAATTCCATTAATAGTTTGATTTAGAAAAATATGATTTTCATTTATTCAGAAAAATATAATGCAGAAATAAATCAGGGAATATATTGTAAATTAAAATAAATTGATTTAATTGAAAAGTTCTCTATATATGCATGCATGCATATATACATATATACATGCCATTATCAAATGATTTTTTATGTGATGGAAAGTAATGTCTTCAAGTATAGAACATGGAGTTAAACTTGTTCTGTAGATAATTAAAGTTAAAATAATTATGTTAAGCCTTGTTCTACTTTTGAAAGCGGTATTTTCAATATAAAAATGTGAAATTGTGAAGCAGAGAGTGGTGATTTGTACATGCCATTTATATTATAAGAAATTTATACTAACATAAATAGATTATAGTCAGTTGCTTTATCTTAAATAAGCTTCTTACTCCTTTTCACATTGTTTTTAAATTTTCTTATTAAACTTTGAACATTTGGTATAGCCATATAACCAACACATACCAAGCTTTATGTTGGTGTAGCAATTGGATTTTCAGTGACTAAACATAGTAGCAGGATTTGTTTTGAAATAAAGGCTACTAAGTAGTGGTTAAAATGTGGAGCTTCGATCTGCCACCATTTTTGTAAAATTCTACAGGTGAGGTTACCAGTGGGGTATGAGAGTACAATGCAATTTTTGTAAATTGAGAACTTTCAAATTGCAGTTGTTCAACTTGTGATGTTTTATCTTGAGCAAACATTTGGCTTGTTAACAAATCCCTAATTAACAAAGTGGGTTTAACTGGTACTCTTACTTAAGAAGATTGGGATTGGTAATTCCAGTATTTAACAATATTCAGATGAGATCTCAAAATCCAGAGATTTAAAAATATAAATGTATTAAGCTGTTTCCCCCCCATTTTCAGTTATAACATTGGTTTCTTTTCAGTTTACAGAGGTATGAATAGGGCTTGTAATATCTCGCATTGCAAAAGTTGAAGATAATTTTGAGTTGTCTTAAAAATAAGCACTGACTATCCAGTAATGTCTTACATTAAACTTTCTGTCCTTTTAAAAAAAAAATCATTTTGTGCTTGTTGTCACAACTTAGAAATTAACAGGGATATCGAGTCTCCTTAGGTACACTATTATCCTCAAAAAAAATGTATAGGTAGTCCTCAACTTAAAATGATCGCTTAGTGACCATTTAAGTTATGATGGACTTCCCCTGTACTATTCATGACTGGGATTCAAAGTTATAATGGCCAATGCCCACCCAGTCACATGATCACATTTTGAATGCTTGCCAGCTGGCTTGTATTTATGGCCATTTATAGCATCCTGCGGTTACTGTGAGTTATATGATATTTTTTGCTGGAAATTGGCATTTACTTGGTTTCCGACAAAAAAGCCCAATGGATTTGCTTAATGACTAGAGCATTTGCTTAATGACTGATGCAAAAAAGGTCATAAAATCGGATGTGGTCACATGGTGACCTGTTTAATGACTGGCATGATTTACAACTGTAATTGTATGCTCAATTATAGTAGTAAATCAAGGATTCCCTGTATATACAGAATTAGGTTTTAACTAAGTAAAAATGCCTACTTTACAGACCACAATCTGAGGAACCTTTCAGGCAAGTAATTTGTTGAAAATCCTGGACATTATTACTATGCTTCACCTAAAATGAAGTTATCCGTATGCTGTATTTCAAGGAAATAGTTCTTAGTTGAAATATACAGAATGTTTGGCTGTAGAGTGCAATATTTTTATTAGGATCAGAAATTCCTCACTCATGGGCAATAGGGACTGCTTTCTTCCAAATTTTTTATTGTTCCAAGGAAAAATATGTTGATTAATAATGTAATGGACCATTAGAAAACCTTAACTGTACACTTTGGAATTTTGTACTCTTGATTTCAAGGAATGATTCCTTTCCTCCTCCTTTCAGTTTCTTTTTTATCCAGGTCCTAAAGAGAATCTTACCTGATATTAGCTTTGTGATCTTTTCAGTACAGGTAGTCCTCAACTTAACAGCCATTCATTTAAAGATTGATTGAAGTCACAACAGCATTGAAAAAAGTGATTTAAAACTGGTTTTTAAACTTACAACCATTTGCAGCATCCCCATGGACACGTGATCAAAATTTTGCAACCGACATGACAGTTACACTGTCCCGGGGTCATGTAATCATCATTTGTAACCTTTCCAGCCAGCTTCTGCCAAGCAGAATGGATGGAGGCATCTATATTCACTTAATGACTGCATGATTCGCTTAACAACTGCAATGATTTGCTTAACAACAATGGCAAAAGTATTATAAAATGGGGCAAAATTACTTAACAACTGCCTTGCTTAGCAATAAATTTTGGGCTCAGTTGTGGTCATAAATTAAGGACTTAAAATGTTTTTCAGAATATTAAAAGAAGTTACTTTGTTTTTTTTTTATTTTAAATTATTTTTTCTGGGCAGTCCCAGGAAATTTAAAATGAATGGTTGATATAAATTATGAAATTTTATATGGTCATCCATTTCACTCTGAGCTGTTTAGAAGGATAAAACCTCAATACACAAACAATAACCCCACATTCTCCCTGGTGACAACTATCAGGCAAGCCACTTGATGGGTTATATATCATTCTGAGGTTCCCAGACCCTTTGGCAAAACTATGTCTTTAGGGCCTTTGAGTGTCAAAGTAGGAGCCAATCTTATTTTTGAGGTCCTAATATTCCACAGAGAAGGAGTCACCATGGACAAGGCCCTTCTGGTCCCACTAAATAGACCACTTTAGGAGGTGGAGCCCATAGCATTCTCTGCCTCCCCACTTTGGTGTGTTGGCAGATATGACTGGTTCTTCAAACAACCTTGTCCCAAGTCATGTAGGGCTTAATGGTGACAACTAGCATCTTGAATTTGACCTGCAAGCAAATTGGCAGACAATATGGCCCCCTAGGAGAGATGACGTGCAAATCTAGGCTTGCATAAAACTACGTGGGCTGCCACATTTTGAACCTGCTGAAGCTTCTGGAAACTTTCCTTTGGTGATCATAGCAATGTTTGCCTCGAAAAGAGGCACCAGGTCTTATTTTCGGGGGATATCTTAATTGCTTACCCTAGGACCGCTGCAGCCAGGTATCTAATGCTCCGACATCTGACGCGCCGCTGCCCGAGTTCTTCTGCGGCCACTTGCGGCTGCATGCCATGTGCATCGCGCTGCTGCTGCCAGTTGCGGCAGGAGGCTGCAAGGCTCATGCTGATCACGCCACTGCCATCGATTGAGGGCTCGTTGTACCAATCACACTGCCGCTGCCGCTCACAACAGGCATGCCATGTGGCTCGTCGCACCAATTGCGCCAGTTCCACTGGTCATGGCAGGTGGCCGCTTGGCGCATTGCGCCAATTGTGCGATGAGCCCCACGGCGTCTTACTGTGAAAGGCGGTATGGTGCGATTGGTGTGACGAACCTCACAGCCTACAGCTGCGAGCGGCAGCAGTGGTGCAATCGGCACAAGCCTTGCGGCCTCCTGCTGCAACTGGCAGTAGCAGCGCAAGGCACCACATGGCATGTGGCTGCAAGCGGCCACAGAAGAACTCAGGCAACAGCACAACAGGTGCTGGGTATGGGAGGCCTGGCTACAGCGGTCCTAAGATAATCCCCCCGTGCCCTAGCTTGATTTGTACGCCTGTGCCTTGCCCCAAAACTAGGCCTTATTTTTGGGGTAGAGCTTATATCGGGTGCATGTGTGAAAATCAAGCTAGGGGTTATTTTCAGGGAAACACGGTAATACCAAAAACTGATACTACGCAATCAATTTGCTATTGAATAATGTACTTGTTTCAATTTCAGGACCTCAGGTAAAAGTTGCTTTCAAGGAATGTATTATAGTAATTGGAAGGTAAGATAATTACAGGTAGTTCTCACTTAACAACCACAGTTGGGTCCAACAACTCCATCATAAATGATGCTGTAGTTAACCAAAACATCACATGACTGTGACTTGCACTTTTACTGTCAGCTTCTTCATTGATTCTGCTTTTCAAAAGCTGATTGTGAAGCTCTCAGTGGTAATCATGTGACCGTAGGATGCTAACACAGATGTAAATGCCTGAAATTGCCTGAATTTGAAATTGCATGAATAATAATCATGTGGCTGCAGGGACACTGGGATGGTCATAAATTCAAGGACTGTGCTTTTTCAGCACTGTTGTAACTTTGAACAGTTGCTAAACATGGCAGTGGTTAAGTGGGATCTACCTCTAATGCATTTGATTAAGCTATGTCCCCTTTATCATTGTACCAATTTAGGCCACCAGTAATAGTGATGATTTACTGAACTCTCCCAAGCTGTATACCTGCTGCTTTTGAGGGAGTGTTGACTCCATTCAAATCAAAAGAATAAAGTATTTTTTTTAGGAATAGTAAGACAAGCCTATTGTCTTACCAGGATTAAATCTAAGGTACTTGAACAAGACACTGAAATAAGATTCATACAGGCATTATAATTCAGTTTTCATAGATCAGTATAACTCTGTATCATTAGCATATTGATAACATCATGACCATCTTGAGTGACTAATATCAGACGTGTAAAATGGCATCGGGGACAAAATGATATTTTGTGGTAAGTCAATGCTATCAACTGTGAGGAGAAGTAGAGACAATGTAAAATTGTACGTCTGGGTCAATGGCATCGAACACCATTGCAAGATCAGGCAGAGATTGCAGTCCTTCTGTTCTGATAAGGATCATCCAACCGAGCAATCAAGATAATTTTCTTCTGGAACCACATACACTAAAGGGATACTTGAGAAAACATTTTTTGTTACATAATTTCTGGTACTGGACAATTACTACTATAGTATTTGCAGTCTCCCAGAATGAAGGAACTTTGACTCTGAAGTATGATGCCAAACATTCATAAATTAGTAGCCTGTGACCTTGGAGAAAGAAATCTATCCTAGGGCCATAAATATTTAACAACTATTACTAGTACCCATATTCCTTTGTTAGAAGAAGATGTGCTACCAATCAACTGAGGCAGCATCTCATGCATGTATGCTTTGATTCAATTGATTATGATCAAGTATGATACAAAAAAATGAGAATGCATATGGTTTAATACAAACTTCTTGCCTGTGCATTCAGAGTGCACCTGAAACAACTCTCAGAATTGGAATAGATTCTGTGTTAATATTTTAGTTTTCCTGAAATAGAGCAAGGCAATTTTATCTTCAGAACGCTTAGAAAATATGTCACAGAAGGCATAAGCATTATTATGTCAGATGTTAATTCCAACATTAAGTGGAAGAGTTCTGCTCTGCAGTTACCTGAGGAAGTAGTGAAGGAAGCAGAATAAACCCTTTTATGTATGTTTTGATGAATTCCTGGCCATATTTGCTGTTAATGTCATAAGCCACTTTTCGTTTTGTGCATTACCCCTGCACATGATAAGTAATTAGAGTATTCAGTGACTGTATTAAGGTTTCCCTCTCCTTACCATTCCAATGCTGAACAGATCTTTATTTCTAAATATAGAAAAGTCTTTCAGATCATTCTAGAATTTAGTTGATTCATAAATCCCTGGAAGTAAATATATCTGTCATAGTCCTGAAGAAAGAATGAATGCTGTAAACCACAACTTCCACCAAAGGATTATTTGAGATTAAGCTTTGTTACCTACATATCTATATCACATATGGGCAGAACTAGATTGGGGATGTGCCTTGTCTTTCATTTCATTTCATAGATACACACACACACACACACACACACACACACACACACACACACAAAATTTGGAATATGACCATGGATGCGGTGAAATCCCAAATACAATACTGAAGTACCTTAGGACCACTGTTTTAATATTCTGCAGCACCATTTTCAGATTACTTTGACCAATGGTAGTGCAACAGTTTCATTATCTTTATAACCTATCACCAGATGTGGTCTCAAAAGACCTAGAATCCTGGCTAAGAGGTCTTATGGTAACCTAATAAAATCTGATTAACACCCTCCACAAGCTCATCTGTGTTGATGCTTATAAGCAGACTGGATGAAATTAAACTCATTTGATTTTGTCTCTCTACATTTATGGAAACTACGTTTCTTATCTACAGTTAATCCATAAATGATAAATTCTTATGATCTGTACTAGCTATAAATTAACAACCACATTTTTATCCAGCCCCCTTTGTTATTCAGTTTTTGTTAACTTTTAATGTTTTAATTTTTAAATGATTAATGTTTTAAACCGTTTTAATTTTAAAAGTCCAGTGTTTGTCTGGCAAAGGTGTGGTGGAGTCTGGCACAGAATTGCAAGAGGGAGGACTGTTTCCCAAGGAACTAAGATATACATCAGCCTTGAGTTCTTGGTATGCAAAAAAAGACCCGGAAGAGATCCTCTCTAAACCTTCACAGGGTTCACCTGATAGATGAATGTGCTTTGGTCTGGCTAAATTCCTGCCTATGGGCAAACAGCAATAAAGAAACTACAGGTAGTTCTTGAGTTACAACCATTTCTTTAGTGACCATTCAAAGTTATAACAGCATTGAAAAAAGTGACTTATGGCTGTTTTTCGCACTTATGACCGTTGCAGCATCTCCTTGGTTGTGTGATCAAAATTTGAGCACTTGACAACTGGCATGTGTTTATGACAATTGCACTTCCCCAGGTCATGTGATCACCATTTGTAACCTTTGCAGCCGACCTCTTGACAAGCAGAGTTAATGGGGGAATCCATATTCACTTAACAAGATTGCATGATTCAGTTAGCAACTGCAGTAATTCACTTAACTTGCAAAAAGATCAAAAAAGGGGACAAAGCTCATTTAACAACTGTCTTGCTTAGCAATGGAAATGTTGGGCTCGATGTGGTTATAAGTCTGGTGCACCAGTTGTAAACCTGATTTATTGATTGAGTGATTATTCTTGCTTCTTTGCATCCAACAAAAGGAATGTTTTGCAAAGGGGCTCTTTGGTGTGCTACACCTCTGGGCTGCTCGGCACACCTTGGCATCAGTGAGAGCAAGTACACAATGCTGAGGCGGTGGAGTGCAGGTGGCAGGGGGCCAAAAGGGCATAGATGGGGGAAGATAGATGGGTGGAGGAAATTGAACCGCTAGGGTGGTTGTTAGTGCGGCCAGGCTGCCAAATGTTCATGATCACATGACCGTGCAATGGCCTTAACTTGGGTCATGGGTCGTTCCATCCTAACTTTGAATAGTTTTAAGTTAAAGGCTATCTGTGGTGATTTCTATACAAACTGTTTTCCAATGAGATAAGTTTCCTGTTCAGTGTCATGAAGCACATTGCCTTTGTTTTCTAAACTGTTAAGTTATTTTGATTTTTCCAAATGTATCTTCTTTAAAATAAGGTCATTATTTGATTGAAAGGAAATTCAGAGAAAAATCTCAGTTTCCATAAATATTGAACAAAACTAGATCTAACTTCTTGTATGGTCACAATGCTGCATGGATTTATTTGTTAATTTATTTACTTACTAATGTTTTAATACTAGATAACTGCTTTCCCAGATTATATATCAATAGAGCTATATATCCTTAAAAAGTCTCCAAAAGTAAGCGAGAGGAGAGAGATCAGTTTCTCAAGACCAGAAAGAAGTGATGAGTAGCATGTTGGCATTTACATGCTGGCATTGAGATCAGGCTGGCCTGATGTTACTTGCTGGAACCCTTGCTTGAATAGTAATTTGTAGCTCTTGTTTCTTTAGCTGTTGGATGGGGCTAGAATTGCTGGAACGAGCAAATGGAGCCAAGGTATGCTGCTCTTCACTTTTCAAGTTGGTAGGAACTGAATGTTCTATCTGGCAGGGAAACTTTATGTAGCTGCTTCTTCTCTAGTTGGTTTTATTCACATGACACTCTTGACTGAGTTATCTTCGCCTAGTTAATTGATTCTCATCATGTGCCAATGTTATACTAGTACAGGTTAATTGATTAGTTATCACTTGGCCAGTTTTTAATCTTTTTAGCTAATATGGAGCACATTTCTTACTTTTAAAATTTCTGCCCTTCCAAGGTGGACTTCTTTCTTTTAAAATTCAGAATGGCATGATCACCGTGGATAGAAAGTGTCCTATTCCCTTCTACCCATTCCTGCTTTATTTTTATTGTCCTATATAACTGTATGTTTGTTTGTATGTGCGTGTGTCTATGTGACTACAGGGATGAATTTTTGTGATTCCCTCTTAGGTCTTTCTGTCTGCCATGAATGTCTGTTCTATTAACCGCATGCTCATGTAACCCTATCTAGGGCATGAGGTCCTTGCTATTCATGCCTTTGTTATAGTTTCATGAGACTACTGCCACGTGTTATACATGGGGCTGCTTTAAAAGACCACCTGGAGATTTTATTTGACTTAAAATGTAGCCGTTCATGTATTACCCAGCATTCATCAATCAGAGCTCATTAGCCTTGTAATGAATCCTGCATTAGGTTTCAGGTGCAATTTAAAGTGCAAATATTAACCTATACAATCTTTGTGTACCTTCAGAACCACTTTCACTGAATTGGCCTAATTTATTTGATCTTGTGAGGAAAAACAATTAATGGAGAGATGTGGGGGCCATGGCACACAGTCACTGCTTTTATGTAGCAACTCTGGCATTATATTGCCTAAATGGTGATGCATATACTGATAAATAGGTCTTCAGGGCCCTCCAGAATTGAACCACTGGCCTTGTTGTTTCAACAGCAAGCCCATCTAGCTTGGTTCAGTCCCATTCTTCACCAGTCTGCTTTCTGGTCTGGCAGAGTTTTTCTTGGTGTGAAGGCATACTTCATCATTTGGACATGACTGTCATTAGCACAGAATTCATAGTCAACCAGCATTTCTTCATTCTAGTGACCTGCATCCTATATGCAGACTGTTAGCCGAATTGTCAACTGCCATATGATATCCGGTTTATTGGTTCAAAAGCTGCTACACTGAAAATTTTTTGTACATTAATGCAACGTTCCCTAGGGAGTCCAGCTTATAAAGACAGTAAAGAGTATCACATGTTATTGAGCATAAAAATACTTAATAAAAGCAATTCTGTGAAACAATTCTGTGGCTTGCTTAGGCCATGGTAATAGTTGCACAATGATGAGTTGCTTGTTGTTGACATTGGCGCTAAGCATATGGTGGATGGCTGTTGTGTGGAGGGTGTCTAGGAGCAAAGTTTTTGGCTCCTTGCAGTAAGGTTGTCATTGCCTTCCTTTTGGCAGTATCCACTGATAGTAAAAAAAAAAAAAAAAGCAGTGGGAGGTAGAAAAGAACAGATCCTGGCTTAGTTATAATAGCACCTTAATACAAGTAAATTGTAGCTGTCTCTCAGGCTCTCTCACTCAAGTGTGGAACTGCCTTTCTTATCAACCTAAGAACATTGGCCTCTGTGTCCAAGATGAACCTAGTGACCATTTTCATTTTTTACATTCATCTATGACAGTGGTTCTCAACCTGTGGGTCGGGACCCCATTTGGGGTCGAACGACCATTTCACGGGGGTCGCCAAACAACGCAGTCCGCCATTTTTTCCCCCTTTTCTTTAGCTGTGCTACTCCCTTTTATTCTATTGGCTTTTGAATAGAATAGATTCTCTTGAATAGAGTCTAATTCTATTGGCTTTCAAAAGCCAATAGGAATTGTCCAGGCTGTCTCTGCTCTGCTGAGCCCACCAAAATTCCCATTCTGCAAACGGTGCTGCACCAGTTGAGTAGTCCTTGACTTATGACCAGCTGAGTAGTCATCGACTTACGACTGGTTGGGGGTCGCGGCATTAAAAAGGTTGAGAATCACTGATCTATGATTCCTTGAAAAAAATCGCAAAGATGCTGTCTCACTTCTGAGAATTTCTCTTTTTTTGTTTGTGCAGTATCTTGCCTTTTATTCTTCTAGACCACAGATTAGCTCATATTCCTTTTTGTTCCGTTCTTGTGTCCCTGTTAATCTGTCCCTCTTGGTTGCTTTTATTTGTGCTATTTGATCTGTTATCTGTCCCTGGGTGTTGTAGTTTGTTAATCATAGAGACCATGAGAAATTAGTTACTTGTAAGTTAATTTTTCTAGTATTCATCTTGAATTCACATATATAAATTGTCAACCTGTGTAAAAGCCTATTTGGAATGTTAAATTGCATAGAACCACAGTGCAAATTAGTGTGCATTTCCTTTTATTCTTCCCAGTTCCAGAGACTGCCAGATTAAAAGAAAAGTGAACAATCTTGAAACTGAATGGGAGGTACAGGAAGTTATATGAATTAATACTATATACTATGTTAACCAAGCTGGTGAAATAGATTTTGAAAGGTTTTCAAAACTAGTGAAGATATGCTGTGCTTGATGAACATTAACCAGAGGGAGAAAATTGTATGTCAAAAAAAGCATAGCATAGCATAGCATAGCATAGCATAGCATAGCATAGCATAGCATAGCATAGCATAGCACAGCATAGCATGTTTGAAAAGGTATGTTTCCACATTGATTGTAGGAAATGTAGCTGAAATGATATACTGTACAGATCAAAAAACAGATATCCTAAAAAGAATGCTTCCCATTCCTGGGTAAATTATCCAAAAATAGATAAAAGAGGTTTTGCTTTGGGTAATGACATGCAAACCCATTACCAAATCAGGGTAAAAAAGATTTTCTGATAAGTCATTTTGGGTAATGAAGCAAAACGTTTGGGAAGGTTAACTACTGCTCTAAATAGTTAACCAAACTTCTTCATGGTTAATATGAGGAGTGATCCACATACTGCTTCATGGTCCATTAAATTTAGGCGATACACTGACTTTATTGAACAATATCATTATTGGGCTTGTCTAGACGGGTCGGACACGACTTCGCAATTAACAACAACAGAACAATGTTTACATATTTCTTAGCTTTATGTTATTGTATAGCAACTTGTAGGAGGAAAGTTATGTAGCAACAAAAAGCGTGTGGCAATTTAACAACTAACAACAAAAAATGTCTATACAGTTGATAAAGTGGATGAAATTCCATTAAGCTTCATGCAGTAGTATATTTGTTGTCTTTTAAGATGTCACAAGACAACGTTTTATTTGTAAATAGTTCTGCAGCTTTTTGCATCATTGAGATGGCTATAAAGTAAAGAGCAATAGCACTTAGACTTACATACCACCCCACGGTGCTTTACTGTGGCTGCAGCCTGTTGGGAACAGGGTTGCGCAAGCAGCTGGCAGGTGAACACACATGTAAAACTGCATTTGTGTAAGTGTGAAACCATCCCCTCCCTCTCGTCGCTGCCAGTCTGCAGAGCTGGAAAGGTTGAGGATTGTTACTTTAGTTTACAGCACTCTCTGGGCAGTTTGCAACATCAACATATTGCCCCCAACAGTCTGGATCCTCATTTTTCCAAACTCAAAGGATGGAAGATTGAATCAATCTTGGTCCAGTCAAGATTGAACTCCTGGCAGCAGGTAGAGTCAGCCTGCGATACTGCATCCTAACCATTGTGCCAGCAGGGCTCAAAATCAATCAGATCAATGGATATTGTTATCTAAATGATAATAGGCAACATAGAAGTTCCAGTGAATGAAAAAAATAGGAAAAAATGGCGATTGCAATTTTAGCAGGAACTAAGTGTAGGTAAACTTAATCTGGATTCAATCCAAAATGTTTCTATATCTGTCTGAGAGAATGGGTACAATACAATTAGTATATAGTGCATTCAGAAAGTATTCAGACCCCCATCATTTTTGTCATGCTGCAGCTTGATTCTATAATTGAAATTCATTTTTTTCTCATTAATCTACACTCAATATCCCATAATGACAAAGTGAAAACAGAATTTTAGAAATGTCTGTAAATTTATTAAAAAAAAACACTGAAATGTCACATTGGCATAAGTATTAAAACCCTTCACTTGGTACTTAGTTGAAGCACTTTTGGCAGCAATTACAGCCTCGAATCTTTTTGGGTGTGACGCAACAAGCTTTGCACACCTGGATTGGGAGATTTTCTGCCATTTTCAAGCTCAGTCAGGTTGGATGGTGACCATCGAAGGACAGCCATTTTCAGGTTCCTCCAGAGATGTTTGATAGGGTTCAAGTCAGGGCTCTGGCTGGGCCACTCTAGGACATCCACAGAATTGTCCGTAAGCCACTCCTGTGTTTTCTTGGCTGTGCATTTAGGATTGAAGAGCCGAGGTGGCGCAGCAGTTAGAGTGCAGTACTGCAGGCCACTTTAGCTGACTGTGTTCAGCAGGTCAGCGGTTCAAATCTCACCGGCTCAAGGTTGACTCAGCCTTCCATCCTTCCGAGGTAGGTAAAATGAGGACCCAGATTGTTGGGGGCAATGTAAATATATATATATACATTGCTTACTGGTGTACACCGCTTAGAGAGTGCTTGCACTTAAAGCGGTATATAAGTCTCATAAATAAATAAATAAATAAATAAATAAATAAATAAATTGTTGTCATGTTGGAAAGTGAACCTTTGGCCCAGTTTGAGGTCCTGAGCGCTGTTGAACAGGTTTTCATTGAGGATATCCCTGTACTTTGCTCCATTCAGCTTTCCCTCAACCTTGACCAGTCTTCCAGTGCCTGCTGCTGAAAAACACCCCCATAACATGATGCTGCCATCACTATGCTTCACTGTTAGGATCATATTGGGCATGTGGTGAGCAGTACCTGGTTTCCTCCAGACATAATTTTTAGAATTGAGGCCAAACAATTTAATCATGGTTTCATCTATACCAGAGAAACTTGTTTCTCACAGTGAGAGTCCTTCAGGTGCTTTTTTGCAAGCTCCAAGCAGGCTTACATGTGTTACACCGAGGAGAGGCTTCCATCTAGCCATTTTGCCATAAAGCCCAGATCAGTGGATGGCTGCAGTGGTGGTGTCCTTCTGGAACACTGTCCCTTCTCCATATAGGATCTCTGGAGCTAAGTCAGAGTGACCATCAGATTCTTGATCATCTCTCTTACTAAGGTCCTTCTCCCCTGATTGCTCAGTTTGACCAGGCAACCAGTTCTTGAAGGAGTTCTGGTTATGCGAAACTTCTTCCATTTGAGAATTATGGAGGTCACTATGCTCTTCAGTGCAGCAGAAATCTTATTGTAGCCTTCCCCAGAAGGACTAGGAGGGACATGATAGCAGTATTCCAGTATTTGAGAGGTTGCCACAAAGAGGAGGAGGTCAATTTATTTTCCAAAGCACCAGGGGGCAGGGCAAGAAACAAGGAGAGAAGGAACCTGGAATTAAGGAGAAATTCCTAACAGCAGTATTCCAATTGTCCTCCTAACAGTGAGGACAATTAACCAGTGGAACAGCTTGCTTTCAGAAATTGTGGGTGCTTTATCGCTGCAGGTTTTAAAGAAGAAACTGGACAGTCACTTGTCTGAAATGGTATAGGACTCCTTGAGCCGGGGATTGGGCTAGAAGACCTCCAGGGTCCCTTCCAGCTCTCTTCTGATTCTGATTCTAATCCTGTCTCTGAGCTCTGCAGACAGTTCCTTTGACTCATGGCTTTTGCTCTGCTACAGTATGTATTGCCAGCTGTGAGGACTTCTATAGAGAGGTGTGTGCTTTTCCAAATAATGTCCAATCAATTTAATTTACCACAGGTCGACTCCAGTCAAGGTATAGAAACATGTCAGAAATGGGAGGCTCCTGAACTAAATTTCAAGTGTTGTTGTAAAGGGTCTGAATACTTATGCCAATGTGATATTTCAGTTTTTTCTTTTTAATAAATTTACAGTCATTTCTAAAATTTCTGTTTTCACTTTGTCATTATGGGGTACTGAGGAAAAAAAATGAATTTCAACAACTGTAGAATCAGGCTGTAGTATAACAAAATTGACAAAAGTGAAGGGGGTCTGAATTCTTTCTGAATGCACTGTACACGTGACCTTTCATCCAGGACCCAGTTAAGGATCCCATCTGCTTTGGAAATTGTTTTTTTCTCCAGCATGAGTGTAGAATCCACCGGATGGGTTATTTCAGCCTTCCTGCTAAGATAGACTGTATGTCACAGGCCTAGACAGGCAGTTCTAGAGAGCTGTCTGGCTGTCCTTGCCATTGCTGTTGTGCAGAGGGAGGATCGGTTTTCCATCTCTGTCAACTAGATCTGCATGTTTGGAGTCCCCCCACTTCTGGATATCTCCTACTCGGATTATCTAGACTGCAATGGCAGACAGTCCCGCACCACAGGGCTTGGGTATTCTTCCCGCACAGGCAAAGCGCAGATCTACTGATTTGGACACGGGGGGAAAGAAAAAGGCCAAAACAAAACACCTTTCTACCAAAGAGCCCTCAAAGTCAGCCGAGCGAGAGGCTTCAAGGAGACATTTGGCACTGGAAAGGGAATTCTCCAAAGCCCAAAGGCTCAGGTCGAGTGAAGCTGAAGTGATTTCCCCCGCTCCATTGGACACTCCTACATCTGAGCTTCCATTTGCACCTTCTCACGATGTTCCAAGGGCTTGGTCTCCTCAGGGGGAAACTGTGCAGGCTGGTTCCCCTCGCTCCTCATCATCATCTTCTCATCATGGCCCTGAGGCCACGTTTATTCCAGCTGAGGCTAGTGCTAGTTACGTGGAATAAGGGGATAGGTGGTCAGCTGAGTTTCAGTCCTTCATGCACAATGCATTTATGCAATTCATGTCTTCTAGGGGACAGCGGCCCTTTCAACCACCACCACCTCCTTCTATACCTCCTTCTCAGGCGGCATGTATCATTATCCCCGGTTCAGGGGTTTCCGAGACTTCTTCCCAGCTAGGGGAAGAGGGGTCTGTTGATGTGGAGATAGCTGACATGCCCATGTCAGAAGATGAGGCAGCGCCCGAACAGGCACCAACTTCAGGGCTCTTTGACCCTTCTCTTTTCCGGTCTCTAAGGCCATTACCACCGTTAACCTACTTTGGTACAGGAGGAGAAACCTTCTAACTCTGCCAGTCAGGAATCTAATCCTTTGTTCGCGGAACAGGTGGTGGAAGATAAGCAGATTCCCTGTCCACAGGTTTTCCGCTCTACAGTGGAGAAGCAGTGGTCATCCCTGGCCACTCTGCCTTCCCCTAATAGTACAGAAAAGAAACTGTTCAATGTGTCTTCTTCATTTGCTTCCCTCTTGGAGGTATCTTCAGTTGATACTCCTCTGACTTCTTTGTTTTCCACATCTGCTATTCCAGGGGATATGGCTGAGGCCCTGAAAGCGGAGGAAAAGAAGTTTGAACTCTCTCTTCACCGAGTGCACCAGGCTTTGGCATGGGCGATAAAGACCGCAACTTCATCCTCTTTCTTCGCCAGGGCATTGATCATGTGGCTTCGTGAGCTTCAGACACTTGTCCCACCGGATCAGGTTCGAACACATCAGATACTAGGGAAACTAGTGGCCACTTCAGAGTACGTGGCAGACGCTTCTCTTCATTCGACCAGGTACTCTGCCAGATCCATTGCAGCTACAGTTGCCTCTCGTAGGCTACTATGGCTGAAACAGTGGAGAACGGATTTGAAATCAAAGTGGCGCTTATCCACGTCCAAATATAGCGGTACACAGTTGTTCGGGCCAATCCTTGAACCACATATTATTGAGGGCAAGGATAAACGTAAGATTCTGGCACACCCCTCCAAACGGTCTGATAGACGGCCCCAACAGGAGTTCCGTAGGCAGGTCTTCTGTCCCAGCAGTTCCTGGGAGTGGAGGCAGCCCTTTCGGGCAGGGCAGTCCTGGGATTGGTCAAGAGGCTTATGATCCTTTCCCCCCAGACATGATCATCCACAGGACCGCCAGAACATGGGAGCCAAGGGCCAATTTTAATCTAAATGCCCCTTCCGGGGATCGGGCGGTCGCCTGTATAGGCGGTCCAAGTGACGCCAAGGAAGACTCTCCCATCGGGGGTCATCTGGCACTGTTCAGCGACATTTGAGAGACGACCACAGATTCCTGGGTAAGGGAAACCTTCAAGTACGGTCTCACCCTAGAGTTCTACTCTCCTCCCCCAGACCGCTTCATTCAGTGTCCGGTGTCAAGAAACACAAACAAAGCAAAATTGGTAGCCACGGCCATCTCTCATCGGTTAGACATCAAGGCCATAGAACCAGTACCAGAGGATCAGGAAGGAAAGGGGTTTTACTCCATCCTGTTTGTGATCCCCAAAGCCTCAGGAGGATGGAGGGCGATACTGGACTTAAAGGGTCTAAATTACTTCTTAACCTACAGGAGTTTCAAGATGCAGACCCTAAGGTCCATTCTCGCCAGTATCAGGAAAGGAGATTTCCTCTCATCCATAGATCTAACAGAGGCGTACCTACACATCCCGAAACTCCCAGAACAGTGCAGGTTCCTCCGGTTTTACTACGCACACCGGCATTACCAATACAGAGCTCTTCCGTTCGGTCTATCTTCAGTTCCAAGGGTTTTCACAAAAATTTTGGCAGTCTTGGCGGCTTACCTCAGGCTGAGGCTGGTGCGTGTGCAATGCTACCTAGACGACATCCTAGTTCAGTTCCTTCCAGTCGGCCCAGTCAGACCTCGAGGTCATGATACATACACTTCAGGCTCACGGGTTCTCAGTGAACTTCAAGAAGAGTCACACGATCCCCACAAAGCACCTCCTACATCTGGGGGCGATCATAGATTTGGACCTTTGCAAGGTTTATCTTTCAGAAGAACGTTGGGTCAGCATATGAAAACTGGTACATCAGGTTCGGAGAGACAAAGTAGTGCCCCTGGTACAGCTGTCCCAACTTTTGGGAAAGATGGTTTCTTGCATGGGGATTGTTCCGTGGGCCAGGTTTCACTCAAGACGCCTTCAATGGTTCCTCCTTCCCTTTCAGAAACAGAACCTCAGTTCCTCCAACAAAAGGGTCAGAGTTCCCCACCACATCTTGGTATCCCTCCTATGGTGGACTTCACCTGCAATGAACAAGGGGATCATCTTCAAGGAGCCCCTCATGCTCACCTTAACCACAGACGCCAGTCTGTTCAGTTGGGGTGCCCATATTCAAACTCACCTGTCCCAGGGACAGTGGTCCCGGTCGGACCTAGCCCACAATATAAATTGGCTCGAACTCAGGACCATACACTTAGCTCTCCAATAGTTTTCCTCCCTAGTGACGGGACAGCACGTCCTGGTCCTGACGGACAACGTGGCAGCCAAAGCTCATGTCAACCAGCAGGGAGGGACCCGGTCCTGGTCGCTCATGCAGGAGGCTTTGGACCTAGATCTGTGGGCGGAGTCCAACCTGGGGTCCATCAGGGTGGAACACATTTCAGGGGAGGCGAATCGACAAGTAGATTCCCTGAGCAGGGTCACAGTGGACCACTCGGAGCAGGGACATCTCGATAAGGTTCGGTCGTCCACATCTGGATCTCTGCCTCCCTGTCGAACACTCAACTTCCCAGGTTCTTCTCCAGGTTCCCGACATGGGGAGCGGAGGGAACGGGCGCCATCCAGTGCCAGTGGCCAGGGGACCTGCTGTATGCATTTCCCCCCTTCCGTTGTTACAGGCAACCATCCGCAAACTGATTCAGAAAAGGGCGGAGGTAATCTTGATTGCTCCACATTGGCCAAGGCGTCCGTGGTTTGCCGACCTTGTGGATCTTTCTCTCTCGCCACCGTGGAGGATTCCCCTGGATCGGATGGCTCTCAGCCAAGGGAACCTTCAACATCCAGACCCACAGTGGCTCCAGTTAGCCACCTGGCACTTGAACGGGAAAGTTTAGCTAGGCAATCCTATTCGTCCGGGGTGATCTTGATGATTCAAGCCTCCAGGCGCCCCTTGACTAATAAGATTTATGACGCCACATAGAGAAACTTCTGCACGTGGTGCAATAAACAAAATCTCAGGCCACTCTCGGTCACAATTCCCAACATTTTGGATTGTCTGCTGGAAGGTATGAACAAGGCTTTATTACCCAGTACCATCTGCAGGCAGGTAGCGGCCCTGTCAATGGTCCTTACCTGTGACAACTTGGTTCCTTTGTCGCAACATCCAGCAGTTAGTGCTTTTCTCAAAGGGGTGGTTAGCACTAGGCCGCCCGCGGTCCATCGCTATCCGTCGTGGGACCTACCTAAGGTATTGCAGGCTCTGATCTCTCCTCCGTTTGAACCTCTCAGTTCTTATTCTCTTCATTTTCTGTCTTTGAAGGTGGCATTCCTAGTATCCATAACATCGGCTAGAAGAATATCGAAATTGGCCGCACTTTCAGTTAGGAATGATTTGTGTACCTTCTTCGAGGATAGAGTGGTCCTCAGATTGGACCCTTTCTTCATTCCAAAGGTCAATACCTTGTTTCACAGGTCCCAAGATCTAGTTCTTCCTGATTTTGTCCGAATCCTTCTCATAGTCTAGAACGACAGTGGCATAAATTGGATGTACGCAGGGCTCTGCGTCACTATGTCAAGCAGACCTCGGCTTTCTGAAAGTCGGAGGCCTTGTTCGTGTCCTTTCAACCCTCCGCCATGGGTCAGAAGGTTTCTTCTTTGACCATCGGTAGGTGGATAAGGGCTTGCATTGCTCGGGCCTATCTGTCTCAGTCTCTTCCAGTTCCTGCACACATTACGGCTCATTCCACTCGCAGCGCTGCTGCATCTGCTGCTTGGTCCACGCAGGCTTCGGTCAAGGAGATTTGTAGGGCAGCAACGTGGTCCTTCCCTTCAGAATTTGTCAGGCATTACAGGATAGATAGGTTTGCAGCGGCAGACGCCGCGTTTGGCAGACGGGTCCTACAACAGTTTGTTTCTTCGCAGGGAACACAAGCCTAGACTCCCCCCCCCCCGTAGGGACATGAGCGGCTTTGGTATGTCCCATCCGGTGGATTCTACACTCATCATGCTGGAGAAGGGGTGTTGTCTTACCTGAATGCCTTTTCTCAGCATGATGATGTAGAATCCACACCCTCCCGTGAGGCAGTCTAGGCATGTGTCTTGATAATTGGAGCCAGTGCGCCAGACTTTGTCAGAGATGCTTCGCCTCGTCAAAACTGGGAAGACACACCCTGAGGGAGGCGTGGCCAAAGTTCTGACCTAGTCTATCTGAGCAGGAAGGCTGAAATAACCCATCCGGTGGATTCTACATCATCATGCTGAGAAAAGGCGTTCAGGTAAGACAACGCCCCCCTTTTTTAAGGGGGCAGGGTTGATTTAGTAGGGGGTATCTTTTTTTAATTGGGAATTTGGTAGAGAAAAGGAACATGCATATGTGAGAGTGAGACTCAGACTTCTTAATGTGTAAAAGAGCTTCAGGACAGAGGAGAATTGTGAAGATAGCAGCATTGGGGGGGAGGGAGGCATCAGAAGGAGCAGCACATTTCCTTCTCTAAAGCAGAAAAGTTGCCCAACAAGAACTGAGGACCACTCCACCCCAGGTCAAAATTGCTGAAGGAGTGAAGAAAGGTGAGGACTGTGAGGTCATGGGCCACAAGAGTTGTAAAGCAGCACCTGAGTAAGTGGCTTCCTCAAAACAACAGCAATAGGGTGAGGAAAAGCAAGCCTGGAAGCGATGATGGAGAATTATGTGTGAATGGATATAATAGGAACCATGGAACAGAAGAAAGCAAGATGGCAAAGTATAGTACAGAAAATCTCAGGAAGTGTAAACTGAGGACGAAAAGGTTGGAGCAGAAGAAAGCTCCCCCCTTTTACATATCCAGTCAAAAATTGCAGTAGTGGCCTAGTGACCAGATAATAACCCAAAAGGCTTTGGAGAGCAGGTATATGAGGAAGCTTCATGAACACTGACAATTGGCCTTGAAGTGTTGGCTTTATCAAAATTTTCAGCAACCTAAGACAACAGGTATACACTGTATGGGCTGAAATTTGTTTCCAGAGGAAAACACTGCATCTTGCATGTTTTGGAAACACCTGGCTGTTGGCTTCTATTTAGTTAATGGAAATGATTATATTAATATTCAGGGGACATTTATAGTTGGCTGCTAGAAATGTGATTAGTGCAATCACTGGCTTAAATGCAACTAACAAGGAAATGTTAATGTGTTTAGACCATGGGCTGATGGCCACATTTGGAGTTCTGAGTTTATACTGTGTTTTCACAAAATGCCCATCATTATGTTGCCTTGCCTATTCATACACGGTTGCTGTGTTGAAAATGGCATTTACAGCAGTCATTTACCAGAAAGCAAACTGATGAGATTACTTTCTATATAATTGTCATGTCCTTTTGGATGCTTCATAGTGTCCCAGCTTGCCTTTTTTCCTGGATTTATGAGCAAACTTCCAAATAAACTGCAGGCTTATATCTTTACTTTGTTATAATACATGTGGAGCGTATACAAAGTCTACAGCCATTTTTGTAAAGGAATACACTTTTCACAGCAGGTATCTAGTTTTATGCTATGCCAGTTTCCTGAAGATTATTAACTGACAGCTATGAGATCTGAATGTGCCCTCCCTTCATCTCAGGATAGCTTTTTGTTTCTTTTTTTTATCCTATAATGCCAGTTTTGTTTGGAAGTCCTACAGATTCTGTAAATAGAAAAACAGGAAAAAAGCATCCATCAGTTTTTTGCATTAAAATAGTAAGAATGATAAAATGAAAAGAAGAAAGTTGGGTTAGGGCTTATGAGAAGTGACTTGAGTAACATCTATAACTTGTTGAAACAGCTTTTTGAAATCTGCAGCAAATGTATACATGCAGTCTTCTTCCTATCAAATTATATTTGCTCATGGTTGAAGATATAATGACCACACAACAAACTTGTATTTAGTCTTGGTCTTGAGAATTACCAAATACTGTAGTGTTTCCATAGGCCGAGTTTCTTTTATATTTGTATAGAGGAGCCTCAAATTCCAGAAGCATTACATGGTAAGTTTAATGAATTAATGTCTGATTTCCCTGCAGCTCATGTGACAAGAAACTTTATAAGCTGCTTCCCATTGATCTCTGCTTTCCAACTCTTTTGTGTCTTCAGCTTGCAGAAAAGGATGAAGAGCTTGGTTTCTACAGTAACTACAGCCTGCAGGCAATTTTTTTTTTACAGTATTCTTTTTAGACTGCAAAGATGCAGTGTATTTTGTTTCTTTAGAAACTTTTTTTCTGTTTGTCTGGTGCTTTAAATTTTACATGGTTTAAAGCCGTAAAGGATGGGGGAATTTATACATGTGAGCAAAGTACTTTTAATCCAGATGGTAGTTTTTTTTAGTGTTTAATAGTAACAGGAAAAAAAATGCAAAGAAAATTACGATGTAAATATACAGTATACATTCTCAAAGAAACAATAGTGTAAAAAGGGCTTCAAAAAGAGGCTGAAGTTGATTGGTTCTATGAAGACCTATAACACTTTCTAGAACTAATACCAAAAAAAGATCTCCTTTCATCATAGGGGATTAGAATGCTAAAATAGGAAGTCAAAAAGTAACTAGAATAACAGGCATGTTTGGCCTTGGAATACAGATTGAAGCAGGGCAAAGGCTAACAGAGTTTGTCAAAAGAACATGCTGTTCATAGCAAACACTTTTATTCAACAATTCAAAAGATGACTCTGCACATGGACTTCACTAGATGGTTAATACTGAAATCAGATTGATTATGTACCTTGCTGCCAAAGGTGGAGAAGCTCTATGCAATCAATAAAAATTCAGTGCTCACCAGCTCAAATGAAGAGCTTCTTATTGCAAAATTCAGGCTTAAATTGAAGAAAGTAGGGAAAAAATAGATACGACCTAAATCATATCCCTTATTAATATACAGTGGAGATGATGAATAGATTTAAAAGGACAGGATCTGGTAGACTTGAGTTCCTGAAAAACTATGGATGGTCACGGAGGTTCATAACATTGTACAAGAGGCAGCAAGTAAAACCGTGCGGTTTTGGCATGACGCATTGGCCTGAGGCAGTTTGACATCCCTGCTGTAAATAGTGGAAAAGAAGCAAAGAATATACCATTAGCCTTTACTTTAAATGTGATAGATTTCCATAGGAAATCCTTCCTAACCTATTTAATACGACAAACATGTATTGATTATATATTTTATAAAAGACCTTAGCATCTAATAAAATTACAAGTTGATTTTTGTTTTTATTCAAACCAATTAAAGTTACAATTAATATGGAATGGAGCTGGAAGGGACCTTGGAGGTCTTCTTGTCCAGCCCCCTACTCAAGCAGGAGAACCTATATACCATTTCAGACAAAAATCTAACGTCTGCTAATTGCCTAGTTTTTATACAAACTGATCATTCTTAACAAACAATATTTACTAACATTGCTGTTATGATCTTCGTATCAACATTCATGAATGAGATTGGATGATAATTAGCATTCACGTTTTACTTGCTATTAGTATAACAATAATATAAGCCTGACTGAATGCTGCAGATGTAATTCCCTTATCAAATATTTTGTACAATTGACAAAATGTTGGCACTAAAAGGTCTGTAAAATTTTTATACCACTTTTAGGGTATGCATCCATTCTTTGTGTTTTACCACTGGCCTGTTTTATAATTATTTGTTTAATCTCTGTCTCAGATAATGGGGCAAATAAAAGCTGTTTTTGCGTGTCATCCAAATGCAGTAGATTTTATTTTGAAAAAAATCTGTATCTTCATTCAATACAGAACTAATTGTTCTTTTCCAAGTTCAGGATCCAATATTTTATTAAAATCCCCTCCTATTAACAGTTTATCATTAAATTAACTCATTCAGATATTGAAAATATTCATAAATCGGATACAATGATATTACGCCTATAAATATTAACCCCAATTATTAGAATCCATGCTGTTATATCAACATGAATATTTTTTTGAATCAAAATGCCCACCCTTTTAGTTTTTCTCAAAGTATTTGTGACCAAGCCTCTCCGACCCAATCCTTCATTAATAAAGATTTGTCTTGTTCCATTAGATGAGTTTCTTGTAGTAAGCAATGCTGCCCTTATGGGTTAAGACATCATTTAAAAGTGCTCTTGGCCACATATTATTATAATTATTTTTTCTTTTTTAGAAAAAAGAAGCTGAAATGTTTGGAAAGGAAATTAGCTTAAGGATATACTGGGCCAAACTGATACAGAGGTGAAATTTTATAAATAATTATATTTCAGACAATGTTGAGTCTGTTCAGTATCACTATAATAGCTTCAATAGTATGAGAGAAATATTTTTCTGTTTAAATAGGATTTATTTGAAAACCATTTTGGCCTAAAAAAAGAAAGTAAGGAAATCTTCAGATATTTTAGACTTTGTCAGTGGGCGGGTTCCCTTAGGATTCCATCAGTTGACCTATATGTGTGTTATGTATGGGTACATTTTTGAGAGCAGGCAACATAATTTCATTTTTAATGTGTGCCAGTGTGCCCACAGTAAAAAAAAAAAAGACAATAAAGGTTATCTATCCTATCTATCTTTTTCTTTATCTTAATTTCATACTATGTTTTGGAGAAGTCCTCATAGATGGGTTCAGAATGACCATATTTATTCATTTATTTGTAAAATTTATTAGCTGCCCATCTTGCCACAAAGTAAATCTGGGCGGCTTACAGTATTAAAAGATAAAACTGTATAATTTATAATAATATAGACACAATACTATAAAATCAGTCTAGCTGAAAAGATGGGGGGAGGGAGTCTGATGAGAAGGGGAGGGGGTGGGATCTTTTGTTAATCTATTCATACACCCCTAATGTGAAACCCTTCTGTTGGAGCCCCAAGCCAACTGGCAGAGCCAGATCTTTAAGCTGTTACTGAAGGTAAGGAGGCTGGAGCTGACCTCATTCTGGGGAGGCAAGATGTTCTAATAAAGGGCAGGTGCAATGGCAGAGAAAGCTTTTCTCCTGGATTCCACCAGCCAGAATTCCCTGTCCCGTGGGGCGCACAGCGTGTCCCCTCTGTCGGCATGGGTAGGGCGGCCAATTCAGGTGCAATGAGGCGATCCTTATTGTCATATACTAGAACCATATGTCAGTATAGGACTGTTATTAATATTTACAGTGGCAAAAATAGGGCCTGCAAAAAAAATTCCCTTACTACACTTACTTTTTTTCCAAACACAAATCCAGATAGGGAGGAAGGGTGGATGAAGATGTATGGATGTGATCTGCAAAGATGCTCCATAGCGGCCTTGTATTATTCTGAATCACCTGATCTTTGTGAGACATTGTATAACATTACTTTGAAAATAAGTCTGTTAAGGCAGAGGCCCCCGACCTTTTGAGCACCAAGGACCGGTGCTGTGGAGACCAGAGGGGGTGTGGTTTCGCGTGCTGCCTGCATCCTGCAGATGGGGCTTTGCTTGTTTGTGCGGACCGGTTGCCGGCACCCTGCGGACCGGTGCTGGTCCACGGATCAGGGTTTGAGGACCCTGTGTTAAGGCATTAGCCTCATAGTTTCCTGATTTAAGAACTTGAATTATCATCAAATAACCTTAATGCTGGTTTTTATACCACTTCAAAATTTATTAAATAATTATTGATTGCAATTTTGGTATATAAAAATCAAAAGTAAAATCCACAGAAGTACACATTTCTAAATGAATGTGATTGTATTTACCATATATTCATTATGTAGCTTTATAACAATTGTATATATTTTCTTTTTTAATATTTTATGAATATGAGTGCTGTTGTAATTATGCAAATAAAGAAAACCTTTACTTCAGTTAGTGAACACCTTTTGTTTTTACTTTTCAGATGTACATTCAGGTTTCCCAGCACAAACATCAAGATAACATTTACAGCTTTATCCAATGAAAAGAGAGAAAAACAGGAGTCCCCGCAGTCCCCAGTGAAACCTGTACAACCCCAGATTTCTCCCCTAACAATAAACATTCCAGACAACATGGCTCATTTGATTAGCCCTCTTCCTTCTCCCACAGGAACCATCAGGTATTTTTATGTTGTGTTGCTGCATTTAGGTTTATCGTTGAACTACAAAAATGTCATACTAATCTGTAATTTAAATTTCTACAATCACATTTAACATCCTTGGAGCAAATTATTTTTGCTTTTTTTTTCTGTGGCCACTTAATCATGTTTATTGGCACTAGATGAAATTCCAGCAATCATTCTTGGTTCATGAAGCAGAGGTGTTATGTAGGCCTAGCAAGGTTGCTGCTTTGTGGACTAACTGGCTTCTGAGTGGGCAGTTCCATGTAGTGATAGTGTTTAACTGCCAACCAGCCTCACTGGGAGAAATAATGCTGAGGGCAGAAGAGTATCTTCCTGTCAAGCAGATTAAGTTCTTTCTGTGATCTTCTGATTTCTTTAAATGGACTCATATGATTCCAAATAACATTTGGAATCATTTTTGTGTGCAGCAGGCTGCTTTATGAAAGTGTGTTGCTTTGTTACAATAACAGTTTGTTCAAACTAACGTTAACCTAACCTTCCTTGATACAAACCATAATTACTTGCCTTATGTACACAGGTATACAAACTATAGGTACTAAAACTATAGAATTAAAACAGAAGTATTTGTTTCTAAAATATTTGAGAAATGTTTTAACTAAGAAAAGTACTTGTGCTTCATTCTGTGCAAATATTTTATTATTTATCATTCCTAATATAACCCTTGCATTCTTTAAATGCTATTGCAGAAAATTCTCCTCTCCATGTGGCAATATAAGGCAAAGTGCAACTAGAAGTAATTATGTTGTCAGTGAGGCAACATATTAATGTGTTAATGTGAACCAGATCAGTATATTGTGTGATAAAAAAAATACTTAATTTAATTAAAACACATGCCAGTGGTCTGAGAGCATCTTTAGTAATTCTTGATATCAGAAAAAAATTTATTTCATGTAAGATTAAAAACATCATTTTCAGTCTGAACAAAACATAAACAACATGCCCAGGAGAGGTAATTCTGACCATATTCATCTTTCTCATGAGGGAAGTGACTAGATCTTTATATGTTAACCAGTGCTCAGTTATGAGCAGTATAAGAAAGAACTCAGAAATGTTTTTCTCCAGCAGGATGGCTGTAGAGTCCAAATGGATGGGTTCTATGACGGCCTTCCTGCCTGGCAGACTGGGTAAAAACTTCGGCCACACCCCTTCCTTTGGGCGTGACCCCAGTTTTGACTCAGTCTCGAAGCCTGGTAGAAGTGCGAGAGGCAGCTCTCAGAACAAAACTAATTTAACTCAAAAAAAAAAAAAAAGAGAGAGAAAAGGAATCCCCTCTTCCTCCAGTTGAAAGAAAAGTTTCCTGGCAGCTGATAAGACTTGAGAGATGCAGCCAGGATCGGTGGACTCGTGAGTGGGGCGTCAGGGACTAACGGGAGGCTTGGAGCGGGGCCGGATCGCTCGCCGATTTCCGGCCTGCCGAGCAGCTGTTTGGCGCGGGGACCTCACACCGGGTTGCTCGTCGCCCTCCGGGTCCGCCAAACAGCTGAGTGGTTTGGCCGACAGAACGAGGCGCTGCTCAGCGCGAAACAGCTGAGCCGCGCGGGAAGCGGCAAACCGCGGCGCCGCTCGGCATAGATCAGCTGAGCGGCGCGAGAAGCAGCCCGACAAGAGCAGAACTAGCGCTAAAATTTCTTTCTCCTCAGAGGAGAGGCGCAGCCCTCTTAAGACTAAAGGAGTCTCCCTGATTGCTAAATTCAAAGATCCGCCATTGTTTTGAACCTCGTGGATTCCCGGGCTACCATTGGGAGGCGTGGTTTCTTCCCCATTCGCCATTTTGAACGAGCGGATCTACCCGCCGTTTTTCCCTTGGGGGTGGGGCCACCACCCGGACTCCATTTCCCTGCAGACAAAGGGGGACCCCTTATGCTATGATCTGAGGTTATTTCAAGAAATTGAGACAAGAGGAAGGAAGAGGGAAAAGAAAGAGAACCGTTCTGATCGTGGTCTGTTGCCACAGCCACAGACTGGGGGAGAGAGAGATATAAACTGCACTTTGTCTGGACTAGGTGAGGAGGTGAGGAGGAGTATTTTTCCCTGACTGTTCCTATAGTGGCCTTTAGTCACTGCCTTGCAGGATCTTCTGTCCAAAGACTCCTGTCTGTCCGGCCATTGTTTGTATAGGCAGAGGAGGGCTCAGCCCCAAGCATCTGCATCTGATCTGCGTATCTTATTCCCCCACTCCAGGCATTACCTACTCGGGGTGTCTGGCACAATGGCAGACAATGTCTCGTATTCAGTCACGCAGGTCCCTCAATTGTCCCCCCCACAGCAACAACAAAAACGCAGATCTTCTGAATCAGAGGTGGGGGGGAAGAAGAAAGCTAAAACAAAGCACCTTTCTCAGAAGGGACAGTCTAAAACGGCTGAGCGAGAGGCTTTGAGGAGACATTTGGCTTTAGAAAGGCAAATTAGCAGGGCACAGAGAACCAATGCCAATGGGACAGATTTGGTTTCCCCTGTCCCAGCGGTGGCACCCAGCACAGAACCTACTGCCGAGGAAGTGCTCAAGACTTGGTCTCCTCCTGGGGAAACTGAACAGTTAGATTCCTCCAATCCCTCCTCACCAGCTTCTTCACCCGACCACTCTCCAGCGCCTCACCCCAGCGACAAGGCGCAGGAGAACATATGGTCGGCACAATTTCATGCATTCATGCAGGATGCACTCTCCCAGTTCATGGCTTCTAAGGGACAAGTGGCCTTTCACACACCCCGTAAGGGACGGGCTAGGCCACCCCCTACCAGCACCTCTGAAACTTCCTCTCAACTGGGAGAGGGTGACTCAGTAGACCTTGACATGTCAGACATGCCCCTCTCGGAGGACGAGGAGACTGCACCTGAGCAGGCGACGAGCTCTGGCCTCTTTAACCCAGCGCTCCTAAAATCACTCCTGATAAAGACAGTTTCCACAGTCAACCTAACATCAGTACAGGATGAGAAGCCCTCAACAAGCAAGGAGGCCAATCCTCTATTTGCCAAAAAGGTTCCACAAGATAAGTACATTCCATGCGCGGAGGTCTTTATGACCACGCTGGAGGAACAATGGTCCTCACTTGCAAGCCCACCGGCACCTAACAGCGCGGAAAGAAAGCTTTTCAACCTATCTCCCTCCTTCTCTAACATGTTAGAGGTTCCTACTGTAGATAACCCCTTGATTTCATTATTTTCTACCTCCGCGATTCCAGGAGACATGGCGGAGGTCTTGAGACCTGAGGAGAAGAAATTTGAACACTCCCTCCGGCGTTCCCATATGGCTGCAGCCTGGGCGGCCAGAGCAGCCACTTCATCATCATTCTTCGCGAGGGCCAGTATCATGTGGCTGAGGGAACTGCAAGGCACGGTGCCTCCAGACCAGGTCAGAGTACACCAAACATTGGCTAAGCTCCTCGCGGCCTCACAATTCGTGTCTGACGCTTCACTGTACGCAACAAAGTATGCGGCAAGATCCATTGCGGCCACAGTGGCCTCGCGTAGGCTACTGTGGCTCAAAAATTGGAAGACAGACCTGAGGTCCAAATGGCGTCTTTCGACGTCCAAATACAGTGGAGTAGCCCTATTTGGTTCCATTCTGGATCCACATGTCAGCGAAGGCAGAGACAAGAAAAAAATCCTAGTACATCCATAAAAGAAGTTAGACAGGAGAGGCAGTCAGGACTTCCGGAGACAGGGCTCCCGCCCAGGAAGCCCATGGGAATGGAGACAGCCCTTTAGATCAGGGCAATCCTGGGACTGGCCCAGAGGCTCACGATCCTTCTACCCGAGACAGGATCGAACCCAGGATCGCCAAAGCCTGGGAGCCAGGGGCCAGTTCCAGTCCAGACGCCCATATAGGGGAGCGGGAGGCAGATCCTTTAAGCGTACCAAGTGACGCCAAACAGGATACTCCCATTGGGGGTCGGTTAGGAAATTTCATCGAGGTCTGGGAGCAGACCACGACTGACGCCTGGGTTCTGGAAACGATCAGGCATGGCCTGACCTTAGACTTCTGTTCTCCCCCACCAAACCGGTTCATCAGATGTCCCATCTCCAGAAGAGTACACAAGACGAGGCTGATAACTTCGGCCATAGCCCACCTCCTATCAATTCAGGCCATAGAGAGGGTACCAAAGGAAGAGGAGGGAAGAGGATTTTATTCTATCCTCTTCGTTATCCCAAAGACATCAGGAGGGTGGAGAGCAATCTTGGACCTGAAGGGCCTGAACTATTTCATAAAGTACAGGAGGTTCAAGATGCACTCCTTGAAATCCATCCTAGCCAGCGTCAGGGAAGACGATCTATTATCCTCAATAGATCTCACAGAGGCGTACCTACACATCCCCATCCATTCCAGCTACCGGAAATTCCTCAGATTTACCTACGCGGGTCGGCATTACCAATACAGGGCATTACCCTTCGGACTATCATCAGCACCAAGGGTATTCACCAAGATCCTAGCTGTAATAGCGGCCCATCTCAGGTTGATCCCGGTTCGCGTTCAGTTTTATCTGGACGACATCTTGATTCAATCCAGATCTCGGGAGCAAGCAAGGGCAGATCTCGAGACCACAATCCGAACCCTACAGGGGCACTGATTCTTGGTCAATCTAAACAAGAGCCACCTCATTCCCTCAAGGAGACTGCAACACCTGGGCGCGGTGATAGACACGTCACAGTGCAGGGTATACCTTTCCCAGGAGCGACTGATCAGCATATCCAAGCTAATTCACCAAATTCAAAAGATCAGGAGAGTGTCCTTGCTACAACTCTCGAAGCTCCTGGGGAAGATGATATCTTGCATGGGCATCATCCCATGGGCAAGGCTCCACTCGAGGGAGTTGCAGTGGTTCCTCCTACCCTACCAGAGGAGGAACCTCAGCACCTCCAACAAGAGAGTGCTGGTACCAGCACAGGTGATGAAATCACTAAAATGGTGGCTATCCCCCACGACACTCAAGGGGAGCATATTCAGGGAACCAAACAGGGTCACACTCACGACAGACGCGAGCCTGTTCGGATGGGGAGCCCACCTGGGAACACAGATAGCACAGGGCCAGTGGGGACAGAAGGACCTGTCACACAGCATCAACTGGCTAGAGCTCCGGGCCATACACCTGGCCCTCCATCATTTCTCTCACCTAGTAACGAGGAGGCACGTCCTCGTGCTAACAGACAATGTAGCAGCCAAGGCACATGTAAACGAGGGAGGAACGAGATCAGTGGAACTAATGAAGGAAGCATTGGCTCTGGCTCGGTGGGCAGAAACCAATGTGAGTTCCATCAGAGCGGAACATATCTCAGGGGAGACAAACACCCAGGCAGACTCCCTGAGCAGAGCCAAGGTGGACCAGTCGGAATGGAGTCTGGACCCGGTTCTCTTCGAGGAGATCTCCCGGAGGTTCGGACAACCGCACCTAGATCTATTTGCCAACCACAAGAACACACAACTCCCCAGGTTCTTCTCCAGATTCCCGTCCCCGGGATCGGAGGGAACGGATGCTCTCAGGTGCCGGTGGCCGGCGCAACTCCTGTACGCCTTCCCACCGCTGCCATTAATACCGGCGACCATACGCAAGATGATCCTGGAGGGCGCAGAGATGGTCTGCATTGCCCCTCACTGGCCACGGCGCCCGTGGTTTGCCGACCTCGTGGACCTTTCGATATCACCTCCGTGGAGGATTCCCCCGGACAGGGTAAAACTCAGTCAGGGCAAGCTTGTACACCCAGATCCCCAGTGGCTACATCTAGCCGCTTGGCATTTGAGCGGCAAAGCTTAACTAAACAATCTTATTCGGCAGGGGTGATATCGATCATACAGGCATCACGAAGAGCGTCCACTAATAGGATTTACGACGCTACATGGAAGGGATTTTGTAGGTGGTGCGCTTCGCTTCACCTAGACCCGACCGCAGTATCTATCCCTAATATCCTAGATTACCTATTGGAGGGTCTTAATAAGGGCCTGTCAGTCAATACTATCCGCAGACAGATATCGGCCCTCTCAACTGTACTCTCCTGCGACAACTTAACTTCCCTAGCACAACATCCAGCGATTAGTGCCTTTTTAAAAGGGGCATCTAACACAAAGCCCCCAGTCATACACAGGTACCCGTCCTGGAACCTGCCTAAGGTCCTTCTAGCCTTGACATCAGCACCCTTCGAACCTCTTGAAACATGCTCACTCCATCACCTATCACTGAAGGTATCTTTCCTTGTGGCAATTACTTCAGCAAGGAGAATCTCAGAACTAGCAGCACTGTCAGTAAGGAAGGATCTGTGTACCTTTTTCAAAGATAGGGTCGTTCTTAGACCAGACCCGACCTTCATCCCGAAGGTAAATAGCATCTTTCACAGATCTCAGGAACTTACGCTTCCTGATTTCTGTCCAAGACCCAAACATAGGCTAGAACATAGATGGCACAAGCTAGACGTGCGGAGAGCGCTGTGTTTCTACGTGAAACGCACCTCGGCTTTCCGAAAGACTGAAGCATTATTTGTGTCCTTTCAACCAGCAACTATGGGAAAGAAGGTATCTCCTTCCACCATAGGCAGGTGGATCAGAGCCTGCATAGCACAGGCATACGTCTCACAGGATTTGCCAGCACCCACTCAGGTGACTGCCCACTCAACTCGGAGCGCAGCCACATCTGCGGCGTGGCTAACGCAAGCTCCGGTGGAAGAGATTTGTAGGGCCGCAACCTGGTCCTCACCTTCGGTTTTCATTCGACATTACCGTTTAGACTCCCTAGCAGCAGCAGACGCTGCTTTTGGCAGAAGAGTTCTTCAACAAGTCGTATCTGCTCAGAGTTCGGTAGCCTAGACATTCCCTCCCAGGGGGACATGAGGGCTTTGGTATGTCCCATCCATTTGGACTCTACAGCCATCCTGCTGGAGAAGGGGCGTTGTCTTACCTGAACGCCTTTTCTCAGCAGGATGATGTAGAGTCCAAGCCCACCCAGAGGATAGGTCTAGGCAGGGGGATAATAATGATATAATAAAGAGCTGCAATGTTAATTCCAACAAAGTTTCTCGCCTAAGTCAAAACTGGGGTCACACCCAAAGGAAGGGGTGTGGCCGAAGTTTTTACCCAGTCTGCCAGGCAGGAAGGCCGTCATAGAACCCATCCATTTGGACTCTACATCATCCTGCTGAGAAAAGGCGTTCAGGTAAGACAACGCCCCTTTCCCCTATGGAACATCTATGTTTATAAATTAAATTTATATATTCTGTTATTCTGTTATTTATAGCATTCCTATATAAGCATTAAGTACTTAACACTTTTCTCAAGAAAAATTAAAAACTCAAATATTAACTTTTTAGTGGAATTCATAATCTTACAGCATTTTAAAATGTGTCATTCTAAAATGCAATAAGTTTTAAATGATCTTAAGACTATTGTTATAGTACATTAGTAAAATATTTTCATTCATTTTATTAAACATGTTTATATGAAACCCCATCTACCAAAGGTACCGTGGGCTATTCTGAAACAGCAGGAACATTTTCTCTGTTTTAATTAATCTTGAATGCAGACAGATTTCTTCAGCTAAATTGTTTGATAAGTTTCAAAAACATTTCTGAGATGTTACAATAAAATTACTTTAGAATCTTCTATTAATAAATAACCTACTTATGATCTACTTTCAATACAAATTCTCCTAAACAAATTGATTAAAAATGATAAAAATCTGTTGGGGAATTATAACTCTGCTAACAATAGTAATGACCATGTGATACCTATTTTGATATAACATTCCAATTATGTTCTGTTTGTTCACATTATATACCAATGCAATATATAATGCAGTAAGCCACCGTTTAAATCTATAGACTTGTTTCATATTACTTTTTATTATATCTACCACTTGCTTTAAAGTGCACTTTCTCTTTCATTTCCCAGAATTTTCATTATAGGCAGCCGTTGATTAATAACCATTTGTTCAGTGACCATTCAAAATTGTAACAGAGCTGAAGAAAAGACTTAATGAAGAGACTGTGCTTGAAGTTACATTGTTGCAGCACCCCCTCCCCCCCTGCAGCCATGTGATTGTGCTTTGGGCACCTGGCAGCCTATTACCACTGGTTGCCAAGTGCCCTGCGATCATGTGATCACTATTTGTAATCTTCCTTGCCGGTTTTCCTAGAAAGTAATGGGAAGGGGGTAGGGAAGATTGGAAGCTGCTGCTTCTGCCTGTTGAGAGGACTCCTGCTTGTCTCTGTGAGCTGACTGCAAACGCCCCATGTTGCAAATGTTCTGTACCAAATTCTGCTTGGATTTGTGGATGTGTGCAGCATGGGGCTTGTGCAGTCAGCCATAAGAAATGAAGGAGTCCAATGCCTTGTGCTACAAACACTCCATGCCAAAATCCTGCTTCGATTTTGGGATGGATGTTTTTCAGCATCCCTCTTTGAGTGTAAAAGAGCTGCCTGCCGTAGGGATTCAACCCCACACAGAGCTAAATCCAGCAGATAGATTTTTCAGTCTGTTTACTTAATGAGAGATTGCTTAATGACCACAGCCAGGAGTGCCAGGATTGGGGTTGTTGACTGAAGCAGTGACATGACATCTCACTTAATGTTTGCTTTGCTTGGTGACTGAAGAATCTTGTCACAGTTGTGATCATAAATTAAAGACTATTTGTATATTTGCATGTATGAGCCTATTCATTCTAGGATTAATTTAATTTATATAACTTACTTTTAAAACTAGGGCTACCATATCTAGGCTGCAAAAATCTAAATGGTCACTAAGATAGTACCAAGAGATACCAGAAGTTCTAACTCATTGAAAATGGTTTCATGTATTTTTGGAGTCCACATATGGTAGTCCTACTTAAAATATATTATTATTTGGCATGTTTATAATAATTTATTTTATTAATATCAAGTCTTTAGATTTAATATTATGCTTTTAATAACATTTATTCTGGCATAATTATTATGATCTGATTCTTCCAAATAGTGCACTAAACTAATAGTTGTCAAAGGAAGAGTAGACACTTACCATAAGGGCAGGCGTTTTTAATAATAAAGGCAAATAGATTTGTTCCATCTTGCCTGTCACTGAAAATCTAGAATTAAATTTGTTTTTAACCTCTCAAGGAATAGAGAGTATTTGGAATAGAGACAATATTTACAAAGATGTTCTTATAAATATATATTGTGATGGTAATACAGAAGGAAAATCTGTGTCCTTTTAATTGTCATTCTCCATTAATGTGAGTATAACTCAAGACAGTTGGAGAATGTTTGTTCAGGAAATTATGTTTAGCTGAAGGAAATTATTGGATACAATGGTATATATTCTGTAATGAAATAGACAATTCTTTTCATATTGTTTTATAGTGCTGCAAATTCCTGCCCATCTAGTCCTCGTGGTGCAGGTTCTTCAGGGTACAAAATGGGTCGTGTAATACCATCTGACTTACATCTTATGGCTGACAATTCACAGTCAGAAAATGATAAGGAAGCATCTGGTGGAGATAGCCCAAAGGTGAGATTCTTTTTGTTAGAATCCATTTGTAAAATCAGTTACTGAGTAGTATGATGGAAGTTAATTGAAAAATACTGTTTTAAAAAGTAAACAGAAATAATATTTATGTATAGTTAGCAATTTTTAACCCTAATCCTAACCCCCCCCCCCGTTGTTTCTCCTCTTCTGCAAATATCTAATGTCATGGGTGTCTGTGTTTTGAATGGACATACTATCTGCTGTGATCCCCAGTTCTTACCTCATTTTTCTTCTAGACAAGTGATAAGCTGTTGGAGGATATTAAGCTAGCATGGATACCAGAAACCAGGAATACTTGCAAGATTTAGAAGAAAAACACTTAAATTCTACCACTTGCAGCTTCTCTATTCAGCCTTTCTTACAGTGATAATCTGAAAGGGGATCTTTAGGTAAAGAGATCCTGCAATAAAGGTGGCATATAAATTAACAAATTAGTATATAAACAAAAATGCTGTTCTGTCCCCCCCCAAAAAAAGCATGTTTGGCTTTTGTACTTTTGCTGTAATTCCCCAAACAATCTGATAATTGCCCCTACCTGAACAACAGAGTAGCTCAATTAGTGAGTTGTAAATCCAAAGGTGAATGGCCACAAATATAGAAAGAAAAATTCATGCACTACATGGTATATAGGAAAAATGCTTTTTTGTGCTTCTTTTAAAGATTTTGGATTTTTTCTCAGTTGATACATTCCTAGAAATGGATGGGGTTGGTGAATAGAGAGCTGTATACTCAGGAGGTAGCAAGTCTGAGCAAGGACAGTGAGTGCTGATTAGTTGAAGTTCTCAGGTAGGCCAAACTACTGTTCTCTAGTTGTTTTAGGATGAATTTAATCCCCACATCACAAATAATATGCTTAAGAGTTTCAGGGTGAATATACCAAGAGAAAAAAACATGGTAGCAGTAAAGCACATTACAGATATTTTACACTTGGAATGGTTTGTGGCGGACAGAGCTCTATGTGATAAAATTGAAAATGCAAATTTGTAATAACAATGAAAAAGGTGTTCAATGTGCATGATGGTATCTTTCAAGAAATAATGTCCTTTGTATTATATTATAAAGTTCATGTTATATTTCTATTCTTCCTGAAGGGATAAGCTAATTTAATTCTGTTATTATTTTTAATATTTAGGATGATTCAAAGCCACCTTACTCCTATGCACAACTAATTGTACAAGCAATTACAATGGCTCCTGATAAGCAACTTACACTAAATGGAATTTATACGCACATAACAAAAAATTATCCTTACTACAGGACAGCAGACAAGGGCTGGCAGGTAAAAATTATTATTTTTTTAAATGACATACTATGGTGGGTTGAAGGTAGACATCTTAAAGTATATTGTTTGCATAGAACATTGTGGGGAGACAATTCTTGAGAGCTGTTTCTTCCTTAAGACCACATCAGTCTAGCTATTTCAGGAATAGTCTAGTTTTTTCTGGAAATTGTCTAAACCAGGAGTAGCTTTGTGATGTTTCAGATAAAACATGATGCTTCTTGTAGACTTTTCCTTTCCCATAGACTTTCTTCATTAAATAGTTTACTTCACCACTTTTAATGCTACGTTGCAAATTGTGCCATTCATATTTCTATACAATCTAGTTTTGATGATAAAATATCAAGTTGAGATATCTTTACATATAGGAAGAATATATTGACATTAAACAGTTTGACATTAATAGTGTGTAGAATGTCCTTATATGCGCAGGAGTTTTGTGTTCTTCTAATACTAGATTCTTAAAATTATCAAACCAAATAACATTTATTCCAATTTCAATAACTTTATATTACTGTAGATTCATCCTAATTCCTATAGCCTGTGAATGTCTGAACTTTGAAAAAAATCTATGGTCTCTTGTTTTGCTCATATTAACATATGTTGGCTGTATATTTTGAAGTTTATTATTGCTGTTATTATTGTTGTTGTTATTGTTATTATGGTTGGTCATACAATCAACCTGATGTTTAAAGGGGATTTGGCATTTTTATCTACCTCTTGAGTTGTTCCCAAGGATCTGGGATAGGCAGATGTTGTTGTGTGATGGTAAAGATATTGTTGCAGGATGTAAGCTGTTCCAAGCTGCCTTTTGCAATTGACTCATGGTGATTTTGTCAATGCTGATGATGTTCAAGTGGTACACTAGATGTCTTGGGATTGTACTCAGGATGCCTTTTACTATTTTTACTATCTTTGGGGTGTTTTTTTTTGCCACAGTTGTTCTACTTCTGTTTACAGATCTTTGTTGTTATTACATGTGGATAATCTACAACAGGCATGTCAAACTCAAGATGTCACATGAAGTCGCGCGATGTATTGCAACTTTTCCCCCATTGCCAGCAATGGGATGGGTGCAGTTTCACCATGATGCATCCAGCCCGTGGACCGGCAGTTTGGCATGCCTGATCTACAGTTAAACACACAGTCTAAAACTGGTGGGAACTTAATAATTCAAGTCCTACTCAAGTACCTAAGAATAAGAAAACATCTTAATTATATGAGCTAATTGGGATGTTTCTTGAAAAATTAGAAGCATTATTATTTACAAAATGACACCCGCATTGTGGTATGCATACTTAAATTTAGTGTGAAATAAAATCTTAAAAATTAAGAATTTAAAAAATGTGACCCTGGGAACTTTGGAGATCAAGACTGCAGAGAAATATAATTAAGGGGAAATTGTTGAATGACTGATGGAAGAGGCTTGATGTGAAAACACCAAGCTTGGAGAATTCTTATAAAAGTGTTTTCCTTAGAATATATTCCACCTGAATACTGAAATGGATGATTTCTTTGTTTTCTTTTATGACTCACAGAATTCAATACGTCACAATCTCTCTCTGAATCGTTATTTCATCAAAGTACCACGTTCCCAGGAAGAACCAGGCAAGGGTTCCTTCTGGAGGATAGATCCTGCCTCTGAAAGCAAATTAATAGAACAGGCTTTTAGGAAAAGGCGGCCAAGGGGAGTACCTTGCTTTAGAACCCCACTGGGACCTCTTTCTTCTAGGTAAGGTATTGAGGACAACAACTTAAATATAGCAGTTCAGAAGTTTTCCTTTAAGTGTACTTCAGGGTCTAGTGACCGAAGGATGATCGTCACCTGTCTAAACTACAGAGATGTTCATCAAATAAAGAAGCAATAGTACAATTGTTGGGGCAGAAAGGAAACTATTAACATTTTCTCCTTGAGGAGGTTTGGTGGGACTTTTATGCTTACATCTGATTGCAGTACTGAGGAAGAAATGTTCCCTGGAGTTGTTATTGGCTGTGTTCACACATAAAGATCTAGCAAATGGATTTGCATAATATACTAAGTATTGATTTATTTATTCCATTTATTAAATTAAATTAAAAATTAAATTCCCGAAAAGGGAGTAGCAAGCAACTGCTATATTGTTGCCAAGAAACACATTCATGTTTCAAACTATATCCCTATAGTCACCAAAAGTCAATCTTAAGGAAGAAAAACTTGATGTTTACTTTTAGCAAACAAATCACTTGACATTTTCCTCATTTTTTAAAAAAATCTGGGAAAAATGCTTGGGCTTGAAGAAAAGAGCAGAGAGAAAAGAAAGTAATACCACAGTATTTAACCTTTTCAAGTCATATGTTGCTTTTATGCTGTAAATTACCGTTCCCCAGCAGCATTTTTCCTATGAAAATTGGAATGTGCTTAGCCACTACAAAATTGACAAGTAGTTTTATCCCGTTAAGTATTTGGAATAATTTAATAATTTGTTAAATTAATAGTTCAAAGAATCAAAAAAGGCTTGAATTAGGAGTGGGTAAAAGGTGGAACTTATAGCTTTAAGGTAAAGGAGTACAAATAGAAATTCTAGTTTTCATTATAGAAATTGAATTAAATTTCAATTTAATTTCAATTTTAATTCAAAGTAATTAAATTTAAATTTTGTTTAAACTGCAATTTATTATTTAGGCATTGTCTAAAACATGCATCTCGGTAAACAACTCTTTGTTTAAAATAATTCTTGTGTTTTAGAGAAATATGAAAGTAAATTGAGTGTAAAAACCAATATTAAAGTATTTCACTTTAATTATAGAATGTAGGACATGTGTTTCTATTATTAAAATTCTCACTAATTTCTGGCCCATCTATACCAGTTTCTCATTCTGTACTTCTGAATAAACACTTGCCTGCCTTTAAGTTATCTCTACAAAGCTTCTGTAATCAAGAATATCTCCTTCTCCTTCATTGGCAAGAACATCTACTGCTATTTAAACCGCAAAAAATCCTCCTGGTGGAAAGTGTACGAATCAGATAATTTTTTGTGGGTTACTGTAACAGTTGTTAATTTTATGTCTAAAAGTGGCCATTTTTGTTCTTTGTTTGCAGAAGTGCCCCAGCTTCTCCTAATCATTCAGGAGTGTTATCTGCTCATTCGAGTGGTGTCCAAACCCCAGAAAGCCTGTCAAGGGAAGGCTCTCCTGTCCCAATGGAGCCTGAGCCAAGCAGTATCCAGCCAAAATTAGCAGTAATACAAGAAGCACGATTTGCACAGAGTGCCCCAGGTGAAATGTTCATGCAATGCTTGTGTACTAAAATTACGTTGATACATTTTATTATTATTATCAAAAGATAAAATACAAAAAGAAATTTAAAAAAGTAATAGAAACTGGGGGGGGGGGAGAAAGAAAGAAAAAAATATGGTGTAAAGAGGGAAAAGGAAAGAAAAAGGCACCAACTTCCAACTCTCTTTAACACAGTACAGGACAACAACATTACAACCTCAACTTTTTACTTTTACACAAAGTAAAAGCCATTTCTATAGCAACAAACCTCTATAATCAGCAAAAACAAAATCAAAGTTTCATTTTTTTTCTATTGCAAGCACAAAATCCAAAAGCAATTTCCAAATAGAAACAAAACTAAATATATTCTCTTTTTTGGATAAACGAGTCAATTTAACCATCTCTGCTTCTCCTTGCTGTGGGGAATAGTATATGCTTCTGTTTACTCAGTAATCTTTATAATTTTATATATTAAAATTACACAAAATTGTTAGAGTATTCTGGGGATGATTTAAAATGCAAGAATTCTAGAAATTTTACATGAAAATAAAATACATTACCTTAGTGGTGGCAACGTTATATACCAAGGGTGTCAAATTTGCGACGTATCATGACTTTTTGCCCATTGCTGGCAATGGGGTGGGTGCGGTTTTGGCGTGACGCATCCGGCCCACGGGCCAGCAGTTTGACACCCCTGCTATGTAGTATTAAAATGTTGAACTAGGACAGGTGAGAGCCAGCTGCAAGTCCAGCTATAGTCATGAAACTCATTGGGTGATTTTGTCACACATTGGGGTCAGTCATATTTTTGGCTCAACTTATCTCACAAAGCTGCTTTTGTAGGAAGGATTTTGCCCATGTAAAACCCTTTCAGCTTTTAGAGGTAAACATTGGATAAATATGTAATAAATAAGACAATATATAAATGTTTCCTCAAATTATGGCTGATAAATTGATAGTAAAATATGCTGTGATGAATGCTATTGCTTCCCAACTCTGAATAGCACAGTTCTGTAGCTGATCGTCTTTTCACGTTGCTGGATTACAGCAAAAATTCTGGACCATATAGACCAGGGGTCCCCAAATCCCAGGCCCCAGTTCACTACTGGCCATGGCCTATTTGGAACTGGGCCACACGAGCGGTGGGACTGGCACACATGTGCTTGCAGCTCAACTAGTACAAGTGGTGGGTTGGTGCGCATGCACATTCATGCAGCTCAACTTGTGCATGCTCATGCGCACCTGCTCGCGACTGATGCAATTCAAACTGTGCCTGTGTTCCAGCCTCCACTTGTGCCAGCCGCCCTGTTCCCCTCTCCCCCACCGGTCCACCAAGCCGCAAAGGTTGGAGACTGCTGATGTAGACTAAGCAGCTCTTCCATAGCCATACTGTTGATGCATGAGCAGTATATCCAAATAATTTAGTTATAACACACTAGATAGTTGAGTTAAAAATGTTTTATGCAACCTGTATGCCTCTTGTAGTAATGAACTTCACAAATATTACAGTGCAATATATTTGCTTCTGAATTGTCCCCGAAAAGAAGCATTCATAGCTTTGATGCTCCTTTTTAATATATATTTCTCAAGAGCATGCAGGAAATCTATATGTAGGGAAAATGTGCATTTTAATTCAGACTAGTTTATAAAACAGAAATAGGCTATTTTCATTTCTGCTTCAGACTGTAGGTTTTTTTCCTAGTTTGGGCAATCTGATCTTTTTCATTCTAGAATCCCATGGTCAACAAACCTAGGCAGTAATGTAGAATAACAGCTTGAAGAGTTATAGGTGTTATAGCGCATCAAATTGTTTGGATTATATTCCAAAAATTCCAGTCACACTTTTAGCTGGAAACATTAAGGATTAATGTTTGTTCAGTAATTAATCAAATCTTACATTCAGGATATAAGGACCATTGGTTGAGTTTACATATATTTTTAGCTGGATCATTTAAAGACCCAGTGTGAAGTTCAAAGCCAGAAGTCTGGTTTTGAGGGTCAAGATCAAGTTTCAGATAACCTCAAAAAAACCACCACATTTTACTAGATTATTAACATTACCCTGGCCAATTCATGTAAACCTCAAAGGACAAAGAGTTCATTTTTCTGATAGCCTGAAGAGGGTTTCTATCAATCTCCCCCTTTTCTTTTTAATTTAAGAAAGCAAGTTGCATATAATGTTTGTTTAAAAAAGGATGTAACATTTCATTCTACCTTTCATTACAGGATCTCCTCTATCTAGCCAACCTGTTTTAATTACTGTACAGAGACAGCTGCCACAAACTATGAAACCTGTCACATACACTGTTGCAACTCCTGTGACAACATCAACGTCTCAGCAGCCTGTAGTACAGACGGTTCATGTTGTTCATCAAATCCCAGCTGTATCTGTCACAAATGTGACTGGATTAGCACCAGCAAATACTTATACTGTAGCTGGGCAAGCAGTGGTTACACAAGCTGCAGTGATGACCCAGCCTAAAGGAGAACCTCAAGAGAATGGAGATCACAATGAAATGAAAGGTAAAAACATTATTTCATTTGTATATGATATATTAGAGCAGGGGTCCTCAACCCTCAGGCCGTAGCCTGTGTGAAACCAGGCCACGGGAGAAGTGGGTCAAGTGCACGGGCGTGAAGCTTCGCTTATGCAAGCGGAGGACGCTTGCGCAAAGCTCCACTTGCACAAATTGAGCTTTGTGCACAAGTGCAAGTGCCTGCTGCTCACACGAGTGGAGCTTCATGCGTAAGCACCCTCCGCTTGTGTGCAAACTCCATTTGTGTGAGTAAAGGGCGTGTGCATGCTTGCACTCACATGCCCTCCCCCTGGGCTGATTTCATGCTGATTTCTTTTATAATATGCTGACTTTGATGTTTATTTACTACTTTTTTTACTAATTTCAAACATTTGCCTATTTTTTTCCTTTAGTTAAAGTGGAACCTGTACCCACAGTTAGCCATACAACTCTAGGAGCTGCTAGTCGCATCATTCAGACATCTCAGACTACACCGTTACAAACGGTTACTCTAGTACAACAAGCACCTCTAGGTCAACACCAGCTACCAATAAAAACTGTAACGCAAAATGGAACACACATAGTACCTATCACCACAGCAATGCAGGGTCAGGCTAACACTGGTAAGCATTTTAAATAGAGTGTTAATAGTTACAAATTACCTCTTACAAAAATAATATCCAAAATAAATCGTTGCTATTTCTTCATATTGTTGAATGTAAACTACATGTAACTTCTATTTGGGCATTATTTGTAGTTAAATCTAAATACGTCCTGTCATAATCATTTTTGTCTATCTTGTTTTTCTTCCATATTAAATTAGCAAGTGGGGTTGCATAAGTAGTTCTGATTGGCAAAAAAAAGTCTCTGAGAAATGTCCATGTTATATGAAATTGCTTTTGAAGTTGAAGTGATGAAAATGTGAAAAAATACAATTACTTAAGATTATATCTTTAGGGATATTTATAATATTCTTTTGAAGTCTGTTAATAGGTGTATGAAATACTGTATTATCGTTTAATCTTAACATGAACAGGTCTTCAACTTATATGTATGTGTCCTGTGTTCTACAATGTCACGAGATGTTGAAGAACTTCTTTGTTTAGATTAAGAGAAATTTGCATGTTTAAAGTTAACAAAGTCTGATATAAGCCGCTGGCTTGCTTCCAATAATTTAACATTTAATCTTAAAAATTCAGATGACTTAAAATGAGTAGACATTCCTCATTGCCGTGACATAAAAGAGGATGGGGGAGAATTGTGTACGCCCAACGTAAAAAACAAAATTATGCATATCATTTTGTTAGGATTGTCTAGCAGTGACTACATTCTGAGTTCTTGTGAGCTCAGTGGTGATATTACCTAAGCACCTTGTTTTCTATTACTTCTTACTTTTCCATTTCCTTCAGATTTTTTTAAGCATCAGAATCTTTTCCTTGTTTTTTATTTTTATTTATTTTATTTGTTTTTATATAAAATAAAAAATACAAAAGAAAATAATAGGAAAAAAAGGGGAGGAAAAAGGGAAGAGAAAAGTGTGGAAAAGAGGGAGAAAAAGAAAGGAAAGGTGCTCACTTTCAACACTCTTTGGTCCAGTAGAATAAGATAATGACATTAAATCTCAATTTTTTTACCTTTACATAATAGTATAAACCAGCCATTTCTATAACAATAAACCTATCTAATTGGTAAAATCCAAAATCAAATTTTCACTTTTTTCCACCTCAAGCACAAAGTGCAGAAGTGGTTTCCAAGTAGAAACAAAAGTAATTTTATTTTTTTCTTTGATCAAAGCAGTTAGTTTAGCCACCTCTGCTAACTCCATCAACTTTTGCAGCCATTCGTCCATTATGGGAATCAAAGTGTCCTTCCATTTTTGTGCATAAAGTAGTCTTGTTACTGTCAACATATATAACATCAAAGTTCCAAAGTTTTTTCCAAGTCTTTTTCCATTAAACCCAAAAGAAAAGTTTCCATTTTATCTTCATATTCACTTTAAGAATCTTCTATATTAAGATGTGAATCCTACTCCAATGTTTCTTTGCCTTATCACATGTCCACCATAAAGGATAAAAAGTCTCTTCTCTATATTTGCATTTCCAACATTCATTTGAAATTTTTTTATATATTCTTGACAACTTACCTGGTGTTAAATACTAGCGATACATCATCTTATAGAAATTTTCTTTTAAATTATAATTTAGTGTAAATTTTAAACCTTTTGTCCACATACTCTCCCATTGTTCAAGCATTACATTATATCCAAAGTTCCTTGCCCACTGAATCACACAATGTTTTATATATTCATTTTCCAAATTCAAATTCAATAACAATTTATAGACCTTAGCAATATATTCATCACAACCACACAGTAGGATTTTCAGTTCATTTTTGACAAAATCAAACCCATAACTTTTTGTCTGATTTAAATCTTTCTTTCAATTGTAAGTATGTAAACCAATGGCAGACATGTCCTTCTGATTCCAACTCCTCCTTAGACTTGAGGATAGCTGTCTGTGGAGATTTTCAAAGGTGCTTTTTTTATGAGGCAACTGGACTTCCTTGTTTTTCTTGAAGACGTTTCGCTTCTCATCCAAGAAACTTCTTCAGCTCTGACTGGATGGTGGGGAATGGCAGGATTTATACTCCTTGCAGACAGCTGGTCATTTGCATTCTTTTAGCGAGTTGTTGAAGCCCCTGGAGGCTTATCTGTTTCATCAGGGTCACCTGAGTAGTACAAATGGGTGTGGAGCTTGGAACTGTTGAAAGGACTGTGTTGTAGACTGGAGTTAGATGATGTCATATCCCTCCCCCTCTGTTGAGAGAAGGCTGTTCAATTTTGACATAGATGGCTTCTTTGACCCCTCTTTCAAACCAGTAGTTCTCTCTGTCCAAAATGTGGACTTTGCTGTCTTCGAAAGAGTGGCCTTTGTCTTTTAAATGCAGATGGACTGCTGAATCATGTCCTGATGGGTTTGTTCTCCTATGTTGTGTCATGTGCTTATGAAGTGGTTGTTTTGTTTCCCCAATGTACAGATCTGCACATGGCTCACTGCATTGTACTGCATATATCACGTTGCTTAGTTTGCAAATGGGTGTTTTATCCTTGGGGTGGACGGGCTTCTGCCTTAGTGTATTCTTGGATTTGAAGTGTGTACATATGTTGTGTTGGCTGAAGTTCTTCCTGAGCTTTTCTGATATTCCTGCAACGTATGGAATGACTACGTTGCTTCTTTTATTGTTTTCTTCTTTGTCTGCTTTGGAGGAGCTATTGCTGTGTCTTTTTAAAGATTTGATGAAAGCCCACTTGGCATAGCCACAAGTTCTGAGGGTTTCCTTGATGTGCTTTAGTTCTTTTTCTTTTCCATCTTTGCTGGTAGGTAGGCCTTCAGCTCAGTGGTGTAGGGTTCTGATAACTCTCATTTTGTGCTCCATCTTAATTACAGAAATTCTACCCAAGTAGTGATAAATGCAGTTTATCCCATCTTAATAAGTCCTTTTTGATATCATTCCAAAGAGGCACACAGTTATTTTGAAACAGCTCTGTGTTTGTGTTTCCCCTTTTAACAGATTGTTATAAAATCTGATCTAGTTATTGCATAACATAGGACAAAAACTTTCAAAGAAAAGGATTTACTTCCTCCTTCTGTTCCATCCCATTTATACTTAAAATCAAAGGGAAAGGAAATTGCAGAGCCATACACAAGCCTATTCTTTTTTTCTGAGAAATCTGACAGAATCCTTTGGTTTTCATTATATCTGTACTTCTCCCCGTATTTGATAAAAAAAATCTCACATTAATAACAGTTAATTATTTCTTCCTTTTGTCAAGGTTATATCTTCCTTATATTCCTCAGAGTAATATACACTATCATATTTTGTCAGAATAATCTGATAGTGGAATAGGAACACGCAATTTGTTAGGTTCCATGTTGGAAAAAATGCACTGGTGATTGCAAGACACAGTTATGCAGACTGCTATAACAGATAATTTTTGGACTTAAGTTGAAAAAAAATCTTATGAATTTTAAAAATGCCATACAATTGGTAATACCCATGAGTCTTTGGGATTGCTAAGCAACGTTTAGCTCAGTGGCTTCTTTTCCAGAGCCAATTCTGTGGAATCAGTTGACATATTGCTTTTGTTACTTTTATTTTATTTTTTCCATTATTGTATTTCAGCCATTAATTCTGAGTTTTTATATTTTTGTCACATTTTTGGGTATGTGCCTTCACATACTTGACTCCTGGTGAGGGCCTGGACAAGACCCTTCAGTTTTCTTGTAAGGTTGATTCATATTCAACTGAGCTTCAACTATTGCAGTAATCCAGATTATTTCTTCCTAGCATCAAAAAAGCTACTGAACTATTTTCTCAAAAGGAGCAAAACTAAGGAACTGTTGCATGTGGTCTTAAGGCCTTTGAATAATTGGAAGACTTTTGCTAAATATGCTCATTAAAGAAATCCTGAATGCTTTTGCTATGAAAAAAGTATGTTTTTATGATTAGAAGCAGTCAGGAATTATATAATTTTGGCAATACATGAATGAAAGAAACACATGACAATATATGGTTTGCTTTCATCATTATCTTCTAAAATTTCAATTTTCAGCATACATTGCCAAAACTGAGTATGAAAGTATGTCCTTAGAGTGTAGGAAAATGCATGTGGACAAAATTGGTTTTTGTCTTCCACAGGTCTCTATAAGATTGTACAAGTAGTCCTTGAGATACCACCGGTCACTTAATAGTCCTTGAGATACAACCGCTCAAAGTTAACAACAGACTCCCCTCAAAACTACATATGACCCAAACTTACAGTGATCGCAGCCTATGGGACCCTGCAGCACTTGGGCCTGCTCCCAGGCCTCCTGAAAGCAGCCACCATTTTCAATTCCTCTGACAAATGGCGGCTGCTTTCAGAGCTTTCTGCCAAGATCAGCTGGCCGTTGGGAGACTGCACACCTCTCCTCAGCTTTGGGGAAGCCAGCTGCCTTCTTGCAAAGGCAGCAGCTTCAGGACCAGTTTCCCAAAACCTTTTCCTTGCTTAACTCCTCCCTCCTTCAGAAATCCACATTTCGTCAATAAAGAAACCTGGGACGGACAGACCCTCCCTCATTAGTGGCTAAAACTAAACTCCCCCCCCCCAAATCTCAATCCCTTTTAACCACTTAATTTGCTAAATTTACTGCATGCCTGGAAAGAGGATGACAAAATCTGTAATTTACTTAACTTGATGAGACACTGCCAGGGTGAAGATAGAGGAAAGGAGGAAATCAAGCAAAATCTTTCTGCAGCTTGTTTGCCTTGAGGAGCTGAAGAAAAAATTCAGCTCAAAAGGAAAGCGGAAGCACAAACATGCACCAAACAGCATGGTAGAAGCTGGGTTCTAAAGGAAGTCGGACAGGCAGTAAAAAGGCTTCCAAGCTGCTTTGGAAAGCAGCTCTCAGGGTCTCCCCCAACCATTAGGTACCACTTAACAAGCCACATTCATTTAACAGTGGCATCAGGTAGAGCAGAAAGTGATTAAGCAAGGCTGCCTCACTTAAGAGTTGTCACCACTTGCAACCTTAATGGGCAGGTTGAGGACTACCTGTATCTGCATAGATACAGTGCCTTGAATATGGCCACACAAACTATTTTTTTGGTGGCTTGGGGTATTCAAAGTAGCACAAGTTATCTTTGCAAATTTAGTGCTTATCATTGCTTTTAGTTTCTCATATGATTAAGTACCGTATATGCCGGCGTACAAGGCGACCCAGCGTATAAGACGAGCCCCGTCTTTGTCGCCGGGCTGCATTCCTAGAACGTCGTCTTATATGCCAGAAACTACCAGTATTTCTGGCGTATAAGACGACTCGGCGTATAAGACGACCCCCGTCTTTGGCGCCGATTTTAGCGCTTGCGGAAGTCGCCTTATACGCCGGCATATACGGTACTTGTCTTTATCTTTAGCCACAATTTTAAGGTAAGTTCAGGTGCTGCAAATATTCATACAGAATTAGAAGAGCCTGGGACAAATCTTAACCTGAGATTTATGTATTTTAGGTAATGTAATATTTGATTGCAGAGTAAAGGTTGCTGGTGATTTGCCTGGGTTTTAATATATTCTCTCCCTTCCCTTCAATTCTTTTTCAGCTGCTGCAAGTCCATTACACATGTTAGCAACTCACGCATCTGCATCAGCCTCTCTTCCAACGAAACGTCAGAACGGAGATCAGTCTGAACAGCAAGACTTAAAACGGATCAAAACGGAAGATGGGGAGAACATAGTCATAGCTGTGAATGTTGAAACCCCACCTGTGGCAGTGAGTGAACAAAACAACAAGAACTAGGAATGTGGAGGAATATGTCTTTGAAAAACAATGGTCCTTGGTGCCAAAATGAGACATTTAAACATCTAAACTCTTGAACATGTTCTCTCATGGCGGGGAAAGGGGCCCTGTGACTTCATCTTTCAGCACTGAGAAACACAGGTGGCCTTAGAACTCCTTAATTTAAAAAAAAAACATGTCTAAAAGATCCTAGTCCGGAGGCTGTGACCCCCTCCCCCTTCCATTTCTCCTTGCTGTTCTGAAGAGACTCTTTATACATGAACATTGAGAGGAAAAAGTTGGGGAAGATAGCAACTTTAAAAACCTATTTTAAAGATTGAATATTGGAATATATCCCAGCATGATAAGTTCTTTGCGTGATTGGATTTCAAACGATTGTATATTCCTCAAAGGGAACAGAGGCAAGGAGCCATTTCCAACATCTTGGCAGCTAGCCTTTCATAATGACCTACCCAATGCAGTTGTTGGTAGATATGCAGTATTTTGTTGTTCACATGTGGAATTAGAAATTTTTGATGTGTACTTTCATTTTTTTTTTTCAAAATAATGGGGTCTTTGACATTTCAGATCACTCCATTTCTACTCCAGAAACTTTGGAATCACATACTACTTTTCATGTGAAATTTTGTTTGGTAAAACTGAATGTAGGGTTTTTTAACCAATGGAATGATTTAATTTTGTCCTGTTAAAGTTCAGATAAAGCTAATTTGTTACATCTGCAAATTTTCATATTTTAGCAGTTGCCTGATAAACTTAATCAAATTTTATTACCTTGTGTAGTGATCAAATGCTTCTTTGGGCTTGCATGTTACTGATTAGAAATACAGTGTAAATGAACTGTTAACTGACGTAAAGAACTGCTATGAATTTGACCAGAGCTGCACTTATCTGTTTCTCTTTCTTGCTACCTTTTGCTGTTTGTTACTTTGTGTTGACTTTGTCCCTGGCAAATTTTTCCAGTCTAAAGTAAAAAGAGTCTCGCATAATATTGTGTAATGTTTAAAATGACAGACTGTTCTTCATTTAGAAAAAAAAATCTTTATCACATGTCCTTTTAAAAAGATAAAACTATCTTGTCAGAGGTATATTGAATATTTTTAAGCTAAGCATCCAACAATAGAAATATAATCTGATGAGTTTAACTTTTGATGTCCTACAGAGACCTTCTGAGGTTTCATTAAAGAGTGGCCACTGTGGTTTTCTAACAGTGACTACTATAGTATAATGAAATAGTTTTTTTTAAATGTGTTCGGCAGTTGGAATATTTTAAAGGTTTCTTCTCCGAGTTGTGAAAGAAGAATTCAGGTTTTGTTACTGAACTAAACTAACAGCTGAGACTGTCCTTTTGTCCAGTTCACATAGTTTCTTGTCCCTTTCACATATTTAAGGTGAGTTAAAGGTGAAGACTGGGCTTTAACCTTTGATTTGTCTTTTGGGCTATAATTTATATGTTTTTATCATTTCAAGAAGAATCTGTATTTTGATGATGGACTGAAATGGCTTGGAATGGCTTACATTTAGTCAGTTTTTGGAAATGTTTTATCAGAAGACCAAATATGAGAAATCTGTACCAAGTATCATGTTATCCCACACGGTAGAGCTGCTGTTACACTGTCAATGAAGATAATACATATTAAACAGATTATGAAAAATTGATGTACACTAGCTGGATTTATAACAGCCACTCTAGGCTGGGTGAAACAAAACATTTTCTGTATCTGCAGCATTCTACTTTTTGTGCTGTGGTCATTAATTCAGAAATAATGATATTGCATTATTAATAAAACATTTGGTTATAAAATTACTATTTCATGAGTTAGGAAAAATGCTGCAAGTTTTTGAATAAAAAAAATCTGGTAAAATGTTTAAGACAATCAAATGGTTTAGACTTGGAAGTTATCTCATATCACTGTAATCTTTGTAGTTTATGAACTAGGTAGAGAAGTCAAAAGAATTTAATTTGAAGACTGTTAAATCTATCGCTCTTAGCCTGTTGCTAACCTTTCTCTGCTTTCATGGCTATTTTAAACCTGAGCAAGATATTCCAGAAATTGTTGCTTTTTCCTCTTATTTCACTCTTAGAAATATTTGAATGCTACTTGTCAAGAACAATAATTATAGGGCAGATTTACCATCTCCTCTGGTGTCATAGCTCTTCTGCTGTGACGACACTTTCCTGCCCCCCCCCCCCCAAGTTGTCCAAATCTGTTCCTGAAGTTTAGGAAAACCCATGTTTCAGATTTTGAGGGCACATTGGGAGACATGTGATATAATCATTCAGGGCAGGAGTCAAGCAGTGGGCATAGATGCTATGGTTTCCAAATTATTTTTGTGATGGATGTTTGAGGTACTTGTCTTAGCTTTATTTTTAAAAAATTCCATCTGCCTAGCAGACAGGAAAAATAAAACAGCCATACTTAAAAAGTTGGGAACTTTTTCTGCAAATATTGCTCTGTTTTCTTACCAAAATTTTAACACTCAGGTTTCTATAACCTAAGAGTTTGTATGAAAATAAACACTGGATAAATCCTAGTTTAATGTTACAACTGTTTCATTCATGCTGCATTGTAGGATAAGTACACATACAAAGCAAGAACTAAGATGTGCAATTATAGAATGTAGGGCTGATAATATTGCTTATTATCCACTAATAATGAGGGGAATTATTGCTGTGTTTTTTCCAGAAAACACAAGATTTAAAATTAGCTAATGGTGCAGTGAAAAAGTATAGGTAATTCTTAAAATAATAATGAAGAGTAGAAAATCTGAAAATCAGAATTTAGTATTTATATTTATTCAGTGGGTCTGTTATGATTTGGACACATCTTTTGGGTAATGGAGCAATTTGTAATTGCTTGTTTGTGAGTTGAGAATCCAGTTTGGAACTGCTTCTACCAGATATTTTTGTAAGACAACAGAGTTTGAGAGTTTTGTTGAGGTAATGGCCTTATTTGAGAGTGGGAAAAGTGTGATTGGGTCAAGAAGTTTAAGAATCATTGTATTAATAGCTCATTGTACCACAAATTACTGAACTTGTTCCTTTATATTGGTTTCCAGATGATCTAAACAACTTGAGGGTATTGCTAATTAAGTTCATTTTAAATGACAAAGATACCATTTTTAGTGGTCCCTCACAGTACTAAGGCAAGTGCATGTAAGGCTACTGTTTTATAGATGAAGAAATCTGATCTCTTATTGGTAGTATATCATAATATTAGTTTATTCATTGGAGTAAATTCAGTGTCAAGAAACAGCAGGCATAGTAGGGTCAGCTATTAGATTTCAGGTTGATGATTTCATAAAAGGCTAAGCAGTGTCAGAGCTTGTACTTGGATGAGAAATCATTTTTTAAAAATCCTGAAATTATAAATTCCATTGAGGCATCCTCCCCAAAAAAACTCCCATGGAAATTGATGGCAAACCACTTACTTTTGCCAACAAAACTACATTAACCTGGCTCTGCAGTCACCAAGAGTTGACTTCAACTTATCTTTTTAACAGCTATAATTTATAGATAGTTAAATTTCCTGATATGTATGAAAAAAATAATGCAGATCTTAGAGCGTATAACTAATAGCATGTGAAATGTAGAATATTTCAAATTGCAGCATGCTGAATCTTATTACAACAGTGGGTTTGGCACCAGGCTAGAAACTGCAAGAACATGAATCCTGATCCTACTTTTAGCATGAAGCAAGCTGGGTTATTTTGGGCCAGGCAAGCCCTCTCAGCCCTAGGAAGAAGGCAGCAATGGCAAACCACTTCTGAAAATATTGCCAAGAAAACTGCAAGGAGTTGTGTATAGGATGTCATCAGAAGTCGAGACTGACTCTCAGACACAAACGGAAAAAAAAAAAAAAGATCTTACTAGGATTGCTGAATTTACTTTCTATCCTATGTAGTTATTATAACCATTTTCCCTTTAAGCAGCCAAGGAACTAGCAATTGGGTTTGTACTGTATGTTAAGCTAAAGTTAAATAAACTTCATTATGAATTACCACAATGCATGAATCCAATCTAACAATGCATTAATGTCAATAGCAGTAGGTGATATAATCATGTCACAATTATGTTTTTGATTCTGATAATCTGATAAATACATGTCTTGGTGTTTATCTGGTGATAGCAAACAGATTTTATCATTTGTATCCCTTTACCCCCTTATGGGTCTGGATACGACTTGAATTGGATAGTGCCCATAAATATACATGCTACTTACTGTAAATCATTGTTACACTGCAAAACCAACTACATATAATCCAATAAGAAGTTGCATCTCACTCCTAGCATGATTTTATTGAGGGAAATAATGTGCAAGGTCTTTCTCCGTTACCATTCATTAAACAATCTCTTGTTTCAGGCAATTTGAATTGTCTGAATAAATCACAATTGGATGGGTTCACATATGCTAAAACACAAAACAAACCATACAATGGCTTAATGCAATGATATGAACCCAATGGCTAGCATATTCAGATGTTAAGTCATTTTACCTGGTGAACCTGACTACCACTACTGTGTCTCCTTTATCCAAATTATTTCCATTTAAGCTCAACTCAGAATATATAATCAACATTGATCACAAATGGCAGTTACTCTAAGTTAAGCCAATATAATTTGTTCTAAAAAAAGCCTCGTTTACTTAAAGAGTTGGGACAAGTTACTGTGTGGATTATGAACTAGGCAGAATGACTTGACTATGTATGAACATTGTTGGTCTTAAAATGGCCTGTAGTTGGTCTGGCTCTTAGGCATCCGAGGTCACATAAACAGAAACACTCCTGAAGAGCTTTTACACTTTATATATTGGGGGGGGGGGATTATCTAAATTGGATGTGTAAATTTTAGCAAAAATGTAATTTTAGCAAATGTAATTTGAGAATTTAAATCATGTATTCTTAGTGTGAATCCAAACCTGGCAAACAGATTACACTAGTTACATTGAATTATTTTAATGTTTTATATGAATAAATGAATGTTTGTATTCATGCTTTAAATTTAGAGAACAGAACAACGGCTCTGTCATCTAAATAGCTGTATTTAATGTTTAAAAGCCTTCTCCCATCAATAAGAATTCTGGAATGCAAACAATTCCAAGTACAATGAAAAGCAATCTATAACTCTAGTGATTTAGTCTTGGGTCTCTAAAACAGAGAAGCAAGAGTGGCTGCTTTTCTTTGTATTTCAGTCCCTAGAAGGCAGAGGGTAAACTGGGGAGACCAAGATTGGGAGAGGTTCATTCTCAGTGCCTGTGAAATAGCTCTGATCTTGCTTAGGCCATCCCACTTTTTTTTTTTAAAGAGCTGTAACTGGCTGTGTTTACACCATTTGGTGAGATAGTTGTAGCTAAACCTGGCTTAGCATGCCGTGAATACCCTATCTAGAGATTAAATAAGGTTTATTTACAAACCAGTGCTGATTGCAGTGTGGATGGCAATTGGTAACTTGCAGTTGAACTTCAGACAGCTTTCACTGCAGCACATTAACCCTTGCTTACTTCAAGAACAGTTTTTTTCCCTTTGGAAGCGTAAAACCCAAGTTCATCAACACATTACTTTGATTGTACACAGCATTTCTACTCAGTCCCTTCAAAGTATGAGCAGACTATTACTTTCAAGATGAATTTGCAAATTCATGAAATAAAATCCCCATCTGTAAAAAGTGAGATTTGTCTTTCTTGACTTCTTTCTCTCAATCTTGTAGCAAGGAAGAACTTCGTGTTTTTAATAAAGAATAAGAAAGTGGTTCTTCCTAAAAATTTTGGGAGGTCTGAATCTTGGGTACTAAGTGGGAGCTGGCTATGGATGACGGGACATGAATCTCTCAGGCAATATAACACAAGTCTACAAAAATTATAAGAAAAGTAAAATTAGCATCAGCTTTGCTACCATTAACTGAATACAGTAAATTAGTCACTTTTAATTAAAGAATATTACAAAAGATGTGCAAAATAACTTTCATGATTAAGTACACATTTAAATGCAACATGCAAACCCACATTGGAGTATAGGTTTTAATTAAGTGAAAAGTTTGGATGCTTTGCAGCTGAATGCATTAAGCCTTCAATAAATTTTGAAGCATGTGTGCAAATGAAATTGAAACTGCTGTAAGGTGATACTTTAAAATTAAGTGGTCGCATACATGTATTCCAAGGGTTTTGAAAAATTAGGCATGTCCCTTTATCACCTTATAGTTCTAAAAGGCATCAATTTAGTGTGTTCTGAATACATACGTCTTGGAGGCTATAGAAGCAGAACCTGGCATCTGTTGCCTATCACAGAACTTTATTATTACCCTTTTCTTTCCCAACTTAAGTACCACTACACAAAGGACTAGATTTTAATAGTATGGAATGATTACATTCTAGATGGAGACAACACAGCCTTGTAAGTCCTCTTTGTTGACACTTCTTACCTGGCAGAATCACTGAGTTCACAGTGCTTGATGTTGGTTGCAATAGAATATTTGGCACCTCTGATACATGACATGAATACCTATTCACAGCAATATGGAAACAGACTTGATCTATTTTTCAGTAATTGCAACTCAGAGCAACTTTGCTACAGTTTCTTTCTGGGAATCAGGAGGAAACAATATCTGTAAAGGCAAAAGCTGCTGCTACAAATGACTGGGGTGCCATTTCCAATTAACCTGCCTGCTGAATCTAATCTGAAAAGTCTTCAACTCATCAAAACTCTACTAACTTTTCTTTCCAGCTTTATAAGGTGGCAGGTACTAAGTTTCATGATACTTAACAGGGAGAACCCTCATATAGAAACTTGAAGAGGAAAAGAGCAGCAGCTGCCAAAGTAACACTTACAACCAACTGTGGAGAGCTAACATTATCAGTCCTTTGCCTTGTTCCAATTGTTGGCCAGGTCAGTCCCATCTTGAAGAGTGCCATCAAAATAGTACATCAGAAGTTGTCTCTTCAACAGGAGAAGAATTGGGATGGGGATTCTGATAACTTCCCCCACCAAACCATACTTCCAACAGTCCAGTCAAAGTTTGTCATCAGTCATTTCTAGAAACTGAGCGTAGACATCTCTGGAGCACTCCCCTTTTTGATTGAATAAAAATTTGTAGTAACTGCCATCTGCACAGATTGCTAGAAAAAGAGGGAGACGGAGGCTTTTCAAATCATTACTATGAAAACAATTATAGAAATCACACATTTGCAATGTAAGGTGTGAAGAAGAAGAAGATGTCAGCATTGAGCATCAGCAAACATCAAGTTAAATTCTCAGGGTTATTTATACTGACCTCCATTTTACTGCATGGCTTGCTCTATCCTAACAGCTTGATAATTCATGTAACTTTTTATATTGGACTCTCAGACTTCAAATATGTGTGTGTGTGTGTGTGTGTGTGTGTGTGTGTGTGTGTGTGTGTGTGTGTGTTTTCTCATATATATATATATATATATATATATATATATATATATATATATATATATATATATATATATATATATATATATATAAAATAAATACATATTTATAAATATTTAATATATATTAAATCAGGACCCTTACCTAAGACAGAATTCGGCTCTGTTCCAAAGGCACAGATACAGGGAGAGCCCGAGGGAACTTGAAACTTGGAAAAACTCCATTTGGAACTGAAATATTTGGGCAGGAAACTGGCTGATGCTAAGCTAGGAGATTAAAAAAAAATTCCTTGAGTACCTACTGAAGTCAAGCACAAAAATAAAATAGATGCTAGCAGCTGCTGCTAATTTCAGTTATTTATTGGTTATATAAACTTAATTACCATCCCAACTTTTATGTATAAATAGTGCCAAAGTTGGCTGACAAACAAAGGAAATCACATAATACAGTTAACAATGTACCATCCAGGGTAGGAAACAGTAGTTGCTTTCAGCAAATAAATTAACTTAGTACCAAAATCTTGCCCACTTATGGCAGCCAGGATCATATAGTGATCCAGATGCAAAGGAGAAAAGGTGATTGTCTTTTCTTGGGCTCACATGAGACAAAAAGTTCCTTTTGGTTTCTGGAGATGCTCCTAGGTGCCTATATATGCACCTACATACGTTCTTGAATCAGCTTTTCCCTTCATGGCTGGATTGCTGCAGAGCCCTAGTGGACAACAGCATAACATGCAATAATAAAAATTAAGATATTTCTCCGATTTTCAGAATGGGAGAGGGCTAGAAAGAAGGTTAATAGTGTGAACACGTGTGTGTGTGTGTGAACTTGCACTTGAATCAGAAACCATACTGGTAGTTAGTAATCAGTGAAACTGCTGTAAATGTAGATGCATACGTTTCCTACGACCATCCCTTATCAGCAATCTGGATTTTCTGTTCAAGCCAGGTGTACGATAAACAAGTTCCAGCAATTAAAAGAGAATGTAATGTAGTGTTTTTGAAAATACTGATGTGCTATCATTGATTCCGAAGGAGGATCAAGATCTTACGGAGCCTAAGAATTATAGGCCAATATCATTATTAAATGTAGATTACAAGATTTTTACAAAAAATTTGGCAAATAGATTAATGCAGGTTATGAAGGATTTGATTCACAGTGATCAATCAGGATTCTTAACAGGGCGATACATGAAATATAATGTTAGACAAATTATTAACTTAATTGAGTATTTGGATAAGAACAATCAGATTCCTGTGGCTTTTATATTTTTGGATGCTGAAAAAGCCTTTGATCAATTAGATTGGCAATTCTTATTCTCACTGGTAGAGAAAATGAATGTTGGGGATAATTTTTTACATGCACTTAAAGCTATATATCAGCAACAATCTGCTCAAATTGTTGTTAATGGGGGATTGACTGAGACTTTTAATATTGAAAAAGGGACAAGACAAGGATGTCCATTATCTCCATTGTTATTTGTTTTGACACTGGAGATTTTGTTAATCCAGATTCGAGAATCAACGGTAATCAAGGGCATAAAGATAAGAAAAAATGAGTATAAATTACTGGCTTTTGCGGATGATTTGGTTTTGATTTTGGAATAACCGATTAGAGCGGTTGATTGTCTATTAGAACTTATAACACAGTATGGAAAAGTTTCTGGTTTTAAAGTCAATAACCATAAGACTAAGATATTATCTAAGAATATGTTAGCCAATGACAAGGAAAGTTTGGTTAAAGCCACAGGTTTTCAGATGGTGAAAAAGGTTAAATATCTGGGAGTATATTTAACTGCCTCAAATGGAAAATTGTATAAAAATAATTTTGAATTACTATGGGCAAAAGTGCAAAAGGATTTAAATGACTGGAAAAAACTGCAATTTTCACTGTTGGGGAGAATTTCAGCTGTAAAAATGAATGTTCTACCAAAGTTTCTTTTCTTGTTTCAGATGATACCTATTTTTAAAAAAGATGTAAATTTGGAGGAATGGCAGAAGGGTATCAATAAATTCATTTGGGCTGGGGAAAAAACCAAGGGTTAAGTTTAAGATTTTGCAAGATGCCCGAGAAAGAGGAGGACTTAAAGCATCTAACTTGAAATTATACTATGATGCAGCTGCCTTAACTTGGATAAGAGATTGGCTTATTTTAACAAATAACGATATTCTTGTTCTTGAAGGGTGGGTTTTAATGTATGGTTAGCATGCATATTTAATTTTTAATAAGAAAGTGGACCGGGCTTTCAAATCACATATTTTGAGGAGTGCCTTACTTCGAGTTTGGAAAAAGTATTATTATAGGTTAAACTATAAAATACCTATCTGGGGGATTCCTAGACATGCAATTGAGGAGATTTCTAAGGGGATGAACTTTGATAAAATTTTGTATAAAGAATTATTAACTTGGTCAGGTTCGGATTGGCATTTAAAATCTCTAGATGTATTAAGGCAAGAAAATATTCTACAGTCATGGTTTCAATATTTACGAATAGTGGACAGGTAGACTGTAGATAAGAAAGGAATAACACTAGAAGATGGAAATCTGGTTATTCAGATTAAAGATCAGAGTCAGGCCCATATAAAAAGAATTTACAATGCTTTAATAGAATTAGACTCTGAAACAGAATTGGTTAAAGATTGTATGATTAAATGGGCTCAGAATATCCAGGATCCGATCCCATTGGACTTATGGGAGACAATTTGGATTAGAAATGTTAAATTTACACAAGCTCAAAATTTGAGGGAAAATTTTTATAAAATGTTTTACAGATGGCATTTAGATCCTAAAAAATTATCTTGTATGTATCCAAATTTACAACCCAAATGTTGGAGATGTGGTAATATGGATGCGACATATTTTCATGTTTGGTGGAATTGTAAAAAGGTAAAGGCTTTTTGGATTATGATTTGGTGGAACATTCAAAAGATTTTTAAAAGGAAGATAAAGTTCACCCCTCAATTATTCCTATTGGGTATCTTTGTGGATTTAAATGACAAAGAAACTACTTTAATGTTGAATTTATTAACTGCAGCAAGGTTATTAGTAGGCTCGTATTGGAAGAAGGACTCGTTGCCTACTTTAGAAGAATGGATATTTAAAGTTTCTAACTTTGCAGAAATGGCAAAAATTTCTGCTTATTTGAAGGATCATACACAAGAAAGATATATTATTGTATGGAGAAGATGGATAGATTATATTCAGAAAAAATATGGGACTATAAAGTTTTATTTATTTTATGAGTAAATTTTATAGTAACTGTTGTAGAGATTTGTTTATATGACTTAATTTAAGGGGAGTTAAAGGTTAAGTATGATGTTTTTTTTTCTTTTCTTTTTTTATTATTGTTAACTTTCTTATTAATAACCCTGTACTCTGCTCTGGGAAGCGAGGGGGAGAGGGTTGAGGGTGGGTGGGTGATGATAATATAGTCATGGTAAATGCTTGGGCATTTCCCCTATGCTGCGTTCATGTGTGTGAGAGGGATGAGAAGGGAGGAAGGAGTAGGGAGGAAGTAGGATGGTTAGAGGAGAAGGGGAGGGGAAGAGAGTAGGAGGGGAGGAGAGAAAGAGGAGGGAAGTAGGGAAGGATTAGAGAGGGTGGACGCAGCCTGGGGGGAATGGGCAGGCGGTACCAATGGTTAGGAATTTATTTTAATTGAATTATGAATAAATGGAAAATAAAAACTTTTTAATAATAATAATAAAAAAGAGAGAATGTAATTTCTGGCATCTCCAGAAACAATCATAGGAGTTGCATTAACCTTAACTGTGCAAATGTTATTGGAACAGTAAAATCAAATTCAAAGTTAAGGCTAGCATTGCATACACCAGGGGTGTCAAACTGCTGGCCCGCGGGCCAGTTTTATCATACCACAGCCATGCCCACCCCACTGCCGGCAATGGCAAAAAAGCTCCGATACGTTGCATGACGTCATGTGACATCGCAAGTTTGACATGTCTGGCATACACTCAACTATGAACTGAAATCTTCAAGGGAATGTAATTGAATCAACTGACAAAAAAGAGGAAGCTTTGGGCAGCAAGGAGGATACATGACAACTTGAAGTAGAGATTCAATATGTCAATACGAAAAGAACAAGAGAGGACCTCAAGAATATCAATAAATATAGCAAAAATATCAAGAGGAAAAAGAGCATGTTTTTAAGAATATTGGAGAAATCATAGCATTTACAGCTAAGAGCAAGAGTAATCACACAAATGCTCTAATAAAGGCAAATGAGTTGAAAGGAAGATGAAATATACTTTAACCGTTTGTAAATGAAATATTGATTAATAAATACATTTTCAGAAAAAACAGCGTATGTTCAGGAACAGTTTCCATCAAAAAGTGAGATGTGGAAGGGAGATCTGGAAATGTTTTTAGTATCTTGTAAGCTGCATAAAGGTTTCCCTTCACTGTCATGGCAAATAACCTCTACAAAACTTTCTCAGTCATTTTTAACTAGACATAAGTCCTGCTAGATCCAGTCTCAGCTCCTTACCTTGATTGCTTATTTCTCTTGGGATCCTCTGCTGCAAAAATGTGCACTGTGGCATGGTCACTTGATACGCAGATAAGAGAAGCATCTTGGTTGAAGTTTATACTAATGGAGAGATCAGAAGCAACATATCTCTTTATCTCATGTTTGTCACGGAACAAGTTGCTTTTTAAAGATATCTTACTTCTTACTTAACTGTTGATCTGTTGGAATTGGGCAGCTAGGACAAATTTGAATCAATAAATAATTTTAAATGTTAACAAATCATAAATGAAAATGGCATGATATTTAAATAGGTTACATTCAAAATCACGGGAACCATCCTCTCCATGTGCAGTTAAAAATTCCCCTTCACTCCCACATTCTCTAATTCTCTAGTGATTACTCAGCAAAGCAAAACTTACCAGTATATATTGGCAGCCTGAGATCCTCTGCGCAATTCTTGAATTAGATGCCCAGATGAAGTATCAAATATTCTTATAAGGGTCCCCTTGAAAAACAATAACAATTTTTGAAGTTGTGGAAAACGATACTAAACCAATCGATTCTTCAGTCTTTTTAATTAATTTATTTATTTATGAGACTTATATATCACTTTAAGTGCAAGCACTCTCTAAGTGGTGTACACCAGTAAGCAATGTATATATATATTTACATTGCCCCCAACAATCTGGGTCCTCATTTTACCTACCCTGGAAGGATGGAAGGCTGAGTCAACCTTGAGTCGGTGAGATTTGAACCGCTGATCTGCTGAACACAGTCAGCTAAAGTGGCCTGCAGTACTGCACTCTAACTGCTACGCCACCTCGGCTCTTACATACTCTGCCTGATAGCCATATATTGTCCACAAAATACATCTTGCCTTAATTTCCTTTTACTGCCTTCAGTAAAATGGATGTTGGAACATCAACATCAAGAATGAATTTGCAAACATATCAGAGCTCAAGCCCCATTTCCAAGGAATGTTTAGGGTAAGGGGTGATTTTTGCTTTTGCCTTTAAGGAAAATTGGTGCTGTGTTACTGATCAGAAACTCTCAGAACAGACATCTGTGAACATTCTCCAAGTTTACCCATCACCACAAAATTTAGTGACCAGCTGATCTAGTCAAACTGATCAAAACAGACCGATGTTTAACTTCATTTACCTTTTACATTTATAATGAGTTGCCTGTGAAGATTTCAGTATTATACACAGAGCCCTGATGGCACATTGGTTAAATGCAGTAATGCAGGCAAACTCTACCCACAGCCTGGAATTCAATCTTGAAGCTTTTCACCCTTCTGTAAAATGAGGACCCAAATTGTTGGGGGTAATATGCAAATACGTAATGTTTTACATCAGGCATGTCAAACTCGCGACGTCATGTGATGTCACACAATGTATTGTGACTTTTTCCCCATTGTCGGCAATGGGGTGGGCGCGGTTTCGTCGTGACGCATCCGGCCCGTGGGCCGGCAGTGTAATTTGCCTGCTCTACATTGTAAACTGCCCAGAGAGTGTTGTAAAATGCCACAGGGTGGTATATAAATCTAAATGCAATTTCTATATACAGGGTTCACCTCCATTTTATCTTAACAACTCTGCAAGGTGGTCTTCACTGACAAATACTGACCAAAAGTCATTTAATGAACTTAATGCACAACTGGGAAATTAAATCTTGGTGCCCCTAGATACAATCCAATTCAAAATCCTTAAAATTCTTTTCCAGTTTACCTGTAAACAGACAGTCGTCGGTTAACAACCACTTGTTCAGTGACTGCTCAAAGTTACTATGGCGCTGATCAACTAGTGGTTACAACCGGTCTTCAAAGTTTCAACCATACCAGCAGCCCTGCAGTCACACGATCATAATCCAGGCATTTGGTAACCAGACAGTTGCAGTGTCCCACGGTCACAATTTGCAATCTATCTTTTTGACTTCCCACAAGCAAAGTCAAGGGAAGGTTGCAAGTTGCTTGGGTAAGTCTCACCCACCCATGAACCTCCCCCAGTCCTTTCACGATAGCTGACCACCCACATACCTTCGAGCACCTTTCTCAAGCCTCGCTATGCTTGCACTGCATCTCCGTGATCACTGAGACATCCTACCTGACCACTTGCGCACCCATTCTTCCCCTGAAGCAGCCAGTGCAAGTCCCACTGCACTATTCATGCCTCCCCCATTACTCCCACTCTCCCACCTAGCAGCCGCCATCTCAAGCCCCAGGGCACACATGCTGCAGCTCCTCTCCCTGGCAGCAGCCACCCCAAACACCACAGTGCTGGTGCCACATCTCCCTCACCCCTCACAGAGCCCCACCATCTGGAAGCAACCACTTATCTGCCTGCTGGGACTTGCAAGTTCTTGCCAGCTTCCCCTCTGACTTTGGTTGTTGGAAGCTGGCAGGAAGCTGCGAGCAGGTGCTTGTCTAATGAACAACAATCCTCACTGAACAACGCCAAAGGACCGTGCAGGAAATGTTACATGAATGACACAGATGAAGTTGGCTTTAAAAGTAAAGATTTTCGTAAACCGAAGTATTAAACTGATATAGCCTTACACCTGCATGAGATAAATAATATATTTTGTAAAACAGTGAAGAGTAGATCAAACTGGAGGTTGATAACAGTGGAATCACTTAGACAGACTACCATACACAAAGAATAGACAAAAGCCATTCCAGATCAATTTAACTTAGACCTAACAATGGCTCCTAACTGGAAGTTTGGCACTCTTGTCAATTTACCATAATCCAGAGATCTTAGAGATTGATTTCCCATTTCTCCAATGCTAAAAGTATAAACTGCTGAAGTCTGGGTGACAGCCTGGAATATAAGGGTGGCCCACTGATTGTTCTGACTGGTGGGATCCAGGAAAAGGGCCTTCTCTGCCACTGTACCTGCCCTGTGGAATATCTTGCCCCTCACACCCTCAGCCCCAACCCTCCTGACCTTCCAGAAGAGCCTAAAGACCTGGCCCTGCCAGTTAGGTTGGGGGCCCCAGTGGGAAAGTATCACAGTGGAGGTGGTTGATTAACAATGGATCCCACTTCCTCCCCCCATCCTGCTCCTGCCCTCCCCATTTTTTAATTGGGCCGCAGTGTTCTGGATCTTATATTAACTTATTTATTGATTTTAGTTTATATAGTTTTTATATTTTTATGATTATAAACTATCAGAGTTACCTTGAGATAAGATGGGTAGCCTATAAATGTTAGATAGATAGATAGATAGATAGATAGATAGATAGATAGATAAAGAAAGAAAGAAAGGAAAGAAAGACATCTAAGAATGATACGCAGACTCTTACCAAGACACTATGAAACATTTATATGAACACATTCAAGATGGTGATGTGGCTCTCTAGTTAATCATATAGCAAAACCTTTTGCTTACTTTTTCTGATGCTGTAGCAATTCTTGTTCCCTGCAAATTTAGGGCTATGCAGCTCAAGATTCCTTCATGAGCAGGTATATCTACTGGAGGCTTTTCAGTGTTTGCCAGATCTACTATCTGCACATGTCCAGTATGTGTTCCAGGGAATGCAAGTAAGGAATTATTACTATTTGGACACAGGACACAAAGACCTAAAATAAACAATTGCAAGTATCAAAGAAGAGCTATTTTTACTATGGTATCTCTCAGACCATCCCATCTAAAGAAGTTTTAATGTCCTCAGACTAATAAGCTATTTCACAGAGTAAGCTACACTTTAGGTTCACCGTGGGGTCCTTGGTCCTCTCTTGAGTTTGGGGCTTTCCTTGCAGACGTTTTATTACCAAACCCGGTAACATCATCAATGCACTTGCTACTTCATTTGGTAATGAAATGACTGGAAGGAAATCATCAAGCTGAGGGAATACCAAGGACTCCTCAGTTCAAACCTGAACTATAAATATGTCTTCTATTAGTAATTTTAGGTTTAAGATTAGCAAAAAAATACTTATATATGTATAATATGGCTTGACATTATTATGTAGCCAGAACTTTTAATAACTGTATAATGGTGGTGGATGTAGTCTGGATTTCCAAGAGGGAGGGGCTGCATTCCAGAGGGCAAAGAGGCACTGAAGCATGGAATGTTTGGTTGGGAGAAAAAAGCATTAAGGAGATTCCTCCCTTAATGATCCCCAGAGTATATCTATAGTGATGCAAATAGTTGCTTTATTTGGCAAGATTTCTCTCCAAAGGTGAGGAGCAATAAAGGAAGTTGTTTAAATGTAATTCCATGTGTCTTTGTTGGTTCTTGGGGCCTGGCAGTAACAAAACCTCAGAATTACATTTAATGCCCTATGATAGTGGAACCTTCCCAAACCCCAAGATAAAGATAAATGCCACCTCACATGCAATGGGGATGACATACCTTACTGAACTCAGTAACGGAGCATTTGCTTTCCATTTAGAACAGTGATTCTCAACCTTTCTAATGCCGTGACCCCATCATACAGTTCCCCATGTTGTGGTGACCCCCAAGTGGGTGTGGCCACCAATAAGAGGGAGTAGGACAGCTAGGGAAAAGGGAAAAAAATGGCGGACAGCATGGTTTGGCGACCCCCGTGAAATGGTCATTCGACCCCAAATGGGGTCCCGACCCACAGGTTGAGAACCACTGATTTAGAAAATGCCAAGCTGTCTTAGGAATAGTGAATACATGCCAAATAAGCAACATCAATTGACCCCCCCCCCCAAGCATAATGCCAACAAAACACAAACCAATGGAGACCGTAATGTCTTCTCTGTTAACGGAGACCACATACCTTTAGGGTTGTAGCAAGTTTCAAAGACATGTAACTGGTGAGGATTGTGTGTGAATGTGAAAACTTTAATCATAGAGTCCAAAACTACGACAATTCTGGAAAAGAAAAGGCACTGACATAGATACAGCACTCAGATTGTACCAGAAAGCATTATGCCAACCCTAGAACCAATTTTCTTCCTTTTGCTTTAGCCTATTACAGCAAAGCTTTCAAAATTACTTAAAAGTATATCAGAAGTAGTCATAAAGCAGGAGCTCATGCATCTTTCTGCCAGAGAGGTTCTGTCTGTAAGGTTGAGAATTATTTGTGTTTGCTGAAGCATATCAGTACAGTATTCCTGCCTTTGTTCCATCATATTCAAAACAGTTCAGTATGTTAATAAATAATGAAAACTCACAGTCTTTTCCTTCCTTAAAAATATCTAACTAATGGAACAAATCAAAACGAACTCCTTCTGAGCACTTACCTGTCTCTTCGCAGCTTAACAGCTTTTACTTCTGTGGAAAATTCTATTTCAATAACTGTCTTCTTTTTCAAGTCATCCCAGATCATTACTGCAGAGAAGGAAGTATCTTATTAATTTTAAAACAAGCACCTTCAACACGGACAAACTAGCTCCATTAGGAAGTTAAATCCCAGATCACCTCATTATATAGATAAAACAAAAGATTCATATTCTAAATTGGGACAGATGTTTTTTTAATTCTGGGATATCTCACAAAAATGTTGTTGGACTCCAACTTTCCAACAGAACAGAAACAAATTACAACTTCTATTACTTATAATAACTCTTACAAAACTCAAAATTCCCCAGCCTTGATACCATACATTTCTTTGAGCTTTTCCTACAGTTTTACAGATCCTATTCTTACTTTTTCCATTTTTCCTCTTGTGTCCAATCCATCTCTCTAACCAGATTATGACTTTTTATTGTATTATACTATTAAGAAAAGATGCAATAAATAGCATCTGTTTATTATTTATTTATAAATAAAAATCATAAACAATCATAAATCGGAAGCACAACAGACCAGGGTCTGCTCTAACAAATAACTGCTTTCACTGTAGCCTTTAAAAATGTAAGAATTGCCCTCACATTTTTTAAAACTGTAACTACTCAGGAGAGGAATACAATTTAGTTAGAGCATTGTGGCACTTTTGAGACTGAACCCAAGAGTAAAAATACTATTTAATATTCAATACTATACCTTTATTAGGAGGATACTTTGGCTTTTTCCCTCCACCAACCAAAGCTAAATAATTGCAGCGAAACAACATTTCAACATGGCCGACACCTCCTTCTAGGAATTCTAAGGGGAAGAGCAGGAAGCATGTATAAAATAAAACATTCAATGCAAAATTTTCTAATGTCAGAATATTTGTGTAGAACAAAGGGAGTTTCTCTTCAGACTTAACATTACATTTAAACTTACATGCAGTACTCTACATTTTTGTTTGCCTCATTCTGAGAAAATGTTTGCTCTCTCTTCTAGTGTGCTCAGAGGTTTTTTTTCTGATTATACATTATGGATAACTATTATAAGTCAAGAAGCAATACTTCTATGAATAGTTAATGAGAACTGCCTTCAAGTTTTAAAATTCTCTGACAATCAAATATTTTAAGACTATAATCTTATGCAAAGTTAATTGGGAGCAACATACATTTATTTGGATTTTCTTCAAAATCATAATGCCAGTGAATTATTTAGAACTGAAAAGCAGCAATGTATACCGAGGAACCATCTTACCTTGTTTCTCCTTCTCTTTGAGTGGATCTGCATTAAACACTCTAAATCCATTTTCCATTCCACATGCAAAGCATCCTAAAAAAAAGGATTGCCAAAGTAGGCATAAATGCTGTCTGTTAACAATGGACAAAGAACAAGGTATGCTAAAGCATACTTTGCATGCAGAAAAATATTGGTTTAATACCTGCAATTTTCATAATAAAGCAGCTAGCAAGCAAGATCTCCAGCCGTACCCTGATGAGTATTTCAAACATGGATCTTGTATTCTTTTGAAAGAGCTCTAGTCCAGTGCTGCACTGACAACAGGAAGTAGGACCACCATGGTTATGTATTCTCTCTTTTAATTGAGGAGGCACCATTTTGCCTGTTGCATAGATATTATGGTGATTATAGATATACACAAAATTAGAAATATGTTTTATATGCAACCCAGAAGAAACCATTGGGTTCTGGAGGTACAGGCAAATCCTTTCAGACTGACTGCAATTTAGCAGAACGAAAACAGTTTGGCTGTTTTGATATACATATGACAGAAAATATGGAAGATGCCTTTGACTTTAGGGTATATAAGGCAAGGCTGATGTATGTCACCCTTTCTTAGCAGCCCTACACACATACACATACACACAAGCACATTTCTTTTTCTCCCTTCATTTAATTCCCACTGCCACAGATTCTCAGCACACCTGGCAGGCCCACCTCTCCTTCAATCTTTGCAGGACTTTTCTTTCCTTCCCTCAGCTGTTGCAACAACTGTTTGTGTTCTTTACTGGAATAGTCTCAGTTGCAAGGAAGTAGCTCCTAATACAGATATTACACCAGATTGCCGGTCAGCCTATCTTCTTAGTGTCTTCCTTCCTCTGCTTCTTTTAGCCAACCACGTTCTTGATTTCTTTACCTTCCTAAATCAATCTGCCCAGAACAATCATGTTTTGGTCTACATCAGGACAAAAATAGCCCTGTTTGATTTCATATACAGACCAAACCCATCCAAAACTCTTGTATTTCAGTCAGGTATAGACAACCTGAAATCAGCTCTTCTGTGAATGAAATGGTTTGTACATAGAATACTTTGTAGATCCCTAGTGATTATTGTCATTTTCACAGTAAACAAATCAAAATCAGCTGTAAGACATGTGTTGTCCATGGTTGTTTTTTGACATTTGGTCCTGCTGGCTACTGAGTTCTACTTTTACTGTTACAATCTGTTTTTAAATTTGTCCTCTATGCCACCTTGAATGGTTTGTAGAGTAGGCAGAAATACAAATAAAATAAACAAGCAAACTGAACTCCTTGATCATTCTGCTTCTTTTTGGTACCCCAGCAGTCCTAGTCAAGAAGGAGCTTACTCCTTATCAATCAGTTGCTTTCTCCTACTTCTCCTTCGCTTTCCCTTGAGTTTGTTATCTGCTAGCCAGGCTCTTTGGGACAGGGTTTAATATATTCTTTCAGAAAGTATTATATTAATGTTCAGAAAATTCTGCAGCAAAACTGAGAGAACTCTCTTCTTCCTTACTCCAGATACACCCTTAGTGCCTATTAGTTGAACAACTTGATAAGTGGTGGCTAAACCTGCCATTCAAAGCATGTCTAAAACTCATCTAACTCACGTTAGGGGGAGTTATGATTGTTTTCCATCAGCAGGTGAATCTCAGAGGGAGGACAAACTAAATCTAGGGATCCATCAATCCTTTTAAAACTTGCCCTGCGGTAAATTAAGTACCATTCACTATCTCTGTTAGCGTGGCAAACTAGAGATTGGCCACAGAAGTGACACACTTTAGGCCACCATACTTTTTTGCTGGCTCAAGAATCACTGAATAGTACTTTAACTTGGCCATGAGAAAGAGAGTAGGGCTCTATTCAGGAAGAGCTGCAGGTCAGGATTGGTACCTACTGTATTTACAAAAGAGAACTGTTAAATTACCCTATAGAAAAGAAAAAGTGAGGGTTAAGCCCAGCAAACATGTAACAATGAGTTCCTGTGTGTGTATATATATGTATAGTCTTAAATAGCAAAAGCCAGGCCCTGCCTATGCTACTATTTCTGCCTCATAAAAGCTTATTTATCTTGGGAGGGAAGAAAAGTACATAGAATTTCTGTATCATAAAGAGTGGGATGGGTGCGACTGATTCTTCACCATAAATCTGAACAGTTCCGCTAACCTCTGGCTTTCTTCCTGCTGACTCCTCTACTTAGCACTGGCCTCTGGCAAATGGGGAACTGGCCTCTTGTTCCCAGTAAAACCTCCCAGTCTATTCTCTGTCACCGGACCACAGACTGGTCAACTGCTTTTCAGCCTGGCATGTCTTGCGAGCCCAGAAAACTGGACTGAAAACTGGACAGCAGAGTTTAAATTAAGCACATGTGCCATCCAAACGCTGCCAACAACCGCCCCCAAACAGAAAGAAAGTGGCAGCAGCGGCAAAAGGCAAAAGATCCTTCCCAACAACTGAAAAGGCCGGGCGAGCGCAGTATGTGCCGAAGACCCAGCAGTAGATCCAGAAGGAAATGCTGCACAAATTCTCTGACTTCGCTTCCAACCTCTCGCTACCTCCTCCTAGGAAACTGGGCTAGCAACTGACGCTCTTCCCAGAAACAGCAGAAGCCAAGAACCCGGGGAAAAGGAAACAAGCAGGCCTGCCTTTCCCTGTCCGCAAACGCCTGAAATGGGCAGCGGGCGGGCGGGCAGGCAGGCAAGCAAGCAAGCAGATGATCTCACTCTCACTCACACCCACACACCCACACACCCCCATGAGATCCCTACCGTGGTCCTGGTTGAAGCCGGCAAAGAGCAACCCATTCCCGTGCGGATTAACGGGGAGTAGGTTCATGGCGCCGGACGACGGGAAAGGCCGCGGCCTGGGGAAAGAGGGTCGCTCACACCATCAGCCGAGAGGAGGCGGCGGCGGCACCGATACGATTCCTTCCGGACTAGATCAGGAGCACAGAGCGCATCGAACCGCTCTCCTTGGCTTTGCTGGAGGAATACCAAGCTGTTGAGCAGCGGCGACTTCCCCCAAATCAGTAGTCAGTACTACAGAACTGTAGTCTCTGGCCGATTTACAGTCGCTGCCTGATTGCAGAGCGCATCGATGAAGGAAACCCACCCGGCTGAGAGCCGAGCTAATTCATGCTTGAATCCGCGCGCTCTCGCGTTTCGGATGTTTACGGCGGACTTGACTTTCGCGGTGGGAGCCCGCTCATTACACCGTTCTTACTTCCGAGAAAAGCTACTTAGAATTATACGGGGAAAACCCAAGAGCATAGTAGACCGAATTGTCGCTTTCCTTACATCGGTTTTGTGTTCCCCTGGCCCTTACAAAATAGGTAAGCAGCGACTTTGGAGGGTGAGGAGTGGGCGATAAGACCCCCCCCCGCCACTTCAGTGCGGTTACATTCTGACGCTGCCGATCAGCGGAGGTGATTTGGGAAGGAATACACGAGACTCTTAATTAGACAAAATCTTAATTAGATAAAACTTGGGGGGGATTAAAATATGCTTACGCTTATTTAGATTCGGTATAGGCAAGAATTTGTAGGAAAATTGTTTATAGATAAACACTGATTTTTTTTTACTCCATCCCCTCCAAACCACCTAATGCAGTGGTTCTCAACCTTTTTAATGCTGCGACCCCCCCAACCGATCGTAAGTCGAAGACTACCGAACCGGTCGTAAGTCGAGGACTTTCCCTGCCCAGGAGTGCTGCCCATGTGTGGTGCCGCCCCCTGCGCCGGTCGAGGCATAGCTGGCAAGGGGCAGTGATGGCGCAGGGCAACCACCGGCTGGGCCACCAGCTGGCCCAGCCCAAGGGAGGTAAGGCACCCGCCGGGCCCCACATGCGCCAGCAACCCTCCCTGTGCCCGCTGGCCTCCCGCCTCCCACCCCTGGACCTCTTTTACGTACGTTTTTAGTAGTTGCTCAGCAGGGAGGGGTGGAAACTTCCAGACAGCTCGCCTTCGCTGCAGACAACTTGCAGCACCGTTTGCAGAATGGGACTTCTGGCGGGCTCAGCAGGGCGGAGACAGCCTGGACAATTCCTATTGGCTTTTGAAAGTCAATAGAATTAGACTCTATTCAAGAGAGTCTATTCTATTGGTTTTCAAAAGCCAATAGAATAAAAGGGAGTAGCACAGCTAAGGAAAAGGGGGGGAAAATGGCGGACTGCATTGTTTTGACGACCTCCGTGAAATGGCCGTTCGACCCCAAATGGGGTCGCGACCCACAGGTTGAGAACCGCTGACTTAATGTATCAGTTGTATGTACCATAAAAACTTAGCAGTTAGTGCTACTGAACGCACCCAGATCTCTTTCCCAAGCGCATTCAAAGGATAGCTGGGTGGGGGAGAGTGAGTAAATAATAAACAAACAAATAAATAAATAAAATACAATAATAGAAGCTACATTGGTTTCTATTGCCTACTTGCATGAGGCTGGAAATTCTGCTCCCCTAGTAAGTGACAATACCTTGCTAGTTTGGGTAAATTTATAAAGAGATACTATAATTTTTATTCATGGGGCTAGCAGAGGCTACAGCAGGCACTTCTGAGTGCAGGTGACACAGCTCGGACCCTGGGCATATGTACAAAACAGTGGTCAGATGCTATGAAATCAACAATCAGGATCCTCATTTTACCGACCTCAGAAGGGTGGAAGTTGAGTCAACCTTGAGCATCTTAAGCATTGAACTCTGGCAGTGAGCAGAGTCAGCCTGCAATACTGCATTCTAGCCACTGTGCCACCACGTACAAAATCCCTGTAATCTTGTACACCATAGTGGGGCTCCTCGGGAGAAGTGACTTATGGAATGACTTGCAACCTTTCCTGTCAGCTTCCCATTGATTTGGTTTATGAGAAGCTGACAGGAAAAGTCACAAATGGCAATCACTACAATGAGGCCACACAGCAGGACTTGAGGGGATTCAAAACTAATAAAATATTTAATATAATAATGAGATAATTTTGCTATGACAAAAATGACAGTTGCTACTGACATGTCATGTAAGAATTCATTGTGTTTATGAAAAATGGTAATATCAGAAGAGTGAAATTTATATAGGACATATAGATTTCAGAAACCTCTCCACAGTAAAGGTATTATAAACTAAGCAATAATAGCAACTGCAGCAAAGGTATATAATTAGACCCCAAATGAAATCAAAGTGAAAATCAAAGCAAAACTATATGAAAAACAAATCAATTTAAAATAAAAAATCAACAGAAAAAAAATCCCTATCTGCAGTAAGATCATTGCATTTCCTTCCATAAATCTGTAAACCACTCAAAGCTATTCAAACGTATTTTATTTTTAACTATGTCATTTGTAGGTTATACTTTCTTAGACTATTTTACTTACCATAAAATTTATTATAGAGGGAAAACATGATAGTTGTATTTGTTCACTTATAGCAATATAAGCTGCCTCACTGAAAATACCATTATTTTAAAAACATGTATAAAATTGCTTTATGACATTATTCAGGTATTTATTTCAAGTCTTTCTGATTACTTAAGTTAAAATGGAAAGAAACTGGCCTTTATTGCAAACAAATTAGAATAAACATTATCTGTCTAGATAGAGGAATAGAGATTTGAGAAAGCATTCAAAAGCTGGGAAAGGAGGATAAAATATTTCAGTTGAAAAAACACACATATACTTTGCAGGATTTATTTTTATTTTTAAATAATAGTGTCCTTTCCTGATAAAGCAGCTTTTCAAATTACATTTTTTCTTAGGCTATAGCAAATATGTCTTGATGTCTTTGGCTTTTTCACTATATAACGATCACTAGAATATCTAATACAAAAATGTAGATTTACCAGAAAAATAAGCATATAATCCACAATTTAATTCTGAAACATAGCAAAAAACTTTATCAAATGTTTTATACATGGATGAGACAATTTTTTGTGCATATTACATTAGTAGCTCAAAAATCGTGCTTCAGAATCACTCAATAAACTGTACAAAACCAGAATCAGATGCTATACTGAAACAATACTAGAATGTCACTACTTAAATTCTTTTACAATGTATACAATACATTGTTATTTAAAACTAGATGAATCTACGATTGACTTTCATTCTAATTGCAAATAAAATGTAATAATTGAGCAATATTAAAAATTAGTCACATTTGAGATTCAGTGACACAAAAGCTCAGTATTGCGATAAATTATTCCCTTTATAAAATACACAAAGATTTCATGCACATCAAAAAATTGATATATATAAAATCCAACATTAAAGTTTCACATTCCTCTGTTTGCACAAAGTGCATCATATATCTGGAAGCAGCATTATTAAAAACAAATGATCTAAAATATTTTTTTTTCTTTTGTCCTGTTCCTGCAAAGCAATACCTACATACAATAGATTTGGCTACTGAATTAGTCCTTGTGTTAACAATGCTGGGCAAAGATTTCCAAAGATAGCTTAGGAGATTTTACAACTATTTCTGGCACAAGGCTTTGGAGGGCTCTGAAGTGGACGGATGATTTTGGCTTTTTTCAGGCTGTTCCTTTTGTTATTGTTGCTGGCGGTGAGAGAGTAAGAACGACCGTGCATCATTCTAGCATTCAGGCCATTGGCCATGGAGAATGACTTGAGATGGCTTCTTAAGGCAACAGGGAGTGGAAGTTTGTCAACCAAGTGCACAGGCGTGCAGGAAACTATAGCACGGCAACAAAGATCTTGTAGACTCAAGACTGAAACATAAAACATAAGATTAGATATTAAAAAGCTCTTAACAGCCACATGGTGGCAGTACACAGCTAGAACGTTGCATAAGTTTTAATAACCCTATCTTTATTTCACTATTTTTGAAGTACCACCCTAATCCTTCACTGATTCTTCCCATTACCTTGGCTTGCCTTCATTGATACAAATAATCTTGCACATTTTTTTGGGAGCCCCCTAGAAATGCTCCCAAAGCTAAAATGATAAGAATAGTATGACTGCATTGGTCTGCTTCTTCTTTTATCTATACCAAATCCTTCCTCATTAAGGGGAGGTTGCAATGAAACTGCTAGGAGTTCTGCAGGATCAGTTCAACATCTTCCTTGCCTTTTCCTTTTGAAGGAAAGGGTGAAGTTTAAATGAAGGCTGAGCCTAGTTTGCTGATGCTCCTGTTGGCTTTGCCTTTGGTCTGCCGTTTATCTTCAAGGAGCCTCTTCTGGTAGTGTTTCTGCAAAATTACTGGCATGATGAACTCATCAGGATTACTAGGAAATGCTGTATATCAATCTTAATTGAGGGAATGCATGGGCTAATTTCTGATTGCTCATCTTAAAATGGGGAGCATTTATTAGATGCTGGTTATGATATTAAATCACAAGTACGTATCAAAGTATTTTTTTATACATTTTTTTCATCCTGACTAAATATATAACTAGCATACATAGGAAAGAAGTAAATACATTTCTGTTGCTTACCCTTGTTTGGCCTCCACAGCCGGTCCATTCCGTGTCTCATTAACACTATTCTTGCAAGTTCTGTAAAGGACTCTGTGATGTTGAAATTACAGAGTGGGCTTACTTCAAAGAATGTCATGCCTAATCGTTCAGCATAAGCCTGTGCCTGCTCAGTAGACACTTGCCTTTTGAAGGCTAGATGCAGGCGGTTGCCAACCAGGATTTTGGGTACACCAGGAGCATGCTGAGAAAGAGAATCAGAACAATGTTAATTTCAAAATCTACACCCATTTTCATCAAAACGACAAACCGCACATCATTTATTCAGGCTAGCTCAATTTTCTGACTTTGCCTAGCTATCGTATGTGGACTGGGTTCACTAATATGCAAAATCATAAGGTTGTTATTTGGGATTATCTTAAATATTGTATGAAGACAGATGTCTGGTTTTAAAACATGATTGATACCTTTGTGTATTATATGATTCTGGTCAATTTGTGATTTATTCCTCAGATCATGACAAAATAAAGCATGGCTTAATGTAATACATAGACCAGGCTACAATCAAGTGAATGGGCTGCACAAGAGAGAAGATGTAAGGAATTATCACTTTCTATTCCCTGAATGTTGAAGAAATAGAAGCATTTAGGATCCAGATCCAATTATCACCTGCTCTAAGAATGCTATTTTTTTTTTGTCTTTTGCTTCCCTGAAAGGAAGTCTAGCACCACTTCTTTTGAAACACTGACAAAGAATATGTAATCCATAAATGTTCCTGGAGTATGTAATCCATAAATCAGCAAAAGCTTTGAAGGAAAGGGGAAGAACTTAAGGTTGATGAAAATGCTTGACCATCAAGCCACTGTATGAAAAAATCTTTGAAGACAGACCACTTCTAGAAGTAATAAGAAAGTTCTGCTTCATCGTACAGCCCTAGGATTCTTTCTAGGAATTGTAGCACTGTCCTAAGCATTCTTAGTTTTCTTCTTAGTAAGTTTTTATTCTTGTCCATCCATAGTGATTTTGGAAGTTATCCATCCATCCAACCAAATACAAAAAAATTTAAAAGGCATGTTTTGTTGAATAAGCCACAACTGCCCAAGTTTGCAAAATAAAGCATGAATCATTGTTTATAAACTACAATGACTGAGTTTACACCAGATCTTTCCATTTTACAGCCTGTGGATGGTAATTTAGGTGGTATCTTCAATGTAGAACTCTTTTCAATTCAGGTAAATATATTTATTATTTGATATCTTACCTCATCTATCTCCTTTATCCACCGATCAATGCCATCAAATGACCAGCGATTTGTTATATCATATACCAGTATCACACCCTGGGTGAATGAAATCCATTTAAAATTAGTCTGAAATATGGGTAAATTTAAATATGCATCGTACAATCTTGTGTAATGATATTTGATGACATTATAAGAAGTTATGTTGAACATATCTGAACTTTTCTGTAAAACATTATATTCAGCACAAATATCTACACATTTTAAAAAGTAGGACAATACACTTATCATTTTGCTTCCCCTGGCAATTCTTATCATTTCTCTCGGCCTCACTGATACAGTTCAGAGTGTGTGCTTACCTGAGCACCTCTGGAATAGGAACGAAATATGGTACAGAATCTGCCTTGTCCAGATGTGTCCCTGAAGATGATACAGCACACGATTAATAATATAGTCATTTTTATTCTAAGAGTGAAGTAGTATAAACAGTTGTCTGATTAAGCTGCCTTAATCAGCTTTTATCTTCATTTATCATTTTACATTTGTTATTAATATTCAACAATTTACCAAAACTGAAAACAAGATACTTCAATACAGATCAGTGCACACATGATAGATTATTCTGTGTATATCTGTGTGCAGCCCTAGTTGAGGACCGAGCTCACTGACTGTCAATCACTCCCTCTCACTTTACCAGAGAAAGCCCATCCAACAGATCACTAGTTTAGGGGGTGGGTTACACTAAGCAGGAACACTGCAAAAACTCTTGCCACCTCTTGATCAGAGGACTAAGTTCTCTAAACCAGTGGTTCTCAACCTGTGGGTCGGGACCCCATTTGGGGTCGAACGACCATTTCACAGGGGTCGCCAAACAAGGCTGTCCGCCATTTTTTCCCCCTTTGGCCACGCCCCTGGCACCCGGTGATGTATAAGTGGTTGGGGGTCACCACAACATGGGGAACTGTATTATGGGTCGTGGCATTAGAAAGGTTGAGAACCACTGCTCTAAACAGTCACTGAACCCTGCCCTACCATGCTATACGTTAAAGGGAATGATTGGTAGTTGTTTTTCCTGTAATGCTGGGTGAATGGGAATCAAAGCCAGGGAAATCCACCATCACCTTGCTTATATTACAGGACTACATTAATTAAAATCAACTCAATTTAGAAGGTTCCTTGTTGGGGTAGAATAGAGATCAATTAAAGGAGGCAGCCCAATTTATCCTGGCTGGTTTTCTGCTGGGTGAAAGATTGGTGAGTAGCACTTGAAGACAATCATCTGAAAGAGCTCTGGGTGAACCTGTCCTTGCTCTGTCTAATGCTCAGCATAAAGCCCCACTAAACTCATATACTCGTTTAGGAAATATTCAGAATAAATAAAATTGATATCTGTGATTACTAAATAATTTGGTCTGATTTGTAGTAATATTTAGCTAGGATAAAAGTGCCCTCCTGTTGTGACCACAGGTCAGTGTAGCCAAAATGCTCTTATCATTAACTAAAGGTTTAGTATACTCCCATCCTCCTTATGAATCCTATCAGATTCTAGAAATGGCCATACTTTGGTTAGGATGAGAGCTACCTAGTGAGTTTTTATATAACTCATGTGATCTAATACTCAATTGTGCAAGTTTTTCTTATATAAACAGTTTTCAAAATATAGAATATAATCCAGACAAAATTCAATTACCAGAGCTGCAACTTTATTCGTCTGCCATCCAGAAGTATTGTTGTTGTTTTGTAATCAATACCTGAAGAGAAAGAGTGAGGTATTATGCTGAAATAGTGGAAACATTGCATGAAAATTTTTATTATACAGTAATATCGGATTTTTAATTTTAAAAATCCACTTCTATGCTACAGATGAGCAGTAGCAAATTTAGTGCCCCAATATCAAGTTTTCAGAGCTCAATCAAAACACTGCAAAATAAAAACACAAGAGATGACAAAAATGACAAAAAAGCTCTATTCCATTTTTTTGCATTGTTTATATTAATTTTACACTATATTAACTAGAGCAGTGGTTCTCAACCTGTGGGTCGGGACCCCATTTGGGGTCGAACGACCATTTCACGGGGGTCGCCAAACAAGGCTGTCCGCCATTTTTTCCCCATTTTCTTTGGCCACGCCCCTGACACCCGGTGATGTATAAGTGGTTGGGGGTCACCACAACATGGGGAACTGTATTATGGGGTCGCGGCATTAGAAAGGTTGAGAACCACTGAACTAGAGGCAACTAAAAGCTATTTTCCACATTATATATTCGGGTAATTTATGTAATCACCTTTAATCCCGCATCCCCTAATTCCAAATTTCTGTGTGATAAATCCTACGTCTTGGTCATTCTCTTTTTTTCTCTGTTTTGAACTGTATCTGTCTCCAAGCAACTAAACAAATCTCTATTAGAAGAAAGAAAAAGATTCTGGGATCTTTGGAAATACATAAGATGTATTTAATTATAGCTCTTAATATGTGTTAGTGGTGCCAATGGAAGGAGCTAATTTTTATAAATATATTTGTAACAATAGCACATTGCAAAGAGGTGCCAGAGATACTAAGGGCTGTGCTGAAATATGATGAAAGCTGATGCTGGCTGTCTCCTGGACATATATTTCAATATTCCATGTTTTTGTTTTGCTTATGCTGTAGTACAGTGGGGTGAACTAAAAACTAAATAACCATGTTGTTTATTTACAGTATTTAAAAGATTTGTATGTGATCAATAGAAACCCAGTCTGGTATAGTGATTAAGGCATCAGATTGTAAGTTCTAGTCCCACCTTGAGTGTGAAGTTTGGGCCAGTCACTTTCTCTCAGCCCTAAGCAGGAGGCAATGGCAAATCACTTCTGAAAAATCTTGCTAAGAAAACTGCAAAGAATTATCCAGACAGTCTCCAATAATGGGACACAACTGAATGGAAGAAAAAAAATATATAACCAGTATAAACTCTCCTGGGTTAATATTTCAGATTGTATTTAAGAAATAGTATAGCATTAACATCTTCTCCCTAGAGATTCGGCTTCCTTGAACCTGAACAAATATTTATGTTTGCAGAAAGTGCTAGGTCATATGAGTCTTTTGCAAATCAGGAATTCTAAGACTTCTGTCCACAGAGTTGTTTTTAGTATCCAAGTACACATAAAGACACGTTCTGTTGGTCAGATTCAGAACTACTCTTTGAAATGGACAGTTTCTCTGGGGATAAAGGAGATGAGTAAACATAAAGCAAAATAAGAGAGTATTACCAAAACACCTTAAAATACAGCATAGTTTGACATCACCTGAAATCCTTGAGGTTTAAACAGAACCACTGAACAATGTAGCACTGTATTGTCTCAGATATGTTTAGAATATATGCTAATTTTTAGCCTCTGTCCACTGTAATAAATTTACGCACTATTGTAGATATAGCCTTTGCTGAACCTGTTCCAACTACCATATTTATATTTACCATAGAAACAACATATTTTGCATATTCAAAAATATATAAATATTAACTACTGTATGTAAATAGTTATAAATAATGTTGGCATATTAGCCTAAGAAAATGGATAATGGGAGATCTCTTGCTCCTATGCACAGTGTGGCAGGTGATAATGGGAGAGCTATTTGCAGAACTAGAGACTTGACTATGGAAACCTATTTGGAATAGAAGGAAACCCAGAATAAGATATAAATATTAAATTTGAGATGATAATTATGGATGGTAAAGGTTTTATAGCGATTTGGATTGTCTTGGATTTGGTTTGTGTTAAATGGGAGGCTATTATGAAATGATTTAGAATTTAATATTGAAGTATAGCAAGAATATGGTGGGTTTTTTTGTGTGTTTATGTTTTTCTTTTTTTCTTTTCCTATTTGTGGTTTTTGTTTTGGAATGAGATGGAGTTAATAATTGGAGAATTATTGAAAAAGAATAGAAATATAGTTGAGAAATGTAGGAATTTAGTTTTGGAGCTAAATATGTTTAAATAAGAGAAATTTGGGGCCCCTGAAACAGTTAGATAATTAGGTTAGCTTAAAGTCAAATATTTGGAAAAATTAATAAAGTTTAAATCAGGATCTTTGTGATAGATAAGGAGCTTTTGTAAAAGATTATTGACTAATGAAATTTATATCTGGCAATATACTTAATGAAAATCTGTGTTAGAAATGTACTAATGAGATTCTAATAATTTAAATAGAGAGCGTTGGTTTTGATTCAAGCATTTAATTTATATATAACAATATATTAATGAATTGGTTATAGGATTGTACTGATTTGATTATTATATTGATATTGAGCGGTTGAAAGTTTTTATTGGTTAAGGAAATTTATATTTAGATATATTAATGAATTTATTTGAATTTAATTGATTATAATATTCTACATACGGTAGATAGAGAGGGAAGTTTTAAGAAATATTGTGTGAATTGTATACTTATAATGTTATTGTTTTCTTTTTGTAATTGACCACCATATCTCCACGCTGGTTCTTAAGCCTCTGTTGGTATAAAATGGAAAAATAATAAAAATTGTTTATAAAAAATAATAATAATGTTGAAATATTGTGACTTTGGAATAAACAATTTCCAAATATAGAAACATACACTCAGAAAGGAGGATAAAGATCATCCAATCCAATGTTTTTCAACCTTTGCAACTTCAAGATGTGTATCAACTCCCAGAATTCTCCAGACAAATAAATGGCATTATTTATAACCTGCTTAAAGTTGATAAATAATTGGAGCAGAATGCATATCCAGTCAAATAAATAAAAATAATTTAAATATTTAAAGCAAACTTAATTTTGCACAGTTTATTTTAAATGCTGTGCAGACTTCATAGTTTCAGTTCTGTTTTACAGGTCGTCCTTGACTTACAACAGTTCATTTAGTGACCAAAGTTACAATGGCACTACAAAAAATGACTTATGACCATGTTTCAGAGTTATGACCTTTGTAGCATCCCCATGATCATGTGATCAAAATTCAGATGCTTGGCAACCGGTTCATACTTATGACTGTTGCTGTGTCCCAAGATCAAGTGATCCCCTTTTGCAACCTTCTGACAAGCAAAGTCAGTGGGGAAGCCAGATACACTTAACAGCCAGGTTACTAAATTATCAACTGTATTGATTCACTTAGCAACTCTGGCAAGAAAGGTCATAAAATGGGGCAAAACTCACTTAACAAATGTCTCAGTTAACAATAGAAATTTTGGGCCCGATTGTGGTCGTAAGTTGAGGACCACCTGCACATAATTAGTACTTCACAGTATGTGATCGCTCTGAAGAATTACAACTGCCATCCTGACAAAAGTTGGCCGGTCGCAGTTGAGTGTCTTTCTCAGGCTTCTTGAGAAATATGTTTGTTTTAGTTACAGCTTTGTTTTTTGAGAGCCATCTAATATACAGCATTCTAAAAAGACTTCTGGTATTTTTCAACGTTCTGCATTAACCAAATATTCTGCTTTCCAGAACAAATGCTTTTGCTTCTGTAGCCTGTTTTGAATGAACTCATATATCCATTTTTAAATGTATCTCTCTTCACACAAATGTATAGCACAAGATAAGGAGAGCAATACTGATAATATGTCATAACAATAAGTCAAAAACGACCTGTATTCATTTCTCTAGACAAATAAGTTGTTAGCCATGGTTACATTAACATATGATGAACTGCTCACATTCCAGAATTCTGCACACTCACCAATTATACCACACTTGGGATAATTTGCATCTGTAATTGTCTGTAATAACAGATGAGGAGCCAGTAGATGTTTGACTCATGCTGTAACTAGCAGTTTTTTTTTTTCATTTAAAACAGCATGCCCATACCCGTGTTTTGCTACCAGAAACACATTTTTAAATGGCGAAATAGCTCATCAGTTATGAATTTCATACAATATTTAGCCTTTATCATCCTTCTAAGTGGTTGGTAATCTCTCACAGAATTCTGTACAAAATTTTCCATGCAAATCATAATAGCTGTGATCACAGGCAAAGCAACTGCTCTATGATCCAGGATAATTGTCTTTACATAATGTGATAAATTCTACTGTATTTTGTTTTTAAATACCAAGCCTACCATTAAGTAGCTGACAGGACAGCATGTAAGCACCTGTTTTTGAACAGGAAACATTAAGCAATTTGTAGGTAAGACACTCCCACCAAAAACAACAGAATTGCAACCTAAATTAGTTGATTTGTGGAGCATGCTTTAAGCAGTTTATTTTTTTTTGTTCAAGCAAAAATCACTGGAATCACATACAGTTCCCTTTTAAATGTCATTACTTTCTCTGTTGTAGGAACACTGATGTAGTACTGTACCACCCACCATGATTCTAAAAAGATAACATGACAAAAAACTCTGTGCACTATTAACTACCGGTATTAAAACAGTTGTATTAAAAATATGGTTAGCCAACATAACCCCTAAAACTACTGCATGGGGAATGGCCATACTTGTATCTATTAATGAAGATGTAGATGGGCGACATTTTATGCTACAGGATGCATTTAATTTTCTTTACCAGACTGTAGTAAGTTTGAGGGTGATGTCACTTTAATTGACAAGGCCTATTTTTCACTTTTTAGAAAACATTCAACTGATAAACAAATATGACAAGAGACCAAAAAATTTTACATTGCCAAAAATGGCTATTTTGATACTAAAAATTGCTTATCCACACTGTGGTATCATAAAAATGGCTCTGTGTGCATATTTGCAACCTATAGACAACAAATTGCCTACCTGTGATACATGGTAAAAGAGACTTTTTAAGACTGCAATTCATTGGCCGTTTACCCTGATTCAGTTAACAGTATTAGACTTCCTTTCAAGTCATCGGTAAAGCGAGTTTCAAGCTTGACATCATCCTTGTTAAGATAATATTGCAATGTTTCTAAATGTCAAAAGTATGAAAAATACCGTACCATGGACTGAGAGCATTGTAAAATCCTACTCAGTTGTAAAACTACTGCATACATATAAATTTGCCCATTGTCACTGACTGAATATTGAGGTTTTGCTATAAGTTATGGCCTGAAGGGCGTCTTAGGGATCTCATCAAAAAGCTGGGGCATTACTGTATCTGTCCGTTCTGTTACACAAGCCCTTAGATTTAATTATGCATCGAATGTGACAAGAAAAGCTAGTGTTATGCAGAGAAAAATGGTGATTCAGAGAGCTCATTGGCAAGCATACTGCATCTGTTAGTATCTCCTTAAATGCATATATTCCTGGTTTCCTATGGCTGCAGCTAGGAGAAAGCATAAATAACAGAAAAACAAATAGAAATACATGGAAATATAATTGTACCAGAAACATGTTTGCCATTTTATTTGTCCATCTGAACATTGAAGGACAGCTTACTGGTGGACTCACTTTTACAAGAGGTCTGCAAGATGTCAGCCAGGAGGCAGATCTCTCTAGTAGTCTCAGATGTATATCTGGCTCTGACTATTTCTGCGCTTTGCAAAGGTTTAAAACCATCAAAATCAAGTATGCCTTTGATTTAGGAGGATAATCATCATCATTAATTTGACTGATGGGGTACTGTATTGTTCTGTTTTTGTTTATAACAATATACATTGTTGATTTTTATGCTTTGATATCTACTATCCAGTTAGAATTGACAATGAAATCTTTGCGTTAAATAGAAAAATAGAAAAGTGTGCAACTTTTCTGAGCTTAACGCGGCCTCTGAATTCCATTTTGTGCTCTATAGAGTAATAAGCTGGGAGAAAATAATTTACTTGAATATGAATAATTTTTATTCATATTGAATTAAAATGAAATAGAATTAGTATGATTGGTTTCCGTAATATATTTAACAATTGTCTTCTTACGCATACTGTATTTAAAATTATAACTTGGTAAAATTTGAGGGGGAATTTATGCTTCTGGATTGTGATGCTGAGAACCTCATTTGGAATTTATTTATTAAAGTTATATATTGCCCTTACAGAAACTCAATCATTCAAGCATTAAATAAGTAAAAACAGGCTGCTTATTGAAGTACTAATAAGGAAGCAAAAGTTTAGATATGAAATTATGAAGCCTAGAAAAATGAAAAGCAATCTTAAATCATCAGAAAACAAAGCATTCAATACTGTCATTGAAGAGATAAGTATACCTTTATAAGAACTCGGGGAAGTAATTATTGAGAGATAATCCTGGCAAAAGGATGTCTTTCGGGTTATAAAGAATTGAAAGTGACTGAATACACAATTATTGGGGGGTTTCTATGGGCTGAACACAAGTCTTTTGGAGCCCCCTGTTGCTACAAATGTCTGAATCTAGTGCAATTCTGTGGATGCCCAATTAGATGAAGGGAGATATTCATTAAAAATCACTTCTAATTATTTATTTTCTATAGTTTCTGAAATATATTTATGTTTAATAAGACAACTAAATATCACTATATGAGTAACCTGGGTTCCCTCTGAATGATTTTGGGTCGATCAGTCATTATCTCTCAGCTAACACCAGTCTTCCTATGGAGCAGCTGTGAGTCTAAAAAGATTATTTGTCATATACTTTTCTCAGCCCCTAATGTGGATATTATTCTGATACAACAACAACAATAAAGTTGGAAGGGACCTTGGAGGTCATGTAGTCCAACCCCTTGCTCAGGCAGGAAACCCTATACCATTTCAGACAAATGGCAGTCCAGTCTCTTCTTAAAAACTTCCATTGTTGGAGCATTCACCGCTTCTGGAGGCAGGTTGTTCCACTGATTAATTGTGCTAACAGTCAGAAAGTTTCTCCTTAGTTCTAGGTTGCTTCTCTCTTTGGTTAGTTTCCATCCGTTGCTTCTTCTCCTGCCTTCAGGTGCCTTGGAGAATAGCTTGACTCCCTCTTCTTTGTGGCAGCTCCTGAGATATTGGAATACTGCTATCATGTCCCCCCTCGTCCTTCTCTTTATTAAACTAGACATACCCAATTCCAGCAACCGTTCCTTATATGCTTTAGCCTCCAGTCCCCTGATCATCTTTGTTGCTCTTCTCTGCACTCTTTTTAGTCTCAACATCTTTTTTACATCGTGGTGACCAAAACTGGATGCAGTATTCCAAGTGTGGCCTTACCAAGGCATTGTAGAGTAGTATTAATACTTCGTGTGATCTTGATTCTATCCCTCTGTTAATGCAGCCTAGCACTGTGTTGGCTTTTTTGGCAGCTGCAGCACACTGCTGGCTCATATTTAAATGATTTGTCCACAAGGACTCCAAGATCCCTCTCACAGTTACTACTATTGAGCAAGGTACCACCTACTATACCTGTGCATTTGGTTTTTCTTGCCTAAATGTAGAACTTTACTTTTTTCACCATTGAATTTCATTTTGTTAGATAGAGCCCAATGTTCAAGTCTATCAAGATCTTTTTGTATCTTAAGCCTATCTTCTGGAGTGTTGGTTATCCCTGCCAGCTTGGTATCATCTGCAAATCTGATAAGTTCTCCATCTATCCCCTCATCCAAATCGTTGATGAAGATGTTGAAGAGCACTGGGTCCAGAACAGAGCCCTGGGGCACCCCACTACACACTTCCCTCCATGTAGATGCAGTTCCATTGAGGACCACATATTGAGTATGGCTGGTCAGCCAGCTACGAATTCATCTGGTGGTGATGCTGCCTAACCCACATTTTTCTATCTTATCAAATAGTAGGTTGTGGTCTACTTTATCAAATGCCTTACTGAAGTCCAAGTAAATTATATCGACACCTGGTCAAAGAATGCAATAAGATTTGTCTGGCATGATCTGTTTTTGACAAACCCATGTTGGCTTTTGGTAATGACTTTATTTGCCTCTAGGTGTTCACTAATTTGTTGCTTGATTATCTTTTCCAAGATCTTCCCAGGTATTGAGGTCACGCTGGTAGGTGTGTAGTTTCCTGGATCCATTTTTCTTCCTTTTTTGAAGATGGGAGACACTTCAGTTCTTTTCCAGTCCTGTGGTAGTTCCCCAGTGCTCCAGGATCTTTGAAAGATATAGTTCAGTGGTTCTGAGATCACATCTGCCAGTTCCTTCAGAATCTTGGGGTGTAGTCCATCTGGTCCTGGTGATTTGAACTCGTCTAAGCTGGACAGGTGCTCACTTACCATTTTCTTGCCTATCTTAACTTGTGTGTCTAATCTGTTTTTTACGGTACTATTTTTGATAGGTTGGACTGTTTTTTCCCTTTGTGTAAATATGGATGCAAAAAACGAGTTGAGTTGTTCTGCTTTCTCCCTGTTGCTTATCACCTTCTTGCCACTTTCTCCCACTAGTGGACCAATCATTTCCTTACCTTTTTTTCTTGTTTTTTTACATGTTTTTAAATGTATCTCAAATTCCTTTATGACATCCTCAAGTCCAAGCTGGGAAAGTGGTAATAGGACATTCTGTGTATGTCCTTTTGAAATAATAGTTAAGTGCATTCATTTAACCTATGCAGATTTTTTTAAGCTGCATTCCTGTATCTTTTTATCTTTAAAAAGGCCCCCTAGAGTAATACTTAAATTAGATTCTGAAAAGTATTCTGGAAATTTTGTATGTTATAAAATTTAGCAGGCACAATTATATCTTGATCCTGAATAAACATAACACAGTTTAGTTCTTGTTTAGTTCATTTCTATCAAAATTAAATTGAAAGGCAATTTCCCCCCCCCCACCTCACTAAATTATCTTCAGAAGTCCTTGTGTCTAAAATTGGAAGATCTATTACAATTTTTTGTCAATAGTATTGTTATTTGCTTTGTGAGGCTGTTAAATCTGTTTAATTCTTTCTTTAGTTCTATGATTTTAACATGCTGCTTTTTTTTTAGTTCAACCATTTATTTAGCCCTCATTGCTTTATGGAATATATAATATTTTAGTTCTGTTTGAAAAATACCATGTGGAATTAAAATTCAAACACTAAATAAAAACCTGTGAAGTATTTTTGAGTAGACATGTATAGAATTGCCCAACTGGTGTAATTATAAAATATCTTGTGTGCTTTCACTACATATAAAGAGAGGAATATGCTTATTAGGAACAATGAATTTCCCATAAGTCTGCCATATTACTTAGAAGTTAAACCTGAAAAACTTGGTAAAGCAGTCTAACATTTGATGACAGTGCATTGTAGCTACAAATCCTGATAACGGTCAAAGATTACTATACATGTTACATAGGTTTAAAAGCAAAGGATGGTTAAGAAAGCAATCAAGTATCTAGGCGGCAAGTAGTTTTTCCATACTTAGCATTGCAAAGCCTTAGTTTAAATGGTGCCTCCCTCTTCCCTCTCTCTCTTCATACCAAGGTCCATTGTTAAGCAAGCCCAACTTTATTTTACCATTCATGGTATAATTATGCAATTTCTCTCCAGTGCCTATGGGGTACAATATTGTGAGCCACAAGCAGAGATTATTTTACTGCTATTTCTCATCTGTCTTAAAAATTAATTATATACAGTCATCAGTTAAGAAAGAATTATGCAAGGTTGTGAAAATAAAATAAAATTGAAGTACCATAAACCAAACAGTATTTGATTTTAATTGGTTTAATCCACAGTGTGCCTTAATTAAAATATTAACAATTTTCATCTTGTGATACATTTCTGAGTCGCTAAAATACTAACAAACGGTGTTTGAACTGAGCGGTTGTGAACCAGATACATATTGAAATTATTTAATGTACTAGGTATAAATCAGGTACGCAAGTACTGTCTTCCCGATATTCTGAAGTATAGTTCCCTTGATCCTTGCCAAGCTGTTTAGCGATTATGGGACTGAAGTTCAAAACCTCCAAATTACAAGTTGTCCATCCTTGATGTATTACATTTGCTATCCTCATGCAACAAAAGGGAAGTGCAATTCTTGAAGTGCCATCTTTTCTAAGCATTTCATTTCATCTTTATCATTGTTTCATATGCTCAAGGCCTCTGGCAGGTAGTAGGGTGTGGTAAATTGCATAAAATACCTTTCTCTTAAATAGAAAACATTAAATATTCAGTTTACTCGTTAATAATACTGAAAGCATTTTACCCCCAAGTTCAAAGTAAGTGAAAAGTTTTCCTTTGAAGCAAAATTAAAGTAACAGCCAAATTAAGGTTTGCTTGCACTATCTTTTTTCTTGGAATGTAATAACACAAGAACATAGAAGATTGAAATGTTAGTCTAGTTCTACTGTGGCTAAGGGTACTTAAAGGAAGCCCAGAGGCAGGATGTTCTAATGACTACATTCTTTACAACTGGTATTACAAAGTAGACTGTTCAGCTACTGAAAATGATCTATGACTACTGTAATTCAGAATGCCTTATCTTCCAAAATTTATCTGGTCATGTTTTAAAATCATCCAGGCTGGTAGCTATCACTATATCTTCTTGAGAACTGTTACCAGTTTGTAGAATCCTATGCGGGGTATTGGACTGGTATTTTACTTTCCCATGTAATGCCTTAGGGAACATAACCAGGTGCATCAGATGTACTGTCAACCAAAGTCCCTTTTAGCACCAATATATTTATGTGGGCAACAAATCAATCCAAGTCTGTAAGAAGCTACTTTATGTGGCATTCACTGACAGAAAGGCAGACTATAATCAAATAAACAGCTAAATAAATAAAGAGGAAGCTGGGTTTATATTATTAAAACATAAGAATATTCTGGGAAATTGGTCAGAAAAGAAAGTGTCCCTCTGTTTTGTCCTTTAAGGTATATATAGCATGTATCTTTCAGTTGAATTGAAAAGGTACAATCCTGTTAAAATTGAAGTTACCAAACTAGTTTTGATGGATGTAACCAATTCAGCTGAATAGAACCTGGAAGTGCAATCAAATTTATTTTTATTCTTAATCAAGATCTATAAATGTTCTGGTTTTCTGCATCTGATGTATTTATACCTCTCACTCTTTAACAGGTTAAATGAAGGGACTAAAAATAAATGTTCCAATGCTAATGCCAAAAATATTCATCCAATGCATATCTGTGTTTCAGAAACACTTGATTCTTACAGTCTTGTACTATACTTATACTTACACTTGCTTTAAAAGCATTCTGATTCTTATCCTTTTTAGTTAATTGTAAAGAACAAAAGTATTGTACTACTCTGTCAGCTGACAAAAGAACGTACTTGTGGTAAATTCCTCATTCTGAATAAAACAAAATAGATAGCTTTAAGATCTACATTGTGCAAAATTCAGTTTTAATGTGACTTGACGAACTAACCAGACTGATTTATTTACCCACAGCACTAACGTACGTACTGCATGCAGTTCCTGAGCCACTGGGACTCAGCTACCAAAATTTAACAGCAAATCACCAGACACTGGTAATAATGTCTCTACAATTTTCAGTGGAAATAAAAACAAACAAATAATGTTTGGATAGACTTATTGTACCTTAAATAGCTAATTCAGAAACCTAAAAAATGCAATCTAAAAAAATGTTCTACACGATAGCATTAGTTCACTCTCTACGCCCACCCAACATCAAACATAATGAAAAAATATTTCCCCAGCTTCAAAATGGTTGACTGTCCCTGCCATGATAAACATACTGTACATATTATAATGTCTGGTTTCAAATATCACAGTAAAGCTTAGTGAATAAGCCAAAATCACATTATTGAATGGAGAAGTATTCAAGTTTTGGTAATATCTTTGTAATTATTCCTTGTTTAATAAAAGCAACTTTCTAAAATTGTTCTTTGGTTTGCTGTTAGAGAACCAAGAACCAGAATAGATAAATAATTCATTTCTTCAGGACTGAATGTAGAGCAAGATGTTTTATCTCCCCTCTCCTTACTATTTAGTGTGCATGTAAAATTTATTTATTTCAGGGATACAAGAATTATAACATTTCTAACAATTAATCAGAAATACATCAGACAAAGAACCCCTAATAATATAGCTATTTTTGCTTAGCTAAAATAGTATATACAATTCAAATAAAATGACTGGGTATTATAATAATAATGTTGGGAGAGATTTTGCCACCAGGATCATCTGCTACTGAGTATTGTAAATGGCACCTTACCAGAATTGGTAAAATGTATTTGGCAGAAACGTTCTGAACTTGATCAGGACAGCTTTAAATTGAATTCCAGGAGGCCGGAAATAAAATCCCTGAACTAAGAGCTTCATGTATAGACTTTCACACTGTAGAAAGATTAGGGAATGTGGCTGTAATGTTGTCTGTTAAGCCTCTTAGAGAAAAGCAGAAAGAATATTGGCTTCATTGGCTTTATTGTCTAAACACACTGATAAGCATAGGGGAAATAAACTCGATTTCCTGGCAAAGAAAACTATAATATATACTTAGATTAACATAGGTAAACTCTGCAAAGCATGGATCTTCTAGGAAATTCCTAATTTGTCTTGCTGACATTTTTTTTAATAAACTGGGAAGACTTACACAGTGTCTTTATTTGTTGCTAGCCATGGTACAAAAATGCACTGTGATGTCTTTTTCTGCTCTGACCTAAACGACACTACTGTCACTTCAGCCCATGAATGAGACAGGCACAAGTTATCCTTAGCTATACAGTGGTTAAAAAGCAATGTTTGCCTCTGGAATTGACAGCATCTTGTAACAGCCGCAAGGTGTGTAATATCTGTTAAGCTTCTCCACTCATAACACTCAAGGCAAAGTCACATGGCCAATAATGGTGCTTACTGGCCATTTCAGGCTGATGCGAGTATGTCACCTTTTCTTCAAGCCCTGGTTAGCCTGATCTACTGTCGTTTTGCTCTTGTCTTTCTAAAGTGCTAAGCATAGCAGTTTTGTGCCAGAGGCTATCAAAACTGTTCTAACAGCAAACCACCCAACAGTTCTGTAAATGATTCTACAGCTTCACCAGGTTAGTGCAACACTGAACTAGAATAATGAAGATGGGCCCATCCCCCTGTTATTTCCTGGCTAGAATACAGAGGAACTTGGAAATGGCTTTTGTTGCCCATACAAAGAAAGAAAGACGAGAGAAATATTGCATGGGACTCATTTCCCTGAAATTCAACCAGTTTATAATTTATTCAGCTGGGATTACAACAGAATGGAGATTAAGACAAGAGGATGGAATCTAGAGATGAGCAGACAGAATCCAGCAATCACACCTTGTCCAGCTCTGCCGTAGTGCCGTGATTAGGGAATGCTTTTCTTCCTAGCTGGTTACGTGCAGAAGAGGGAGAACACTAAAATCAGAGAATTCAATTGCTTTGCTTATGCGACACGGCATACACAATAAAGATGGCAACATTTTCCAGTGAGTCAGGCGATAGAGATAGGCTGTGGGGGCAGCAATTTTCATATTTTTCTAATTTTCTGCCAATTCAAGGATGGTTGGAAAGCACTTTAAATTGAAAAAAGTTAGAAAAGCCTTTAAATAATTCGAGGAAAAGTTGGGGGAAAATGACAACATGGTACTGGAATTACCAATTTTAAAGGAAACCAAAGTTGAGCAAACATGTAGCTAGACTTTAAAAAAAACAAAAACTGGATTCTGATTTATTTATTCATCTATTTAGAAGATTTATATGACCACCCATCTTGAGCAACTGGGTAACTCACAAAGTAAAACCAAATGATAAAACAATAAAAGCAGTGAAAAAATGAAACAAAAACCTTGTGCTGTAATTGCCCCCCTTGGGATGCTCTACAGCATGCTTAGCTGTCCTCCTTCCATACTTTCTACCTATATAATGGTGGCGCAGCAGTTAGAGTGCAGTACTGCAGGCCACTTTAGCTGACTGTGTTCAGCAGGTCAGCAGTTCAAATCTCACCGGCTCAAGGTTGACTCAGCCTTCCATCCTTCCGGGGTAGGTAAAATGAGGACCCAGATTGTTGGGGGCAATGTAAATACACACACACACACACACACACACACACACACACACACACACATTGCTTACTGGTGTACACCACTTAGAGAGTGCTTGCATTTAAAGTGGTATATAAGTCTCATAAATAAATAAATAAATAATCTGAACATCTCAGTAAAAAGCAGGTCTTAATGGCCTGCAGAAAGGCTAGAAGTCCTATATCCTGGCAGAAGGGTATTCCACAAGATATGGGGAGCCACAGAAATACATACCGGTACCTTGAAAGTACAATTAAGTGGCAAGATTTCAAAGAGGGGACCTGGAGTGTTCCCACCCTATCTGATCTGGGATTGGCAGATATTCTTAAGGAGAGGCAGTCCTGCTAATAACCAGGTCCTGTGCCATGTAAGGCTTTAAAAGCGACAACCAGTATTCTGAATTTCACCTGGAAGAAAACAGCCAGTGTAGCTTGCACAATAAAGGCATGACATGGGTGAACTTAGGGGAGCCCAGTACTGGGAGCACTGCTGCATTTTGGAACAATTGTAACTTATGAGTGTCTTCAAGGGCAGCCCTCAAACCAATAATAACTAGGATTTTGCGGCATGAAAAGATAGATAGGTTTTCTTTAAAAATGTACAACTACAATCGCAGTAGAAAAAAATTGGAGGACAATGGAAAAGGATAAGAGGGTTACAAAAAAGCTTGGTGAAGGCCTGAAAATAAAACAAGAAACAAACGGTGGAAAAAAGAACAAATCACCAAGAAAAAGTACAGGAGGGTATATTGGAACCATATTTTAAGTCAAGAAGCTAAAGCACAGAATTAGCTGAGGTTAATGAAGGATGGGAAGAACAACAACAGTGGCTTATTCGGAGAACCTCAAATAAAGAAAAAACATAGATACCACCTGCTCAGAGAAAGCAGCAGAATGCACCAGGTACAAAAAAAAGTGCAGAATTATTGAACTATTAATTTGGCACAAAATTCTCCAAAAACAGGTTATGTGGGAAATTGTAAAGAACACAATGAAAGGAGCAGAATTTAAGTTTTAATTAAAAATGATCTGCAAATACCAATTTATTTTAATTAATTAATAATTACTGGGCTTGGTTACAGTATTTGTGAAAATGATCATGGACTGGTAGTTGATTTTAAACTAAAGTATGAGCCAACAGAATGATGTGGCTACCAAAAAAATGCAAATACAATTTTAAATGGCTTCAGCTGAAGTACAGTTTTCAAATCCAGGAAGCAATTCTTCCAATTTAAAATAAATTGGTCAGGTATGGCATCCTAAGCATAGTTTAAGAAGGATGCAGATGAAATGGAACAAGTTTACAGAAAGGCAACAAGGAAGATCAGGCAATTACAAACTGTATCATGGGAAGAGAGATTGAAGGAATTGGAACTGGTTAGTTTTGAAAAAACAAGACCAAAGTAGATAACAATCTTCAAATAGCTAAAAGGAAAAGGAGCAAAAGATTTATATAATCCAAAAGAAACCAGTGTATGCTGAAAAAAGATCTCACTAAGGAAGATCAAGACTTATTCAGTGTATTTTCAGAATACAGAACACAGAATAATGGATTTAAGTTATAGGATGGCAGATTACAACTGAATTTTTGGGGAAAAACTTTTTGATAGTAAAAACAATTTAATAATGGAACCAATTGCCCAGAAAGCCAATGCATTCTTTTTCAGTGGATGTATGCAAGTAAAGACTATACAGAAATGTTTTCATTTGGATTTAATTTAGTGGCCAAAATAGTGCATTTCAATTACATGATTTTGTGGTTTGACAGTCTCTATTTTTTCTTCATTGAATTCCAGAGCTTCTCCTTGATAAAAACGTTTCTACAAATAATTTAAATTATTTTCTGTGTTATAAAAAAACATTGTTCCCTACTGCCTTAACTGTTGCCAAGTCAGGGAGGAAAGAAAGCATGAAAAGAGTAAGCTTAAGATGGAGGAAAAGACAATTCAGTTTTAGTACTATCAGTTTATTGGTCCTGATAATGGCAATACCAGGGAAATGTGTGAAGCCTTTGTAATAAGAATGCCATTTAACAAAAGTAAATTGGCATAATTAGCCACCAAGAAATCGATGGGCTAGCATTTTTATTTCTAAAGCAAAGGTATCAAGGCAACTGGGAAGAAAGGTTTTTACCATGCAAGTCTTAAGCTGACTGTCAAGGTGTGGAAGCTAGCTATGGGTGACTCAGGTATCAAGATAGTCCTACCTAAGCACTGCCTTCCTATGTAATCTACAGGTGTAGATTGGGGTGGGGTTGCAGAAAGGTAAAAGAAAAGGTGTTCCCACTCAAGATTCAGGCTCTGGCAGTGGAACACCTGTACAATTCATGTTTTCACTTACCCATGTTGTATCCATATGGAGATTCAGTGGCTCCATCCTCTAGGCTAGCTAGTATCTCTCCTTTGCCCACGTCACTGTCCCCCACCAGGAGGAATTTTAGCAAGAAGTCATAAGCTTTCACAGGGCTGCCCACGTGGTTCATCTTCTCAACCCCCCCCTCCACGTCTCTGCGGAGAATCAGCTCCCCGCGCCCACGAGGGGCACCGAGCCACCAGTTGTGCCACCGAGGACCGAGGAAGATGAGGAGTAGCAGCACGCGAGCAAAGGCATGTTCGAGCCCACCCTGCGGAGGAGTCCCGATGGGCTGCCGATACCACGACTCTCAAGCTTGGGATAAGAGAAGGCGACGGAGAAGAATTAGACGAGGCGGAGGCGTCTTCTCACGGGGACATCGACGGGCGTCCTCGGGACCGAGACAAGGAAGGGAGAATTTCCAGCGGCGCCATCGAGGATAGCGCGCCCAAACTGGCTGCGCAGGACTGACTCGAACTGCCCGCAGCGAGCAGAAACCGACGGGAGTCGTGCCCAGAACCCGCCGCGCTCCTAGACGCACCGAAATTGGAGAGAGCGGGAAAAATCTCTCATGACAGCGACCGAGCAGCGCTGTGACAAGTCGCGACCGAGGGAGATTCAGAAACCTTTGCGCGGGGCGCCGTCGGGTTCCCGAAGACAGCAGCTGGCTCAACCGTCTGCTGTCGCAGGAGCTGTGCCTGTTGTTGTTGCTACAACCTGAGCGCAGCTCTGTCACACTGTCCCAACTAATTTGCACCCCTTGCTCCCATTGGAGCATCGATTTTGTGGCCGCCCCCATCAGTTCTGCTATTGGTTACAGTGGGACCTCAGAATTCCAAGTTCTCTTGTTATTGGTGAGCGGGGACCCACCCCTCGAGGCCCCACAGTTCAGTTGCTGGGGTGCTTCTTACTCAGGATTGGCTGGCAGGTCTATCTGTCACAGGGGGAGAGATGCGGAACGGGTGGGTTTACACTTCGGAGGACTAGGCGTGTGTTTTGTAAAAAAGGTATATGAACGCGGTTCGTGGCTCTGTCCGATTCGAACTTCGAGGTCCTGTTAATAGGATTGTCCTGCATCCGGATTCAGCATAATAAAGAGTACGATGAATCAAGATTAAAATGTACGATGCTATCGGGATTTAAGATTAGCAAACGTGAACTGTTAAGTCTTGTTTTCATAACCGCCGAGGTTTGCACACTTCATGAAGCCAGAAACAAGGAAAACCACATTTTGATTAGCTTCTTGACCTTGGACTGAACTGGACAATTACATAGTATGACTCTTTTAAATATTTCAATACCATAATACATTGAATACGTTTTTCTCCAGTATGCTACTTTACACATAGATTTTAAAAATGAATTGTATGCAGTAGGGAAGCTCTTCATAAAATAAAGCAGGGAATGATAGATGGTATTTCATTGCTTGGATTAATATACTAACTAGGCTGATATCTCAAAGGTGCTTTTTCCAAAGGCAATTGGACTTTCTTGGTTTTTCCTTGACGTTTTCACTTCTCATCCAAGAAGCTTCTTCAGTTCTGAAGAAATTCAGTTCAGAACTGAAGAAGCTTCTTGGATGAGAAGCGAAGTGTCTTCAAGGAAAAAAAAAAGTCCAGTTGCCTTTGGAAAAAGCATCTTTGGGACAATCATGACCTGGATGACTGAGAATCTCCATAGACTACTAGGCTGATATAAAAGCAACTGTAATGATGAGTCAGGGCATTATATGAGGGTCAAAGAGAAGATTTCAGTAACACAAGGTAACAATCCAACATCCAGTACTGCAGCCAGAACTGGTACAGGACAGAAGTACTTTCAGTACAGTAAAGCAGCAGCTAGATGTACTATAATTGAATGAAGATAAGAAGCAAGGAGAAACAATAAAAGATGTCACAAAATCTATGCTATATATATATATACAGGGTGAACAGTAATGTCCATAGATACGGTAACAGATCAAAAGGGAAAGGTGCTCCTGGATATAGCATTAAAATTTCCAGATGAAACATCAGACCAGAAGACAGAGACTGCAGCTATAACCATTTTGAATTTTGGACTTATGACAAAGTTCACTTATATAAATTAGCAGAATTATTTTAACTGACCACTCGACATACAATCATTCATTTAGTAACTGTCCGCTTATGTTCATTGCAGCATCCATCGTCATGTGATCAAAATTGGCAACTCACATGTATTTATGACAACTGCAGTGTCCTGGGGTCATGCGATCACCTTTTTTGTGCTTCTGACAAGCAAAGTCAATGAGAAGCCAGATTCCCTTAACAACTGCAATGATTCACAACAACTTTGGCAAGAAAGTAAAATAGGGCAAAACTCACTTGTCTTGCTTAGCAAAGAAAATTTTGGGCTCAATTGTGATTGTTAACATGATAAAAATAAGTTTTTATACAGTGGAACAATACAATGAAAACTATTTTTGAACAAACTTCCATTAGAAATGGAAGAAAAATAATATTTCAAAAAGTACTCCCGAGCTAGCCTTCAACTTGATACAGAAACACCAAAGAAAATACTAAAATATTTGTGAATAAACATATACCAATAGGCATCTTAAGAGATATTTTTCTGTTTAATCATCTAAAACCAGCAAATTAAAGCCAGCAGATACCAATTAGCTTTTCTTCAATTCTCAGCTGCTGTCTTTTTTTAAAGCTGGTATGTATATATTAACTAGTGACTCACAAATAATTTCAGCCTAGGAAATCAGCTGTTCTACAGAAATAAACTCTAATTAAACAGCAGGTTGACCAATTAGGATATCTTTGGAACATTACTGTGCACTAGAAAGGCATCCTTATTAGGAAAAGAGAAAGCAGTGTAGGAATATATTCCAAATATTAGTCTGAAGTTCAATATATTGAGTTATTTTTTTCATGAATTATGTAGATACAGTAAATGGTAGATAAAAGCACACAGGTATGCTTATTCCTTATTATATTCTCTAATCTGAGAATTGTGGTTTGTATTACCTGATACTTTGTGGACTGTTTTGGGTCATGTGCAGTTGCTATTAAGTTCCTGCATATTAAACATTATAGAGCCCTGGTGGCACAATGGTTATAATGCAGTACTGCAGGCTAACTCACTGCTCACTATAGGAGTTCAATTCTGAATGGCTCAAGGGTTGGTAAAATGAGGACCCAGATTGTTGGGGGCAATATGCTGACTCTGTAAACTGTTTAGACAGGGCTGTAAAGCACTATGAAGCGGTATATAAGTCTAAGTGCTATTGCTATATATGATTCAATACCATAACTTCTTGCTTAAAGTCATTATTTACAAGACATAATTACTTAACTTAGACGTATGCCAATATAATGGCCATTCACTGCTTGTGCCTGAGTTGTTGATAGTTGGCTTCCAATTATCCAGAATTAGCATTTCCTCTTGTCAATGATGTCATTTAGGTTGATTTCCAATGATTTTTTAAATCTTAAATGACATATTTATGTTCATTTACTAATTTTCACATGACAATGTCTTCTGGACAATTACCAACACTACAAAGATATTGCCAGTATATAATGTTATAAGCACATAAAGGGCCTTTCTTTACTTGCACCTAGCCTTACCCTGGCAGATTGGCTTTCTACACTGTTTTACTCTTGGTCCAAGACTATGAGAGAAACAAACTTAAATTGTCCTTAGCTATATTAGTGCTAGAGGAGTTATTTCCTCTTCTTATTCCAATATTGTACAAAACCTGTTATACCTTTTTTAAATAAGAAGGAAGGTAGGTGACTTCAATGACAAGAGAAAGGAAACAGAGACATGACTGGATTTTCAATGTGAACATCCAATTTCATATTGGCCACTACATCTCTCAGCCATTGCTGAGATGGTATAAAGCCTGTTATCATCATTGCACTAGTTGTGTTCTCAGCATAACGTGAACCACAGACTACTCAAGAACAATTTGCACTGGTATGTTGTATAAACATAGCCTGTGTGTTATTTTGTGGTTAGGTGTGTCATGCAAATTGGGTTAACCATGGAAAAATGTCATTCAATCATAGTCAATGAACTGTTACAAATTCAAGTTTCTTTGTCCTTTTCAGTAAGATATTTTTAAAAATATTATTTTTTTGTAAAAATTTGCTCTATATTCACATAGTAAGTCATGGTTGGATTGAGCATGACTCACTGAACAAACATAGCTGGATACACATCATGTTACTGTAAGTTACTGTGTTTTGGTTTCTTTGGTGTTCTGTATAGAAAAACCTATAGAGTAGGAAGTCTAAATACAGTTGGAGGCTGGAGCCTATATAGATCTGATGGACTTTTATCCATTGAGAGAAGGAAATGTACAGCTAGAGGACATGAAAAAGATTTTTTTAGGGTAAAAGCCTTTAGAAAATGATTTACAGTATTTATTCTGCACATTGAACACTAAGGGTTGTTATTGTTTTGGAAAGCAGTATTGTCAATACACAAGTTTAGCATTTAAAACAATTCTTAAATGCATTAAGTTGCTTGCATGTATGTTTTCAGTGATTTAAAAGAAATCCAAAGGTCCTTCTGCATTTAATTTTTTGCAACAAATGTATAGAAAGGTAGCTTTGTTATAAACCGGTGTTTCTTAAGGTTTTTTTCTCTCAGGACCGTTTCTTACTTTTTAAAATTATGGTTGATCCCAAAAAAACGTTTGTTTATATGGGTTATATTTATTGATATTGACTATATTCAGAATTAAAATCAATACATTTGCTGCCTTTACTACTTCTCATGATTGTTTGATGAGATTTTAATACTGTATTTTTCAGCATAGGCTGGCAAATAATCTTGATATTGCAGACCCTAAGAGATACTTGGAGGACCCTTAGGGGTCCAAAGACTACATTTAAGAAACACTGATGTAAATCATTTAAATAATGTAGACTACTAGGGCAAAACCAAAATTTAAATCTGTTTTTAACACAGAAGGGGGTGCTGGGATACCCCAAATTACAAGGGGAAACTGACTTGGTTCACACAATACATTAAAAAGTCCGAGTGAAGCTTGCTTTGCTTTGGTCCAGACTTGATTCACATGCAGTGTGAAAATCAAAGAAATATTAATCAACAACCATGAGTTAGCATTATGTGTGTGTGCTACCACTTAGTCCTAAAAGATGCTCACCAATGTGGTTTCTTGGTTTACTTCAAGATCCTAGCTTCTTCCGAATTATAATTATATAAGCTGGGTTCCTAGTGCGAATTCAGATAAGGAGCAACGCTTCAGGACCAGCTTTCCTTTCTTTGCAGCGATGTAGGCAGCCGCTGGATCCTTCGGAGGCGCTGCCTTTTCCCCGAGCCCGGTGTTCGTCTTCCGGGCGCTCGGCATCGCCATTGTGCTTAAGTTGGCGGGGCGGGTGGCTCGGGATCTGCAGAGAGGCGCGGGGTCGGTGCGTGGCCCGCTTTTCCAAGACCTCCTGCGATGGAGGCGGCTTTGCGGCGAGAACTTGGCACCTCGGAGCTTCGGCCTGCGGGATACTCGGGGGGAGGCTGCATCAGCCACGGCGAGAGTTTCCACACTGACCACGGGAAGGTCTACGTGAAGCGCAACGACAAGGCCGAGGTGGGAGGACACAGACTGGGTAAAGCGGGAATCCTAGGCTGGAACAGGAGCGCCTAGTCCGGGTGGTTAATTGGTGGACTGAGGTTTTCTACTAAGGCTCCTTCACCAAGCGAGGCTTTTCCTCGTAACGGGGAGAACGCGAGGGGATTTGTGAGGCTTTTGAAAGCTTAAGCCATGGGAAGAGCACCACAGAGAGGCATTCCTCTGAGGAGGCAGGTTGGGAGACCCGGGTTGCCCTGAAAAAAAAAAAAAAAGTTTTGGGGGGAGGTATTGATAGGCTGAATTTTTTGTTTGGTCCGCAGATGTTCCCGGGCCCTAGTTTTTTTGTGTTGAAACTGGATTAATAGAATAAGCCATGATAATCCTATACATGTACACTTATGACCACAATTGAGTCCAACATTTCTGTGGCTAAGTGAAACATTTGTTAAGTGAGTTTTACCCCATTTTACGACCTTTCTTGCCACAGCTGTTAAATGAATCACTCCAGTTAATTAAGTTAGTGACTGAATTTGGCTTCCCCATTGGCTTTGCTCATCAGAAGGTTGCAAAAGGTCATCATCTGATCTCTGGACACTGAAACTGTCATAAATATGAGTCAGTTGCCAAAAGTCTGAATTTTCATGACCTGACCAAGGGGATGTTGCAATGGTTGTGTGAAAAATGGTCATAAGTCACTTTTGTCAGTGCCGTTGTAACTTGGAACGGTCACTAAATGAACTCTTATAAGTCGACTACACCTAACTCACATAAACATGTACTGGTTATATCTTTCTGCTGTATCTCTTTGAGGGTTACCTTTGTCTAGTTCCCAGTCATTAAAAACGCAGGCTTAAGTCGTTACTTAGTTATGTTAGTATTAGTCTATGGAGATTCTAATAGTATGTTAGTGTTTTCTACCCTATTCAGATATCATCTCTTCCAAAATATATTACTGGAAAAAGAAGCAACAGAAGACTTATTCTGGTATACTATTTTGCCAGCTTACGGTGGATAGATAGCATTTCAACTCGGCAATGAAGATTTAAAAAAAATATATTATTAGATTTAAGGCCACCTTAGTAGCTTATATGGCCATGGGGTCTGTCCACTGCATGTAACCCATGGCTCAGAGACAGATGTTTTTGAGTCAGGATTTGTGGGACTCCTGGCCACCATCTATTAGTTATTCAGATTTGTGCAGCTTAGATGCAGCCCTAGTTTAAGTGCTGTTGAAGAGTAGGACTTTGTACTGTAAACACATCAAAGAACATTACATGAATACAGGAAGCGAGGAGACAGTACTTCCTGGGACAGTACTTCCTGGGAATAGTATCCGCTGAAGATTTCCCAGCTGCACAGCCTGCAGAAATGCAAAAGTTGAGACCTTTGAATTTCAATTATATGTGTTAAGTCAGGGATGGATTACAGTAGCATGTTTCTGGACTTGTAGTTTGCAGATCTACAGAGGACCTGGGTCATTTGAACTAGTAGATCAGTCTAAAGATTTAGTTGCTGCCTGTCGGATTTCTTGCCTGATGAACTCAGTCCTTTTTGTACTTACATAGGCTTCCGTTTGTTTCATTCTGTTATTTCTGTGGTTCCTTTTTCTCTGTCTTCCCAGGGGAGCTGCTGTGTTTCCTAACCCATCTCCATCCTGGTTTTTATTTTATTTTTTTATTTTTTGCTGGAAAGGAAGAGTGGAATATGTGTATGTAGCTTGCATGTATCTGTGTGTAAGTGGTTTGCATGTGCAAAGGAAATCAGTTAATTTTATAAATAGAATTCTTTTTATAAGCAATTAATTTGAATGAGTAGTTAATTCCATTCCTGTAAATGACTTATTTTTTCCTTATTTTTTGAGTGTAACTTCTGGCATCTATTTATACAAACCTTTGAGTCAGTTCTTTGACTTTTGTTGACTATACTCTCTAGTCAGGCAAGGTTTTTCAGAAGTGCTTTGCCATTGTCTTCTTCCTGAGGTCACTTAGTTGGCTTTGTGTCTAAGGCAGGACTAGAAATCACAATCTCCTGGTTTCTAGCTTGGTGCCTTAATCATATTCCAAATTAGTTCTTTCTAGCATTAGACATGATGTATTTACATATGCATGCACACACATACACATGCACATACACAAACAGATATACAAGTATGATTCTTGTACACATTAATAAGATGGGGAGAAATCACCAGCTGTATTTTTGTTGAAGTTGCCCTCCCAAAATTTCCAAGGCATTTACACATGATTTTGTTTATTTTATTCTGTCCACTCTTGCTTTTGTAAAGGATCTTCTTAAATTTAAAATAATATTTCTTTTGGCTTATAGAGAAATGAATAGAATGTGAGCAGAACACATTCTTGTATGGTAAGCTTGAAGAATTGAGAATACAGTAGGTTTCCCTACTGTGTATCATCTATTGATTAAAATCTGATCAAGATTTTAATAAATTTTAATAAATGAGATTCATTGGGGAATAATTTAATGAAGTTCCTATACTTGTGGCTTAGCATGTAAAATGAAATAATATAGCAAAAAATAGAAGGTCTGGTTGCGTGAATGAAATAACATTATGAGAAATTTCAGCTTTGAAGATGTGAAGGAGAGTATGTCCAAAACCTGAAGTCTCACACACTGAACAAGAATATAATATTGTACTATGGTAACTAAACTTACTTGTATAAAACAGATAGAGCTGTTGTTTTAAAACCTGGTATGTTATAACGATTCATAAATAAGAATGGTGGAATATTCTTCGTTTGTTAGAAACTACCTATTTTGAGTGGTTATGTTTCCACAAAGTTGTCTTCTTCTGTGTTATACAGAAATGTTCCATTTAATAAATATACATTCAGTTTTAAAACTTAGTTCATCTCTTTAGTGTAATTTGGAGGGTCATAAAGAAATGTGAACTGTACAATATGACATTTATATTTATTCTGAATAAAATAAATAATTTGTGAGGAAGTTACTGTATTATTTTTTAAAATGTAGATCATTGGAAAGGGCTACTATTCAATACAGGAGAAATATTTTAATAGTTTTTTCTTATTATATTCAATAGGCCAGAAGAATGTTTGATGGAGAAATGGCAAGTTTAGCTGCTATTCTGCAAACACAGACTGTGAAAGTTCCTAAACCTATCAAAGTTATTGATTTGTCAGAAGGTGGTGCTTTATTTGTGATGGAGCACTTGGACATGAGAAGTCTCAATAGGTAAAGTTATGAGGACAAAATGTATGATATTTTAAAAATAAAAAGGACCTAAACCAGCTTTAGGCTGTGCTTGTATGATTCCATGAGTCACAGATTAGGCTGCTACAATTTAGTTTACCTTGAGACAGATCTATCTCTTATGGTAAATTTACAGTTCATTGTGGGAACAAAGAAAATTGGGTTAATTGATTAAACCAAGCCTAAGTTAAACATGGGCGTACTGTATGCACTCTCAGTTCAATAGTTAACTGAAAAGTAAGCAAATATTGGACATATTCTAGATTCTCATGAGGTTTTCATACTTGGATAAAGAATAAATAAGGGGCAGGGAGGTGTGGCTATGAAGTCATGTAGCCTAAGGCCTAAGCTTTGGCAGTTCACTGCCAGGAAGTCCAGCAGGCCTGAATCACTGACCGCTACAGTTGATCCATTCAAGTTTGTGAAGACAGCAATATTAAGAAACCAGAATATATAGGATGGTCTGTACCCAAGTTATGCTAGCATTTTAAAAGCTTTTATATAGTAGAGAAAATAGTAGTAGTAGTAAATTAATAAAATAATGAATTACTTTTGAGTGCCCTGTTATTATGAAAATATATAACATTTTATTAAAAATATTGAAAACTACTAACAGTACTATAACCAAAGTTTGAAGTAACACTACAGTCAGATTAAGATATACATCCTCAGTGGAAGATCCAGCAAGTACCAGGATATTAACAATACCCATTGTCATTTGAACAAAAACCAAATTCTTGTTCAGGCTGTTAATTTGGCACTAGCTGATAAGAATAATTTGTTCTCACTTTTTAGACAGGCAGAAAAACTTGGGATTCAGCTGGGTGATCTTCATCTTCATAATCAAAAGCTTGGGGAAAAGTTGAAGAAAGATGCAAACACTATTGGTAAATGGTTTAGCTGTTTGAGAATTTCTAAATCCCAGAAATGTATTGTAGGTTGAATTGTGAATGCTTGTAACAGCTTTGCTTTATCTACTACAAAACCTGGTTGTAGAGCCCTAGAAAATTTCTTTTTTGAATAGAAAGATGGTCAATAGCAACAAGGATGTTCTTTGTCAATATGATTTTCATAAGAACCATCTTTTAAATGTTCATTATTCCTCAGTAATGATAACTTATTTCATTGTTAAAATGAATGAGGGAAATTGAAGAGCAATATTTATATAATTCCTGAAATATGAAAATATGTAGCCTGAACTCACCTAGATACATACATAATCTCAGTTATTTTTGCATCTATTTAGAAGAATTAGATTCATTGAGAAGAGCAAAATAACCTAGTGTTTAGAGTATTTATCTGTTGTAGTAGTAAACTATATCTTTTTTCCATTCAAGGTAAAAGTAAAAATCAGACGGATATTCAGTTTGTGGAAGAGTTTGGGTTTCATTCTGTCACTTGTTGTGGTTACCTTCCACAGGTAGGCTTGATTGTCTTCTTTTGCTTTGCAAAATCTTGTTTTGTTACTCTTCAGACACACATACTTGTTTGCAAACCCTTAAAGCAGCCCTGCCTTTTCCAAGGATGGTGTGACTACTTCTGCAGCTGCTGCATAAACCTGAAAAGGGAATATTTGTTCAAAGAGTTGCAGAGAGGTGCACTGTTCACACCCTCACCTATACTGGAACACCTATTTAAAGTGCTGCATAGAACTAATATATGCACATTTTAGGGATGTGCAGGACTTTTAATTCCAAACAAAAAAAAAAAGGTGCTTCTGAATGGTATGGGTGCACACAGCCTACCTGTAAGTCAGGCATGTCAGACTCATGACATCATATGATGTTGTGCGACGTATCGTGACTTTTTCCCCATTGTCGGCAATGGGGTGGGTGCAGTTTCGGTGTGATGCATCTGGCCCGTGGGCCGGAAGTTTGACATGCCTGCTGTAAGTGAAACCTTAAAGAAACTATCTTTTCTTGGGTGCACATGGTAAGGTCTGTGATCCTAGGAAAATGTGTTTGAGTGCTGACATTTATCCACACTTGCTCCAAAGTACTTTTTCACATCCTGTTGGTCTCTCCACATGATTGGCTGCTTTGTGAGCACAGAAAAGAAGTGTAGATTTTTTTTTTGAAAGATGCACTGACAGGTATGCTACTGTGCCCTACTTAGTTTGAAGCAGTGCATATTTTGTGTGTGAATGAATAATTTAAGAGATAACTTAGGGAAGTACGATTTGGTATAAAGAGTCCAATACAATATTAGTATCATCAATATATTGCCTGATCCCCCTTTTGTGGTAACAGAATGGCAGATGTCATTGCTGCTGCTTCCCTGAAAAATAGATGTACTTTGCAATTAAGGGGATGACAGTAGTAATAGCTAATTCATGCAGTAGAGTTCAAAATGTGATTTAAATGTGATGCTACTGTGCAAGAATGTTCTCTATTAGCCAAGCTTTAGATGTTATTTAGGATGTTACTTTACCAATGCAGCTCAATGGCAACAATCCAAAATCTTAGGAAATGATTATTTAAAATATTAGGAATTACTGGGATGGTATATAGGAGAAGAAATGAACAAAATATTCTATCTGATTTCTTCTTGGAATTTATTCCCAAAAATGTACTTGGAGAGATAGATTCATGTTCATTGATTAGTATTATAAACGCTACAAATGTGCAGATGCTGCAAAAATGTGACTAAAACAGAGAATGTAATGGAAATGATTATGTTCGTTTGATAGACAAACATAGCAAGGATACCAACAAAAAATTTTATTTGCAGGTTAATGACTGGCAACAAGACTGGGTAAATTTCTTTACTAGGCAACGAATTCAGCCCCAGATGGATTTGATTGAGAAGAATTCAGGAGACAGAGAAGCAAGAGAGCTTTGGGCTCAACTCCAGGTAGTGATCTCTGTGGAATTTCGAAGTGGCATCTTCATATATTTTCAGAGCAATACAGTTTCTATACTGCTTTAGTGGTATGAAACGGTGAGTCCTCTACACCAGAGCTTTTCAACCGGTGTTACACGTTCCATTGGTAGTATGTTGGCACCTGGCAGGTGGTACACTTACGACGGGTTGAAAAAGTGTAAAGAAAACTGTAAAAGTGTAGCATGGGGATGAGCTGAAGCAGCGGCAATGCAGCACAGGCCTGTGGGAGATCCAGCTGCAGCCGTGGTGTTGCCAGGGCTCTGCTGAGCACCCAGGATCTGCACCGGGCTCCAGCTGACTGGCGCTTCCAGAAGCTGCGCCCAGCCTGGGGAAAGGAGTCAGTTGCAGCTACATCGAAGACAAGAGGATGACAGGGAGGGGATAGACATGCCCGCAAGATGTTTACATTTGGCCTGGGGCCGCCCTGGAGACAGCAAGGGGCTGCCCCATCCCAGCCCCCAATCAAAGGAAAACCGCAAATCCAGCGGGCCAGAAGGCAGCCCAGCCACCGCGCCCCTCCGTTTCCTTCTCCTTGCCCCATGGGCATAGATGCAGTCACTGCTCCTCGCCATAGCTGGGGTGGGACTTGCAAGTACCTCTGCCCGCTTTGTTCTGCAAAACGGTGCTCCCCTGGTGCTCTCACCCGCCGCCATTATCTTTATTTTTCATATTGTGGATTAACTAAATTTTTCTGGGTTCTAATTTTAAGGTGAGTATCCTGAGCTATGGAGGCCTTTGATCTTCTTAAATACATAATAATAAAATAATGAGAACTAAAGGCTCAAAGGGAAGGCAGATTAGAAAGAACAAGACCCTTTGGAGTCTTCAATTCCTTTCTTGTTAAGAGTTCCTTAATAAGGTTTGCTCTTCCTAATATCAATAAAGGTGGTTTTTCCAGAAAATATGTGAAGAGCTGTAATTAGTGATTTAATTATGTTTTCTTTTTGGCTGTGTTTTAATTTTTATATAATGTATGATTAATTGAAGAGGGCTTGGAGAGGCAGAAGTGGCCAATGTGGAAGCTGCACCTTGCCCTCCAGATCTCTGTCTCCCCTCCAGATCTCTGGAGAAAAGGGTGGCAGGGGAGCTGTGTGAGGGAAGGCTGCCCCAACAAGCCAGCATCCTTACCACGTGCGATTGGAAATGGGAATTCCTTTTTGAGAAGGGCCAACCTCCCTTGTGCAGGACCTGGTAGTGCTGCTCCCCTGCCACATCCGCTTGCTCTCCAGAGATCTGTCAAGACAGAAATTGGACTCGGAGGAAACTGCTTCCTGCAAATGTCCTCCACCTCCTGCTTTGCCGGGCAGGGGCATCGGACAGGGAAACACCAACAATGTCTGAGATTGGGAAAAGAATCTTTTTAGCATGCTACACATACACACACACACACACTCCAAGCTTGGAGACGTGTATCCACATATGAGCTAGCAAATTGCCAATCATGCCTGGGCTTGGGGAGAAGGCTTTCTCCTTCCTCTATGGATAAAAGTCCCCCAACCTGGAATGCAGTGTGTGTGTGTTTGTGTTTGTGTGTGTGCATGCGTGCACATGCGCTTGGCTACTAGTAGTTTGGGGAGGCGAGTTTGTGGGGCACCGAGTTGCCCCCACATCGAGTTAGCCAGTGTAACTTGTTCCGTTCCAACCCAGCTGTCTCAAGTCAGCTGTGTCCAGTGAGTGACGTCGAGCAAGCCACGCCCACCTGCTAGGCGACTGGTGGTACTTGAATATTTCCATATCCTAAAAGTGGTACAATCTCTGAAAAGGTTGAAAAGCCCTGCTCTACACAAGCTGGTTAATGAGAGTTCCTTTACCTTGTAATACTTTCTATCAGTTTTCTTAAAAATTATAAGAAGTAAAACATGAAAACCATTTCCTTTTTAAGATTTAGTCTCTCAAATCTATTATGAACCATTTCAGTGGGTCAAACTGGTATAGATGCCACTTCTTATACATTTCACTTGTGGGTTCTTACACAGCTGTTTATTGCAGGGCAGCCCATTCATAACACATTCTACCTAGTTAAGAGCAACTTCTGTGGAATTATTTAGAGATAAGCAGATTTTGGTTTGAAGCTTAATATTCCTTTCTTAGTAGCCCTTGTTTGTAATTAATATTTTTTCACTTTCTATGAATCCATATAATGCTGTTTTCTAAGGGGTTTGTGTGTGGGGTGTTCTTATTTTTTGAAAGACCAGTCAGAGATTATTTTTTGCTTTTACATTAGCAGAATATAAATAATAATTTGAGCACCAAAGTAGTCAGACTGATAGAATGATAGCTAACCCCAAAAGGAAAATGTTTTATAAGGGTACTTGCTTATTGCTTGCTTACTCCATTAATTACCATATTCCATTTATATGCTTGAAATTCTGTCTTTTTTCAAGTTTAGTAATACTGTTTTTTTATTATAGCCAGTGGACAAATAATACATATATATTTATTTCAGTTTAAAATCATATGTCTGTGTAGTATCTACGCACCTACGTACATAACATATATAGCAAAAATTTGTAGTAAACCAGTGAACAGCTGCTACTGCATTCATATTATATAAATAAGAAAAAGTGTTCGATCCTGCTGTGTTTTTGCTATGTCTTCAATGTTAAAAAGTCTTTTATAAATATTAAATTTAAATGCTCAAGTCCTTCTGCCATTTTAAGTGACTTACAGACAAGAGTTACCCACATGTAAAGTCAGAAACTCAGGTTGCTTGTTTGGAGCTTAGCATGTTTGTGAACGTACGTAGTCTGGGTTGCAAATCATGATTGTGTGAACCTAGCTGACCGAAATTTAATAAACTCTGGTTAAAAGATCATAGCATGCTATGTGAATGCAATCCTAATCTATTGTATACTTAGTGGTTCTGGAGTGGGACTTTGGTGTGCAATTCTCTTATCTTATTTACTAGGTTTTAAGGGCATTTCACTTTTGATTTTAAACTATCATTTATCTGTTCTTAATACTATATCCATTGTTTTTTCTAGTAAAAAACCTCCCAATAAAATCAGTAAAACTAATGTGCCCTTTTAATGGTACAACTAGGAATACTGCAATTAGTGTGCCTAGAGGCCCCCCCCTGCTTAAAAATACTGTATAGTTAAATGACTACTAAGATAATAGATGATTTCTCCATCCAAGCTTATTATTTGTTTCTCTTTCTTGTCTAGGTGAAGATACCCAGTTTGTTTGGTGATCTGAAAATAATTCCTGCTCTCTTACATGGGGATCTGTGGGGAGGAAATGTAGCTGAAGATGATTCTGGCCCTATTATCTTTGATCCTGCCTCTTTCTATGGTCACTCTGAGTATGAGTTGGCAATTGCTGGGATGTTTGGTGGCTTCAGTGGTTCATTTTATTCTGCTTACCATGGTAAAATCCCCAAAGCACCAGGTTTTGATAAACGGCTCAAGCTTTATCAACTATTTCACTACATGAACCATTGGAATCACTTTGGTGGAGGCTACAGGGGGTCATCTATAAATATTATGAAAAATCTAGTGAAATGATTTGTGAAATGTTTATTAGCTCTGCTTGGAAAAATACATTGGTTTTCAGCTGCAGTGATCTGTGATACTTAATTTATTAAGGGTTATATCCAGTCTTTCATCCAGGAGCCCCTGGTGGGACACATAGCTCTGCTTCCAATTTTTACCCAGGGGAGAAACAGAGAGAAAAATAATGATTGCCTGGAAGTCACCCAGTGAGCTTCCCTGGGTCAATTTCCTCATCCCACTCAACATTTTAATTACTATATTCCACTAATTATAATTTAAATTATTATCCCTTTTCCATAATTGAAGATCAATCCCACTATGTCCCAAGCTTGGTATTCTGGTAACAACAGTTTATGAAAGAGCTGAGGGGGAAATAATCCGAGATTTACATGAAGGCCTTTACATGAAGGCCTTTTTGCTGTTAAGATGACACCACTGAATTGATTTAATAGGTGGCAGTAAAGAAAACTGCTCTTGAGACAATAGTTTAGATCAGAGGTCCCCAACCTTTTGACACCTTTGGTTCCATGGAGAGAGGTTTTGTGTGCTGCCTGCATCTTGCAGATGGGGCTTTGCTTGTTTCTGCAGACTGGTTGCTAGCATGCTGTGGCCCGGTACTGGTCCGCGGACCAGGGGTTGGGGACCCCTGGTTTAGATACATGTTTTGCCAGCAAGGTAGAAGGGGAAAACAAACCAACAATAATGATAAAGACACAATCAGAGATGTTAGTGACCTTTCTTTCATAGTACAGTATATATGAATATATTTGGAATTTTCTTACTGTGCAATGAAGCTAAGATTACTCTCAATATTTATAATATTACTTATATTTCAGTATTATCATTATAGCTGCTTTAACATTAGATGCATGTTCTAAGCTAAAATTAGAATTGATAGGATGCAGCCTAGGTGACTTTTGTTGTTACTACCGTGAGTAGTGTTAGCATGGCTCTGGTTGTCAAAATTCCAAGCACACTACAATTGCATGATGATCTGATTTGTTTTCCTTCTGTAAGGCTCCAGCTGGTGTATATTCCTAACTACCAAAAAAAGGGACCTAATCTTGTGTTGTACAGTGTACATTCATGGATTAAGTTTATTTATAGGCAGCTGTATCTGTTTCTGAGTTACTTTCTCGGGCTGGTTTCTGGAATCATTTCTCTTTGAAGCCATTCAACTGAGCTGGGACTACAGCTCCCAGAAACTAGCCAGCCATTGTAGTTTTGGCTGATAAATTTTGGGATTGTATGCAAGGCTGAAGTTAAAATAGGCTGATTTTTGCAGCTTGTTCTGAACTATTTTGAGTATTGATAAAAATGAAGCAATCTTTGTGCTGATAAAATGCTAAACACTAAATACTAAAAATTAATATGCAAGGGTAAGACCTTAGATTACGAGGAAGGAATCAGTACCTGATTGATCCTCCCCTTCCACACATACACATATCTTCTTCCATTTTAATACTTTGGTTGGCTGTAGTATCCTGCAACCAGTTAGGCTCATAATACTATTTTTCCAGAGGGTGTTTATGGTTCACTGCTGCTGAGCTGAAAAATATGGTTATTTCCCATTCCCCCCCCCAATATAAAATATTCCTGCTAGAAAAAAAATCATTAGTTGATTAGTCTGTCATTTACAGCATAAAGTCTAACTAAAAAAAGTAGCAAAATTAATTCTAATCCAGATTATGATAGCATATTAATTCTTGAATCTTTTAATAAAAGTGTTTATGTTGCTTTTTCCTTAGTCAGGCAAGGGCTTACTATCCCGGACACATATTTAGAGAATTAATTTTAGCTATAATTTTTACGTGTCCAGCATCACTTTCCTCTGTGGGAATCATTTAACAGAGGAGATTAGAAAGAGAAGGAAAAGTTTTACTACTACATTACTAATTCACCTCAGTTTTTGCATTTGCATGAATCTGCTACTGTTTGTTTCTAGTTTGCAGCAGCAGGAATGCTGAATCAATATACCTAATACTAGAAAAAGTGTACTGGATATACCCAACATGATTTATAACAATTGTGAATGCTGATGAAGAGTTTTCTAGAGAATAGTAAATAGATCCAGAACTCCTTAAACATTTGAAAACAAAATATGTGGGTCTGGGTGAAAGGATACATATGAAAATACATTATTTTTAGAAATCATACCAAAAGATTGCATTTAATGTATTGCAGAATATATATCTTTATGGCAAACAATTAGAATATGGGTTTTGCTCTTTCAGATGTTGCTTTTTGGTGGCTGTCCATTCTAAATTGCCAGGTAGGTAGAGAGGCATGATTACTAGAATGTATGCTCATACAGACCTTGGAATGTTTTTGATGGCTTTGAATTAATATTATTTGGCTTTACATTAAGGAAAAAATGTTATTTTAATTTTTAAAAATTCCAATAGTCTGTGTTTCTCCGCTTTCTCATTTTGCATAACAATATCACTAGGTGTTGAATTTAAAGAAGAAGTTGCTATTTGTCATCCTTTGTAATTGTTCAAATAAAATATATTCCTGAGCATTTCATTTTTATTTTCTTAAAATATTTGGAAAACATTATTAACCTAGAATAATTCAAATTGTACTCACTTGTATATGGTAGGCATTAGGAAGCTTGGCTTATCTCTCCAATTCTTTTCAATCTTCTTATCTATTATTTGTAATTACAATATTGTGAAATTCTTGAAATTATGATGGAGAATTCTAGCTTAAGAAAACTAATATTCCCTTGAAATTTTTTATAATAAGGAATAATTCAGCAGTAAAAGAAGAGTAATCTTTGATATGGAAATAGTTGGACATCTACCAAAAAAGTCTAACATGGTTAGACTTTGACTTGAGTAAACTTTAAAAAAAAAAAGAATTAGGAAAAAGTTAAAAGCAAATGCTTGAAGATTATTCCAAACTATTATAATGGAAATTAAGAGTATTTTCTGATAAAAAATATGCTACAAAATTGTTCTTCTGAAGAAATGGTGGACGCAAATCAGCTCCATGACAAACACAACCAAACACCATGGCAGAATGAAGTGCTCCAGACAGTTGCTCCTCAAGAGGGGACTGCAAGATGGTGGTCACTGGCAAATTGACAGTTCCTGGAGATGAGGAAATACTTACTTTGTTCAAGCTGTGTTTGGTATCTTTGAAACAGCACTAAGTTCACATATTTCCTTTTCTAATCAGTTTCAGAAGTTGCTTACTAACTGCTTTTCAGTCATTTAGGAACCTTTGGATTGACAAGTGTTATAGCACTGAGTGAGTTTCCTTCAATTCTTAGTGAAAGAAGTTTTAAATACCAATGTAGGATTTGAAAGGGTTTTTTTTTTTTAGAATAAACAGCAAAAGGTGATTAAAAATTTTGATTTTATGAAGTCCACGTGGAAAAATGTTTTCTTTTTAATTCTTAAAAATAGTAAGATAAGACTAGAAGGGATTTAAGTTACGGTATAATTAAAGGAGGACAATCAAATTTACAATTACAGAATGAAGCAAAACATTTTAACATTGGACATATTTTTGAACAATGGCCCAGAAGTTAATTTTAATAGTATCTGCCTCTACATAGATTGTCTTTAAAATACAAGTAGTCCTCTACTTACAACCATTCATTTAGTGATTGTGCAAAGTTATAGTGGCATTGAAAAAGTGACTTTCACCGTTTTTCACACTTACAACCATTGCAGCATCTCCATGATCATGTGATCTGACACATTTATGACGGTGTACCAGGTTGCAGTGTCATGTGATCAACTTTTGTGACCTGATAAGCAAAGTCAATGGGAAAACCAGATTCACTTAACAACTATGTAACAGTGATTCACTTAACTGTAGCAAAAAAGGTTGTAAAATGTGGCAAAATTCACTTAACTGTCTTGCTTAACAACAGAAATTTTGGGCTGAATTGTGGTTGTAAGCTGAGGACTATCCTTATGTTATGATTCAAAAGTATATTTTAAAATGTTGGACTAAAAGAATGGCATGGAAAAAGATATTATGCTGAATATTCAAAAGAATCCACCTTCTCACGTGACTAAGCCCAGACAAATCCTCCTAAAGCAAGCATTCTGCTCAGGGTTCATTGGAAAATCAGGTAAGATGACATGGAGATTTTCTTCCTACACTTTGAAAATTGTGTTTTTGTGATAAAAATAACATTGGAATCATAGCTATTTTCTATTCTTTGGTAACAAAAGAATATCAAGAATAAACATAAGGTTAGGAATTATGATACAGTAGATGGAGTTCAGATAAATGCTTTACTTTCCCATTTTTTGTTTTTGTAACAAAAAATAGACACACCCAATATATATGAATAAAACAGTCCTCACTTTTGTACTTTGCTCTGTATCATTCAATCTCTGCCACAGCTTGGAGTCGTATGATAGTAATAACATCTTTTGATTAATGAGTGCAAAGAATACAAAAAACACCCCTTTGCCCTAGGCTCAGTATCTGCACATTTGGCCAGTTTACAAAGTCTTAGCGCATGTCCTTACTCTTTATATGTTGATGCAACCAACCCAGCAGTCTTATCTCACTGAGGTGGCAAATGTTACTCTCTCCCAAAATACTATCCTAATATTCACAACTATGCATTCACGGAGCAGAATATTCCAATTCAAGCATCTTAGCACTTACTTCAAAAGGATGGTCAAGTACTATGCCATCACTGGTTTTAAACCAGGCTACCTATCTACTGCAATACTTTCCCACAAGTATTTTTAAACATTACATCTCCTGGAGGTACCACACATTGCTCTTAGACTAGACTTAATTTATCTGATGTACGATTTACAGTCACAATTTATCTGCTGCATCTCACCTCCAACTATAATTTTAACAGCTTTCATTGGGTATCAGTATTGTTTTAGACATATTGGGAGCACAATGGTTCAGCTGGAAAGCAGAAAGCCTGGGTTTGAGACCCAAATGCTGCATGACAAGGTGAGCTCCTGTTACTTGCCCCAGTTCCTGCCTACCTAGCAGTTCGAAAGCATGTAAATGCGAGTAGATATCACTTTGGTGGGAAGGTAACAGGATTGTGTGTGCCTTGGCCTATAGTCATGTGGGCAACATGACCACAGAAATGTCTTTGGACAACACTGGCTCTTTCTACTAAGAAACGGAGATGAGCACTGCCCCCTGGAGTCGTAAACAATTGAGCAGGGGAAACCTTTACCTTTTATGTTTTTAGAAAGCTAATGGATGTACTAACCCAGATGGCTTTTTAAAGTTTGCTTTCAAATGATTTGCACTCCTTCTGTACCCTTGCTGCTCTTCCAATATGCAGTGATGGAAATTTTATAAAGCACAAACTATATCCAATAGCTGTTTTTTGTGACTATAATTTTGCTCTGCAATATTGAAAGCCCAGGGGTATAATAGACTTACCTTTAATTCATCTTTTGGTGCTTATCCATAAACTACTTGATTTAGATGCAGCAAGATACTGTTAAACCCACATTTCCTTTTATTTGAATGCCTTATGTTCTGGCATTCAGTGAAATACAGTATTCTTCCTCAATATGTTTCTCAGGGGAGTAGTTGACTTTGCCTCCTTTATTATATTTCAATTCAATTACATTCCAAATGAGCATCCTTACTGAATTTAACTTGAGGTTGCCAAACCACTTTTTCTTTTGATATTTTTGCTGCATTGATCATATAATTAGCTCTAAAGTGAAGTTTGTTAAAGACTCTCAGTAATTATTCCCTTTGCAGATGTTAGTTAAAGTTTTGGAGTCTGGACTTTCCAGGCAGTTATATTCAATGAATTCGTTTTGTGGCACCCCACAGATTTAAATGTACTATTCCATCGAAGCTTTAGTTTCAATCAACATTAGTCTTTAAGGAGTTATATGGGTCTTTTGCTGCAGAAGACATCGGTATTTCCTTTTCTCAGCATATGCAATTCACTCTACTGGGATAGTTCCTTCTGGAGACTTCTTTCCAGGATTTCGGTTGGAAACGTAAGCTAGTGTAATGGCTCATTCCTATTCTCTTCCGTTTCTTCTGGAGACGAACGGCCATGTATTGGGATTTCCAATGTGTTTGCAATAGATGAATACGGTTTTACAGGGCGGAGGGATGTCAGTTTGAAGCACTGCTAGGGGTAGAAGGCAACAAGGGCTATAACTGATTAGTTGAACTCGAGGACAAGTCAGTTTTTTCCTCCCCAATTTAGTAAGTCGGTGTTGCAAGTTGGAAGCCACCATATCCTAATTCGGATGCTATGCATTTGTTAAGGCGACACACGAAAACAGGCGAAACCGGAAAACTCACCTCAACTCCTTAGTCTCTATGATCAGTTTATGTCCTGTGAACCAGCCTGGTGATTGGCGGCCGAGGCGGAGAACGCTTCGCTCTAAGTCGGATTGGTCCGGGCTCAGTCACGTGGGGAGTGGGAGCGCAAGCGCGTGCCGGTGTCTGGGCTGGATGCGGCGCCCTTCTCTCAGCTACATGTGGAAGCATTTGCTGGGGGTGACGATCAGAGCCATGTCTGGAGGGGGAGCCCGTCTTCAGCGTCCCCCGAAGGACCCGCTGCGGCATCTTCGCGCGCGGGAGAAACGCCACGGGACCATCGACAAAGGCCCCAACACCGTTTATGTGCAAGTGGTGGCAGGAGGATCGCGAGACATGGGGGCGGCGGTCTACGTCTTCTCCGAGTACAACCGGTGAGTCTCCGCCTGATGTTTGCACTTCCTTCCCAGTTCCGGTGAGACACGTGCGAGAGGCATCGCATGAGTCTTTCCTTCGTTCAGTTCACCGCAGTACTACATCGGCCTCCATTCTCTTATGTTGGTGTAGTACAGGAAGTCCTCGACTTAACAACAGTTCATGTAGTGACTGCTCGAAGTTACAACGGTAGTGAAAAAAGTGACTTGTGACCGTTTTTCACAATCGTTCCAGCGTCCCCATGGTCACGTGATCAAAATTCAGATGTTTGGCTGCTGGTTCATATTTATGACAGTTGCAGTGTCCCAGAGTTGTGTGATCAATTTTTGCAACCTTCTGACAGACAAACTCAATGGGGAAGCAAGAATCACTTAACAACCGTAGTGATTCACTTAACAACTGGCAAGAAAGGTTGTAAAATAGAGCAAAGCATACTTAGCAATAGAAATTTTGGGCTAAATTGTCGTAAGTCAAGGATTACCTGTAATCTGCAGAACTAATTACCTCATCTCTGGATGCTTTCTAGGAAGCATATCCTTGTGTATGTGTGTGTGACTAGCCTCCTTTAAATGATGAAAGAAAGCTCAAGCAGTCAAGCATGGTTGATATTAATTAAACATAACTATCCTACGGTATACTTCCTTTTTAACATTTTTAATTGTTTGCTCAGTTCAAGAGCAGTAGAAGTTAGGCTATTGGGCCATTAGAGATAGGGTTATCATAATTCGAATTATTCTTCCATTTCAGATATCTTTTTAACTGTGGAGAAGGAATACAACGCCTTATGCAAGAACACAAGTAAGTGAATCAAAAATACAGTAAAACTATTGAGGTGTGTTAAATATTTTTAAATCATGGGTGGAATTGGGGAAAAGAATGAGGGGCAACAAAGTGGAGTGCCTCAAAGGTGTGGTGGTTAACTGGGATCAAAATAGGAGAGAAAATAGGAATGCCACCTTGAAATATTAGATGGTCTCAGCTACTACCTACAGCTTTTGTTTTTAAATCCCAGTAATGCTGTTGTGAATTATAGTCAGTGCTCTGAGAAGAAAGAAGCTGTGCTGGCCAGTTTCAGTGTGTGGAAGAAAAGAAAAGTGCCCCAGTTGATGCTTTAATTCAGAAAGCACATAGGATTAACTTTTGCTGTCAGGGAGCAAAGGGGCATATAAAGTTCATTCTTTATAATCATGCATCAGATGTTTTGCCCTTTGCATTACATACAGTACATGAGTATCCATTGATAGGCAGGGAGCAAATTCATGCAACATTTAAAAAACTGTTATCTGCTTAATTTACAAATCAACTTTGAACCCACAACCATGACCTAGTATTGAACCTCAGCGGTAAGGTTTCACAAACTTACAAAAAAGAATTTGCCACTTAATAATTGTAATGTTGGAACTCTTAGATGAATATATATATATATTCTAGTACAGGTAGTACTTGTGTAATGACCGCTCATTCAGCAACTGTTCAAAGTCACCACAGTGCTAAACAAATGGTAGTTATGACTAGTGCTCAACACTATAGCTATTGCAATGCCCCCTCTGTCACATGATCAAAATTTGGGTACTTGACACCTGACTGAATTTATGACTGCAGTGTGCACTTCAACTATTACCATGCTGCCATTGCCTACCCCTGTTGCCCCAGCTGACATTTGTGTCTTCTTCTCCTGCTGGCAAGGTGTATCTCATCCTTTGTAAGGCTTTTGCGAGGTGGTGGAGTACAAAAGGGCAGAGATGGGGAGAGATACTAAGTGAGAGGAATTGAAGCACAGGCAAGTGCAGCAGGGCAGGAGAAGCATGAGGTCCTCAACTAATGACAGTGCTCACCTAATGATCACAACTGGATCTACTGGAATTGCCATTGCTAAGTGGTGCAGTCACAAGGAATTTCACCTTATAACCACTTCGCTTTGCAACAGAAATTCTGGTGCCAGTTAGGATTGTTAAGCAAGGACTATTTTTGCCCAGTATCTTATATCTTTTGGGGAATGGTTATGGAGAATGTAGTCATGCAGCAGCTTATGGATTATCTGAATTCCATTCAGCCAGGATCCAGTTTTTGGATAATCTCTGGTAGCAGTGGAATGTGGGTTAGGCATCTTTCCTTGTTGTGGAGTTCTCAGCGGCCTTTGATACCATGAATCATAATATCCTTCTGGACCAGCTCCAGGGATTGGGGGTGGACCCACAGTATTGTGCTGGTTCCCCTCTTTTCTCCAGAGTTGATACCAGTTGATAATGATTGTGGAGGAAGGATCCTGCCTTTGTCCTGTACTTTTTGGGATGCTGCAGAGTTTGGTGCTATTTCTGCTCCTATTCAATATCTACATGAAGCTGCTGGATAAGCTGATCCATTGCCATGGGGTAAAATATCATCAGTACGCTGATGATTATGATACATCTCCACCCCTGGCAAGCATGCTATTGATGTCCTATCTTTGTTCCCGGAGGCTGTAGAGATACGGGTTGGGAACAATAGGATTCAACTGAACCCTGGTAAGACCGAATGGCTCTGAGGTTTGGGGCCTTCTCATTCTGGGCCTATACCATCTTTTATATGAATGGGTGTCAAGATTCCGACTGACGAGCCCAGCCAAGCAAGTACTCTTGAGACTGTGCCTGGTACACATTTTGAGAGTCCTCCTAGACTTGCGACTCCTGATTAAAGAGCTTGTAGCAATTGTGCCTTGGAGGACTTTTGCATAGTTTTGAATTGTGCATTGGTGGTGGTGCTCATTCCTAGATCGGGAGACTCTGCTCACAATCACTCATGCCTTGGTCTCCTCCCTGGTGGACTATTGTAATGCGCTGTACATGGGTCTGCCCTTTAAAAATATCTGGAAGGTTGAGCTAGTGCAAAATGCAGTGGATTGGGCAGATCTATTGCCTCTAGAAGGGCACACTTACACTTCTGTTCTACCAGCTGCATTAAGGTTCAATATATATATATATTCAATATGTATGTATGTATGTATGTATGTATGTATGTAAATATATATTTACTTTAAAGCCCTTCGTGATATGGGGCAATTTTTTTAATAAACAGTATGAAATTAACAATAATTATGCTTTAATTTTAGAGTATTTTGTAATTATAGCTTTTATGGTTTTATTGTATACCAGTTGCAGAGTCACATGAGATAGGTGGCATATAAATGAAACAAATAAATAAAATAAAAAATAAAGCCTTTGCTGATTCTAAAATTTGTTCTTTGATTATTCATTTCCTAAAATAGTAACACAGAGTTTTGTGATTGCTTATTACTGAATTTGGTTTGTTTTATTGTTTTAATGTATCACCTAAAGTTGCTTAGATAGTTGAAGAGGCTTATAAATTGAATGAATTAATGAGTGAATCAGTGAGTGAATGAGGTATTGAGGATGATATGGATGTGCTGATGGACAGAAGCATGTAGAAATATTAATTTAGTAAATTCCATTAAAAGTCTTGCCTTTATTGCAGGTTAAAAGTGGCTCATTTAGACAATATCTTCCTCACTAGAATGAATTGGGCAAATGTTGGTGGCTTGTCTGGTGAGTTCAGTAAATAAATATATTCTGTATTCCAAATGGTGCTGCTTTGACTGTTCTAATTAAATAAAAATATATAAATAGGTTGCATTTATAATCTCCATAGATTTGGAGAAAGCATCAGTGAGAAAAAGGTAGATAAGAAGAGATCAGGTTATACAACAGTACTTCAACACCAGTTAATTTTACCTGAAGAAATGTCTACCAGAGGGTTGCCTATAAGGAAAAAATACAAAATAGACTTGTTTGAACAGGTGTAAAATAATAAATACTTTAATAAAAGATTGAAAATCCTTTATGGGTATTTTGCAGAAAATAATTAAAAATTGGTGATTTTTGCTTTTGTTAATTCAAAAGGAGATATAAGAACCTTCCTGAAGGCCATTAAAGTTGGGATCAATCTAAACTCCAGGGGAATCACATTTAAATATAATAGATACTTTGATATCTATGAACCATACGTCTAGTTTATCAATATAAACTAGTGTAAACTACCGGCAGTCCTCAGCCTGCAGCCATTTGGTCAGCAACCCTTCAAAGTTATGATGGTGTGAGCCAATGGTGGTTAGACTAGTCTTTGAAATTCCAACCCTCTCGGCTCTCCAATGATCATATGATCATGATTTGGGTGCTTGGCAATCCATTCACACTTATAACCAGTTGCCAAGCACTTTGTGATCGCGTGATTGCTATTTTCAACCTTCCCTGGCTGCTTCCAGAAAGTCAATGGGGAAGCAGCGGGGAAGGTTTCGAGTCACTGGGGTAAGTCTCTCCTGCCTGGGCACTTTCTACCAGTCTCTTATGTACCCCTGCACACTCTCCCTGATCAATGTACCTTGTACATCCTCTCTGACCCTCTCCAAACTACAGTGCCTCTCATACACCTTCACTTTTGTGCATCCTCCTCTGTGCTTCCCCTTGCTTTCTCCCCAACCTGGCAGCAGCCACTTACCACTCTGTAGGACTGGGATTTAAACTTCCTGCTGGCTTCTCCACTGGCTTTGGTTGTGTGAAGCCAACCAAAGGTTGGCTCATCTAACAACCATGGGATTCAGTTAATGATGGCAGTTGGAACTGCAGGGTTTGTTGCCACTAAATGATATAGTCAACCATAATCTTTTTTCTTTCTGTGTTGCTGCAGCAGTAATCTTTTTTTCAAAAGTTCTCTGCAATTTTATCTAAAGAGAATAGTAACATTCACACTCTTTATCCTTTCTTCTAGGAATGCTTCTTACCTTAAAAGAAACCAGAGTTCCCAAATGTATTCTTTCTGGACCACCACAACTGGTGAGTTGTGTTGTGCTCTTTTTTTTTTTTTTTTGCAGTGATTACCTACTCAGTTATCTTTTAAGAATAATAGCATAGAATTAGATATGTAGTATAGGGCAGTACGTTGATTGGATTCTTAAGACATTCACATTTTTTCAAGTTTCTACAGAATTCTAATGAAATACTTTAATTAAGAGTGGAGAGATAGTCCTCTCCCTTCAAGTCTGAAGTCTATTTTGAAATCACTCATCATAGCCATAGTTAATATAGCTGCTATTTGTTCTGGACTGAGATTTCTGTGATTGATGTTCAGCTTCTGAACTGTTCACACCTATAAGTTATACAAGACAGTTCATTACAATCTAGCCTGCAGAATAATCTCAGTGTTTTTTTAATCTGGAAATTAGAATGTTGCATTCTATGCTATATAAATTGCTAGAGAAATGCAGATTTGGGGACATAATAGTTATTCTTTACTTTCAGAAACATTACTTTCTTCCTTAAAATTATAGCTTATATGTATGAGCATACTTTGTTTAAATTACTTTTTATTACTTTCTAAGGCTGCTTCATATTGGTATTTTGGGGGGCAAAATAAGATCCTGACCTGATGTAGTATAATAATTAAGTTAAGAATTGGGATTTCCTAGATTTGAGTCTCAGCTACAATGAACTAAATAGATTGATTTAGACAGCCTATTCCTCCTCTCTACCCTAACCCTCGTGTGCAATAACATATTATAGGATTGTTGAAAAAATAATAATGAGATCACTTGTATGAAGTATTTTGAATGCTTAAAAATGGAGTAAAATGTAAAAAGTGTTTTATCTTATTAGGTGAGCTTCATAATATGTGAGAATAATCAGTGTTTTACTAATTTGCTAGGAAATAATAGTTGTCGTTCTTTTTATTATATGTATTTCAGCAAAAATATTTAGAAGCAATCAGAGTATTTTCTGGTTCAATGAAAGGAATGGAGATAGGTAAGTGCTATCTTTCAAATTGTATTTCAGGTTCACAGTTGCCGGAGGTGTGCTGTTTTGCATACTGGTTCTGTGGCAGACTGATCAAGAAAAGAGAATTGCTGTACATCTTTGCTTGTTTTTCTTGATTCCATGCTGTGCCGCCAGCTTTTAAGGTTATTGGCTACATCTTTTCTTTAAAATGCATCTAGCAAAGCCATCTTAAAGCTTGAAGTATAAGAATTTTAAACTGTGGCTCAAATAACTTAACATTCATTTTCCATCTGTGTTGTTACTAGTTGTGCAGTCTTTTTTGGCTCCAGAATATGAGGATGAAACAATGATAGTACAGCAGGTCCCTCTGATAGGTGAGTAAGGTATCCTAATTTTAAATAGGGGGTGGGTAGAACACAGTAAAATCTGTGCTATAGAGATCTAAGTATCATAACAATTCTGTAACTTCTGATTCTGAAAAATTGGGATGTAACAATAGAGGAACCTGTGGTTGATTATGAGACAGAGAGCCTGCCCTAGTTGTAGAAAATTTTGATGCACCATAAGTTTGCTCTGTCGTCTCATAACTTTCTTTTTCTGGTGGCTGGTGGTTTTTATACTGCAGTACAGTATACACTAAAATCAATATTGATTGATTGATTGAATTTAGGTGGCTGCTCATGTCAACTTACATGTGACTCTGGGCAGCGTACACAATTAGATCACAACACTTAATCATTAAAATCAATTAAAATGCTTAAACGCTACAGTTAAAAACACCACAATGAGGAAAAAAAGGAAAATACAGTCTAAACTTGTACACAATGCAACCATTTAAGGGGCTGCACACTTCCATGGGATGAGCCCAATGGTACATCCAAGTTTTAAGTGTCTTTCAGAAAACCAGCAGGGATGGGGCAAATCTCGCTTCAAGGGAATGTTGTTCCAGGGGGTGGGTGCTATTGCAGGAAAAGCTGCCTTTCTGGGTCTTGCCAAATGAAGTTCCTGGGCCAATGGGACCTGCGGTATTTCCCTTCTGCCAGACCTGATGGGATAGGTGCATGTAATTGGGAAGAAGTAGTCCCTCAAGTAATCTAGCCCCATGCCAGGGAGGGCTTTAAAATCATAACTGGCACCTTGAGCTGGACCCGAAAGCATCCTGGCAACCAATGCTGCTTTCAAGCAGAGGAGTAAAATATACAGTTCTTGAAGCACACATAACTACTCGCACCACGGCATTTTGCACAAGCTGAAGTTTCTGGATGGTCTTCAAGAGTAGCCCCATGTAGTGTGTTAGCAGTAATCCATTTGGAAGGTGTCTAGGGTATGAATTACTGAAGTTAGAGTCTCTTGATTCAGGAATGGGGGCAACTGGCGCACAACGTGAAACTGTGCAAAGGCCCTCCTGGCCACAACAGCTACCTTCTTTTTGAGCAGGAGTTGTGAGTCCAGAAGAACTCCCATATTGTGCACCAGATGTGTTTGGGATGGTTCAACCACATCCAGCACAAAGTTGATAACTCTCTGGATTCAGAAGATCCCAGTATCCAAAGCCATTTAGTCTTGCCAAGGTTCAGTTGAATATCTGGGTAATACTTCATTAACTGAACTCAGAATTTACAGATAGCATATTAACTTTCTTGAGTCCCAAGTACTGTGTGTCAGATGGAGCTGCTTCACTACACTGCGATCACTTCCAGTTTTTTATAATCACATATAAATGGCTGGTGATTGGGATAAATGAAAACCCTAATATTTTCAAATTATCGATACATTGACAATAATAAGGTTGTTTATAATATTTTACAGTAGCTATTAAGATGCTCACTGAGAATTCTGTGTAAAAATGTTCTTAACAGGCTATGAAAATAGTTAAGTTTGAGGTTTTCTTATTTTCATATATATCACACAAAGCCATAAAGCAGTCTATATGTTTTTGGCTCATTTTTGGATGTGCTGTGTGAATAGCGGCAATTGTGGCCAAATCAGCGAAGTGCAGTTCTGTACAATATATGAATGTATTCAGTGTCTGCAAAACAAAGAGTTGTACATATTCTAACCTTATCCTTGCCCCTTTTCTCTTTCCACCATTTGCCTCAAAAAAGCAAAAGCCAACTGTGACCAAAGGATACAACCAGACTCTAAATCATCAATAGACGAGGATGATCAAGAACATATTGCAAGGCCAGAATCTCCCTCTGACAGGAATAAACAGTCACCTGATAAAACAGGTGAGGAAGTCTTGATCTTTGTTAATGAAATGGGACCCACCAGGAAGTTTTTGTGGTGGGGGAGGGAGAATTTGCCAGATAAGCCATTATAATTTAAATTGCAACATGAAGTTTAAAAATCTGTCCATCCATATTTCACAAAAAAGATTACTACTGAAGCTGGATAATTTAGGAATGTATGTCTTAACAATCATTTAATATTTTAAAGATATGTTTAAGTTTTATTAATGTTTTGTCTCATTAATATTTTTAAGTTAATTTTCATTTTGATGTTTTCGGGTCTATAATGCCCAACTGGTTTACACAAAATACTTAAATACTATTGAAGGTATCTCTACTCTTCTGGCCTATGGTATTGTTCTGGAGCAACCATATTAACACCACTCCCCCCCAGCGTTATCCCCTTCTCCAACACTTTAAAAAAAATAGGATAGAAAGCCAGGAACCTTAGATTTTCTCAGGGGTGAAATAAAATTATTAAATCTGTATCTATAGTTGCCATGTCTGCTCAAATGTATAAAGTATGTCTCTATAGAGTGAGGCTGGGTTGTTGCTTTTGGTAAAAAACAGACATTTTAAATTTTACGTATATTTTGATTTTGAAACACAGGACTTATCTGTCTGTTTTGGATTTTGTTTTAAGGCAGCCAGAGACACATACTTGAAAGGGACCCATCCCTTGTTGTTGCATATGTTTGTAAGGTAAGAGCTTTTCTCCACATTGAGGGTGTCAAGGTTCCGTCTGACAACCCAACCAAGCAAACACTTTCCAATCTCTTAATGTAAAACTTTATTGAGCACATCATTTCTGCACAGTTGAAAGCGAAACCAGCTCTGGCAAGCCTCAGGCCAAACCTCCTTTAGTAAAAGGAAAGCACTTCCCCTCCCATGGAAACAATTAGAAACAATTATATTGTTATGAGAAATTGTCTCTTAGTCTAGCCAGACATCTGGCAATTGACCTTGCTTCTCAGTCTTCTTTTCTTATTTTTGAAGTCTGCATTCCAATTTCCCCTCCTCCCCCCAAGCTCACTGGCAAGCTGAGAAGTAACAATTGTTGCACCAGCAAAGCAAACTTCAAGCTTGACAGAGGGTACCTCAGTCACTATTTGGGAACCTGTCATAATGTAAAGATTCAATATCATGCTGTAATAGTTCTGAGCTAGGGAACGCTTGATATGAAATAAATATGACTCAGATGCTTTGCTTATTAGAAAAGCTGGGTGAAAGAAATGCTAAGATTCCAATCCTCTTTAAGTATGCATTTTTAGGATTTCACTACATCTGCGTTGCATGTGCTTGGATGTTTCTCATATAGATTGTGGAAATAAATTGAGAGTTATTTAGAAATGGTAGGAGTTAAATGTGCATATAGTGTATCATAGGTTTATAGACTTTCCCCCAATATATGTATTTATAGTTGCAGCTTTTGAGGATCTTAGACCTGACTTGCTCATGAGATGATTTATTACTTTTATATGTGTATTGCTTACACTTGATCTTAGCCAAAAGGCCAAGAAGCAATGCTTGGTGGGATGATCTAGAGCTGAAGGTGCTCGGCTCCCACTTGGAAAGTTGAGAGTTTGATCCTAGGCAGCAACAAAGCACAAAGAGAAAATACTTGCTGCAAACTCCATGTAGGCATCAGGAAGGGCATCTGGCCAGTAAACACTTAGTTGCTGTGACTCCACCCCAAAACAAAAAGAATTAAAGGGTCGTAAAAAGAAAAAGAAATGGTGTGCATTGCTTAGTTTGCCAAATATAATAAGATATTTCATCCCAAGCCAAATATGCCTTTCTGTCCTCTCTTAGTATTTCTAAAGTTAGTGTTGGGTTGTAAGTAGGTGAATTTTATGATATAATGTCAACGTTATCATTTGAGATGACTGAACACGCTGCTAGGAATACATGATGAAATAACGTATATTTATCTCTAGGTCCATCCAAAGAAAGGAACCTTCTTAGTTTTAAAAGCAAAGGAACTTGGCTTGCCTATGTAAGTATGGAATTCCAGTGTATGTTTATATGTAGAATGTCTTCAGTCTTCAGAGATTGGTTAACTTTTTTTTTTTTTTTAGTGGCAATGCAGCAATTGCACCCATAATAACCTCTGTGAAGAATGGAGAGAATATCGTGTTTGAAGGAAAAGAGGTAGAACTTTTCTGAAGGGTCCTTTTATTTAGGACCTTTTGCATATGAAATTAGCTGGGCATCACTGTCTTATGAATGTAACCATTGATTATTATTTTTGTTTTAATTTATTATTTAGGGCAGAGAGATTACAACCTAAAATGCTTGTTTGGCCTTTGCGTCAATCAATGGGAATATTTAAATGAATTGAGTCCATAAAACTATTGATTTGTGTAATGTGAAAAAGCACATGAAGTTCCCTCACTTATTCAAAGGAAAACTTTTTACATTGGATCCTTTCATCATTGTGGGTTGAGGGGAACAGCTTTCCGGGCTCAAAAGTTCATATAAAGCAGTGGTTCTCAACCTGTGGGTCGGGACTCCATTTGGGGTCGAACGACTATTTCACGGGGATCGCCAAACAACGCAGTCCGCCATTTTTTCCCCCTTTTCCTTAGCTGTGCTACTCCCTTTTATTCTATTGGCTTTTGAAAGCCAATAGAATAGACTGTCTTGAATAGAGTCTAATTCTGTTGGCTTTCAAAAGCCAATAGGAATTGTCCAGGCTGTCTCTGCCCTGCTGAGCCCGCCAAAAGTCCCATTCTGCAAATGGTGCTGCACCAGTTGAGTAGTCCTCGACTTACAACCGGTTGAGTAGTCCTCGACTTACGACCGGTTGGGAGTCGCGGCATTAAAAAGGTTGAGAACCACTGATATAAAGTGATGGAACAGTTTGATAAAGCAAAAAATGCCCTTCCTGTTTGTGATCCCTGCTTCTTGGTCATTATGGGAAATGTTACCCAGTAATGTTCTTCTCCCTGTTGAAATGTGGACTGTGATAGACTTTAATAAAATATGTGTTGATGGTGTATCTTATTGACCTGTGTATCTTATGAACAGATCTTGGCTGAAGAACTTTGTACGCCTCCAGAGCCAAGTATAGCATTCCTTGTATTGGAGTGCCCTCATGAAGGTTTTATAGATGCAGTCTGTGAGAACAGTACACTGCTAAGGTATGATTAAGCAAAAGCTCAACTGTCTTCGTATTTTGTATTAAGGAATCACTGGACAACAACTTTCTTGCTATGTCTTTATTTGTCACCGTGTCTTTTGGAAATATGGGTCTGTTTTTATATTCATCAATCCATGTAAACAACTCATTTACCCTAGGTCAGTAAGATGTGGCAAAATATTAGTAGGCGAGAAAATTATATGTATTGCATATAGCAGGGGTCCCCAACCTTTCTGGGTTAGAAGCCCGGTGGGAAAGGGAGGGGCAGGCACCTTTAGGTTAGTGCCGGCGCAAGGGCAGTTGAGCGTGCGCATGCGCACACTGGCCAGCCATGCCTGCGGCCCGGTGGCCAAAGTTAGTGAGCCACAGCCCATTGGCTGGGGACCTCTTGTCATATAGGATTGCTTCTTTCAGTAGGTACATAAATACAGGTAGTCCTCGACTTACAACCATTTGTTTAATGACCATTCAAGGTTACAAAGGCACTGAAAAAAGTGACTTAATGACTGTTTTTCACACTTACATCCAGGGATAGTCAACCCTGAACCAGCTGGGAATTGAAGTCCACGAGTCATAAAAGAGCCCAGGTTGACTACCCCTGCTTACATCCATTGCACCATCCCCATGGTCAGTCAATGAAAATTCAAATATAACAGGTTAATATTTATGAGGGTGGCACAGTGTCCCCGGGGTCATGTGATCACCTTTTGCGACCTGACAAGCAAAGTCAATGGGGAAGCCAGATTCACTTAACTTGTGTGGATTCACTTAACAACTGGGGCAAGAAAGGTGATAAAATGGGGCAAAACTCACTTAATTGTCTCAGCAACAGAAATTTGAAACTCAGATGTGGTTGTACATCGAGGAGTACATGTAGCTTGAAATTCAGTAGAGTAAAAAAATACTGCAGAAATACGGTACAAATATGAGTTTGTATTCTTGCAGCCAAAAAACTATCTACATTTGATAGCTTCATTTATAGTATTCAGTATTTTAAGGTCAGAACTGAATTTTTGATCACCTGGTTCAATGCTGAACTCTCCTCTATCAAAGTTATACAGGCATGTTATGGTATAAGGTGGCAATCTCTTGCCGAATTCTGGTCACTTGAAATCTATATGCCCAGGCCTTAGAGCTTGGATTCTGTAGAAATTGGGATAGTAACTATCCTGATTTGTGGTATATGCTAGATACATAATCTGCATCCTGAGAATTTCTGCTTTTATATCAGATCTTTTGTTGCAGGTATCGGCAAGGGAATCCAGAACATTCTGTGGCTTTAGTTGTTCATATCACTCCAGACTCTGTTCTGAAGGACAATCGGTATAAGCAGTGGTTAGAAAGGTTTGTGTCTAGCTCTATCCATAGTTTCAGTTGCTGCTCAGATTATCTAGGATAAATGAGGTTTGAATAGTGGCGTGCTGAATTTCACTAGCATTAACTGATTTCCTGTCGCTTTACTTTGACATATGTTTGCATTTAACTCATTCTCACCAATTGTTTACTATTAGAATGATAATTAGCATTGTTTACTCCTTGGCACTTGCACAGTTTTTGAAGTGCTTCCCATAGATTTGCAATAATTGTTGTTGTTGTTAATTGTGAAGTCGTGTCCGACCCATCGCGACCCCATGGACAATGTTCCTCCAGGTCTTCCTGTCCTCTACCATCTTCTGGAGTCCATTTAAGTTCACACCTCCTGCTTCAGTGACTCCATCCAGCCATCTCATTCTCTGTCGTCCCCTTCTTCTATTGCCCTCAATCTTTCCCAGCATTAGGCCCTTCTCCAGTGAGTCCTTCCTTCTCATTAGGTGGCCAAAGTATTTGAGTTTCAACTTCAGGATCTGGCCTTCTAAAGAGCAGTCGGGGTTGATCTCTTCTAGGACTGACCGGTTTGAACGCCTTGCAGTCCAAGGGACTCGCAGGAGTTTCTTTTGCAATAATACTTAATTACTAAAATAATATTACAAATATAGACAGAGTCCTGAAAAAATTAAGTCTGAATCTAAAAGAGGAGAATCTGTCTGTAAAATAGGGCGTTTCTGACTTATTCATTGTCATGACAATATATCAGCATTTGGCTTTATTTGTTTTAATGTATTTCACAGGCAAATCTGTGATTGGAAATCCAGTGAATTAACTCTGATAAAAGCTTCTGAGTGCTTCTCAGACGAGAACATTTTATGCTTTTTCTCAGTTGCTCTTTTTTACTGATATTGTTCTATCACTATGGTTGAACATCTGTGGTAAACACCTTGTGTTCTATTTTTTAAATCTTCCTTATATGGGAGATTGATAGACAAGGTGAGGTCATCCCATCTTCATGTTATGAGTGATAGGCATATTGCATTTGTATACATAGGGTCCAGGCAAAAAGGAGAGATACAACAGGGAGTACAGACAATATAACTGTTTGACCTTTAGTGGGGTGATAGACATTGCAGCCAGATTGCTGTCATAATATACCTGACCTCTGATTGTACTAAAGCTATCATGAGAAGCACATAGAAGAACAGAAAGGAGGAGTCAAGGCATTAAGCTGTAAATAGCTTCTATTTTGTTTATATGGACAATAATGGTAAAACCCAACGTAAAATAGAATTTCCTTATCCTATTTAGAATATCAAGTTTTAAAATATGCCTGATTTTTCTTATTCACTAGCTTTGGTGAAAATACTCAACACTTGATACTCAACGAAAATTGCAAGTCAATACATCATCTTCATAGCTACAGAATTCAAAGTCAGCTCAATTACATACATCCAAAGATCTTTCCATTGCTCAAAAACCATCACCCAAGCAAGGTAAGAAGATAATAGTAGTTAAATATGGAACAGCTGGAAGGGCACATGCTCTGTTTCAGTCAATTTGGTAGCCTATGCTTTTATGTTTTTCTGTCTACCCATCAGGAAGAAGAGGCTGAGTTCAGTGTGCCTGTGACTCAAGGAGAATGTCTCCTCAAATACCAGCTGAGACCCAAAAGAGAATGGCAGAAGTTGGTAGCCATTTCAGTTTGCCTTCATATTACGAATTCAGTCTTGTCCAAAGACTTACCTCCTGGACACCGAGCATAGAATTTCTGCAGATTTTTTTTATCTTTCTACCCTTTTCCTCATCAATTGGGCATTATTTTAATATTAAAAAAATGAAATACCTTTTTGCAAAATATTAATATATTTTAATCTCCAATGTTTTGCCTCATATCCTTGGAGAATATGTCAGAGTAGTACTTGTTTTAAATTGTGCTTACTAAATAGAATAAAATGCAAAAGGATACATAAAATATTCCGAAGCAAAATATTTGAACTTCAGATGCCCTTTTCTGAACCGGGAGTGCCCCATTTTGAGCATAACCAGATTGGTCGGAATCATTTCCAGAATGCGCAAAGCAGTCTGTACAGGGTGCTGTATTTCATACCTAATATGGGGTGCAGCTGGAATGGGATGTTTTGGACGCTGTTATGTCATTTGTAATAATCAGATAATGGTGCAAAATACATGTATCAAATTTATTTAATATTATATGAGTGGCAAATGCATATTCTACGTTAGAGGGGAGCCACCCAAAGTTGTTGAGAATCAGATGGCATATAAGTTTAATAAATAATTATCATTATTAAACAATTCAAATATGGTATAAAAGAAACTATGGTCAGAAATTTATCACATAAAAAACAGTTCCAGAAAATCTGAGATTGCTTAAAAGTCTCTTTCTTACTTGCTGATCAAAATGAAAAAATAGATATTGATAATCATGTTGTTATGTTGTTGTTAAGTTTGAATGATAAAACCATGTAGTAGGTTTAGACGGAAGTCACCAAACACCTTTTCTGCTCATAGTAGTACTTGTTAACTTAGTTACTTAGTTGCTTTTTAATGGGATTGGGAACAGTGGTTTCTGTGTCTGGAAAGTTACATAGAACTTGGAAGTATGAGCAAGTGGGCAAACAATTTAAAAACACAACTGCATTTCAAATAGTTGTTCCCTTTTACAGCATCTTGAATTAAATATATAAATTAGGGGTGATGCATTTTTTTTGTAGTTGAGATCTGTGGCCTTTGTTTAGAGATCACATTGTTTGAATTGGGTGGCCATATAAATGCAACAGACAGAGAGACAGACAGGCAAGAAACTAGATAGGCTGGCCAGCCAGCCAGTTGACCTCAGGAATATTTGGCCAGTGATGTGCAAGGAAGTGGGAAAGCAAAAATGTATGCATTTCTTGCAGTCTGTAGGTTGGCCACTCTTGAGTAAATGTTTCTCAAAGTCGGTAGGTTTTTCTTTGTGATAAATAAAAGTATCAGAATGGTTAATAATAAGATAACCTTTGTTCTTAGAAAATAAAATGCTTGTTAATTGCTTCTCATTGTCTCTTGTGTTTTTTTTTTAGGGATGCTCTTTTTAATTATAATCCTGCTGAATATGTAGCTGAAGCCTTGCAACTCCCTGACTTCCAGGATTCGGTGCAGACATGCCACGAGAGTTTGTCAGCGAAACCAGCATCATCAGGTCAATAAACTATCTGCAGGATTCATCAACATATCCGGTCAAACAGCTGACTGTGGAAAAAGCATACATTTGTTATTTCTGATACAGTTTGAGAAATTCATTTAATAGATATAAACTTTTACAAAAAAAGATAATCTCTAAAAGTCAATGGTTGAAAAACAGGTTGTCAGCGTTGAAGGCGCCCATTCTCTAATCATTTGTAAAAGTTGATCTTACTCACCTTACTGGTGAGGTGGCTGTCTTCTGAAATAGAGTGTTGTGTTTTGGACATGCAAAGGTTTTTTTTGTTAAAGCTGCTGAATTTTTACGGTATTTCTGAAGGACCGTTCTTTCAGAGACATCCAACAGTGAAGGATGCAATCTATATACTAGATCATTTTTTGAGACATTTTTTTGCCCACATTTTGCATGCAGGTTATTTGTAACTTCAAGCTGAGGGAAAGAATTTTTTTTGGAACGTTATAAAAAAATATTTCTTATAAACTTAGAGCTGCTTATTTTTTGTAAGCTGGCCTTGGCGAATGTGCTCAAATGCTTATAGTAGAATACAGAATTCAGAATAACAGTGTGAGAAGGGACCTGGGAGGACTTCTAGTCAGGAGAACTTATACTATTCCGGAAAAAGTCTCTTTTTAAAAATCTCCAGTTCTGGAGGCAAGCCATTCCACTGGTTAATTATTTTCAGGAAATTTCTCTTTAGTTTTTATGTTTATATTATGGGCTTCCTATTCAGCACAAGTATTTCATTTTTAAGTAACAATCCGTATCTTTGGTTTGCATGCATTTAACTGCCTTTTTCTTATTTCTTAGAAACCCAAGATTGCTATCCAGAAGTTGTGTTCTTAGGAACTGGCTCTGCAGTACCAATGAAAATACGGAATGTTAGCTCTACCTTGGTAAATATTAGGTAGGTTACAGTTTTGAGGAAAGAGATAGGCAGTTACTCGAAGATGAGTGGATAAAAGTGGAATACCTAACTTCTCCAGCATTATTTGCCTTAATTATTGATTCTGATTTCAGTCACGTTCAACAGGAAATGGATATAGGAAAGAGTCTGTTGTAATATTTCTGTCTTGATCTCACCAGTAGATGTTAATCTACATGTTGTCTTCTTTACTGAATTGCTAACTCCTGATTTCTTTATCAAGTTGAAATGCTTGTTATTTTAACCATACATTTGAGAGCTAAGATTAAAGCAATAAGCAAAGGTCAGAATCTTCCATTTTAAAATCAGGGGTGAGTCTAGATTGTCCTAGGATACAGTTCTACAGTATAAATGCAAACTAGGATTTTTAAATATACTTTTGCATTAACCATATGCAGATGGTGAAAAGACATGCAGCAGAACAGCTATCTTAAACTATTACATGAAACATTGTGAGGGAAGGAGTAGCACGTCAGGATCATGGCTTCTGTAAATGCAGGGTTTTTTCATATCTATTGATAATATATACATTCTCTTTTCTAGTCCTACTCAATCTGTGCTTCTGGATTGTGGAGAAGGAACCTTTGGCCAACTTTGCCGCCACTATGGAGATGAAATTGACAAAATATTATGCAACATTGCAGCAGTATTCATTTCACATATACATGCTGATCATCATACAGTGAGTAGTATATAATAATTGCACTGTAATTTTATTCTTCTCTTGTTACCAGTAGTTCTCCCTTAAGGATGGTAATTGGCACCAGCAATTCCACTGCTAAGTGGTCATAAAGCACAACATCCTGTGACTGAACTGACTTACAGTGGCAGTTGCAGCAGTTGTAGTTCCCATTGTTAAGCAAATCCCAGTGGTTGCAGTGTCCCACATTCACATGACCTGTCAGCTTGGTGGAATTGATCTTGTTTGTTGAAAACTGGTGATGAAGGTGGAAAATAGTGATCATGTAACTGCTGGATGCTGCAACATTGTAACTGAGTTGCCCTGAGGTGAGATAGGTGGCAAACAAATTTAATAATAAATAACTAAATTGCAATCTGGTTGCCAAGTGCTAAACTTGCAATCATGTGACTGGGAATGCTGCGATGGCCATAACTATGGTGACCCCATTGTAAGTACCCCTCACTCAACATCATCGTAACTTTGAACGGTTATTGAAGGACTACCTGTATATTGAATATAATCAGTGGGTTGTTGCTTATAAGTATTTCTATCAAATTGTAGAAAATCCATTTATGTTGCTAATTTTCTCACTTGCAAACAACTTTGAAATGACGTTAATATTGATTAATTAAGCAATGAGCTAAATTTGTTAACATCACTATGAACAGTATTTCAAAACGGGCTGTTAATGCTTTTTTTCCTAGCATTAAGTAAAACTATATTGTCTTCTGTGTATTGAAAGGCCATTTATATGCATTTTTTTTTTTGCCTTTCTACAATCAATTCGCTTCAGGAAGAAATATTTAAAGATGAGTATATAAGAAATAATCTTTCACCAACTTTTTTCTTCTAGGGCTTATTAAATATCTTAGTGCAGAGACATCGTGCGCTTGTAAGTATTCATTAATTTATAATTAATTTATAGATATAATATAAAATATAATAAATATATAAGTATAAATTATTAGCTTATAATTAATTTATACAATTTATATAGCTTCTCATCTCACAGCAGTGAATCTCGAGATACGACCATAATAAAGCCTGCCCATTATATCATATGTCACAATGGTCGTTAAGTGTTTCGCTTAATGATCCCTCCATTCCTGCTCTCCCCAGTGCAATTGTTAAATGATCATTAAGTAGAGCATCAAGTGCCTCAGGGTGAAGGAGGCCTTGGAGGCCTGGCCCAGTCTCGCCTTCCCCAGTCCTCCCAAGACCTCCCCATCCCCAAGATTGCTTCCTGCCCCTTGGGTCCCCACAGACCTTTTCCCATTCCCATTGGGTTCTCCCAAGCCTTAGGCCTGATTCCTACCCCAGCAGGCCAAACATCCTCCTCCTCATTTACCTTTTGAAGAACTCCAAACCCTTCCAGAGCTCTGGGATGCATTGCCTCATTGTGTGGCCATGTGATTCCGGAAGTGGCAGTCATACTTATAGCTAACAGAGTGCAATTCAGCTTCTGGAATCGCACCTTGCAGCCGAGGGAGAAAATGACCTGTTCTGTTTTGTTAATGTGGTCTGCAAAGCATTTTGGAAACCTCCAGGGCCCGAAGTATCTGAAAGGGTGTGCGGACTGTTCAAGAAGCAGGACAGGTTGGTTTGTCCCTCTAGAAGCAGCCGCCATGTTTCCAGTGGGTGAGTTGCATTCCGGCATCATTGCTACTTGAAGCTGTGTGGCTGTGGGACAAATCACAGGGAGCGGTTTATCTTGTGATTGGTTTCTCCTTGGGTTGCATGGGTGACCCAGAAGTGGCCATCATTTTGCTCCCCCCACTTATGCCATGAGACAAGACACTCCATTTTGCTTCCAAACAAAGTTGCACAGCGTTGCAAATGGAGTGATTTGTCATTGGGCTGTGTGGTATGGTTTTGGAATCGTGCCATGTGGCCAAGGGGCAAAGCGACCCATTCCAGAGCTATGGAAGACTTTGGAACTCTTCAGAAAGTTATTTGAGGAAGATTGTGTGGGGCCTGACGGGGTGGGCATCAGGCTAAGGCCAGGAAAATCCTATTGGGGAAGGAAAATGCTCTTTGGGAACCTGGTACAGGGGGGATGGGTGGGTGGGTCATAAGAGTGAATAAATGTGGGGCGCTATAGAGGCTGTAAATTTTAGACTGAGTTATAAGCTTTTTGAGGGGTCCGAACAGCCGTTAAGTGACCAATCATAAGTCAAGGACTACCTATAACAGTCATCATTCATGATGCCCAGGTTAAACAATAATTCACAAAACAAAAACCACATCACCAATAGAGGTGTCCCAACTGCCTGGTCTAAATGCCCAAGGGAATAGCCTGGTCTTCAGAGACTTTATGAAGGCTAACAATACAGGAGCTAACTCAATCTCTGGGGGTAGTCTTCCACAGCTACAGAGAAGGCACGACTCCTAGGCCCAGCAACATGGCAGTGCTTGATGGGGGGACCTGAAACATGGTCTGTTTCAGGTCCCCCCATTCTTGGTGGGATGATTAGAAACAATAAGGGATAAAGAAACAATGAAGGATAGCTAGTCCTGCAAATAACCTGATGTCCTATGCCAAGTAGCACTTTATAGGTGGAAACCAGTACCTTGAATTGGATCTGGAATCCTCCTGGGAGCCACTGCATTCACAGATCAGTAATATTATATGACTGCTCATGCTGTGGTGTTCTAGACCAGTTACAGCCTCTGAATGCTCTTCAAGGGCAAGCCCATTTAGAATGCTTTACAGTAATCCAAAGAGGGGTTACTAAATTATAAGCAAGGACTCTGGTTCATGAATGGTGTCATTGGTACACAAAATTAACTTGTGCAAAGGTTCCCCTAGTCACAGCTATTACTTACTCTTTGAGCAAGGGCCACGGGTCCAGTCTTACATAGCCCCTGTTCAAAATATGTCAATCTTGCCAGGGCTGAAGATGTCAGTTGAATCAAAGCCTATTCTACACAATTCAGGCTGACATTTCCCAGACATTGAGAAAGTACCTCTTTCATTAAAAATGCTTAAGTATCAGAAAAATAAACAGGAATTAATTCTTGATTTGTTTTGTATTGTTACCTCATGGTTTACTGATTCTTGCAAGATCTCTCATGATTTATTTATTTACTTTCGCTCAGGTGTCCCAGGGTGAGTCTCACAATCCACTATTATTAGTTGCACCCACAATACTTATGACATGGCTGCATCAATATCACGATAACTGTCAAGAGATCCTGAATCACACCAAGTAAGTAGATGCAGTACTTTAAAGTATATTTGTAGCAATATGTTACAGTAGTATTTCTTTATCATAAGTTAACTGTTGACTAAAATGACACCCAAAGATGAGTTACTCAAGACTTCACTGATCATACCTTGCTGTTGCTCCAAAAGTTACAGCTATGAGCATTACTCATCACATGCACACCTTGTCTTTTTTATATCAGTTTATATTCCACCCTTCATCAAAGCAACTCAGAGCAGTGTGCATGATTTACTACTTCTATTCTTGTTGTAACCCTATATCATAAATTACTCCAAGAGAGTCTTTCTAATTCAAGAGCATTCTTGGCCCTGTTCCCACAATACGCTTAATCCAGTTGGCCTTTAACCCAATTAGATCCCCCTGCTGATGATTTTGGAACCCATTTTCTCCAGGAGGTGCTATGATCTGATGAACCTGGGTGTCAGGGAGAATTTCATAACAGCACTAATTCTTCTCCCATTGACCTAGCAAGCAGCAGTAATTATGCCTTAAAATGTGCTGCAGCCTGTTTTTTGTGCTGTCAGGCCGTGACAATGAATTCTATAATGGAAAAGGCTTGGTTCCCCCCCCCCCCCAACTGTTCTGTCTCTTCAGCTTTTTTTTTTCTTGGAGATACCAGTAGGTATACAAATGAGGCAGTTAAATAGATTTGATGTTCCCAGGACACAGTTTACTGGATTGAATTAGCTTAGTTTAGATAGATTCTGTTTTGGACAGAATCTAGCCCCATGGGAATCAGCTCACAGGGTCCAGTTGGCCCAGTTGTGAAAACAGGACCAGTGATTTTCAGGTCAGAATGGAGATTTGAACTTCTGTGTCTCCTTAATTTAAATCTGGTAATAGTTGTATCAGCACTTTCATACTCAGTTTAGTTAAGAGTTTAAAGACGTTAGAGGTCAGGCTGAATGAATTCATCTAATATAGTAATTTAATATCTTGTAAACATCTAGGAATTTCTTTGTTGAGACCCTAAATTGTTTTGAAGAGGAGGTATAGATATATTTCACACAGATTGGATTCAGTTTGGCAGTTATTTTTTAACATCTGCAGGATACTGATTGCATATTCTTTAAATCATTGTTCATCTAGATCAGAAAAATGATCTGGATGATGAAATATTTATTAGAACCTTGCTGGTAACAGTTCCACCAGGGGTTTATTATGGGTTGTCCAATTTTTAAATTAAAAAGATTCAGCCAAGTTTAGAGCAATTTTACATCCATGTTGTGATTCATTTTATTCTTTATAAAATTCAGAGAGAATGTGGACAAGCAGATAATGGTGTGAGCCATTAGATTCTTCTAATCTAATGCAATTGGTTGATGTGAGCAGAAAATAATATTACATTTGACACCTAGTAGCATGTAGGAATTTGAAAGGAGAATCAAGTGTCCTGATGGAGTGCACTGATGAAGATAATGGTTCCCCCTTTGACAGCCGGTAGTTTTGCTGATATGAAAAATTCTTGTTCTTTCATAAAACAAAACCATACATGCTTTTACCATAATTATTGGGTCTCTTTTTTTTCTTTTCAGAATGATTCCTGCCCAGTTTTTAAAAGAAAATGCCGATGTGTTTAAACCCAATGCAAAGGTGTATATTGAATTGCTTATGGAGAAATGTGACTTCAAAGAGGTAAAAAAGGCATGGGGATAGACGGAATAGGAGAAAGCACAAACAGATTCCAAGTGCTAATGTGCTATGACATTTAGTTTCAGACATGCGAAGTCCGGCATTGTAAGAATGCCTTTGGTTGTTCCATGGTCCATAAATCTGGTTGGAAGGTGGTCTACTCTGGTGACACTATGCCATGTGCCGCTTTAGTTGACATGGGTGAGCTATGCATTGACTTCAACATTACTGGGTATAGTTTGGGTCATACCATGTGTTTGAAAATGTTCTTATGCTGCTCTTCAAATGTCACAAATATGGTTTTCACAGGAAAAGATGCTTCTTTGTTGATTCATGAAGCAACCCTGGAGGATGGAATGGAAGAGGAAGCTATAGAGAAGACACACAGGTAAAAAATTTCTACCAAAAGGTGACATCGTCATTTTTTCATGTAAGAGTGAAATGAAATAAAGGCGATTTTTAAAAAGTTTTTTTGTAATCTAAATTGTAACAGAAAGCATATAGAGATATACTTTTTGTTCCTTGAATAATTAAGTAAAATTGGAGCAAATGTTAACTACTTTAGGTGTTTGTATATTTACTACCTGTTGTAATTAAGTTAGACTTGATTTTGGTTAAACAAACCTTAGGTTGTAAGGTTATTTTAAACCTTAGGTTGAGGTTGTAAGGTTATTTTAAAAAACATCTCCACCCATTATATTAATATGCTAAGAATCTATGTTTTGACATGAAACATTGAATTATATATAGGGAATAAATGTTGCCTTTATCAATATTTAAACTTTTAATTTTGATATTCCAAGAAAAAAAAAACACAAACTGAGATAGCAATTTAAAATTTTAATAATTTTCAGGACTCTGATAGGGGTCAGACTAGATAACCTGGTTTTATTAGGGTCAAATATATTGCTTGGCATTTTGAAACAAGCCTCTTTGCTCATTTGTTTTGGCAAGGAACAGTAGTTGGAATACTTCATAAATACTTTTATGTTGCTCCCATAATCTTCCAATTTGCTTTTCCTTTTAACATAAGTTGCTATGAAGGATTCTAGGAAGATGTCTTTATTTCATACTGTGTTTTCTTTTTGTTTCCTTTCTATAGCACTACTTCACAGGCTGTTGAAGTTGGAATGAGAATGAATGCAAAATTCATCATGCTCAATCACTTCAGTCAACGCTATGCTAAAATTCCTCTTTTCGATGAAGATTTCACTGAAAAGGTTGGAATTGCATTTGATCACATGCAGGTCAGTTAAAATTGTAGCTTAGGCTAAGAGAGCTCTACATTTTCATGTGCTTCTTTTGGATATTGAATATTTTTTCTAAATAACCTAAAATATTGATCTGGTTTATTAAAAAAATAATATCATAGATTAAATTAAATAAAATTATACAGGGGGATCTCTGCCCCAGTGTCTCAGATAGTCAAAATTGATGACTCTTATCTTACTGAAGTGGATTCACAACTCACACTTTATAATACTATACAAACATGTATGGTTTCTGTTGTTTTTGTCAGCATTCCCTTCTTGCTTAGTCTGCAACTGCTTTTTGATTCCAAGTTATTCATTCTTCTGTGCATTAATTTTTATTTCTTTGAAGCAGCTCAAACTACATTACTTGGCGATGCTTTCCTTTGTTTTCCCATTCACAAGAGAATGATTGTACTTCTAAAATGACTCTGATTTGAAATAATTTAATCTAGCAGTCCCTTTTAAAGAACTTCCGATAGATTGGAATTTCACTGGGCTGGGCTTAATCTAGTGAGCTGAGAGGAGTGTCTTTTCATTATCCAGTTGGACCAGACATGTCAAACTCATGACGTCATGTGACATATTGGAGCTTTTCCCCCATTGCCGGCAATGGGGTGGGAGCGGTTTCGTTGTGATGCGTCTGGCCCGCGGGCCGGCAATTTGACACCCCTGAGTTGGATTATCAGGTCTGATAGGACGTCACTGGTCTAAGTCTCTCAGTTCCTCTTCAGAATGTATTTTCATCTATCCATTGTGTAGCTTGATCCCAATTTGTTTTTAGTATTTCTCCTGGAGCAGACATGTCAAACACAAATACAATTAGTTTATGTAGGAGTGATAGTGATTCAGCAGATAATTTAATCTGTGATATGATTATTATTTTTTTTTTAGCCAACCAGATCGATATTCTTTAGGATATTTACTTGAGAGTTTCATTGGACACCCTTAGTTTTGGCCTATGTTCAGGCACTTCGGAGGAAAGAACGATACAAATGTGCATTTGGGATTGAGAGAGTATATTGTATAGGAAGATTTAAATTTTGATAAATCCCTGGGTATTTTTATTTTCCCAAATCATTTTTCTAATCTGAATGGTTGTTATTACTGTTTCTCCAACGGAACCTTTATATGTTTGTCCTGCCTCTTTTTCTAATCCAGCCCAGCCTCTCTGCCCACTCCTCAACAGTGCTTCTATTGTTTTTGAAACTAATGTGCCTGTGGTAACTTAATTTTTATATAGCTTTTTAGTCTTCCTTTATTTTTAAAATCATAGTTATTTTTAGTTGATTTTTATTTTATCTCTTTATGCTGTAATTGTTTGTAATTGAATATTCTGCAGTCTCCAAGGCTACAGTATCGAAGTAGGTCTGGTTCTGTGTTTTAGTTTCTTAGGATGTTTTGCCTGCTGCCACTCTCTTTCTAGATCATGCTTTGAGGTTATAGCCACATAGGACTTCCCCTTACACACACACACACACACACACACACAATATTATAGCACACACCATCACCTTTCTGATTATAGGATTAAAAAGAGAGAGGAACCTCAAATGAACAAACAAAAGATAGGAAATAAGTCACCTTTTTTGTAGGTATGACATTAGTCTGGTGAAGTTTAGGTGACCTTATTGGCCAATTCATGTTATGTTCCCAGTCGGCTTTTCCAACAGAAGACAGGTAGGATGGCATGTTAGAGTGGAAGAATTCTGTTTTTAGAATCCTGAGATGGATTTTCCTAGAGATCAGAACATTTTAAATGTGCAAGTGAGCTTGAAAAATTGATTGGGCACTAGATTAGTTGTCCATCCGGTTTTTCTTTGTCTGTTGACACAAAAGAGTTCAGTATTGAGGTACATGCTACACACGTAACCCTTATGAAAATTTAAAGGCTGTAGGTTCACACAGATTCTGTACGGTTTTTGCTATATATTATTGGCTATCTTTGTCAGGTTCGTATTGAGGATTTCGATGCCATTCCAAAATTGATCCCGCCTCTGAAGGCCTTGTTTGCAGATGAGATTGGAGAGATGGAGGAGCGCCGGGAGAGACGAGAATTGCGCCACTTGAAAGAGGCGTTCAAAGTTTCCCAGACTGTCACGGGGAACAGATCACCAGCCAAAATGAAATTGGAACACTCTGAGGATTCCGTTGGAGCACCAAATAAAAAACTCAAAACTACCAATTAAGCAAAGCAGCAAAATAGCTGCTGTTCTGTCAAGAAGAGTGACTTAAGCATATGACATCTGATATGTGTGAGAGCTGAAGACTCTAGGAGGTATCAACACATTGAATTTTGCCAGCTGGTTGGCTCTGGATAAATTGCCTGTGTTGCCTCTACAAGCAGAGTTCCTGCTGGACATGTTAATAGCTTAGCTAACAAAATGTACTTCCCAGCTGCATTATCTGGAGACACTGTGGTCCGATGGCTCATTTGCCTGTCTGCTGGAAATATTTTATTATGGTCATTGAGACAAGTGGGGATCTGCAACCTATTATTTTGATTCTCAAAATAATAGTCAATTTCTTTAAAACCAGACCTTTAGACTGGATGAGCGTGTAGTGTTGTGACTGTATACACTTTTGGAGTTGTCACTGCTTATCTAAAATTAACTTTGCAGCATTCTTCCTATGACGCTATTTATAGCGTAACATCGTAAGTACTCACATTTTTAAATTCAAGGACCCAGTAAATAAAATGTACAGATGGATACATTGTTTGCACTGTCCTAAACTGTATTCAGCTATATTATTGGAAGTTAAAACATTTCATAGGGATATACTAACCACCTAAATAAGTGCAAACTATTTTCATTGTATTATTCCCCCCAGAGAAACTCAAATTCTCTCTCAGGTCGGTTACCAAAAGCAAAACAAAATTATTAGAGTTATGGTGCAAGAAATACCTGGGTGGCTATAGGTTTCTCACCACTTATTAGGTCTTTAAAAGGAACAGACATGATTAGAGATAATATGTTCATTAAATTGATATCTCACGTATCTGAGAATTCAAGCACATACAGTACTCCGTCCTCCTCCAGGTGGTCCTTCACTTTTGACCATAATGGAACCTGCTTGTTACGCTCACAAATTGTGATGTTTGTTAAGTGAGGGACTCATGCTTACCTCACTTAATGCCATGTGGCCTTCATAATGTATAGGGGTGGAGCGGCTGGCTGTCCTTTCTGAACGTGCTCTCCAGATATCTGCCCTAATGTAGTCTGGATAGTTCCTAAAGTTGAATCTAAGTGGAATTAAAATGAGCAGAGTGAAAAGTGTCTTTCCTAAAGAGGAAAATATTTGTAGCTCAGGGTTGAAAGTAGAATTCCTTGGTGCTCCCCGAGCTTGGTGGTTTCCTTGCAGACGTTTCATTATCTAAACTAGGTAACAGCATGATTTTATGTTGTCCAGAGTCATTTTATAGTTGAGATGGGCCACATATAATAAATAAATAAATATGCCAAAAAACAAAAACCAAGCTCAGAGAGCATCAAATAATAGCATCAGCGTCCTTCCTTTATATTAAGATATTAGTGGTTGCAAAAACCTGAAAAAAGTGGTTAAAAGAAATTCCAATGTTTAGTGAAGCTGTTGAAATATTTCCCTTGTCTTGCAACAACAATAATATGACTATTGATAGGCATGAATAATGAACGGATGAGTGCTACACCCCCCCCCTTGCCCAGTCTACTGCACTACGCATAGGCTGAGAAACAAATCCTTGCTGCTCAAAGTGAGGAATTGAAGCAGAGCTGTTCTTCTGTAGGCAGCACAAAAAGGTGTGGTTTATTTAGTTTTAGCTTCTCCAGAGTTAGTTTGGTGTACTGTGGTGGTTAAGGTACCAGGCTGGAAACAGACTCTTGAGTTCTAGTCCTGCCTTAGACACAAAGCCAACCGGGTGCCCCAAGCTAAGAAGCAGGCAATGACACCCCATAGGCAATCACAAGGAATCAACAGTGGCTGGTAGGCAGGCAGAGATCGACTGGATTGATTTGCGTGAACCTAGCCTAGTTGGTAGGCACCAAACTGATTTGTTTGGCCACAAGATACGGAGGGAACCCAGTTAGTTGCCTTAAAGCTACGCTGGCTCAGGAATTCTGGGAGTCGAAGTCTACGAGTCATAAAAGAGCCAAGGTTGCCTACCCCTGCCTTAAAGCAAAGTTGATTATTTTGTAGAACCCAAGTACTAAGCGAGAAGGAACAAACGGCGTTTGCCTTGAGTTCTCCGAAGAGTTCCTGGCTGTTTTCGGTCATTTCTGTCTAGCCTGTATTAGGGGAAGAGAGCTGGGAATCCACCCGTGCTGAGCTGCGGGGTTTCTCGCCTCTCGGACTGCTTGTCCAAGATAGGAAAGGTGGCAGCCTGTCAGAGCTCACTTTTTGCAGCGGTCCCTCCCACTCCCGCTCAGGAGCGTCCTCGTCGCCCAAGCAACAGCGGCGCCGACCAAAACACTTCGGGGAAAGAAGAGCCGGCGGGCATGGGGGTCAAAGAGGAGGACCAGGAACCGGACCAGGAATGCGCCCCAGAATCGAATCCCCGCGCACAGCTGCTTGGGGAGCGGGTGGCGCGCAGCTTGCGAGTGGAGCCGGAGCGCTGGGCGCGTTGCCTGGAGTCTCCCGAAGCGCGGCTGCTGCTGCGCGCCTTCCTCGATACTGAGCCTGCCGGGCGGCTTCTGTTTGTCACGCAAGGCACAGCGGGCCAGTTGACGCTGGCCGAGGAGTTGGGTTTGGCGCCCACCGCCGGTCGCTCTTCGAAAGGAGTCTTCCTGCTGCGCCTCGCCTCCGGAGCCCTGCGCTCGCCTCCCGCCCCCGGGCAACTGCTTTATGGAGAACTGTCGGTAGCCGCCCTTGACCACCTCGCCACTCTGGTGGAAGAGGTAGGTACGGTAGGCAGCGCGGCGGGCTCTCTCTGGGCGTCTCGCAGCTTTGGGAGATTCAACTCTCAGATCTGAGCTGCAAAATTTCGAGGGGCCGCTAGATGGCGCAAATACAGAAAAAGCCTGGACTACCCCCCCCCCCCCGGTAGAGATGGCAAACAATTGCGTGACAGGCGCAACTTAACACCCGCTGCTTCTTTGGAGGCATCCTTGACCTGCAGCTCATTAACCACCCACCACCCCTCCTGCCAGTATCTTGTTATAAGAAATGCTGGGCAGCCTTCTGTCTACACTTAGTATTTGGCAAGGGGTGAGGTAAGATGAGGAAGGCAAGAAAAGTAAACGGGGCTGTGCTGAGCACGTGGACGGAATAGCAATTATCTGTATTTTCCCCAATTGTTTCATGTTTGTGTTGTGATTATTTTCCCCCTTGCAGCGTTAGGTTTATTCTTGTAAACACTGTAATTTTACGTTAGGTTTGGGGCTTATTCAGTTCTTTCTTTCTTTCTTTCTTTCTTTCTTTCTTTCTTTCTTTCTTTCTTTCTTTCTTTCTTTCTTTCTTTCTTTCTTTCTTTCTTTCTTTCTTTCTTCTAGTGGAAGTTATTGTCAGGTAATTATACCCAGGATCAACATAATCACACACAAATATTGTATTTGAAAATGAACAGAACATGTATTTGAAAATGATTACCATTTTAATTATATTGATAAAACCTGGTATCATGTAGCTAAAATCCACTCTGTCTATGTTTAGACATTTGTTGAAGACAACAATATATTTGCTTAATTTTACCCTATATGGGAGATGTCCGCATTTGACATGTGAGGATGTATAAAATTTGTTGTCACATGACTAATTATGGCCAATAACAAGCTTTTAATCCTTGTCTGGTTTGATGGCCATTATTTTTTCATAAGCTGGAATGAAAAAAAACTTGATTTTTATTCCTAGAAGATCTTTTAGTGCCTGAATTCACATTGGTGCCAGTTTCAGTAGGAGTGTTCCCTGTTCCATATCAGCATACGCTTTCCAATCAATTTAGTGACTTGCTAAATGGTTCAGATCTTGTTTTACCTTCTTAGCTACAATATGGAAAACAATAACAACAAAATAAAAAAAATTTTATGTTGATAAGTACCATTTGAACTTGACCTTCTATATTTTGACAGTATAAGAAAAAAATTGATGTTAGTGATATATTTTATTAATTTGCTGGCTGTAAATGTTAACTGATCACAGTTTTCTACGTTAGAAAGAGTTAGAAGAGGGAAGAGGGAATAGGTATTTGGGTTTTTTTCCTGCAAATGCTGATGAATAAGAATATACAACTTTAGATCACAAAGCAAGAAAATGAAGACTGAGACCAGGTACCCATGCATTTCCTGGAATTGTCTGTTGGACAGGAGAATATAAACTCTTTTTGTATTAAGAGCTGAATTACTACAGGTATATCCTGCTGGGGGCCATATGATATGCCAGGTGGTGAAACAATCCATTTCTAACTGCCAGGAAAGAGACAGATTATTTTTCATGGAAGATTGGCTTGCTTGCAAAGTGCTTTTGAAATTAGGCTACTTACTCAGATCAGCAGGTGCCTATTCCTGAGTCTGCTGATGCGAAAGGTCTCAGCCTATTGACCATGCTAGTCAAAACAGATAATAGTAGATATCTAGGGACATCCTCTCTCTCTCTCTCTCTCTCTCTCTCTCTCTCTCTCTCTCTCTCTCTCTCTCTCTGTGTGTGTGTGAATAGAGCCAAGATGATGGCCATCACTGTGCAATTGAAACATTGACCTTTTTTTTTTTTTTTACATCTGTCAATGCCCATATAAAAGGGACAGGACTTCAATTGCATGATGATAGCTGCAGCTTGTCTTTTTTCTTTTTTACATCCCTCTCCCCATTTGGAATTGGTATAAGTTCAAATGCTGATTATTTGTGAAAGAAAGACGTTGACTGATGGGCATCTCTGTGATGGATGTAATGTGTAATTTCCTTCAAATGAATAATTATAATCTGCCTTAATGCAAGATGACAATGTGTTTCACGGTCTCCCTATGTCATTTTCTAATGACAAATTAACTTTATTAGACCTATAAATAGCTGCTGTATATCTAATATGATAACAGTAAGTGTTACTGTGTTGTGAGCGTTTTCAAGGTTTAATGTTAACATTTGATGTCTTAGCCGAAGAAACGCAGGCATCACAATTTTGTTTGGGATACATCAAATAATTAAGGAGCAAGAATATGCATTCACATGATATGGTTATTTATCCCTTTAATAAAATGCATTTCTTAGAAACTTATTAAATGTTCTTTTACCAGTAACTGATTGCATCTCAAATGGATTACAGAGATTGGTTAGAGAAGCAAAGGACAAGAAGGCTAAGAGCTCACTGATCACTGTTTAGTTTTAGTTGTTTTAGAAATCTTTAGATTTGGAATGAGAAAAATAGTTTGGAATGTGCATGGCTCACATATAGACAGAAATGCCTGCCAAATTAATCATTTCTTTTCAAAGGATTGTACTAGAGCTGCAGTGAGGAGCTGTGTGATCCCGGGAAAAACACAGCTGTTTTAATGAGTTGCAGACCAGCTGCTACCAAGTTCTCTCCCTCATTCCAAAGTATGTCATGACCTCATAACATAGTTCTGCTTGGTCTGATAGTTTGTCATTTCATTGCTGTAGACCTATGTGCATTTATCATTGTGGAATAACAATGGTACTTGTTTCTGAATAGATGTCACCACACAAGTCCTTTCATTTCCCCTGCTTTCCCACGTATTATTACTTTGTTTACCTCATATGTCTATATGTTATCTTTACAACATATTTTATTTCTTCTGCTTTATGTTTACACTTCACTGTGTCTTCTGTATGGATGGAGGACAGCAGATACTGGAATTATATATTTGCATATATTCATGTGAATACAGCAGAATTAAAGTAAACCATGGCCTAATATTAATTTTGGGAGCAGGTGAATTTTTGCTTTGGTCTTTAATACTTGACAATAGATAATGGTGATAATCTTCCAAGTTCAAAGAACTGAATTTTCCCTCATTAATTGGTATTTGCTTTTTCTGTAAAGATATTCTCAGAATTGAAGTTTTTTTTATTTTTACTCAATTCTATTAGATCTACATCTAATCTGATGTTATCTGCTGCTCGCCTAGTTTTTATAAATCCTGCTTGATCCTTTTTAATAACAAACAATATTTGCTAACACTGCTTAACTGCTAACATTTTTAATAACAAACGCTATAGCTTGCTGTAATATATTTGCTGACACTGTTGTTATAATATTTGTATCAACATTAACAATGAGATTGGATGATAATTAGTCTAGTTGATGTGATCTTTACCTGGTTTTGGTATAACTATAATATAAGCCTGATTAAATACTGATGATAAAATTCATTTATCAAATATCTCTTCATACACGTGATAAAGAATTGGTACCAAAAGATCTATAAATATTTTATACACTCAGTAGGGAATCCATCTAATCGTGGTGTTTTACCACTTGCCATTTCAAAAATTATTTGTTTAATCTCTACCTCAGATAATGGAGCATATAAAAGTTGTTTAATTTGCTAAAGTTGCTAAATGTGATTGATTAATTTTATTTAAAAAGTCTTCTATATCTTCATTTGCTATATTTTCTGGCTTACTGTATAATTCTGAATAAAATGTTAATTGACAATTTATAGCACTGAACTTTTAAATATTTTATCTTATTCACCTATGATAATGGAATTTTTATGCTGTTCTTCTTTTGTTTTAAATGATTAGTCTAGATCTTACCAGATGTTTCACCATTTTCTCAGGATCTCTGTCATAAAATGTTAATATAAATTCTCTTAGCTGTAATGTCATAGTAGTTAATTCATATTTCTTTTTCTGTATTTCTTTATACAAACTGTAGATGGCGATCTAACCATATGTGTCCATAAATATTTCAATTAATGTTTTAAATTATTTTCTCTTTTATTTTTAATTTTATTTTTGTATGTTGTGTAAGCAATAATTCTACCGTGAACATATGCCTTATATGCTTCTTATTCAAAAATTCACATTTCTGAATTCAAACCAAAATATGTTCTTTACCTCCCTTTATTGTACAAATTCTTTATCATTCAATAAAGCAACATTAAAATTTTAATTCTTATTAATTTCTTAATATATTAACCAGTTTCTGAAACACACAATTCATAGTAATTGCATTATGATCAGATACACAACAAAAATCAATAGTACACTTTTGAATTTGGTAATACAAGGTTTATAATATTGTATTAAAAATGATCAAGCCTATAGATTATATTCAGAATAAATATGGGATTAAAAAGTTTCATCTAGCTTATGAGTAAATTTCAGATTAGTATTGATAGTATAATAACTCATTTTAGGTTTGGTATTAGTATGGTTTAATTAATATTGACTTGTTTATATTATTCTTTTTGTTTTAATTTGCTTATATTTATTCTAAATGGGAATTAAAGTATTTTATGGATTCGGTTACTTATATAGTTGGGTAATGTTATTTAGAATTTGATTATCAATTTGTAACCCTGTACTCACCTCTGGGAAGTGGGAGGGGGGGTTAGGGGTGAGTGGGTTTTGGGATATTGTATATTGTATAAAACCTTTCAATAAAAAAAAATGATCAAGCCTAAAAAAATTCTCATGCACACCTATATAGAATGTGTATTTTCTTTTGGCTGGATAATGAAACGCTAGGGGTCTAGTAAATTCAGTTCTTCTGTACAAATTTGAATTGTTTCTGTCACTAATGGTTTTTTTGCCAGTGTAATTCTATCAAGCTCATGATCCAATATTTCACTGAAATCTTTTCCTATTATCACTTTATCATAAATACACATATACAAATGCTGAAAACATTAATAAAACATAACAGGGGAATCTAAATTTGGTCCATAAACATTAGCCATTTTTCTTGGTATTTGCCATTTTAGGACACAAAATTAAATAATGCTCATTTACAACAGTTTGTACATCAATTGGAAATCCTTTATGAATTAAAATGGCCACGCCTTTAGCTTTGGTTGAAATATCTGTGAGATAAACTATCCCGTCCAATCCTTCATTAATAAATCAGTTTTTTATAGATAAGCAAAGTCTGCCCTTAATGATTATAAATATGATGAGTTTATGCTTTGTTTTTTGGAATTCACACAACCCTTTTACATTAAGACTAACTTTAAGACTAAGATTAAGACTAACTTAATCCATTTTATTTTGGCCCACTTATTAATACCAGTACCAATTGATTTTATGGCATATACCATTTGAGAAATAAGTAATAATACATTTTTCTATTTAAATATTTAGCATATTTTCTGGCATTGCTCATAGATGTAAAGTCTTCATAAAGATCAAATTTAGCATTCAAATACCACTCTCTAGGTCAGCGCTTCTCAACGTTTGTGTGACGGCGACCCCCGTCACACAAACGTTATGCGCATGCGTGGCGTGGCGCGCATGGGGGCAGGGCCCCCGCGCGCGCCACGCATGCGTGGCGGTGCCCCACACGCATGGCATGCATGCGTGGCGCCCCCTGGACGCGCGCCCCCCCATGCGCGGCGCGCATGTGTGGTGCCACCCCCCGGGGGCGCGCCGCCGCCCCCATGCACGGCACGCATGCGCGGCGGTGGCCCCGGAGGGGACAAAATGGCGGATCATCGCTTTGGTGACCCCCGAAAAGTGGTCGATCGACCCCAAATGGGGTCGCGACCCATAGGTTGAGAACCGCTGCTCTAGGTATATGTAGAATCTATATTTAAAAGAAAAAAGAAGGTAATTATGTGCATAAAAATAAAAGAACAAGCAAATTAAAGAAATTTTTAAAAATCCCCTAAAAAGTATGTATAAGTAAAAGAAAGAAAGAAGGAAAGAAAGAAGGAATAATCGAACAACTTGAAGATTTCCCAAAGGGATGGCTCAGTAATTTCATTTCTCTTTTTATTTCTCTTTTTTGTAATTTCTCAAAATTACAAGACATTATTAGTTAAAAATATATTAAAAATAAACAATAGAATTGTTATTAAAAATAAACAATAGAGTTGCCAGTAGGCCTAGACTCTATACCTTGAAAGTAACCAAAATACAAGCAAAAAAAGAATGCAGGAAAAAATAATTCAGAGGTAGAGTTTTTTAAAAGGACATTTTTACTATAGAACTGAAGGCAAACTTAAATTCTCCCGCAATAGATTCCAGGGAATGAAACAGAATCAGGCTTTTCCATCAGGAGATTTGAAAGAAAGGATAAAGACCTCTGCATTCAAAGGATTCTTTAATCTGTGAATCAAATCTTAGTGATTAACACAGAATGTGGCTAGAAAACACTAGAAACATTGAAGTTGTAATGATCTGGTGAGACTTGGAGCTTTTGAAAACATTTATTTTTTTCTGAAATTTCCTTAATTAAATTGGGTAAATTGATATCTTTCTTTGATTAAACCCCACTTCAAAGGACATTTGACTGATTTCTGGTTAAAGATATATAAAATTTCTTCTCTTGTGGTAACAACAGGAAATTGCACAATAATAACGTTGGAACTAGTTCCAGTCTTCCTTCTCGATAAAGGACTTTTAATCACATGATCAATCTTGATTGCAAAATCTGTTCCCCCAAAAAGGAGCTTTCTGAACAAAATCTTCTATAAATTCAGCCAGGTTTGATTGACTTGAAGGGTTATCAATGCCAGTCATGTGTAAATCTTTCCTATGCAATAACTAAGTAATTTATTTATCCAAATATGACTGCTTGCTTACTGGTTTCATGGGCAATCAATCCTTATAGTAAGCTAATCTTTTTTTTTTTTTTACATCCATTTTAAATCACATTTACGCTCTACCAGATCTTGCTGGATCAGCTTCAGTACTGTACCTGCACCAGGATCTCTTTTAAGCCATTAGCTTCGAAGGAAGTAGTAGTGTGGCTGCTCCTGACAAAACTTTCCCTATAACTGGTCATGTTTAAAAGTCTCTATTAAATGTCCCATCTTCTGATATATGGGTGGACATTGAGAAAGTGGTGGCAAGGCAGCTATTGAACATCACTGTGCATGTTGACCTAAATAGGAAAACTATCCTTCTTTCTTGTTCTAGACTTCTTAGCAACATTCAGTAAAATTGACAGTGCTATCCTTCTGGACCACTTTCAAGAATTGGGAACTGGGAGTAATATTCTATAGCAAAGCTACTCTTATTTGAAAGGGGGGGTTACAACTGGTAGTCATAAAGGGGCAGAGATTAAACTCCTGTGAGATTTGGTGCGCGGTTCCCCAGGCTTGGTCCTCTCCCCTTCAGTTCTTGAGGATCCCCTAGACATATATGATTTGAATTTCCATATTTTTCATCCAAGGTGGTCAAAGAGGAATATCTAGTTTCTTGGGGTTAATAGATTAATGCCTTTTTAATGCAATGTTTCGTGGAGATTATTTGCTTGTAGCTATTTCCATATGTCTGTTCTGACTAGAAACCCAGGAAACTGACTAGAAACCCTTGGTGCAGAAAACTTTCAAAGACTACAAAATGGTTATTTGGTTCTTTTGTTAGAAAATCCAGAAACCAGAAGATTTGATACAATATTTTTTGTTGCTTCTCCTATATCAGTTTTGTAACAGGGTGTATTTGAATGCTTCCAGGTAATGATGCCTCTCTTGGTGAACCAGAAAAACCATCACAGTTGGCCCAACGTAGTATCCCAAGATGTCATTAATCATGTCTGCTCTCTGAAAAGGAGTGTTTTTGTGATGGTTGGCCAAATTAGAGGAAAAACATTGTTATCTCTTCCTATTGAGCCTGAGAGGGACAGATACATTAACTCTGACAATGAGAAAAAGTAAGTTGTAATGCTTTAATTATTGATTTAAGTGGTCATTTTCAAGAAACTGCATTTTTGACTTTAATCTATAAATTGTTGAATGAATAGAAACAGAAGCATGGAAATGTAAACATGTGCAAATAATGTGAGTCAGTAATAATAATTTTGTTTTCTGTTATTTCGTTGAAAGTAGGAATTTATATTTTGCCTTATATTTGGTTTCTATATTACAATGAGAAACAAAGTTGATCTGCTGATACTTTTGTTTTTTGCAGTACTGAATTGGCAGATAAGTCTATAATTCACGCAATTGAGTCTTCTGTTATTGAATGGACCCACCAGATCCAGACTGTTCTTAAGAGACAGTCTTCAGAACTGCTTTTGCAAGGCAAAGATCCCCATCCAAATGTGGAGTTGGATTTTTGGAAAAATAGGTACTGTATATTGTTAAGCTCATTCCATAATGACATCTAAATGAAGTAGAAAGAGCTAAGGCTTTGTGGTTGTCAGTTGCAAAACCAGGTCATTAGCCCTGGCTTCTAACTGATCTGGAGGAAAAAGCTGAAAAGCAGAAGCATCCATTTACATAAGAAAAACTTAAGTTGTACAGTTTCTAATTTTCTGGTTGACACAAAGAATAAACTTTCTCTCTTAAATTCATTTGTCCTAGGAAGATGTGCTGCAAGATAGCATGTTATTTAATTAGTTATTTAATAAATTTGCTCATACCTTCTTCATTATACGTTGCAGATACGAGGATCTGCAGTGTATTTATAGCCAACTAAAAGCCAGAAGAATTTTGACTATGCTAGACCTACTAGATAAGGTGCAAAGCACTTACTTTCCAGCATTCAGATCCATCTTCAGTGATGTCGAAGCAGGTAGGGCTGTTAAATTTTGGAATTATTGTGATTAAGCAAAGTTTATTGTAATTATTTGGTCAACCTCTATACATAAAAGTCAACCTCTACAAAAGTTATAAGATTTACTTCTTGTATAAAACATTATCACAAGAGTTTTGTTTCACGATTTCTAGAGATAATGATGCATGGCATTAAATTTCAAAGATTAATCTTCAATTAATGAAGATCGTGACTTTTTAGACAAAGGCACATTTGGAATTTTTATAAAGGTCATGCACTTCATCACAAAATTATTGCTTGGGTATACTTTAAGAAAACAATTGTCTTGATGGGTGCAATCAATCAATTTATTTACTGTTTTGACCACTAGTTGTAATAAAAATGGACAATATAGTCAATCCCAAAACATATCAGAGACAAATTTGTGTGGCTAAAATATAACTAACTTTTGAAAAAAAAATTGAATACAGGAGACTGTTTTTTATAGTTAAATGTAATTAATGGAAAATCAGTGGAAAAATTCACTTGCTATCAAAGGAACTTCATATGACCTTTTTATAAGTTTAAAGACTGCATTTGAGTTAATTCCCAGAATTGAGTAAAGCAGGTTGTCCATAAAGCAAACACTTTTTTTAAAAAAAGGTTTTTATTGATTTTTTCCCATACATTCAATAGTATTTACTCAACAAACGTGCTGTCTGAGTTTACATTCACTAATACATATTTAGTTCCTAATCCTTTATTCTTTCCTCTAGCCATCGATAAAATAAGTCCCAAGTTTGATTATATTCCGTTTCTTCTTTTTCTTTCAGTCTCAGAGTCAGTCTATCTCTGTGCATTCTAATATTTTTTTAATTATTTCTTCATCTGATGGTATTCCTTCATTCTTCCAATATTGCGCAAATATAATTCTTGCCGCTGTTGTAACATGTAAAGTCAAATATATGCTTTGTTTACCAGTCTTTTCTGGCATTATACTTAATAAAAAAAGTTCAGGTTTAAATTCTATGTGTTCTCCCAACATCTTTTCTAGCCAGGCATAACTCTTTGCTTTGGCACATGTCCACCAAACATCATAATAAGTGCCTGACTTATGTTTGCATTTCCAATATCTATCTGACATGCTTTTAAACATTTTTGCTAGTCTTGCTGGTGGCAAGTACCATCTATAAAACATTTTATATACATTTTTTTTTGTAGGAAGTTGACATTGTCAGTTTATAATTTCTTTCCCATAAATTTTGCAATTTTTCTAATTCTATATTATATCCAAATTTTTTTGCCCATCTTATCATTGTTTCTTTAACTTGTTCTCTTTCCATTTTCAAAGTTAATAAAAAATTATAAATGTTCTTAGTTTCTCATCAGAAGTTAACAATATCTTATCAAACAGTTTGCTCCTTATAAAATCCATACAGTTTAAAATCTTTATCATATCTAGCTTGCATTTGTAAATGTGCCCACCATGATAAATTGATACCCTGATTTTCCATTTCTTGTTTAGATTTTGAATTCCCTTCAGTGTTTAGAATATCTCTATATGTCCAGATTTTTTTCAAAGTCAACTAAATTTGGGTGTACAAATGCTTCCATTGTTGACAACACTCTGGAATTTTCAGATATATTTTACATTTTATTTTTTCCCATGTTGTTAATAATGCATTTCTTATATAGTGATTTTGGAAGTATTTATGAATTTTATTTCCCCCCTGCCATAAGAAAACATGCCACCCTAATTGTAAATCTTGCCCCTCCAGATATAACAATCTTTTTTTCCTAAGAATTATCCATTCTTGTACTCCTTCATTTAAGAATGTTTGGTTTCTTTCATCAAAGTCTTGTGCCATCCAAACTGAGTCCAGTCAGTATCTTGTACTATTGCAGTTTATTAAGATCTCTTCTGGCATTAACCATCTGAAGTTTATACCTTTTGCAATTAGCTTTGTAGTTAAGAAGTGGTATTGTCTTCGGGTGTCTCTTACTCTCTTGGGGATCTGCTTTAACACCACAATTTCTTTATTCTTGTATTGTAATAGCTCATCTCTAACTTTTCTCAGTATTTCATCTCCTGTTGTTTTCTTTATGAATCTTACATGAACTTCTCTGGGTAGTTTATATTTCCTTGCATAGCTTGAATTCATTCAAAATATTTCATCTATCTCCATTTGCATCTCTGTTTGGTCTGCTTTCAAAGCCTCTGCCAGGAGATCAATAATCACAACTGCTATATTTTCTTCTCTGTCTTCAGAAATATTTTGAAATCTTAAATAATGTTCTGCTTTTCCATTTCTAAAACCGCCACCACTCCTTCTAGGTTTTGATTTGCTTGTTCTAATTTTTCATTTTCTTGTATTAGTACTTCCATTTTTTTGTCAATATCATCTGATTTATTTTCCATTTTCTGGATTCTTTGTTCATTTTTAACAATCATTTGTTGGTGGGCTTCAAATTGTGTCTTTATATCCAACATTTGTTTGTTTAATTTATCAAAATTACTTTTTGTCTCTTCATGGTTTCTTTGTATGGATTCTTGAATTAATTTTAATGTAGTTTGCATCTCATTTTGAGCAGTGCTTATTTTCTCATGCTGCAACATTGTTTCAATAGATCCCTGACTTGTTGGGCTAGATGTTCCAACAGAAGGTGCAGAGGAAGTTTTTTTCATAAGTCTGGTGAGATTTGATGCACTCATTTATCAAGCCAACTATCTTAGGCTAAAATTCAAACCGTGAAAAGAGCCAACTATTTTAGGCTAAATCCAAATTCTCAAGGAGAGAAAACAAGATAAAAAAAGCAAAAAGAAAAAAAGCCAACTGTCTTAGGCTAAAATCCAGTCATAAAACTGAGCCAACTACTTTAGGCTAAATCCAAATCCTCCAGTCAAATCACAGATATAAAATGCCCGCTGTCTCCAAATAATTCCTGTTTTGGTTATATCCAGAGTCAACAGATATAATTGTAGAGAGTCTTTTCTCATGCAAGATCACATAAAGGCACTTTGTTTACACCAGGTGTTGTTTCAAGGTCAAACACTTTTCAAATTCTTTTATTATTTGATAATACTGTAGTATCTCCTTTCACCACTAGATGTCCTCATACACTGTATTGTCTATATCTGGTTTTAAAAGATTGTTACAAAGTTTTCTTTTAAAGTTCTTTGTAGGTTATTTACTCTCGAAATTAATCTAAAAATGTTTCCATGCCCTGTAGATTAGGCAGTCTTTCTTTAAGTCAATCTAAATTCCATTTTTAAGAATTCTTTTATATTCCTTAAAATCCTTTCCCCTCTTGTAATTACTCGGCGCTTTTAACTCTCTTCTCCCCTAATTCTTCTGGGGTTTTTGCTTCGTAGCTTCTTCCCAATTAGGGGATCAGCATTTCTAAGTCCAAAAGGAAAAGGAGTAAAAAAACCAGGCTCACCCAGTTTCAGCATGCTGTTGACAATCAGTTGTTTGGCGGAGCCGCGGTTCTTTGCTTTTTTTCCGGCTGACGATGACTTAGGTTGTCTGTGCTTACCAGGCAGCCTTTCTTCCATCCTTTTGGAAGGTTTCTTCAGTCTGTCTGGATCGACCGCTGTCTGGTCCAGACTCCCAAAGCTTCCCTACTTCGTTGCCCCTCCAGGGCAACTTTCCGACCCCTTGGGGTCGTTGGACCGAACGAAATCAGGCTAAGAAACCGGAGCCCCAGTTTCTTCTACCTGTCTTGTCAAAGCATCAGACCACAAGTCTCTATAAAGCAAACACTCTTACTTCTGATTCTAAAACTTCTGAAAACATTTAAGTGCAAATTAAAAAAGTCCTAAGCTGTTCATTGCTGGAAAATAAATATTCTCATTGTAAGAGTAATACTTCAATCTAAACAATACCACCCACCAGGGGATGTTAAAAAAATGAAGGAAATAATAACTTAGGTACAACAGGCTATAATTCATTATATATTTTTTTTGCTTATGTTTATGTTTGAACATGCTCTCATTTGGGGACATTGAATCCCATAGATCTGTGACTATTGTCTTCCTTTATGGATTTATTTAGTCCTCTACTAACAAAAGTATTGTTATGTATTTACTGTGTCAACAAACATTTTCATCTTAAACTATAAAACTTCTTATCTTGGTGTTGAGCTTTATTTCACTGAGATCCATACTAATTAATGATATAGCTGTACAAAGGTGCTTTGATAAAATGGGTAAGGATGTTGAGATCAGATTCTAAGCTACGGAAAACCCAGACATTCTCAGTACAGCCAAAGTATGGACAGCAACATTTTATTAATTGTCTATGTATGATATATTGATGAAAACGTCATCCACAAGAAAATAAATTTGCAAAAAATCTTATAGCTAGTACAAAAGGAGAAGTAACTTTTACTGCATTAAAAACCTACTTTGAAAAGTCCTGTATTTTACTGACAAATATTATTGTTTGTACATCCAGTGGAGCTCCATTTATGGCAGGGAGATACGATGTATTTATATGATTTTTGAAGAAGGAACCTTTAGAAATTTTTCTAATATTCATTGTATAATTCTCAGTGAACATCTTGTCAAAGTTTAAGTCCACGTTTACACAATTCATTAAACCTCACAAAGAATACAATAAGTAAGATTATGACCAATTCCAAGAAGGAGCAGTTGTTTCAACATGTTTATTGACACAACAATGAATGGTTTGTTTGTTTGTTCTTACATGTGGGTGCTTAATGGCTTTCTAAAGAGAAGAGACTAGACCAGGGGTAGGCAACCTTGGCTCTTTTATGACTCGTGGACTTCAACTCCCAGAATTCCTGAGCCAGCCATGCTGAAGGGAAAGGGAGAGGTTTCCAAGCTGAGCCATTCTGGCTCAGGAATTCTGGGAGTTGAAGTCCACGAGTCATAAAAGAGCTAAGGTTGCCTACCCCTGGACTAGATAGTCATTTAGCGTGCAGTACTGCAGGCCACTTTAGCTGACTGTGTTCAGCAGGTTAGCGGTTCAAATCTCACCAGCTCAAGGTTGACTCAGCCTTCCATCCTTCCGGGGTAGGTAAAATGAGGACCCAGATTGTTGGGGGCAATGTAAATATATATACATTGCTTACTGGTGTACACCGCTTAGAGAGTGCTTGCACTTAAAGCGGTATATAAGTCTCATAAATAAATAAATAAATAAATTTGTCTGAAATGGTATAGGTTCTCCTGCTTGATCAGGGGGATGGACTAGAAGACCTCCAAGATTACTTCCACCTCATTCTATTCTATTCTATTCTATTCTATTCTATTCTATTCTATTCTATTCTATTCTATTCTATTCGCAATTGTGTGACTGTTCAGTGGAACTTTAATTAGATCTATCTGAAAGTTCGAGTAAGCTAATGATCCTTATTGATTTTGAGAATGTTATATCTATGTTTATTGAGAAATTAGCTCTATTTGCACAAGATAGCTTGCCAAAAGAATTCTGCAAATTTTGGAGAAATTTTAAGAACCTTTATATCAGCGGTTCTCAACCTGTGGGTCGTGACCTCATTTGGGGTCAAACAACCATTTCACGGGGGTCGCCAAACAACGCAGTCCGCCATTTTCCCCCCTTTTCCTTAGCTGTGCTACTCCCTTTTATTCTATTGGCTTTTGAAAGCCAATAGAATAGACTCTCTTGAATAGAGTCTAATTCTATTGGCTTTCAAAAGCTAATAGGAATTGTCCAGGCTGCCTCTGCCCTGCTGAGCCCGCCAAAAGTCCCATTCTGCAAATGGTGCTGCAATTTGTCTGCAGCGAAGACGAGCTGTCTGGAAGTTTCCAACCCTCCCTGCTGAGAAACTACTAAAAATGTAAGTAAAAGAGGGCCAGGGGTGGGAGGTGGGAGGCCGGCAGGTGCAGGGAGGGTTGCTGGCATGTGTGGGGCCTGGCGGGTGCCTTACCTCCCTTGGGCTGGGCCAGCTGGTGGCCCAGCCGCTGGTCGGCCTACTCTGTCTCTGCCGCTTGCCAGCTACACCTCAGGTGGCACAGGGGGCGGCACCACACATGCGCGGCACTCCCGGGCAGGGAAAGTCCTCGACTTATGACCGGTTGGGTAGTCCTTGACTTACGATCGGTTGGGGGTCGCGGCATTAAAAAGGTTGAGAACCACTGCTTTATATAGTCTGAGAGTTACTGACTTCATAATGAGTTAACAAACTCAATACTGATGTGTGGGTGATGAATCCATTCAAAGAAATATGTATAGTATAGATACTTTGTGTCAGGATGAAACGGTAGATTGTACCATCCACCCTAATAATGAATGTAAAATCAGTGTTAAACAACATAGAAAGTTGCAGAATAGAGAAGATGCCCTCAGTATATTCATAATTGTAGAGCAAATGTTTATCCGTACTAACACTGTAACTTCCCCAATTTTCTATCTAGTTGAATTAGGTTTCAATGCAGACAAATCATTTTCCCACAAAAGAAGCAAATTGTTGGGATATAATAGAAAAAAAAGCTTTTTACCTGACCATATCAATTAAATCCTGAAACTTAGATAGAAGACATTATAAATATGCAAATATTGCATTAAAAATGAAACAAAAATAAGTAACATGTTAATAAAATGAGATAATTTTATGGATATATTTTTATTAATAATAAATACATTTTATTTGAATGAAATTTGATGTTCTATTTATATTTGAGTTTAAAAGTAAAAAAACATTAATAGTATTAACATTTAAAAAATTAATGACAATAACAATATATAAGTAAGTAGGCAGCAAAATCATTGCAAATGTAAAAAATACTGAAAAACTGGTCACTGAAAGGTTGATGGTTATTGCTGTGTAATATATCAAAGTATTTAAGTATCTGGGAATTACTTTTTAATCCTCTTTGCCTGGAGGAAATAATTAAAAGCTAAAGATTGGTGAATAGAATTCTGTATTTCATAGATAGTAGAGGCCCACTGCCCTAATTGCTGTTAAAATCAAAATGATTAGCCCCCATGATTCCCAGACTTGTCTTTAAAAATACCTTGGACTATGGAAGCAACCTAAATTTTTAAGATCTAGAATTGAGAGAGTACTTTGGGAATGGGCTGAGTGAAATACCATTCATTCATCCTATGTGTGCCTTCTCTCTGATGAGTTTTAATAGTTTGTCATCTAAACTAGTAGAAGGGAGATTTAACAATATCGTAATGCATGCATAATTATGCCCATGGTAACGGGGGAATATTGAATCTGCTTTTTTATTGCATTGCTTATTTTATATCGTTTGACACTGGGGCTTAATAATCCTTTTGCTTCTAAATTGTTCTGGCTGGTCTAATGTGGAGAAAACTCATCTTTTTTTGGTTATGCCTATAGAAGTATCTAATGAAGTAACTGATTTTTGTGTAATTTCCTTTCTAATAAGTGAATAATGATAATACTCTAAATATTGAATAAGTGTATATGTTTATCATATTGATGCCAAGAACACAATTAATCTATTTATACCCATGTGAACTTTGACTTCTAATTCTTCCACTTCCTGGTTTATATTCCCATCATTTTGCTCCTTGCTATGTGTATTGTTCCTTAACCCTAAATCAGTAAGGCTGATTTATAACTTTCTTAAAAAAAATAATAATTTGAGCAGCTGAAATGCTTAAAAGTGAAGCTCTGGTCTCCTACATTAAGCCTAGAAGTATTCAGTAGAATAAAAATGATAATAGATAGATGGAAGCAAATGCTTGATTTCATTCTTCTCCATTTATATAATTTGCAAATGAAATAATAATAAAAGGAACAGGTATCATCAGGCTAGTTTAGAACATAAGAAGTACTGTATTCCCTACTCGTCCCTACAGTCTAATCATAAAAAAATCCTTATAAATCCAGTTCACTGAAATCATGTTAAATAATTTGAGTTTTGTTTGAAAATAATCCCTGTTTCTGTAGCTAACATATGAAAAGAATCTTCGCAAAATATATGAGGGGAGGGTTTGGGAGGATTGCTCAATATATTAGAATTTAAAGCTGCTTATATCTACTACAGGTAGTCCTTGACTTACAACCATTTGTTTAGTGATTGTTTGAAGTTAAAAGGACACTGAAAAAGTGATTTATGACTGCTTTTCACAGTTACGACCATTGCAGCATCCCCGTGGTCATATGATCAAAATTTAGACGCTTGGCAACTGTCATGTATTTATGCAGTGTCCAAGGTCATGTGATCACCTTTGGAAACTTCCTGCAAGCAAAGTCAGTGGGGGAACCAGATTCACTTAACAACTGTGTTACTAACTTAATAACGGCAGTGATTGACTTAACAGCTGTGGCAAACATGGGAAAAATGCACTCAACAATTGTCTTGCTTAGCAACAAAGGTTTGGGGCTTAATTGTGGTCGTAAATTGAGGACTACCTATGTACCACTCACCATTCAAGATTTTAAAAAATCTTCTTTGAGGAACTGCTGAATCTTACAACATACTTATCTTATCTGCAGGAAATTGAGTTATAGGCTGTTACTTTTTGGTGATGTATTTTCTTTGCTTTTCTTTTTCTCAGCAATTTTAAGAAGAGATCCCATTAATTTTAATATCTCATGTTATCTGACTGCATGCAACATAAAGCCAAGATAAATTTGTTGGCACTCTAATTCACAATATGGATACTTGAGGATAAATCCCTTTGAATATAAAATGATTTATTTCCAAGGAATTTTATTTTTATATTGCCATCTAAGAAACACACAAAGATAAGTATTTCTTCTTTAAAAACTATGTTCTTTGTTTTCAAAAATCGCAGCTTTGACTGAAGCCCAGGATATAAATATGTACCTAAAGCCTCTCCAGGGCCCACTGGAAGAAATAGAAAATGTGGAATTTAATGAGGTGAAACCATTATTAAATCGCATGGTTCATATAGTGTGCTTAATATGGGGCACTTCAAAATATTACTGTGCACCTGCTAGGATAATTGTGCTTCTTCAAGAAATCTGCAATCTTCTTATTCAGCAGGTAAGACCTGAAGCAGTTCTAATCCTGTCTGTTTCTTTGTTTGCTTGTTTATCACATTTGGAAACCATCCATCTGCCTCACGGGGCAACTCTGGACAGTGCACAAATAAGGCATAAAAACATAAATGCTATATATAAATATTACATTAGGAGGCAATTCAAACAAAAATAGAATAATTAAATTAAAAATTAAAAAGACTGGGCCAGGCCTTCAAGGTGCTAACTAGCCCCATGACTGCATGCTGCTCTTCATGCCTCAAACAAAATGGCAGAGCCTATTTTTCAGACATTTTCAAAAGATCAGGAGAGGGGGGGCTACCTCACCTCTGGAAGGAGGACGTTCCAGAGGGTGGGGGCAATGGCAGAGAAAACTCTTCTCCTGGAATCACAGGGTCTATAACATACCTTCCCTGCCTGACCTGGGATGGGCTGATATAATAGGGCAAAGAAGGTTCCACAGGTAATCTGGCCTCATGCCATGTAGGGCTTTAAAGGTCATAAACAACAGTTTGAGTTGGACCCACAAGCTAACCAATACCCAATGCAACTCATGTACCAGAGGTGTTACATATGTTGTCCTTGGGACACCCAAGATTGCTCACGCAGCCACCTTATGTACCAGATGAAGCTTCTGGATACCTTTCAAGGGTAGCCCCATGTAAAGCATATTGTAGTAGTCCAGACAGGAGATGGTCAGGGCATGAATGTCCAAGGGAAAAGCTTCCCTATCTAGGAAAGGGCGTAGTTAGTGCACAACACAAAGTTGAGCAAAAGCGCTCCTAGACACCTGTTTTGAGCAGGAACCATGAGCCCCGGAGGACCCACACATACATTATATACCAGGTCTGTGAGACATGAGATCGTCTGCAGAATCTTTTCAGGATAAACCTATTTTGCCAGCACATCTGAAATAGTTGATTCTTGCCACCTGTCATATCAAGAAGAGTTGTAAGATTTAAAGTTCGGCTACCTATTTGGCCCCTAAAATCAGTGGTACATCTCTCACTGTTGCAATCACATTGCTAAGAGATTCTTTGCACCTCATGTTCACAACACTGATAGCATAATTATGGTTCGTTAAATAGAATGGTTTAAGAACATAGGATGCTGCTAGCAGGAAGTTGTTATTGTGCATTCAGTCTCCTTCGTTCTTGGAATTTCATGTGAAATTTTAGCCTCCTTCTCTTTTTCCACTGCTGTTTTAATTTCTTTTCTTATCAAACATAAAATCAATTAAAAGGGAAGAAATAGAACATATATGCAATACTTTTTGATTGGTATATAAGGAGCTTATGTATGCATTTGTTGTTATACACCTAACACATCTGTATCCAAATCTACTGAATTTCAATTTTGCTAGTTATCAAATCAATGTCAGTTCACTACTGAGTGGCCAATTTAAGAATCAAAGCAAAGCAATACATCTTTTACTATGATTGTTCCATGTAAAACTTACAAATGTTTAATTCATTTCTTTGTTCTGCCCAACCAGGCCAAGAATTTCCTTAGTCCAGAAGATATACTTAAAGGAGAAGCAGAAGAAAGTCTAAAAACAGTTCAGAAAGCTTTTAATGTTTTTGATTACTTTAAACAAATTTTTGAAGAAAGAAGAGAAAATCTTAGCAATTATTTCCAGCCAGGTCAAGAAGTAAAGCAATGGGATTTTCCTTCTGTAATGGTTTTTGCAAAACTGAATAATTTCCTAGAGAGGCTTCACGTAGTACATGTAAGTTCTTTGCTGTGAAAAACAGAACAATGAACAATCTATAATGTATAGAAGCAATGTATTTTATTGTCACCCTTTCCTGCAACCCATTTCCCATATTTTTTCTTGATTCTTGGCTTTAATGGTTTAAACTGTGGATTTAGACCCTTTCCCCACTTGTATCTGACTATGGAACAATCTTGACAACCAACTGTCGGTCGTTTACAGTGGTTCAGTGATGTTCCCTCCTGCCAGGGTTTTTGGGTATGACCTTCAGGACTATTGTGGTTTGAGCAGCAGGGAAGCTCAAACCAGAATTCCCCCTTATAGTTGTCTTGTCTCCAAGCTGAAATCTGACTTAGAAACATGGCTTTAAAAAAAGGATAAGCTCAACTAAGACTTGATTGGGAAGATTTACATGGCGAAGGAGGTGAGAGTATGCTGTGCTAATCTGCTTTGGGTGTTAAAAACTTATAGGTAATTTTGGCTGAGCAATTTTGGCCCTAGAGGAGCTGCATTTGATAGTCCAGATGGTAAAAAAAAATGTGGCAATGGTAGCCTGATTCTCTAAGGAGAACCCAAGCATCGCTTTTTAAAAAAAAATATTAATAGACTTACAATATTGTTGTGAAACATACTTAAAAATATTATTAAAAATATTTTTTAAAAAAATTAAAAATACAAAAAGAAGGTATTATATCAGTATTAATGTTGATTTAAAATGTCAATGTTGATAGGAATTAGATTATTTAGCTTTGTATACAGAATTGAATATAATATTGAAAAAAACTACTGCAAATTATATCACAATAGTTGTCCAATAAGGGTTTCTGCTTAATGTAAGGTCTCCACCATATTCTTACTTATTAGAATGTAAGTCTGTTTTTAATTGGTTGTCCACCCCCTACTCCTCTTCTTACAAGTAGCAGTTACTTGTGTGAAGTTAGGCTTATTGGCCTTTGTCTAGTAGTCCATTACAGATCTAGGCACTTCTATTACCTTTTCTGATCCAGATGGGAAGAAATTTTGCTATTCAAAATTTGAGATGATGAGGTAGAAAGAACACTGTGGGATTTTAGGAGAATAATATTTCCCCCAACTGGTGCCTTTTAGATCAACATATTAAAAGCTCCATTATGTGCAAATACACTTTGCAAGCACATACAATAAATATACTTAATGCATAGATTTTAGAGCCTGTAGAGTAAACATTGCTATTGCTACTTAGTTTTAGTCTATAATACTTAAGTTTATGTAGTACTTTATATATTTAGGACTTATGTTTAGTCATTGAGTCCCAATATGATGCACCTGTAGGAAGTTTTTATAATGAATTCCTACCTCTTGGCAAAATCTGCCCAATAAAGTGAAATAACATATCTACTATCATATCAAACTATTAGAGGCAGAGGAAACAAACAATAGAACATGTATAAAAACCCATATTTAGAGTTGGGCCTGCCTGTTTGATTCTGAGAAAATTTGACCTTATTAGCAGTGTTCTAACGTTCTTGTAAAATATTTGTGGCATTTATTTATTTACTATAATTTTTATTTTCGTATTGTATTTGTTTCCTATAGAGACAGGATCCCATGGAAATTGCAGGAAAGAGTGGAGAGCCATTAAAGAGAAAGGCAAAAATTTAGAGGACTTCTGTTCCATATATTTTTGTTTTGGTTCATGAAATGGCTCATGGTTAGAATAAGCCTTAGAATAAGATCCAGTAGTAATACTTTTTAAAAAGTCCTTGATCAATATGGTTGTATATCAGCACTGACAGCAAATAGCACTTGTGACTTATGCTATCTTTCTCTCTGTGTCAATGAGTCAGTCTATAAATTGATAAACAGAAATTATTTTCCTCAGAAAACTATGTGATACATTAGGGATGAGAAATAAATTATCTGAAAAAAGTTTTGGCTTTTTTTTCCTTTTCCTTTTTTTAGCTGGATAATCAGTATGTAATATTGTTAAAGTGCAAAAGCCGACCTAAATGTGAATTGTTGATTTCTGTAGGATCTTCTGATGACAGTTCTGGATATAGAGAAACTGGAGAAACTGGAATTTAGTGGCATAAAAGGCAAATCTCTGAGTCAGCAAGTCTTGAGTATGCATGAAGAATTCCAGGAAATGTATAAAGTATTTTCAGATCGGACGTATGACTGTCTGGATGTGACTAATACGGTAGGTGATTTTGGACTCTAGGAAAGTAGAAGCTCTGTACCTTTGCTAAAGAGGACTTTGGGGTCATATATAAAGAAAAAAATATCTGGTATTAAAAAGTCTGCTCAATAAGAAATGGCTTTTATTCATAAAAATATTTATTTGGTTCCTTTAGGAGTTTGAGAATGATGTGTGTGACTTTAAGAGCAAAATGGAAGACATTGATCGACGATTGGGGTCTCTCTTTGGCACAGCCTTTGATGATGCAGCCAGTGTGGAACATGCATTCAAGGTTTGCAAGTTGTTATACTGAGCTACTGCAGAACACAGCAAATGTGCCCTAGTTATTTTTAAATAATGAAAAATGCTCAGATGAGGTACTAGTTTATGGATTTTTATATTTCAATAAATGCATACTTCAATATCAGTGTGGACTAGAGCGCTGAAATAATTACAATTGTATTCATTTTGATAGTTAGGTCATTAAAGAAAACATGTGAGCAACGACAAGGATTCCTAATGTAAATGATGATTACAGGGCTGTACAATCCCCCCCCCTTTTTTTCCTGTGTGATAGCTGATAGACATTTTTGGAAGCCTCCTGGATCGACCAATGATAGCAGCAGAAGCCTATGATAAATATAATGTTCTCATCACAATGTTTGACAAAGACCTTGATGATGCTAAATTGATCTACCTGAAACGTATTGAGGAGGAGACAGACATAGGTACATGTTGATAACTTTAAAAAGTCTTAATTCTCAGTTAACAGAAAGTCTTAGTGTAAATTGGTCTAAGCAGTTTCATTTTTTAAAATTGCTATAAGGATCAATTATCTTACATAATTGTCATTATAAGTAGATTAAAGATGTAACAAACAGCTACACAAAGTGAGGATGATGTAAAAATAACAGTACACTATGTGTTATCCCAATATCCGGTTATTCAACTGGGCTTCATTTAATGCTGATTCCCAGTTGTATTTTGTTTTAGGAGTAAGGGCTGCTGCTTTTTTAAAAAAAATGTAAATTGCTAGAGAAGTATAGAGTTAAATATTAGTATGATCAGTTGGAATTCACTTTTGGTGGGGAAAATACCTTTTCAGGTGTTATAATATCAGGGTTTTTTATTACTTCAGTTGACAATTAACATTTTTGGAAAACTGATCCCTGTAATGAATTGGATGGTTCCAGGGAATGTGTCTATATCATGTATTTAATCAGGGACAGCATTTTCCCTGACTCTGAATTTTTTGTTGGAAGTTATGATTTTTTTTTAGTATTTTAGCAATCGGTATGATAGTAGTATATTAAGCCTACTTAGAATAAACTTGGTGCATTTTGAGTTTCAGACTCAATTTTGTTTCTCAGGGTATTCACCAGTGCATAAAAATATGCCTTTGGTGGCTGGAGGAGTTCAGTGGGCTCAGGAATTAAAACAGAGGATCCAAAAACCATTTAGTAATTTTAGGCACCCGAGTTACTGGTGAGTATCCTTATTCTAAAGAAAAGGATTTATTTTATCAAACTTTCTGTATCAGTCTTCTGCATGAATGTTAAAACTGAAAGAATGATATTATCTGATATTACAAAATAAGTTTGAAAAGGGGCTTTTGGCCTAGTCTACACTTTTTATTCTTTCCAACTTGATGGAACCTTGGAAAATGAGGCTTGAGACTTGATCCATCTGTTTGTCTTCCAGTAGGATAACTCCTCTCCCCCAAATAAAATAGAACAAGAACAATGTTGGTGTGAACTGGAGAAGCCAACACAAATAATAGCAACAAAGCTATTGTTAAAACAGAATCACAGGTTTCTGTCAGGCTTTCGTGGCTGATGGATTGTTGAGAAAATCAAATGGCTAATGAAGACCCCACCTCTATATTCGAGTGTAGAACATTTTTCTCTCCCTTTTTGTTACATCTTTTGAAGAAAGAAAGATATAACAAATATAATTATTCTGAGGTTTTTGCGAGTGTGATGGAGTGCAGGAAAGGAACGGGAAAGGAACGCGCATTGACGAAAGGGGTGCATTTAGAGCACAACTAGATCAGCTGGGGCCGGTGACACGCTCCAGAAGCCGGAAACAGGCATTTAACGATCATATATAGGTTCTCTCTCAGCGTTTGCCTTTTAACCCAGACGATGTCGAGAGTTATCGACGAAAGCTAGGTTGATTAAATTCTATTTTCTTATTCTCTTGGTGATCATTATTTTAGTAATATATATATGTGTGTGTGTGTGTGTGTGTGTGTGTGTGTGTGTTGCTCCTCGAAGCACGAAGCTGAAAACACCAGCCTGAAGATGACAAATGGGATTTCATCGAAACGTCGCCAAGACACTTCCAATTTTACGCGGGAGAAAACCCGAACAACCAAAGACCTACATACAAACACCCGCGAATAAATATATATATATATATATATATATATATATATATATATATATATATATATATATATAATATTAAAAACAAAACAGTGATTCCTGGGTAGACTCATATTAAACAATAAAATATACGAACACCAGGAAGTTATAAAACTATAAAAAGTTTTAATAAAACCAGAATAAAACCAAGCTTTCGCTGGCATCTGCCAGCATCATCAGGGTAGTCTCCAGTTGATGGGAGAAGCTATTTATAAGTGTAGTGTTCTTTGCGCCCGGCTTCTTGACCTCGTCATGGGTCCCAGCCAATCCACCTGCGTTTTGATCGTAGTTTCTGTGTTGCAAGCTGTAATTTCCTCACTTTCCTTACTTGTGCTGATACGGTAGCTCTTCCTCCCTTCTTTGCATAACTGTAAGTCAGGGGGACTCCTTAATTCCACGTAATTAGATGTGCACTGTCTGTGTTTGTGTTGTTTATTCACCTCATCCTCCTTCTTGATACTCTCTATTTCTCTTCTCCTCCCCCTGTTTCTCTGTTTGCGATCCTCTTTCAAAACTATATCCTCATTGTTTGTCTCTGTAGCCCAAGATTCCATTGTGTTTACATCATCCTGTTTCCCGGTCCTTCGTATCACTTTATTAACTCCCCTTTCTATTTTCTCTTCAATGGGGGTGATTTTAACACCCTCTCCAGAATTCGTGGCACCCACAAATTGATTGCTGACCCCTTTTTTTGAGGGAGCTGTCCCTTCACTGTTGTTTGTGTATTCACTCATTACTTGGGGGTATGCAATCTTCCTTAAAAGGAGAGGGGCGGAATCCTTACGGTCGTGACTTGCATCTCCTTGTGCATTCCTACGGGGAGTCGTACCTCTTTTATAGTTTTATAACTTCCTGGTGTTCGTATATTTTATTGTTTAATATATATGTATATGTATATGTATATGTATGTAGGTCTTTGGTTATTTTCTGCACAAACAGAAAAATATCCACCATCCTAAGAAACTCCAAAGACAAAATTGAGTTAGAAAATCAAGGAGTATATGAAATCCCATGCACTGCTTGCCCCACCACATACATCAGACAAACCAAAAGAAGAATAAGTGCACGCATTGAAGAACACAAAAACTCAGTCAAAAAAGAGGAACCAACTTCTTCCCTGGTCCAATACCTTAAGGCCACAGGACATGAAATAGACTTTAAAAAGACCAGAACTATCACCAAAACTGAACACTTTAATAATAATCAGAGAAGTCATCGAGATAGAAAAACGCCCACCCAGCATGAATAAACGAATGATATCTCCCGCCTACCAGCCGTTTGGAAACCCGCCCTTATTGACAAATGAGTCCCTAACACAAAGAATGACACCAGACCCACACTCACGAAAACCACACAGGATGTCGCCACCACACATCCACCAAAAAGCAAACCCAAACCCACACCGATGATGAGGCATGACCACAAACCAGAAGCCAGACCACAGCTGCATCATTAGCCACTTTAAACTCCTCCAATCCATACATGAAGCAAACTGACACTCACCATGAAGATGAGGTATGACCACGAACGCGAAGCCAAACAACTCACCATCTCAAAACTCCCTACAACTCAGACTAACCTGAGCACAACAAAGCCCCTACCCAAAGAACACTCCCCCATCCAATCAGAGCACAGCCAACCCCCCATCCAATCAGAGCACAGCCAAGCTCCTAACCAATCAGAACACACCTCCACCCAATCAGAACACAGCCAAGCTCCCACCCAATCAGTTCATACCCCCACTGGCAGTGAAAAGGAAGAAACAGCTACAATCACACATTGCTCCTAGAAGCATGAAGCCGAAAATACTAGCCTGAAGACGACAAATGGGACTTCGTCGAAACGTCGCCAAGACACTTCCAATTTTACGCGGGAGAAAACCCGAATAACCGAAGACCTACATACAAACACCCACGAAAACTTTACACTGGGAGTCAATTTTTATGAAATGGATAGATACATAAATAGGGTTATTTCAGATGGGTTCATATTCTATTGTACCAGAAAGAAAAGATAGGACTATTGAAGAGTATTATATAGATCTCTGTAATCATTGATATGGATGGACTTATGAGGACAGTTTGAAAAAAACAACAACCAAATTCTTTGGAAGAGTAAGCCATGATTAATATAATGTGTAACTCAGCTCTCAGGCAGAAAAATATGTCATAGGAAAGTTGTGTCTGTGAGAGTATATATTTCAAGTGGATCACATCTACATGTAAACAATATCTAAAAAGTAACAGAAGAATAACAGAGTTGGAAGGGACTTTGGAGGTCTTCTAGTCCAATTCCCCTGCTTAGGCAAGAAACTCTATACCATTCCAGACAAAGGGTTATTCAATCTGTTCTTAAGAATTTCCAGGGTTGGAGCATTCCAAATTTTTGGAGGCAAGTTGTTCCACTGATTGTGGAACATAATCTGAATATTTTAAAAGTTATTTAAAATATTGACCATCATATAATTTCACTCAAATTAACTAGTATTTGATGCATTTTATGTATAGTTCCTTGGATTCTGCGGAAGGCAAAAAAATGGTGCAGAAGTATGAAGATTTGATCCAGTTATTAGAAAGGTAAACGTGCCTCATTAGAACATCTTGTAAGAATACTGGTAGATTTGCCTTTGCTAAATTATTTTTATTGGTTTGATGCAATATGTAACTAATAGGGGCTTTAGGGTTAATTTTATCCAAATATTTTTTCTTAGTTGCTTAATTAACTAAATTCAGTGTTTTAGAAATGTTTTGTATACAATGTGATATCAACATGGTTATGTTACTAAAGGTCCTCTGGGAGGATAAATAAAAGCACTGATGATGCTACCCAGTTTGGGTAATGAAATGTCTGCAAGAAAACAAGCTCAGAGATCACTAAGGACCCCTCATTTTAACCCCGAACTACAAATATTCTCCTTTATTAACAAATAAAGGGGAAGGGAGGGGAAATTATGGTAATGTCCAAAATATTGTCTTGTAGTACAAATAACATTACTATTTTCTCTCCAGTTCATTTAATTGTCATAATTTCCCCATTTTAACTATTTTCTACCAAGACTTTTTTTTTGAGGGGGGCTATATAGCTACATTCAGTCATGCATAGCATGATCACTTTCTATGTTATTAGAGAAGCTCCTATATGATTACTCTCTCACCACATTCAGCATTAAGCTATTGTAAATAATACAGTTTAGCTATCTAAGATGTTGCTTGTTATTTCTAAATGCCATTTGCTATATTGTATTTCTCACAAGAAGCAGACTTTTATATGCAAATATTTGATGCCTATTATGAAAACGAGATCCTCATGCCTAAAACTATTTTAGAACAATCTAAAATATGGAAGCTTTCTTCTTTAAATGTGGGAGTGCTTTATAATGTCAGTTACTGAAAATTTCAATTCTGGGGATGAGGAATTAAGAATTATTCAAACCCATTTTGTATACAATTTGGGGTGTTATCTTGGGGTTGTGGTTACATAACTGGTAGTATATACGTAAAAGTATTTAGGAGACTAAGCTAAATTTAGCTAGAATAATGAATCCCCTAATTTTTTTATGAACTTCACTTGTGATATAAAATCTAGACAAATCCACTTTGGTGAAATATTAAGCACACATTTCAAGTCTCCAGACCTAACTATATTACCAACTTATTAGAGGATTTTGTGCTCAAAATTAGCATGACTGAATGCAGTATAAGTAAACACAGGCACAATTTAGAATATGGGTGAAATCAACAATGTTGATGCTATAAGGAAGCCCACAGAAGACTTAAAGTTAATTATAAAGACTCAGGAAGCATACCCAATATAATTGTTAAACAGCAGGCAAAGTGAATTGGCCAAATCAGAGCCTAGAGCAACATCTGGAGATAACCAAGGCTAAGTTACACTGTTCATGTTGAAGCTGGATTACTTATGGTCATAGGATATAAACAACAGCCAGTATAATATTTATTACAGCGTGTAATTTACTACAAATTAAATACTTTTCTGCTCTACACAATACCACCTTTTCTAGTCTCAAAATAGATATTTGTAAGGGTTCACTTATGGATACATGTTTTACTCTTAAAGACATGTTCTTTCCTACATGGCACTTCATAGGCTAACATTTTGACTTTGCACTACTATGTTTGCACTACTGAGTAGACTTCATTCTGAGTGGGCTTCATTCTCTGTTCCAGACTCAAGTGCCACTTTCCCAGATTCTTTTAGATAGGATCCTGTTTTTTTAAAATAGAATTTGGGCTTACAGATATTTGAAGCCCTATTACATCTCCAGATTTTAATTTACATATCTTAGATAAACATAACTCATATGACTGCTTTATCTAGAATAGAATGTAGAATACAATAGAGCTGGAAGGGATCTTGGAGGTCTTCTACTCCAGCCCCCTGCTCAAACAGGAAACCCTATATCATTTTAGACAAGTGACTGTCTAGTTTCTTCTTAAAAACCACCAGTGATGAAGCACCCGCAACTTCTGAAGACAAGCTGTTCCACTGGTTAATTCTCCTCACTATTAGGAAGTTTCTCCTTAATCGCTTCTATCCCTTATTACAGTGTTTCTCAACCTTGACAATTTTAAGGCATGTGGACTTCAACTCCCAGAATTCCACAGCCAGCATTGCTGGCTGTGGAATTCTGGGAGTTGAAGTCCACATGCCTTAAAATTGTCAAGGTTGAGAAACACTACCTTATTAGTTTCTATCTCTTGTTTTGTTTCTTGCCCTTTAGTGCTTTGGAAAATAAGTTGACCCCCTCTTCTTTGTGGCAGCCCCTCAAATACTGGAATATTGCTATCATGTCACCCCTACTCCTTCTTTTCTCTAGACTAGCCAAACCTAAATCCTGCAACCTTTCTTCATATGTTTTAGTCTCCACGCCTTTAATCATTTTAGTTGCTTTTCTCTGCACTTTCTCCAAAGTCTCAACATCTTTTTTGTTATATAGTGACCAAAGCTGGGTGCAGTATTCCAGATGTGGTCTTACTAAGGTTTTATAAAGTGATATAAATACTTAATGTGATTTTGATTCTATGGCCTTTGTTTATACAACCAAGGATTGTATTAGCGTTTTTGGCTGCCGCCGCACACTGCTGGGTCATGTTTAAGTGATCATCCACTAGGACTCCAAGGTCCCTCTCACAGTTACTGTTTTGAAGCCAGGTTTCTTGTGATTCACTTTGCACATTGGATCATGTTTATATGTTGTAAGTGAAAAATACCTGAAAGTTGATTGAGCAGCAACCTTGGAATCTTCTGAGAGTGGTGGTTATGTGGAGAAATGACTTTATAGGAAGAAACCAAGTAGTTTTCTAGACAGTAGGGACAAGGGGCAAGAACTTCCACCTACAATTTTTTCACTTCAGATTTGCTTGCAACGTAGCCAGGAAATCTCTTCCAATAACACTGTTGACAGTGCATAGAAATGTTGACATGATTGCTTGGTCTTCTGGCAGATATCAAAAGAAGTTGTATGAGGAATGGTTCCAGACTGTCTCTGTGAAAGCTCAGTATAATCTCACTCAACCGCTTATCCAACGAGATTCAGAGAGTAAACTGATTATGGTCAATTTTGACCCTCAGGTAAGATGAAAGAATGTTGATCTTCTGTAAGACTTCTCCCTCTTCTTTTTGGCAGAAACAGGTGCAGTTTTACAAAGTGAGGTAATGCTTGGAGCCAAGAATGGCTCAATCTCTGCTACTGCTCAAGGAGATAGAGATTTACAAGACTAAAAAAAAATATCCTACAGAATAGCAACATCATTATTTGCCCAGTGCCATTCAGTGGAGCTCGAATGTAGTTCACATATCCAAAATTAAACATTTTATCCAACAGAAAATATGCTGAATTAAAACAAAAGCCCAACCTAATTTTCTGTCTATAGTCACAGATCAATCATATGCATATAAAAATCTCCAAGCAGAAAGAGAAAGAAGATAATTTTGTTTAAATCCATCACTTGTGCCCAGTTGATATTGAGAAGCATGTTGCTTTTTCAATGTAGTTTCTGTTAACCGCTATAGGGTTAACTGATAAACTTTTATGAATTTGATTATAAAAGCAATGCTCTTCCTATTTCCTAGTAATTTATATAAACATTTGTGAGATTAAAAATGGAGTTGCTATATGTAGAAATACTTGTGGTTGAATTTTAGAAATATCTCATATTGGTGAGATGACAATCCAAAAGGTACCCTCTAATTAATATTTTTGAGTTGAAAAGGAAGCTTTCTTCCTGTATTCCTATTTGGTTATTCAGAAAGTTCTGTAATTGAATTTCTAAATAGATCTACAGAGAGAGAAGAGAAGAAACATAACTTTTTTTATAGGAAAAAAAGAATACCAATGAAAAGGTTTCAAAACTTTATTTTACTTTGTGATTTTCTAGCTGGTGTCCGTTCTAAGAGAAGTGAGCTACCTTGGAGAAGATCAGATTGGGAATATCCCAGAAACAGCAGCAGAAATATATTCTTCTAGGGAATCCTTCAGACAATTAGTGGCTAACTTGGATTTAATGGTTACTTGGTACAACAAAATATTGTGCACTGTCCTAGAGGTGGAATATCCACTCATACAAAGTCAACTGCGTGAAATTGATATTCAGCTGAAAGAAGCAGAAGAAACATTAAATTGGAAAACAAAAGGTATGCTCTGCTGGTAGAGTCCATGTAGTAAAAATAAAGTGATTTCTGATCTTTCAGCCAAGCTGGGTCTTCTTCAGAAAGCTCTCCTTGCTCACATTTTCTCCTTTGCAGATGAATGTGAACATTACCAAATTGGGTGAAAAAATATCGTGTTCTTTCTTATTCCTGGTGTCCTCTGTGCACTGTAATCATCTGGTGTCTATAGTGCTATGTACATTTCAACCCAATACAAAGGTTGAACTTAGCTTGAATGTTGGGGCGTTTATTTTTCACTTTTAATAGTCAGGGAACATGGCTCTTTGGCATTTGAGAAGAACCTATGAGCGTAAAAAGAGAAGAAATAATGAAAAAATATTTGGAGGATGGCCCAAAGATGCTTTTTCATGAGGCAACTGGATTTTCTTTTTTTTTTTTGAAGACGTTTCTCATCCAAGAAGCTTCTTCAGCTCTGACTGGATGGTGCTTCTTGGATGAGAAGTGAAACGCCTTCAAAGAAAAAACAAGGAAGTCCAGTTGCCTCGTGAAAAAGCATCTTTGGGACAATTATGACCTGGATGACTGAGAATCTCCATAGACATTTGGAAGATGGGAAGTCATGCTGGTTCTGATTCAATTCTGAGTAGCTGGAATGGAATAGATGGCTGAGATTCTCTTCCCAAAATTAAAGAAAAAGTAATGGTAGTTGACATTAAATGTTGAAGATTGTATAATAATGAGAATTGTGTTTTAAGCCTTCTGTGTTAGATTATTTTTGCTTTGGCAAAATTATACTGTACTCATGCAAAGGCTATATTTGTGAAGGAAAACAGCTCATGTTCTGTAACATTTTCTCTCAATTCATTTGTTTCCAAAGGGAACGCCATCTGGCCTTTCAGTAAGAGCACAGCAAGAAATGGTTTTCCCCCTCAGTTTTATAGATTGGATGACTTGTCATTGTTAGCTTCTTAAAATGTTCTCCATTGTTGCTTTTATTGGAAGGCCTTTGGGATTGTATTTCACACATGGTTAACAGTGTTCGAAACCTTGAACAAATGATCCAGAAAACCAAAAACAACATTGAGGAAATTCAGAATATTATGAAATCTTGGGTCTTTCCAGTTTTTGAAAGAAAAGATGGGAAAAAAGAATCTCTGCTATACTTGGATAATCAGCAAGAACGACTGAACAAACACTATCAACTCGTTATAGATTCAGGCCATAAGATCCATTTTCTAATTAAGGTATGGCATGCGTATATGGACATAACTAATCTGTTAGGAAGAGTCACCTGCAAGTATTTTGTTCCCATGACTAAAAGTATTAAATAATTATACACATGAAGTGGCTCATCCATGCTCTCACTTTAATATGCATATATATATTAACGTTACACGAGGAGTGCCAGGTCAGAAATTGGTAGCTGCTTTCATCATATATGCCTGTTTGCATTTAGAGCAGGTTGGGATATAAACCACACCTACAAATGAAGATGTCTCTAATTAAATAGAAAGATTCTGATATTGTACCTTGTATAGATGTTTCATTATTCGGTATAGATTGATTTTATTTCATATATTCACAACAAAACAAAATACTGAAGTACCACAAAAACTACTAAAAAAATATAAATCTAGAAGAGACAACAAAAACTTATGCTATCCAGAATGAAGAGGGAGAAAAAAAGCAACCCTTTCTGAACATCTAGTGAGGTATCTGGTAAATACGTCTTGTATTTACCCCCCCTTTTTATGCAATTTTTTTTTTGATGAATTAGTCTCATCTTAAAACAATGAAAAACATATTTAATATTCTTTATAACCCAAGACTGACGTTAAAATTTTATTATTTTATAAGTTATCTGTTTCCAATTCTTTATTCTATATTTCTTGTAATTTGTCAAAATTTATCTTTGTAAGTAAGATTCCTCAATTGTCGGTTGATTGTTGGTTTAGCGACCCAAATACTTCTTCAATTATATTCAGAACTGTAGGTGTTGCCAAAATTGCTAACACATTAGGTCCAATTTGGGAAAAGATCAATTAAAAATATTGTAAATTATATTCCTTTAAGACAGATTTTAGACAACGTTATTCTTTCTATCTCCCCTCAAAGGTTTTTAAGGCATTATTATGATACTAATAACCAGATCTAAAATATTATTCACTTTTTGAGCCAAACATAAAACAAAAACATTTTTTGCACTATTATTAAATATGATTATGCCAGAGAATCAACTCAAATCGAATCTTTATTATGATCAAAGACCAGCATAATCCACAGAATCGATTAGGAGAACAATGGTCAAATCCCCTTAAAATCCCCTTCTCAGAAACATCCAGTTATATATTGATGCCTTTAATGCTTGGAACATAATGAAATTCTAAATAAAATTGAACTAAATTTTCAAAGGAAGTTTCCAGTAGAAGTTCTAGAAAGATGGTGGTTGCATGATGTCAAAAGATTCATAGGGAGAAGATCTGGGATCCACTTAGCATATTCAGGTAAAAGATTAGGCAGCAAGTGATGGGTGAATATACTGAAATATTTGAGTACTTGTATCAGGCACAGTTAGTGACGATCTGTACTAATGATTCCTATTGTTTCCTTTATGCAAACCTCAAGCACATCCTCAAACATTTTTTCAGACCACTAAATGTCGCACTTGCAGACTCCATAGGACATCTGACACCTACAGTCACATCAGAATGTATGATTTCCCCAAGCAGTATTTGTAAGAAATATATTGAAAAAAGTAAAAGAGAATACTAGGTAGTGCTGTTTCTACCTTTTTAATTAGTACTGAGACAAGTTCAAAGCATGTCTTTTGATTATGATTTCTTTATATATAGGAAAATTTAAGACTCTTTGAAGCAGATCCATCTTCTGATGTATGGAAAGCTTATCTGGAGCACATAGATGAGATCATTTTGGATGGATTCTTTAATGTCATTGAATGTTCACTTAAATACCTTTTGGAAAACACAGGTGAACTTGTCCTTCTAGACTAGACTCCTTTCTTATTTATTTTAGGGGTGGTTATTTCATTATTGTTGTATCTATTGTGAACATAGAGGTGGTGATGGTAGAGATGGAGAGAACGTTGGATTTTCATGTTCTAATCTGAATGCAGTGTGCAGAATTAGGATTACAAAAGATCTGGGCTGTGAAAACAAGATTTCTCCCTTTGTATCTGTATTTATTTTGCTGGGATCAAAAATAAGAGTTTAAAATCAAAGGTATGATATTTTTTCACAAAATTATGCTGATGTCTATGTCTATTCATTTAATGCAGTGTAGAGGACATAGAGAAATAACCTTGAAGAATAGGAGAAAAAACTGCTACTAAAGCAATGGTCAGATAAATGGGTCTTCAGCGTGGGTCAAGAAACTAGCTTGAAAAACATCTCAGTCAAGCCTCATCCTAAGTTTCCATGAAGATAGTGAAAGAGGAGGAATGTTCAGACTATAGCTGTTACAATAAAAGTAGTCCTGACTTACATGGGCCTTGTGGACCATAGGCTGTTTACCTTGTACTGCTGACATGCTGCTTGCTTCATCTGTGTTAGGCTACAGTTCCTAGACTTTATAGCCAGCATGGCCTTTGGTTGGACTGGCTGAGAACTCTAAAAATAGTAACCTAAGATATCTGAAGCATGCCAAACTGTGGAAAGTGGTAGTAGTGTTCCATTGCAGAGGCGGGAAGGAACTGCTAGCTGACCAGTTACATCTGCCTTCTTATCCTGCAGATTCCAAGGCAGGCCATGCTTCTCTTTTCAAAGTGCAACTAGAGCTGTCTGTCCCTGAGATGCTATTTCGCCCTTCGCTGGATGCTGGTGCCAGCGATGGTTTCTATGATATAGTTGAAGGTCTTGTGAATAAGATCTATCGGATCTCTTCCCTGGTACCAAGGCTTGCAGATCATTGCACATTTCCTCATTATCAGGTTTGATCGTTGGTGGCTATAATCCCCTATTATATGTGAGTCTATGCCTCCATTCTTCTTTTTAGTTCAGGGTTGTGTTTCTGTCTCCTGACAGGCTGACATGGAGGAGATGGCTGACCTTGCTGACATGCGCCAAACCTTAATGGGGCGTGTCCAGAAGATGATCTCAGCTTGTGTTGACTATCGCAACTCCTTTGATCAGTACTCCTATCTCTATGTGGATGACAGAAAGGAATTCTTACGTCAGTTCCTCTTATATGGTCACGTTCTCACCGCAGAGGAGATAGAGGTCCATGCAGAAGAAGGGGTCCCAGAGACCCCTCCAACACTTCAGCAGTTCAGAGAGCAAATAGACTCCTATGAGAGGGTCTATGAAGAAGTAAGCCACCTGGAACCAGTCTGTGTACTTGACAGCTGGATGAAAGTAGATGCCCGTTCCTTCAAAGCATCTCTTCTGGGTATAATTAAAAAATGGAGTTTCATGTTCAAGCAGCATCTTATGGATCACGTGACCCACAGGTACCGCTACTTTTCTTGCTCCGCTTAGATCTTTTATGTGAAGTAGAAAATGTGGTTAAAAGGAATGGATAAACGTCTAGACCCAAAGCTTCTTTTTTTTGTGGCACTCCAGCTTCTGCACTGTACATCAATGCAATTTTTAAATAGCTGGCATTGTGGCGTCCCTCTCTTTTCAGGCAGAAACAAGTAGGTCCAGTAGATGTAAATTGTACAAAAAAATTGTGGTGCTTAAGAAAATGTCCAAGAATTCCCAATATCTTGTAGTTTGGTTCATTTCCTTTCGTTATAACACCAGCTGCTTGTTCATGCATGTGTTAAAAACTTGACCCATGAGAAATCAGTTTGATGTTCTGTGAATCACAGTATTTTTCTTCTTAAGGATCCTGTTGAATGTCATATTTCCAGAACTTGATTTAAAATTATCATAGATGTAATGTTTTCAATCAGACTCATTTGATTCATGGCCATTTTTCATTTGGTGTCTGTTTTTCAAAATGTCCTTGAATTCCTTTAGATCAATGGTTCTCAACCTTTCTAATGCCGTGACCCCATAATACAGTTCCCCATGTTATGGTGACCCCCAAGTGGGTGTGGCCACCAATAAGAGGGAGTAGGACAGCTAGGGAAAAGGGAAAAAAATGGCGGACAGCGTGGTTTGGCGACCCCCGTGAAATGGTCATTCGACCCCAAATGGGGTCCCGACCCACAGGTTGAGAACCACTGCTTTAGATCAACTCTTTTGTTCCCACATGGAATGATCTGTGCTTATTTGTTTGGCTTTGAGTCAGTTTCATAGACCTTACTTCAGTGATCTTTTAAGTGAGCATTGTACATATAGCAAATGCCTATATGCTGGAGTGATTTCTATTTGGGAGGAATTAAAATTCATATATGATTGGAACAATTAGTAAAATTAATACCCACACTAACAAATAATGAGAAGAATTAGTTCAGGCAATTTACAATTACTACAATTCCAAAGATATATACATGAGAAAAAAGAAACTACAGGGAAACAATTATACATTTTCCAAAGGGGGAAAACTGTTTAATTAGCATGACCAATGCCTAATACATGGATAGCGTGCTGATTCTAAATATTCTAAATATTAAAAGTTTTTAATTTTAACAAAAATAAAGAAGAAAATATAGTATGTACTAAATATGGCCTTATTAAAGAAACATCAGGGACTGGGTGATTGTGCAGACTAGGGAATCTTTTATTAGTGGTAAAAATTGAAAAGTTAAATAGAAAAGTAGGGCAGTATCAGTTGATCATTACTTTTTTCAAAGAAGAGAATGTAAAAGAATGCATTCCCAAGTTGCTGTAAACAGTAGACAGGAATAATAGACTGGAATTGATGCATACAAACTACCTTTAGATCAAGATAGGGAAGTTCCAATCTTTGGGATTGATTAGCCATTGTTTGTCACAGCTTTGCAGGCCCTTCACCTCCAGAATCACAGTAATTACTTTGTTTTGGCTACTATGCACTTAACCGAATCTCACATTTTCTAAACTATACCAGCTGGAGCACTTCCTAAAGTTAGGTCTGATTATGGAAATTGTAATCTTATTCTATAATCTAATGATCTGGAGAGCATTAGCTTGATGGATTCTCTGGTTGTTTTTTTCTTTTTTTCTTGCTTGTAATTGCCTCATCCTATGCATAATTTTATGATCTGAAGGGATAAGCAATATCACCATTAAATGTCTTCAGTGTTGGTTTAAAGTTCCTTCTCTTTTTGCGTACTCCCACGGTTATGCTTTAAATGTCATGACTAATTGTTGCAGCAAACAATAATCAAATGGCAATGACTGAATCCTTGTTGAAGGGATTACAGTACAGCAATCTCTGTGAGGTCTTGTGGGATATAGCTGGAAATATGCAGTAATTGTAGTTTATTCTGGGATAAAATGAGGGACACTAATTATATTTCCAAATTATGAGCATAAAATCATCAGAAAAATATATGAAATGAGAATGCCTGATTATTCCCAAGAGAAGATCGTGTCATAGTTTTTCAAGTAATGAGAAACTTCAGAAGTTCTGTGGACTGACTGGCATTTTCTCCTACTTATATTAACACTGACTACATACATTTAACATGTTTTGGATTTCAGCTTTCTTCAAAAGTGGAGAAGAATGAGCCCAAGGAATATTGCAAATAATTGTCCATTTCTTTTAGGAAAAAAAAGTAAACGTATCAAATATGTTTTCTAAAAATGGGATCATTTTTCAGTTTCCTCTGAGTAGAAGGGATTCATTTTGTCAAATCAATTATTTACACTGTTTCTTCAGTGCAGAAAAAGAGGATCAAGCTGCTATCCTTTCTTTAGAATGGGAAAAGAGCAGTGTAGTCCTTTTTTGTCCATGTAGTTTAAAGAGAGAACTATTTCCTGCTGTGGCTTTCCAGCAGTGGACATTTCATGATGTATTACCTCTGAATGGGAGGCAGAAACTTCACTACTCTAGCCTGGCTAAGGTCTGTTGAGTTGATAGCCAAATAAAAGATCAGGTATAGCTTTAAAGTTATGTTTAGATGACATAACAGAGGCCATTGTTTAATACTTATCATTAGAAAACTAGTTCTCACATACTTTACTAAAAGGGTATAGCAAGTCTCCTGGATCTACCTCTCCATTACAAATCCAGAATTCAGATTTATCTCAGGGCCAATCAACCCTTAGGACTAGCCTGCTGCTTGGTAGACAGTCTGCTGTTGGTGAAGGCATAAGTCCCAAAAGATTCACCGGCATGTCTATTATCTACCATGCCAGTTTATTTATTTTATAATCCTGCCTTTATCAGGAAAGATGTCAATTAAAATAAATACTGTATTTTTTCCCCTTCTATTCATTTGTGTCCAATTCTCAGAGATTGCCTGGACAAGTCCCTGCAGTTTTCTTTCTTTTTTTTTTTTTTTAAAAAAACCAAATTTTATTGGTTTTTTAATTTCTTAAAACAAAGTATTCAGGACACACCGTGGTGCTGGGGTAATCAAACATCCTAGAACAAAACATGTATACATAGTACAATCAATACATCAAATATTCCCTCTCCTTTTCCCTCAAATAGCATAGTGTATTTAAAATATCCAATTCTAGCTTAAATTTATTCAACCTGAACCTGTTTTTAAGCTTTATAAATTTACAATACCGTAATCAAATTAACTTTAAATAAAGACATTTTCAATTCAGATATCCCTTCCAAATATGTTCTACTTTCTTAATTTTATCAAAATCTTATTTATTTCTTCTTCCACTAATCTCCCGTTTAAAGTAAAATATTAATCTATCCTATACCTATCTACTCCATCACTTAATCAATCTCTCTAAGATAACAAGATAATATCAGACCTTAAATCATTTCAATCCCTTAAACAGAATTCAAATCTCATCCAGTTAATTATCATAACTGATAACATCCATATCATCAAGGAATCATCTCATCTTATTAAATTTCAATTAATTAATAATTCAATTCAAATCTAAAACATCTCTTCAATTTTCTTCATTCCATTACATAATTTTCATACAAATGAATCTAACATTCTAAAAAAACATTCTTAATATTCTAGATTACTTTTAATCCATGATATGAAAATATCTCATTTTTAAACAAAATATTGATCTATCCTAGACATATCTAAATGTATATATCTATCTATTCTATACATGTCTAATCCATCAGTTAATCAATCTCTTTAAGCTGACAGAATAGTATCAGACCTTAAATCATTTCAATCCATTGAGCAGGATTCAAATTTCATCCAGTTAGTTGTCATAGCTAAACATCCATGTTATAAAACAAACAAGTCATCTTATTTTTAATTAACATTCAATTAATTATTAATTTAATCCAAATCTAAAACATCTCTTTACTTCAAACTCATAATCTTAATCCTTACATCAGTCCATAGTTCTAGGTTGCCTTTAATCCAATATATGAAATTTTAAATTTCATTTTTCAATCTTATTCTAGGTTTCTTCTTATGCCACGCAGGTTTCCATAGCAAAGCTTCCCTTCCAGGTGATGAATCTCTTTTTGTTGCTTGTAGTGTCATTTGATTCGATGGAAACCATCTTGGTCTCTTAGTCAACAAGTCCAATATTAACTTTTGACCAGTAGATGTCCTCAGTAAGCTAAAAAGACTTCTTCAAACGCTATTTTTTCTTTTTTCTATTTTTAAAAGGAAGAATGGAAAAAGAAATACTCTACCAATAAAATACCGCTCCCAAAAAACCAACATTTTTTTCTGTACCTCAACGTGAATAAAGATATATGGTCTTTAAAAAAGTTTTAATCTGTCCTTTTATAAAACTTCTTTGTTCCCACACATACAAAAGCCGCTTTTTTCAGACGGGGAAGTAATTCCAACAAAGCTTTTATAGGCAAAAAAAACATAGGGTGAAGAGAGGAACAAAAGGGGTCTCACCCGGATCATCCGCGGTGGGTCTGTTACGCTTAGATGTCAGTGTGACTTTCGGCTGGTGTAGCAGGGTGGTCGGCCATCTTGCAGGCCGATCTTTACTCCGTCAGCCCTAAGGAGATAGCTGGAGACACGGGAGAAGCTGCCACCCTCCCCTATCTACCAGCAAGCCTCCTCCTCAGTGGTTGCCCCTCCAGGGTGACTTTCGACCCCCTAGGGGGTCTACCGGCGAAGGAAACTCCTGACTGCGTGGAGACAAGTGTACAGGCACAACCGGTGTCGCCGTTTTCCAGAACCGGAAGTCCAAGTCCCTGCAGTTTTCTTGACAAGGTTTTTCAAAAGTTGTTTGGCATTGCCTCCTTCCTAGGGCTGAGAGAAAGTGACTGGCCCAAGGTCACCTAGATGGTTTGGTGCCTGGACTAATTATAGTCTCCCAGTTTCTAGCAAGAATTATGGTTGCGATAGATTATTTGCTTTTGTCTTATTTTGATTTTTGTGATTTTTGGTGTTGTAGTTTTCAGTATGGCTGTCATTTCTTATCAGGGGGTGATTGCTTTGATGGGTGTTTCTTTTTTTGTGTGTGTGTTCTTATGGCTGTATTTGGTCGTACATTTGCTGCATGGGTGATATGCAGTATATTGTGTATTTGGGGGGGGTTGGTTGTGGTGTTTGGTTATTGTGTAAGCGTAGAAAAGGATGAGGGGTTTATTTTCAAGGTTGGTGGCTTTTTTTTGAAAGGGTAGTTTAAATTAACATTTCAGGAACTCTCAGAGTGCCAACTCCTCTGGAGTCAGTGTCCAGGATCAGTCCAAGAGATGGATGCAGTGCTGGGCAAATGGCCTATGCTCAGAATCACTGCCTGGCCCAAGGAATAGGGATGGCAGCAATCTTTCTAGAACTTCAAATCATACACAAGCAGGTAACAAGATGGTAATTTGGACTTCTCTTAATCCATTGGGCAGGTAATCCTGGGCAAATGTTCCTACAAGCAATGGCTACTAAAATACACCTTATTTACTTACCCTTGTTGAAAGCAACCTGGAATCCAATAATTCTACACTTCTTTCAATTACTCTGAGACCCAAGGATTGCACCCATTTCTTTCTCCATATTTCCCTCATGGTTGTGATGAAAAATGTGAAAAAGTTTCAATTTCAAAAAAGGGAAAAAATGTTGTAGGCAACCTGCCTTCTCTATTTGTCCTAGCCCTTGTTAGGCAACTGGGCTCTGGAAAGTGACAGCTCATTTGTCATGTCATGATCTCTCTCTCTTTCCCTATCCCCACCCTCCTGCCTCCAAGATTTAGGATTGCATTGCCGCCTTTTTCTTTTGCTCAGGTGATTTGCTGAGTAAGAGCCCTTATAATTTGGCAGCCAGGTTGGCTCCTCTTTTTTGCTAAGGTAATCATTTTCTCCAGTTATTTGCTTGAAGGATGATAGATTTTGTTATCATATTTATTGTTCTCAACATATTGTTTTTTCTGTGATTGTTTCCTCTGCTCTGCCTTTAGTTTATCTGACCTTGAGGAGTTTGCAAAGATTGCTGAGAAAGGTTTGAACAAAAAGTTGGAGCATGGAGATTATGAAGGTTTGGTGGAAGTTATGGGTCAACTGATGGCCGTTAAAGATAGACAGTCCAGCACTGATCAGATGTTTGAGCCCTTGAAACAAACTATTGAATTATTGAAGAATTATGAGCAAGAATTGCCTGGGGATGTCTATAGGCAACTGGAGGTGAGTGAAATCCTAGATGCAAATAAGTGAACATAGCACAAACTGACTGACTGATTTAAGGACACTATTCTCATCCAGAGAATGGTCATGGAATACTTGAGCCTAAGAGCAGTAATGGAGATAAGAAGGTATAAGCAGTGTCAGGATGAGAGATGTCAGTGTGTACAGTGTAAATCATTCTACACTTTCTAAAGAAGGAGTAGACATTCAGTCTGTGTGATATGCACATATTTGCATGCCTCATAATAATAAAACAGCCTGTCCCAAACAGCCTGTCCCTCACAAGCCGAGTTAGGACTGGTGTTTTAAATTCTTAGCAAATATTGCCAATGGATGCTGTATTTCTAATGTATCTGCATTGCATAGCATTTCTACTGAATTGAGAAAAATGTATAGAAATGGGCTACATGTCCAGATTTTCAGCCCCGTAATTGCTTTTCTTTTGTTGAAATGGCAGTTAATTTTAGTAGACATAATGATTTTAAAACATGCCACATTTATTTTATTTAAAACATCTTTTTTGCTTGTTACTAAACTAATAACATGTATTAAGATCATGATACGGAAATATGAATAGTAGGATAAAGAGGAAGACAGTGATGGGCACTGAAGACCATGGAAAATTATTCGCTTCCTTCTTAATGGGATGCAAGATGTAGAATTTTCTTAATTAAAAAAAGAAGGGAAACAATATTTATTGAGGAAAACATATAATTAACAAAATATCTAAGCAGCATGGTTCCTCTGTTAGAAACAGAATATTTGATATGTTTTTTTTAGCGTCCATCATAATTTTATTTATTTTTTTGCTTCCAGGAGCTGCCAGAGAAATGGAACAATGTGAAGAAGTTGGCCATAAATATGAAACAGCAGGTGGCTCCCTTGCAGGCAAATGAAGTGGCCATACTTCGCAGGAAGTGTGCTATATTTGATGTAGAGCAGAATAAATTCAGAGAAAGATTTCACCAAGAGGCACCTTTCAGGTGAGGGCAAACCACTGCTGTGAAGCAGTAGACATCTTGTGGGTTTTTACTGAAGATAGCATATATTTACCTGGTGATTAAGATAAAGAGATCAAATCATCTGAATAAGGGAAGCCCTTTTATCTGGCTTGTTCTTTGCACTGGAACCAGTATCCTGTTATTGCAATTCTTATGTTCTCAATGTTGTGTTCTCAATTCTTGTGTTCTCAAATAGCAAGGAAAAGTTAAAACAGTTACCTTTTGTAGCATCTTTCCATATCTGTCATTAAAAGATAGGTATATGGTGTCTTTTTGCTCCTGGCATGGGTATTGCTGATGTCTTACCTTTTCTTTGCCATTATGCTATGCTTGCAGTTCTGATGCATTGGTCTTGGCCTCTCCCTTGTCTGGTATGATATGCTTAAATGGTGTTGCCACTTCAGCTTGACCCAACTCTCTCCTGAAATTTCCTGGCCAGTTAATTGCTAAAAAGCTGTTCTTCTGACCTTTTTCCTCTGAATTTTGCTGCACAGTTAATCCTACTTCAAGATGCAGAATTCTGAAAGAGATTCCATTATACAGCCTGTAATTTTTATAGACAGCTTTCTGGGGTTGAAATTCAATATGTTTTGTTGCCAGTTGTCTTTTATTAGTGTGCGCCCCCCCCCAGGTGCAAAGTTGATGGTTCTGAAATTGTTTTGAATGAACGCTCATGAAAGGTAGGAGCAGGTACAACAAATAAGTCAGAAGAAAGTGTGAATTGGAAGGTAAATGATAGTTGTTCATATTTCTTACCTATACAGTTGGACAAGCCATACAGTATTCTTTAATTTCCAATTAAGTATACACTAATCATTAATGTTTTGCATTTCATTGCATTTGTAAGGGAAAAAGGTACACAATACTGATTAAACTAATTAAAACTTGCTTCCTAGATTTGATGCAACAAACCCTTATGAAATGCTAGATGCATCCCATGCAGAGCTACAGCAAATGGAACTTACCATGACCTCAATTTATAAATCAGGAGATCTATTTGAAGTCAGTGTTCCAGACTACAAGCAGCTCAAGCAGTGCCGAAAGGAAATGTGCATTCTTAAAGAACTCTGGGATATGATCTCCATAGTGATCTCTAGCATGAATGAATGGGAAGCTACCAAATGGATTGATATTAATGTTGAAAATATGGAACTGGAATGCAAAAAGTTTGCCAAAAGCATTCGGAATTTAGATAAAGAAATGAGGGCTTGGGATGCATTCTCAGGGTTGGACAACAGAGTGAAAAACATCCTGACCTCTTTGAGGGCAGTGTCAGAACTGCAAAATCCTGCCATCCGGGAGAGACATTGGAATCAATTGATGCAAGCCACAGGCGTGTACTTCACAATGGATGTAGACACCACCTTGGCAGACCTGCTCAAACTCAACCTGCATAATTTTGAAGATGAAGTTCGGAGCATCGTTGACAAAGCCATGAAAGAAATGAGCATGGAGAAAGTTGTGAAAGAACTGAAAACGACCTGGGCTAGCATGGAGTTTCAGTATGAACCTCATCCACGCACAACTGTCCCATTATTGAAATCTGATGAAGAGCTCATTGAGACACTTGAAGACAACCAGGTGCAGTTACAAAACTTAATGACATCCAAATACATTGCTTTTTTCTTAGAGGAAGTGTCTTCCTGGCAGACGAAGCTGTCTACGGCAGACTCAGTCATTTCCATCTGGTTTGAAGTTCAACAAAGCTGGTCTCACCTAGAAAGCATATTCATTGGGTCAGAAGATATCCGGGCGCAACTTCCTGAGGTAAAATCATCATTCCCTTTTTATGGGAAATACCACACAAATGTCAGAGAGCAATTATTAGAAATCTGGGACTTGTGGTGCTATTAAATCTGTGCAGCTCCAACCTGAGGAAGGCAATTTAATTCCCAGGATTATAATTCTTTAGGGAAAACTATGACACAGGAAGCAATGTGAGCGATTTTAAATATTTAATGTAGACAGCTCTGCCGGGTAAGATGACATGTAAAGGATGCAAATATACCATGGTAAAAAAAGTTGCTTGAGTTCTGGAGAAATAGCACTTGCAAAGGATAAAATGGCTGATGCACAGACTTCGCTAAATAAATGGTCATTGCTTATCTTGTAGATTCCAGATTAGTATTTATGGTGTTTTCTATAGCTATAAATCTGAGGTTGCTGGGTTATGTTTGGAGAGGAATTCCTTGTCTTGGTTTTCATCCTGTTGCATATTTGGATAAGGCACTGCTCAAAAGATTTGAATGTATAATAATAAAAAACACCTTTGAGAGACAGGTGCAAGAAATCGGTAAGACTCATGTCTTCTCATTTATAGGATTCCAAACGTTTTGAGGGCATTGATGCTGACTTTAAAGAACTGGCTTACGATGCTGAGAAAACCCCAAATGTAATAGAGGCAACTAAGAAGCCAAAGCTATATGAGCAACTAGAAAATATTCAAAACAGGTGCGTTAAGATACACATACCTGAATTGTGTGCTTCCCTATATGTAGGTAGGAAAGGATGGCCCTACTTACAGTTTCCTTTTCTGGGATGTATGATTAAATCTGGCTTTAAGATAACTTTTCAGTCAGCTGAACCATTCTTTTTATAATATGCAGAGTTATAAACAGAGATGGATGCCCTGTGGCTATGGACTCTGCAGTGCTCTAAATAAGTGTCCCAGAGCCTCTCCTACAATTCCAACATTTTGTAAAGGGCAGCAGTTGTTTGTCTGTTGGATTTAAAATTCCACTTTTTTCTATAGAAGCTCAGGGCAGTGCTCCCTCTGCCTATTTCCCACAACAATCTGTGTGGGAGATTGGGCTAAGAAAGAGTGACGGGCCCAGTCACCTAGTGAGTATCTATGACTGAGGATGGATGGGAACCTGGGTTTCCCAGCTCTTAGTCCAACATTGTAACCTGTCTGCTTTATTATGATTCTTGATACACAAAGAATAATCCCCATAGCCCTAATTAAATAGTTAATGTTCAACTTAAAGATATAGATATAAAGATACAATAGATATACAGATAGTCCTCACATTGCAACCATTTTGGAGCCTGCCCATCGTGGTTGTAACTCACGGTGGTCATAAAACATGTTGATCATGTGACAAAGCCAAGTTCACAACCATTTTAGTGGTGGTGGTTAAGCAAATCACGGTTGTTAAAGCCAACCAGTAGATAGGGTTTTGCTAAAAAACATTTTTTGTTAAAAAGTGTCCCTTTTTGGCAAAACCAGCTTAAAATGTGGTCATGTGACTGCACTTCGGTTGCTCAGCAACTGGGCCACCTTTATGGCCATTTGCAGCATCATATGATCTTAACCTAGTGGGGGGGGGGCACTTTCTTCAAATTTGTGTTGTGAGTATTCTCCAGTTAGGTTTGTCAGAACTTTAAATTGCTAAGAGACCAATTGCAAGTGAAGGACTACCTGTAGTTCTTGCCTTGGTTCCCTTTTTCTTTGTCCAAGTTTAACTTTTGTACATACTTCTCCCAATGCACACAAGCCATTCAAAAGTAGTTCTTGATTTGGAAAAAGTAATAGAACCTTATTTTTTAAAATGAAATGTATGTGCATAAAAAAAAATTTTCTTTCACTGATGTGAATGTATGAAGATGCTCAGCCTAGCAAGAGGGTGCTATTGGATAAGTGTGTATCAGCACATCTGGTTTACTTAGACTGCTATATTTGCCTTTTATTCCATATAGTAATGCTATTTAATGTTTGATTTTGTCAGATTGTCTTTGTGTGAAAAAGCTTTGTCTGAATATTTAGACACCAAACGATTGGCCTTTCCCAGGTTTTACTTTATTTCCTCTGCTGATTTACTTGATATTCTTTCAAATGGCACCAATCCGCAGCTGGTAAGTCACTTCCATTTTTTTTTTCCAGCCTGTTTTTCATTTCTGCTATATTGACCATAAATCTTCCCTTTCAAAGCATGCTGGATCTTTGAATCCCCACTAGATGGCAGCCTGTACATCTCGTATTTTTCTTTTCCTAAAACTCCATTAAGTCAAGGTTGGTTTGTAAGAAGAGAGAGCAAAGAGGTGAAAAGTTTCCCTGAATATACAAACGTTGCAGATGAATCGGTGGGCTAAGCAAATTGCAGAATACCACATTTTGCTGTTCATTTTGTACTATGCCTGGCTTTTCAGTTGCCAGTTGTCTACAGATATTGAGAAGTTTGTTAAGGTATATTGGAAAAGATAATTTGTAGTAGAGAAAGAATAGGGTGGAAAATGAATTGAAGTCATTTATTTAAGCATTCATACCCACCGCTATCAGAAGTGCTTACGTAGTGGTACCCAGGGGGGCAATAGCTTTTAATATCAGGCAACTGTTGCCTTCTGGATCTAATTATTTTTGCATATATAAAAGTAAAGGATAGAAGAAGGAAGGTAGGATGGTTTTCAGCCATGCCTTAGATCAGTGGTTCTCAACCTTTCTAATGCCGCGACCCCATAATATAGTTCCCCATGTTGTGGTGACCCCCAACCACTTATACATCACCGGGTGCCAGGGGCGTGGCCAAAGAAAAGGGGGAAAAATGGCAGACAGCCTTGTTTGGCGACCCCCGTGAAATGGTCATTCGACCCCAAATGGGGTCCCGACCCACAGGTTGAGAACCACTGCCTTAGATTCATCAGAGTGTTTTCATCTGATCCAGGCCTAAATACATCAGAAGAAGAGAGAAACTCAGTAAAGAATAATGGCTTAAAAAGCTCTCTGGTAGACTTAGAAGGAGCATTTTGAATTCTGCCTTTTATTCCTATTTAAAAAAATGTGTTGTAAAATCAAAATAAATATTATGTATGATGAAATATGGATAAATGTATTGGCTTTCCATTGTTGTCTTGGAGTTCAGTCTGTTGATTCTAGGACAGGATTAACTGTACAAAGATTTCATCTGAGTGGCCCATATATTAAACTAGCAATGTTTCAAGGGCAATTGAAAGATTTAGTTGATGGCAAGTAAGTATATTTATCATATGGAGGGAGAGATGCTTTCTACATAAATGCAAGTTATTTTAAGATTGCAGAGTTGGTTTTATAAGCTGCTAAATGAGAATTATAATTGTTGGCATTCTTCAAAATTTAGATCTCTGAAAATGAAAATTAAAAAAATGGGCAAGCGTAAAGTTGTGTATCACTTTGATTCAAAGTCTGACAACAGTAATCTTAATTAACATGACAGCAGGGGATTGGAGCTGAAATTTTTAAAAGTCCTCATTTAAGTTAAGTGTTCCTTGAAATATGAGCAATCTGTCCTGATTCATTTTGCAGGTTCAGCGCCATCTTTCAAAACTCTTTGATAACATGGCCAAAATGAAGTTTGATGTGGATTCGGAGCAAAACCCAACCAAGCTGGGTTTAGGGATGTACAGTAAAGAGGAAGAATATGTTGATTTTAGTGAGCCATGTGATTGCAGTGGGCAGGTAAATGAGTGTCAAGAAACAAATTGCTTTTGGGAGAGAGAGAGAGAAGGAGGGAGAGAGGGAGGAAAGGAGGGAAGGAGGGAGAGAGAAAAAGAGAGAGCAATAGGTTCCAATAAGCCACAACTATTCTAGCAAGCTGGAGAACAGAGAGAAAGAAAGGAAATTATGCTAAGTGACCAGTGTGTCCTTCATTGTCATGTAGGGCAGCCATTCCAATATGCTCTCTGAGCTGGTCATGATGTGAAGGCCTGGGTTTTTATCATTAAGGCTGTATTTTTCTTTGCCATTCATACTTTTATATATCAGATCTTTTAAGATGCAGATCTGAGCTGAGGCTAATATTTTATAAACACATTGGGAGATAGGGGGCAAGTGGGGATAAAGTGAAGTTTAAAATGCCTGAAATAAGTATTTGTTTTAAAAAATGGCATTTCATAGCAATGATCATCCAGGCAAGTCAAACCATTATACCAATGGTTACTTTAGAGTCCAGCTTTATCTTTAATGGATCATGGACAATTCAGAGAAGTTCAGTTTCAATTCTTGAGTTGGAGTCAAAAAGCCATAGGAGGCTTCCTCACCGATTTTCACCTCATGCACATATATGATGCTCAGAATAACCCAGAATTATTCTTTCCATAAGATGTGGTGGAGTATGAACAATTATGAAATTTTCTATCAAAAATGCTAATCAAGGAGTAGTGCCTGATCTATGGCCTACAAAAGCCCTGGAAATGGACACTAGAGACTTCCAAAAGTTGATACTACGTTATAATACCATATGCATTGAGAGTTGATATTAAATACATGACTGGAGCATAATTATATTAACAATACTTAGTTTTAAAGAAATGGAAATGAAGTTAAATCTAATTTTTGTTCTGACCTCATTTGGAGTACACGTATCGAACCCAAAATTTGGGTTGGTATAAAGTCATAGTCTTATGTTCAAGCTGTTGAAGGACTACCTCAGCTATAATACTGGAGATGGGGGAGACCATCGGGGTTCCTTTTATCTGTTCATAGATGGTACCTTGGAATGTGAAATAAGTCTGGAGACATATTTCTATCAATTTCACGAGGTCTTCCGTCTGAAGGGAATCTTGGTGATGACCTTCTCTCATAGATGTCAAATGTTCTTTCAGGACAGAGATGGCTAAGTCCTGGGGAATGGAGGTGAAGAGAGAGGTGACGTCGAACGACACCATCATCTCATCATCCTCCACCCTAAGGGTCTTAATTCTAGTTAAAAATTCTTCTGCAGATCTGACCATGGTATTACTGCCATCTACGAGGTGGTTGATGTAGGTACTAAGCCATTTAGCTAGTCCTGAGATGGGGATGCCCCTGAATGATACAATGGGGCGAAGGGGGGTACCTTCCTTGTGGATCTTTGGTAGACCGTAAAAACGGGCAAGGGCCGTGTCACAGGGACGTATCCTCTTTAGGGTGTCATCTCCGATCTTCTTACAACGCTTAAAGTTGTCTAGCAGTTTGTTGATTTTATTTTTGAGCGTTATTGAGGGGTCTTTTTTAATTACTCTATAGGCCAACTTATCATTCAAGAGTTCAAGTGCTTTAGCTGTATACAGTGTTCTATCCATAATAACAGTCACCCTACCTTTGTCTGCAGAAAGTATGACAATAATATCATCTCTTTTAAGTTGTGTAAGAGCTCCAGTTTCTTCTCTAGATAGGGTGTGATGGTACCTGTGGTTAGTAAGTAGCCCTGTGATCTGTTGTCTAATGGAATTTCTGGTGTCTTCATCTGTCCCCATATGATGCATAGCAGGCTCCAGTGCAGATACAAAATCCAAAGGGTAGGCATCCATAAGGTTATGATTAGTATCACGTTGCAGTAGGGTGAGTTGCGGGTTGGTCAGAAGTTTGGAAGAGAGGTTACAAACCACTCTATTGGTAAAATTACTATATTGGGACTTACGTATGGCATTCATCTTACATTGGAGGTGTGCTGTTGTTTCTTGGTTCGTTTTTCTAGCTACCATTTGGATGTGATGACTCAGTGCTTGTAATTTTACCAATAGAGTGGTTTGTAACCTCTCTTCCAAACTTCTGACCAACCCGCAACTCACCCTACTGCAACGTGATACTAATCATAACCTTATGGATGCCGACCCTTTAGATTTTGTATCTGCACTGGAGCCTGCTATGCATCATATGGGGACAGATGAAGACACCAGAAATTCCATTAGACAACAGATCACAGGGCTGCTTACTAACCACAGGTACCATCACACCCTATCTAGAGAAGAAACTGGAGCTCTTACACAACTTAAAAGAGATGATACTATTGTCATACTTCCTGCAGACAAAGGTAGGGTGACTGTTATTATGGATAGAACACTGTATACAGCTAAAGCACTTGAACTCTTGAATGATAAGTTGGCCTATAGAGTAATTAAAAAAGACCCCTCAATAACGCTCAAAAATAAAATCAACAAACTGCTAGACAACTTTAAGCGTTGTAAGAAGATCGGAGATGACACCCTAAAGAGGATACGTCCCTGTGACACGGCCCTTGCCCGTTTTTACGGTCTACCAAAGATCCACAAGGAAGGTACCCCCCTTCGCCCCATTGTATCATTCAGGGGCACCCCCATCTCAGGACTAGCTAAATGGCTTAGTACCCGCATCAACCACCTCGTAGATGGCAGTAACACCATGGTCAGATCTGCAGAAGAATTTTTAACTAGAATTAAGACCCTTAGGGTGGAGGATGATGAGATGATGGTGTCGTTCGACGTCACCTCTCTCTTCACCTCCATTCCCCAGGACTTAGCCATCTCTGTCCTGAAAGAACGTTTGACATCTATGAGGGAAGGTCATCACCAAGATTCTCTTCAGACGGAAGACCTCGTGAAATTGATAGAAATATGTCTCCAGACTTATTTCACATTCCAAGATACCATCTATGAACAGATAAAAGGAACCCCGATGGGCTCCCCCATCTCCAGTATTATAGCTGAGGTAGTCCTTCAACAGCTTGAACATAAGGCTATGACTTTATACCAACCCAAATTTTGGGTTCGATACGTGGACGATACATTTGCTATTGTCAAAAGACAACATGTAACTACATTTATGGGAATATTAAATTCCATCTACTCTGACATAAGGTTTACTGTAGAGGAAGAAAGACACAATTCTCTTGCCTTCTTAGATGTTTCCATCCACCGTCAACCAGATGGATACCTATATACGAAGGTATTCCGTAAACCAACCCACACGGATAGAATCCTCCATTACCAGAGTAATCATCCTGTTTCACATAAAATCAGCTGCATTAAAACGTTATTTAAACGCGTTGACTCCCACTGCAGCACGGATGAATATAAGAAAGAAGAGAGGAGACACCTCTTCCGTACGTGCATATATAACGGTTATCCATTAAAATTTATCAAACGACATTGTACAACTTTCCAGCACCAGACCACCCAACGAAGAAGGGATTCCCCCCTACAAAAAACACGCATCTCCCTCCCATACATAAGTAACATCTCAGAGGCCACAGCCAGACTACTAGCACCCCATGGTATAGAAGTAGCTCACAAACCTAACCAAACCCTACGATCAAAAATTATGCGTCCAAAGGACCCCCTACCTACCATGGAGAAATCTGCTATTGTTTATAAGATCAACTGCAAAAACTGCGAAGGCAACTATGTGGGAGAAACAGCCAAACGCTTGAAAACTCGCCTCCATGAACACAAACTGGCCATAAAACGAGGCGAACCACACTCACAACTTTGGATGCGTATGGCACAACAAGGCCATCAGTTTGACTTCAATAACACCCTTATCGTAGCCAGTGATGCCACGAAGGAAGGTCGGCTGCTAAAAGAAGCCTGGTTCTCGAATAACAACTCAATCAATGTCACATTGACTTGCACCCAGCACAACAAGCGCTATGAAAATGGAACTCAAACCATCATCCTTTATATCACAAACCTTACAATCAACATCCACAACATTCTAAACCAGGAGCTACACCTCCTCCCTACCAGAAACAATCTGATATAGACTACCCAGAAACCTCCCAACAACATCAAGGAGAAACCACACCCCCTTTAATTGGAGAAAACAACAATAATGACATTGGAGCGCTTAAGAAATTTGAGGATAGAACCACTAAATTTAGCACTACCCATAATAATAATAAAAGTGAATATCCCATACAGAGAGGGGAGAAAAAACATGTGATGATGACCCGTTTGCTTGATAAAAGGGAAAGTAACACGAGCGGGGAATCTGCCCAAATACCAACAGACTTTTGCTCACAGAAATGGGGGGGATTTAACTTGAATATTGACCTACGAGGGAAGATGAGCATGGAGGACACCATGATGGAGGAGGATGATTCAAACATTGAAAAATACTACATCCAGTTGATGCTTGTACATGCGAGCGAAGATAAATACGGGAACACACAGCAGAGGAAAGATGTTAAATTGCAGCCGATGAAGCCCTGCCTCCATGGTAGGATACACAATGACATCGAACTAAATCCCCCCGCTGCAACGAGAACCAGTGCTGCCGAGAGAGGGCGGAACATAGCTTTAACAATACCCCCTGAGATCGACGGAGATGTGAACACAAGTGCTCGAGAGAACGACAGAAGAAATCTTTACTCCGATTCCCCCTCCCACCTATCAGCTGTTCAGCAGGGAATGCTGGCACAGTCTAGGAACCAAGCGCAGACGTCTATGGAACCCGTTTGAACCACCTTGTTAGAAACGGTCTCTCAGCCATGAAGATGTTGGGGAGTTTTCCCAACGAAAGCTTGGCAACCTTTTAATATAGTAAAATACTTTAATTAAAGTATTTTAACTTTAAACTCTCCTGGTGAACGCGCTTTATTCATTCCATTTGTAATTATGCCCGGGAGTCGCATTTTCACCATCATTATTGAATATATATATATATATATATATATATATATATATATATATATATATATATATATATATATATATGTTATTTCACAGCTGCCTCTTCTTACCCCTACAAGGTTATGGTATATGGAGTTTGGAAGCAAGAGGGCCAATTACAATTGGTGCATCCATCAGGAAATCTTCCAGTGAAGGTGTCCAGCAATATTCTTTGGTATTTCCAGAGAAGGACAAGTTGTAGATGGCCACTGATGTACTTTTTCACCTTCTTCTCTAGGTAGAGTGCTGGCTGAACCGTGTGTTGGACTGCATGCGAGCCACTGTAAGGCATGAGATGACAGAGGCTGTGGTGGCTTATGAGGAAAAGGCAAGGGAACAGTGGCTGTTTGACTATCCTGCCCAGGTATTGCTTTGCTTCTGCTTCAGGGGAACAATATACTGTACGTAGAATCTTTTTTTTTTTTCCCCAAGCAAGCCACCTCCACTCCTGATAAATAGGACTTCTAGTGAATGAAGGTGAATAGAGGTGTCCCAGGATAATGTTGCAGGATCCAATCTGGGTCAGTGATTGGGACCAGAGGCTTAGTCTTCTGAGCTTTTGGACTCGTTCTGGAGCCCGTCCTTGGGGAACTCCTCTCTCACAACCGGGCATCACATAAATACTATACATAGAATAGCGCAAAGCACAGACTCTGTTAGAGGGAAGTTCCCCAAGGATGGGGCTCCAGCACGAATCTGAAAGCTCAGAAGACTAAACCTCTGGTCCTGGTGACCGATCCAGCTTGGATCCTGCAAGCATTTACCAGCTAGTTGCTTGCAGTGGTGGATTAAAAATAGTAGCTGCTATAGTCTAGCATGTATGGAATAGTGATGGAATCGACAGATACACTCTCTAATATTTATCATTTTTCATCTGTACTACATATGATCGGTCTATTAGTCATAGTTTAAAGCCATATTAGCTTCTGTTTGCAGATGTTGAAATTTACCTCTAATTCTCAAACACCCCCCCCTCCCACAACCATCACTGCTGAAAACTGGTAGCATGTTGGATTGCAGAAAAAGATAAAGACTATAATATAAAATCTACAATCACTATTTCACTGTTAAAAAAATAAAGCAAACTCCTAAAGTTCCCCCCTATAATGCTAAATTACAATCTCAGCCTAGTAGGTGATGTGGCCGAACCTAGATTATGACTCCCATCCCTTCCAGACGTTAAAGGCAGGCCTGAGCAAAAGATTGTCCATCTCTTCTCTAGACTTCAGTAGGTTTGTTGGTTAAGAGAAGGTATTTTAAATAAATAGGACCTTTTATGATTTACACATTGCCCTAAGCCATGATTTTTTAACCATAACATTTTGAGCTAAAAACAAGCAAGCATGTTGTGGCTTATGACAACATACGAACCCAACAGGTATGTTGCTTGACCCTGGTTTACGTATTGGAGTTCAGAGATTAAGAACAGCCTAAAGGGTCATTGTCAAGGGCAGTGCTGTGAAAATAATGGGAAATGAAGTTTCCATTACAGGGCCAGGAGCCTTGCTTTTGTGTTAAGCCAGTAGGGGAAAAAGTCAGTGCTAAACCCTGGAAAAAAGGAAGGCCACCAGTAAAAGTTTAACTGTTAAATGTTTAACCTTTTTGCTCCCTCGATAAACATTGTTTCTACTTTAATAGTTCTTGAGCCAGATCAGTGCTACAAGGATCAGGCTGCCAATGACTAAAGATTATCCAACGGTTTTACAGCTCAGAAGTTTTTGCTTTGCTTTAAAAAGAAAAGAAAAGCCATTTCCTCCAAGCATCTAATAAATAAGGGCTTGGGGAAAATGATTTTCTTTTTATAATATACTGGGCAAAGGTTGCTTTTCTAGTCTAAACTTGATTTAGATACCAGACACTGAACAAAACTCTGGTTGATTTATTTTTCATTTTTTTAAAGCAATGGTGCAGATATTTCAGAGCGTTCCCGTAGCTCTCTGCATAACTGTGTGGTGTAGGCTTCTCTCTCTGTTCATGTTTAAAAATAATTGTGCCCTCCTAATGGTTTACTTCACACTTATTAACATCCTGCTTCTATCCTTTGACATTTAAGGACATTAAGCTCTGTATGTCATGCTTCTTATGAGCTTTTTTACTGGCTTCTCATAGATTACCTGAACCAGGTGGTAGTAGCAAGAAATATCTTTTAAGATCAGAAATATTTAATCTCAGCTTTTAGATTATGGCCCAATTATTTAGTCTTTGTGTGACTGTAAAACTGGGCTGTCATGGTTTTCTTCCTTTTGTAGATTATTTTTTTATTTGATGAGTTTCCATCCCCTATTAAAGTTAGGAAAACAGTTATGATACAAAAGGGGATAGAAATGACCAGTGCTTTTTTTGTAAAAAACAACAACAAAAAGTGCCAGAACTCATACATGTCATACAACCCGCCTTGCCTACCCTACAAGGTTCTATCCAAAAAAGGTGCTGGAACTCCGTTCTGGGTGTTCTATGACAAAAAAAGCAAATACAGGGGTCCCAACATAAATCAGAAGTTCCTAAATCCTGCTTATACAGCTATAACATCTTCCCATTTACACAGCAATAAATGAATGAAACACTCTTATCAGTTGATAAATTCCATGTAGCTTTTGGGGGGAATTGACCATGAGTAGTAACTTGCAGGCCTCTGCAGATATTCTTTTTAATTATACTTTTTGCTTCCTGATAGATTTCCCATTTTATTTTTCTGTAAATGAAAATACACCTGCATATGCGTGGACACACAAGTTGGTCCAGTAACACATCAGTTGCTAGTGACTTTGTGAAGGAAGTTAAGTTGCTTTTCTTTTCCAAGGTGTCACTGACCTGTACACAAATCTGGTGGACCACAGAGGTTGGGATTGCCTTTGCCAGGCTGGAAGAAGGCTATGAAAATGCCATGAAGGACTGTTATAAGAAACAGGTGACACAGCTCAACACACTGATCACAATGCTCATCGGTCACCTCTCTAAGGGTGACAGGCAGAAGATCATGACCATCTGCACCATTGATGTGCACGCTCGAGATGTGGTGGCGAAGATGATTGCCCAAAAGGTTGGTCCTGCAACACGAGGAACAGCACTATCGCGTTTGGCAGCTATTTATCGTGGGATAACTGTACAATAGTTTTCGCTTCGCTAAGATTGGGCTCTACAAAAAAAAAAATGAGAAGTAGCAATGGGATTATTTTGAAGAGATATTTTCACTGATCTGGATCTTAAATGCATAGAAGTTTGAGGATTTGTTTATCTCGGTTAAAAAAAACAACTACTCTAGGAGAGCTTATGTAATTTCAATGTAGAGTAGAAGAGGGATAGAGGGAGTGGAAGATATTAAAGTTATTAATTGCATCTGAGTTTAGGCTGAATCTTTTGTTTCGCCTTATTCATATTTTTGCACTTAAAGGTGGACAATGCACAGGTCTTTCTTTGGCTATCACAACTCCGACACAGGTGGGCAGAAGAAGAGAAGCACTGTTACGCAAATATTTGTGATGCCCAATTCCTATATTCTTACGAATACCTTGGGAACACGCCACGGCTAGTTATCACTCCTCTAACAGACAGGTAGGGGTCTGGATGACTTCACGAGAGAGAAAACATTATTGATAAAGTGTCATGAAGCTTGGACGGTTGTTATAAAATTGGGGTGTGTGTGGGTTAGTTTTGCAAAAACATGTACTTTCCAATAGGCAGTTGTGCTTGTAAGTCTTAATTAGCAGAGATTCAATTCCGATCCAGCTGCTGTCTTTCTTAAAAGACATTTCCTCTTCCTTAGACCTGGAAGAAGAACTGCAGAAGGATATGAAACAGATGTGAGGATTCTGTGTCGCAGTGCAATGCTTTAAATAAGTTGCCTATGAAACAAATAGCACTGCTTTTATCAGAATGGTCATTGTTGACATTTATCAATGGCTGGAAGCCCCTTATAGACTTTTGTGTAAGAAAGAAAATGATTGTGTGATTTCTATTTTTGTTGATTAGAAAGTATAGGTTATAGAAAGAAGGGAATTATAATGAAATCTTGGAGCAAGTGGTTTGATTAGAATTGCATGTACGGTATAACTGCTAAGGGGAAGATTGGAAGCTGCATGGGTGTGCATGTGCATTTCATGTTTTTTGTTTTTTGTTTTATTTTTTTTTCTCTATCTTCTTTCCCCTCTCTTTTTTTAATTCTTATTATCCATGTAAACTCTTGTAAAAAAAAAGGGTCCTTTTCTGTAATTATCTGTAGGCTTCGCAGTGTTTCTGAATTTGCCTACCTCATCAGAGAGAAGCCAATTCACTTTGTTTCTGAATAGTTACAAATGATGTAGACCCATCTGCTTGATGTTATTCCAGCATTGTAATCCACCCAAATTCATCTCCTTTCTACAAATTTGCTATGGAATTTATTTTATTTCTACCTAAAATTATAAAGGAGTCATTGGTGGGTTATCAGTAAAAATTGGATTAGGTGAAAGTATGCAACCAACGTTATTCATTTCTGTTTTCTGTTCTTTCCTTCCTCTTTGTGCCTGTAGATGTTATATCACTCTCACACAATCATTACACCTAACGATGAGTGGGGCACCTGCAGGGCCAGCTGGTACCGGGAAAACTGAGACCACCAAAGACCTTGGCCGAGCTCTTGGCATCATGGTATATGTGTTCAACTGTTCAGAGCAAATGGACTATAAGGTAATGGCTGGAAAACGCTTGACCACATTAATACAAAAATGATCTAATTCTTCTAATGTATCCATATAAAAAAGTTAATACTTTTTTGAATTGGTAACTCCCTGCTATGTGGAGGGGACCAGAAAAAAAGCCTTGGGAGAAGTATGTCCCCTATGTCAGGGCTTTTCAACTAGTGGTTAGGGTACCACCTGTGGTACATTGGCACCTGGCAGGTGGTACGCAACCATCCTAGAAAAGTGGTAGCGGGGGAGGGGAATGAGAGTGCCGCCAGGCGGGCAGGCAGGTGTCTTGCTCGGCTATGCCTTGGGAGGCACTTTTTTCAGTGCCATTGTAACTTCGAACAGTCACTAAGCGAACTGTTGTAAGTCGAGGACTACCTGTACTTTATCACTTTTTCCCTTTTTTTTATGGGTCATCAAGTTTTTGACACCTTGCTAGGCGACTGGTGGTACTCGGATATTGCCATATCCTAAAAGTGGTACAATCGGTGAAAAGGTTGAAAAACCCTGCCCTATGTAATAAAAATGTACACTTGAGAAATATATGATTCATATTTGTCAATGCAGCTTCTATGTTTAGTTCCATCTTTGTGTAATCATTGTCTAGAGAACCTTCTAAATTGTTTATGAAGCTGGAAATAGATTACATGCTGTTCACTAAACAGATTCTACCATCTTTCTCTCTCTTGCAGTCTTGTGGGACCATTTATAAAGGTCTTTCCCAGACGGGGGCATGGGGCTGTTTTGATGAGTTTAACAGAATCTCCGTTGAGGTTCTCTCGGTTGTGGCTGTACAGGTAGGTAAAACATATCTCCTAAATCAGTGGTTCTCAACCTGTGGGTCGGGACCCCATTTGGGGTCGAACGACCATTTCACAGGGGTCACCAAACAAGGCTGTCCGCCATTTTTTCCCCCTTTTCTTTGGCCACGCCCCTGGCACCCGGTGATGTATAAGTGGTTGGGGGTCACCACAACATGGGGAACTGTATTATGGGGTCGCGGTATTAGAAAGGTTGAGAACCACTGTCCTAAATGCAATTTTTTTTAAAAAAAAAAAAAGTGGAGAAGGACTGTTGCAGGACTTTGATCCAGTGGAGTATCCCATTTGACCACGTTGATTACTAATCTGGGTATAGGTTCCAGTTTAGGGTTTTCTAAATGATCCATTCTTTCCCTACAGCAAGGGTTTTGCTCTTTTGGGTTAATACTCATATCATTCTTTGTGTGAGGTTTCTTAGTCCTAGTGGCTGTATTTCCTCCCTGGTAGAAGCCAGTATTGGAATTTACTGTTTTTGCTTTCCCTAAGGAAGTTGACACACACTTTCAAATATTCTATTCTTGGGAACTAATCTCTGGATTGCGGAATTTTCCTATGTTTTTTTAATTAAACATCTATTGAAAAAAAATGCCAGATCTGGAGGACAAGGATAGCACTTATAGTACTTAACATCCTGAAATTTGTGAAATGCTCAAGAAATTTTTTCCACATTTTTAACCTTTTGCAATGAGAAGCTCAAGATGCAAAGAGTTATAGAACTTTTATCATATGTGGCCAAAAATCTATTCGGAATTGCTCTTTAATGATTAATGAATAGAAATATCCGGTAATTATAACTATTCAGCAGCTTGACATAAAGTTGCCTATAATAATCTTGATAATATATAGCTCTACCATTTTTGAATTAGGAGTATCTTCTCAGAGTCATAATTAGAATTAATTTTCCTGAAGGACACCTGTCTTTGTATTTTTCATCCTAATAATTCTGAAATAGTGACTACGTTTTTATGGGATAGTAAGTAATATTAAGGGTGAAATAGCTTGGTAAAATATGCAAATGCTATCTGATTTTAGAATGTTATTGCTTCCATCTAGTTTATTCTTCTTATTCAGAACTTGATTAAAAATGCATAGAAATGAAAGGAACTGTCTTTTTCTTAATGCTTTAATAAGGTATTCAGGAGATACCGTCTCTAAAATAAATCTTTGCTACAAGATGTGTTAAGGTTCAGGCATTGAATAGTTTAAGGAAACCTTTAGTTTATATCTCTTACATTTGATGTTATGCTTTAATGATAAATATATAATTAAAAATGAAAAACAGGAATAAAGAATTCTTCAATTTTAATTATTCTTAATGTAATAGTCAAATTACAGCATACCAAATGATTTTAAACGCAAAATTTGTTTAAGTTCTTATCGTTTTAGGCAGCTAATGGCCAGTTCATGTCTGTCCCAGCATTAACTTAGAAGCAGGTAGCCAAACCAATTAAAATCTATAGAACCATTATTTCTCTTTTTCCAAGATATTGATATGTTTTGTTAAATACGCTAAACTTGTTAACAAACCATCTTCTCTTACTGTCAGGTGAAAAGCATACAGGATGCTATAAGAGACAAAAAACAGAATTTTAATTTTCTTGGAGAAGACATTAAATTAGTTCCTTCTGTTGGTATATTCATTACTATGAATCCAGGCTATGCAGGACGTACGGAACTGCCAGAGAATTTGAAGGCCCTTTTTAGGTGAGGCAGTGACCTAATTTTGTGAAATTTGTGATTGTGGTTTATTAAAAGTATTTACCTCATTTCTCACGGCAACAGTTGGAAGAACTGTTCAGCATAATTTAGTGTAGTGTAGTTTAATTGTTTTAATGGACAAAGACCAAAAACAAATGTAGCAGAAAACAGCAAAACACATTATAAATAGCCAAAATGCTTACATAAAATGTTTTAAGGTTTCCAGAATTGCTAAACAATTGAGCGTGTAATAGTGATGGCAATTGCTATAAATTTAGTGTTCTTCTAGAACTATCTTGTGACCTGTCAGCTAAAAGGAGGGCACTATCTCCTCAGAGTTCATAAGAGTGGAGGTGTTATGATACTGAATTGACACACGGTATAGAGGGGGCAGGGTGAAAGCACAGGAGATATTGATTCTGTTTCTTGAAGCGAGTCAGGGGAGATTCTATCCTGTGCAGAGATGTGTTAAATCTTCTCTTTAGCAGCAAAGATGACCATAAATTCCACCAGGTGAGAGCAAAGAATGGGCAGAGGATGGGCAAAGAATATTTGCTATTTATTATGTACTGTAGCATGGGAGAACGGCCTCCAAAGCAAATCCACTTTGTATAAGTTTGGGGTTTTGCTTAGGTTGTCCTGGCTTGAGTTATTTGATGATTAAGATATCCTACTGATCAAATCAAATCAAATCAAATATATGAGGACACTTTGTTCCAATCCTGTCCAACCGCTTTCAAGACAAACCAAAGTTAGACAGCAGGTTGATAACAACTGCGCCCAAATGCTTTGGCCTCAAGGGAAGCAGAATTCCCAGGATCCTTCCTTGGCCTGTGCTATTCAGAACCTTTGCAAATGACTTGCAAAAGATGGGATGCAAAGAAGGCTTGATAAATTTGCAGACAACAGAGAAATTAAAAACCAAAAAAACCAGAGTTCAAAAAATATCTCAATGATCTTGAACATTGTGTCATCTGACAAAATGATATTCACTGGTGACAATTGTAAAATGCAGCATCTGTCTAAAAAAAATCAAATGCACAGGGTCAGGTTTGAAGAGATCGTGCCTTGAAAACAGTGCAGGTGAAACAATACAGGAATCTTAGCAATGGGAAGCAAGTTGATTGTGAGGATGTAAGTGAGCAGTGTGATTTAGCAGTAAAAAAGCCAATTCAGACACCTTCCTCAAACAGACCTCAAAACAGCCCCTGGGCAGTATATAATAAAATAAAATATTTATACAGTATATAAAGTTACAATTTAGAAAGAAGCAAGAATATTAAAATTAATTAAAAGCTGAAGGGAGGGCTTTTATGGCCCTAGCCAGCCCACCCAAATTGTCATTATATTATACCCAATACTATTTAGACTGAACCTGGAGCAAGTACCTCATTGCCAACTATGTCCAGTCACTTCAGAGGTGGCCCTACCTTTTGGCTGGGGAATACTTATAGTTCTCCTTGGCTGCATGTCTCATGGAGAAAGTTAGGAATGGCCTGCCGTACATAGACCAAGGACGCAATGACTGCAAATGAAGATAGTAAACCAGGTCCAACTCCTGTTCCCTTTCATCATACTGGAACCATCCACCCTGTTGGTCCTTGATGTTGTCACCTCCAACCAGTGATAGCAAACTGCTTCCACAGTGTCCTGTGATACAAACAGCACTCTAAAACTTTTGCAACACATGCATAACTTCTATATACTTCTGTGGTGCAGCATTAGCATACATCTCCTTCCAGTACTATTAGAAAAAAAAAGATGATCTATAACAGGACTCCCCAACCTTGGCTACTTTACGACTTGTGGACTTCAATCTCAGAATTCTTCAGACAGCCATGCTCTAGTCCAGGGCTTTTCAACCTTTTCACTCATTGTACCATTTTTAGGATATGGCAACATCCGAGTACCACCAGTCGTCTAGCAAGGTGTCAAAAACTTGATGACCCCCCCCCAAAAAAAGGAAAAAGTGATAAAGTGCAGGTAGTCCTCAACTTACAACAGTTCACTTAGTGATTGTTTGAAGTTACAATGACACTGAAAAAAGTGCCCCCCAAGCCACAGCCGAGCAAGAGACCTGCCTGCCCACCCAGCGGCACTCTTCCTTCTGTCCAAGTTTTCATTGTTGTGAGCATTTCTGTTGAGGATTGGCAGTGGGGGTGGGGTGAGGGGGTGTTTGGTTTTTATTCCCCCTGTCTGCTGGGTGGTTGCAGCAGGTTTTGGTCACTTCACATGACCCTGGGACACTGTGACCGTCATAAATGTGAATCAGTTGCCAAGCATCTGAATGTAAATCACAAGACCCTGGAGATGCTGCAACATTCCAGCTGATTGGCATTTCTTCTGGGCTCAGCAGAAGCACCAGGATCAGTGCTGTTTTCCAGCTGATTGGTGCTTTTTCACGGCTCAGCAGAAGTGCCAGGATCAGCACCGAGTTCCAGCTGGAGCCTGGCGCTGATCCTGGCGCTTCCATTGAGCCCTGACAGCCCTGCAGCTCCCGCCATCTCTCGCTCAGGCTTGTGCAGTGCTGACACCGGTTCAGCTCATTCCCCTCCCCCCACCACTTTTCTAGGATGATCGCGTACCACCTGCCAGGTGCCAATGTACCAATGAAAAGCCCTGTTCTAGTCCAACCCTCTGCTCAAGCTGGCTGAGGAATTCTGGGGGTTGAAGTCCACAATTCGTAAAGTGGCCAAGAATGGGGACTTCTAATCTATAAGTTCCCTTCCAGCTTTCTCTGATAGTTCATGTGGTAACATAGAATATAGGATCCACCTTTACTAACCTTAAAGAAATTATACTGTTATTTGAACTCTAGATATGTGAGACTGGAGGAATAGTTTTAAATACTATTGCAGCAGGTCAGAGAAAGTATTGTTAATTTGTGAAGCCTGAAATTTTAGTTTGTTTAATATTTGCCTGTAGAACAGAAATGAAGGTAAAGGGGTACAATTCAAAGTTATAGAATAATCTTTGTATATGGAAGCTCCAGATTCAATTCAGCAGGGTATCTTGAATTTGTGCTTATCTGTTTTACTTCTTAAAGAGCATTACTCATAGGTGATGTGACAAAGGCAATATCCCCCAAATCCAGAAAAGCTTCTCAGTATGAATAGGGTAAACGGACAAAACATTTTGGTATTGTATAAGGCACTTTCCTGGTGCATTTTGTGGACTTTTTTTTTAGACCATGTGCGATGGTTGTGCCAGACTTTGAGCTGATCTGTGAAATTATGCTGGTGGCCGAAGGATTTATCGAAGCCCGGTTATTAGCTAGGAAGTTTATTACCCTTTATCAGTTGTGCAAAGAACTTCTATCCAAGCAAGTAAGTACATTTAAATAATTATATCGTATCAGATGTAGACAAATTTTAGCTCTGAAAACAACTTCTGTGATATATTATGCATACATTTATTTTTTCCAAAGCATTCTATAATATAAATTAGGAACAATTGTTCTCCTTGTTTTTATTCCTATCTGGATTGTTTTAATTTACCAAATAACTAAGTTGTAGGGGATGTGGATTTTACTCTTTCTGTTTCTGGAATTAGAATCTTCCAGGCAGGGTATTAATTTTCAACATTTCTTACCAAGTCCATTATACAAGTTGTCTCCTGATATCACTTCCTTAACCTTGATAGTTCCAGACTGATTACAAGAAGGCTTGGGTTTCAGGTCGTTTCAACAGGAAATTGAGGATCAAGGCAAGAACATCATTAGTCTCTGCTCCTTTGATAGCATGCAGAAATGTGCAGAGATATTTAGCTTCAGGCGTGGTGTGTGTATGAGTTGAAATGAACTATCCTTTCTTTCTTTTTTTTTTAAATTTTTATTTAAATTTTCAATACATATAATACTTTCCATACATTATATATAAAACTAAAAAAAAGAGAAAAATACCTTTAAAATAAGACCTTAGGTGTCGCTCGTCTATCTCCCCCCAACTGCGTCTGCCCTCTCAGCCTTCCTTCCTTCCTTCCTTCCTTCCCTACTACCTCTCTCCTCTCCTCTCCTTTCTCTCCTCATCCCTTCCTCCCATCCAACTTCCTTCCTTCCCTCCTCCTCCCCTCTTATCCCTCTTCAGATACAGTTCAGGGGAAACACCTGAGTGGCACCTCCCTCTAAATTACTCCATCTATTTCATACTTTAATATTTCTATATATACTTAATCCCACCCCTCCCCCCCACCCCCCACTTCCCAGAACAAAATACAGGGTTATTATAAACAAAACAAACACAATCTATAACTTTTAAAACAAAAAAAATTCTATACAATAAACAAATTCATACATTACCCTTAACTCTCTCTAAACTTAAAATAATAATAATAATATAAACACTATAAATAGTAATTATAACCTCAAGAAAAAATTAATCATAAAATAAATGGAACTTTAAAGTTCCATATTTATTCTGAATATAATCTATCCACCTTCTCCACACTATAATAAATTTTTCTTTAAATAAGCAGAAATTTTTGCCATTTCTGCTAAAGTGGAAACCTTAAGTATCCATTCTTCTAAAGTAGGCAGCGAATCCTTCTTCCAATATAAACCTACAAGTAATCTTGCTGCAGTTATTAAATTCAACATTAAAATAGTTTCATTAACATCTAAATCCATAAAAATACCCAATAAAAATAGTTGAGGAGTAAACTTTATCTTCTTTTTAAAAATCTTTTGAATGTTCCACCAAATCATTATCCAGAAAGCTTTAACCTTCTTACAGGTCCACCAAACATGAAAATAAGTTGCATCAGTACTACCACACCTCCAACATTTGGGCTATCCTCTTCTTTCTTTTCTCCTCCATATTAGGATCATTATGACTGGGGATTGCGTGCAATTAAATCAGTCTTGGTTGTAGCCGGGTCCCTCAAGAGAGGAGACCCAGACCGTCCTGAAGATCAGGTGCTGATGCGCTCTCTCCGGGACTTTAACATTCCAAAGATTGTGACAGATGACATGCCAGTATTCATGGGTCTGATTGGAGACTTGTTTCCTGCTTTGGATGTCCCAAGAAAACGAGACCTCAATTTTGAATCCTTTGTAAAACAAGCTGTGCTGGAACTCAAACTTCAACCAGAAGACAACTTTATACTCAAGGTAAGACGGTGACTTTCATTCATTCAGCCTTCAGACTGTAGCCAGAATGCTTTGATTTTCTTATTTTTTTTTGAGATGGTAGTTTATTCTGCCTAAGAATAAAGGGAATATGTATATGTAATATATGCATTTAATTATTAATCACTGATGTTGTATTCTGCATTGATAGTTCTTCAGGTTTTCATTCTTTATCCCATTGTGTTTCACTATTGTTTCTTTATTTTATGAACGTTAGGGAAAAATTGAAAGCAAGACTGACAAATTGTAAATCTTTTCTAGAATTCTACAATGCAAAAAATTTAAAATAGTTATTTATTTGTATCCCACCTTTATTATTTTTACAAATAACTCAAGGAGGCCAACATATCTAATACTCCTTCCTCCTCCTATTTTCTCCACAACAACCCTATGAGGTGGGTTGGGCTGAGACGAAATAACGGGCCCAAGATCACCCAGCTGGTTTTCATGGCCAAGGCAGGATTTGAACTCATGGTTTTCCAGTTTTATTCTTCAAAAAAGTTTATTGTAGGTCTCCTAAATATTGGAAAACAGCAGCCAGAATGATTGAACTCCCTCACAAGGAATCATTTGAATGCTTTGTACCTATTAGCTTAGTAAAAAGAAAATAAAAGGGGATATGAAAATAAAACATAGAGACATATCAACATTCTAATCTTAGGCTCATCGTATAAGCACTGAGAGACTCAGGGCAAAGAAAATGATGTTCTTTATGCAGCACACAGTTAACTCGTAGATTTTTTTTTTATCATCAACTTAGTAAACCTTTAAAGGGAATTAGACACATTCATGGAGAATAAGTAGAATGCTAATGATTGGCCACCAAATAGTGAACTTGTTTTTTTCCCCCTGTTCTGGCATGGTTTTTATTACTACCCCCTGGTTACAATTATTGGGCTTTCCTCAAACAAACACTTATCTAAAGACCCCCAGATATTGGATCCCCATACAGCCTTCTATACAAAGAAAGAACACCACTCCTTTTTATCATCTCCGGAATGTCTCAGCCTTCATAATCAGGTTCTAATAAGTAGTGGCTCAGAGACAATCTTGGCCTTTGAATCACTAATTAATAGTATTCAAAGGGAGCTAGGAGCTGATTGTAGGCCAAGGGGTCCATATCACTTAAGAAGCAATTCCTGGTTTGATAAAGAATGTCTGATGCTTAGGAACCAGATTAACTGAGCTTACTTGCTTTACCGTAACCGAGGGGACAAACGCCCACCAGAGGACTATTATCGCCTGAAGCGGGCTAATTGTTAAGAAAAAGAGGGCTAAAGTGAGAGAGAAGTGGGATTTACTTTTCCTCTCTGTCCAGCAGAAGAACACCCGACTATTTTGGCAAATTGTTGCCAGCTCTCTCCCTGGTTACCAAGAACTCCCTCTCTGCTGTATTTCTAACAGAGATTGGGAAAATCATTTTTGTCAATTCTTCAGACTTCAATAATTTTGACTGAGCTTGGATCACAACTGCCTCTTGCAATTCCTATATGGCAACCCGTGACTCATGCTAAAATCGCTGAGCTTATCTCAGAACTTAAGTCAGGCAAAGCCCCTGGCCCCGATGCTATACCCCCCATTTTGCTAAAATCTAATCCCAAGTGGTGGATTCCTCTTTTGGCAACACTTTTCACCCATATTAATTCCTCTGGTAGGATTCTTATCTCTTGGAGTCTAGCAATTATTATTCCAGTTTTTAAACGAGGAAACAGGAACAACCCTGCCGATTATCGCCCTATAAGCCTGCTTTCCATCATTGGGAAATTGTATGCTAAATATCTTCAACGTAGACTCCTCATTTGGGTTGCGGAGTCTAACATTATTGGTGTAGAGCAGATTGGGTTTAAAGTGGGCTGTGCCACATTGGACCACTGTTTTGTCTTAGCACACCTGGTTGACAAATATGCTATTACACCAGGTGGCAAACTCTTCACTGCTTTTATCGATTTAAAGGCAGTGTTTGACTCAGTCCCTAGGGACCTGTTGTGATCAAAATTGCACAAAAGTTCTATTGACAAACGTCTTTTGTTCTTAATCAGATCTTTGTATAATCAGACCTCTAGCCAGGTTAGGTGCAGCTTGCAGGGAGAACTTTCAAATCTTATCCCGATTGAGAGCGGAGTTAGGCAGGGCTGTGTCCTGGCCCCTCTTCTGTTTAATTTATTCTTATCCGACCTGGCCTCTTACATTGTACGCATTGAGTCCCACGCCCCAAAGTTGTCAAATACGAAGATTCTGCTTCTTTATACTGACGATGCGGTCTTTCTATCACAATCAAGGCTCGGTCTAAAAAGATCACTTTCTGCATTTGGGTCCTACTGTGCTGAGAACCATTTGTCTATTAATTATGACAAATCCAAAGTATTGGTGTTCTCTAGAGCCCGGAAATTATACAACTGGGCTATCAATAGTAATGTTGTTAGGCAGGTTTTCCATTTTAAGTATTTAGGTATTCAATTTCAGAATACTGGTGCTTGGACTAAACATCGAACCCAGGTGCTGAATTCGGCCCCCTGTAGCCACCAGCGGATTATAAGATTCTTTTTTACCCAAGGGGGCCAGTTTATTCCTTCTGCTCTGCGTATATATAAAGCCAAAACTCTGGCCCAAACTCTTTATGGAATTCCCATATGGATACGAGGCTTCAAAGATTGTATTGAAAGAACCCAGGCTGTTTTTCTTAGGAAACTTCTGGGTCTTCCTCCTTGTGTTGGATTTGCTTCGATGTACCTGGAACTGGGCATTCGTTCAGTCGAATGCATGGCGTGGATTAACTCCTTTAAATGGTGGTTTTGGGTGCTCTTTTCGGCAGTCCCTGGTAGCTACCTTTCTCTGGTGTTTGCTTACTCTCATACTTCTCATTGGGAGAGGGAGCTGACAAAGAAACTCCATTTGCTAGGTTTTACGGGGGATGCTCTGGGAGATTATGGTATCAAGGTCGCCCAGCTTAGGGTAGTCCAACGGCTTGTGGACATAGATTTGCAATATTTAAGATGCAGAGCCAACAAAACCTGCTCCCCTTTGATCTTCAGCCGTTCTAATAATTATGGATTGAGGATGGCTTCATATTTCTATACTCCAACCATCCCCAAGTATAGAAGAGTCTTTTCCCTAGCCTGTTTCAATGTTTTGCCTCAGCACTATTCGATGGGCGATTCAAGAGGCTCCTGTTTAGTGAGCGACTATTCTCCTGTGATAGGGCTGAAGTTGAAACTGTGGAGCATGTCTTATCATACTGCCCGATGTATAACACAGCCAGAATTAAATTACTGTCTCTCCTTGGAATTGATCCCTCTGGTTCTAAAATTAGTAATTTGGTCTTATATTGTCTAGGAGATGACTCCTCCTATATTACTTCTCAGGTTTCTAAATTTCTTTTAAGAGCTGTAACTATTAGAGGTGAACGTTGTAATTCCCTTTAGCCAAGGCTTCTAGTGTTAACTGTTTGTGATTGTATTTTTCTTGTGTTTTCTTTTGTTGCACTTGCCTTTTGGTCTGTGACTGTAAAATAAAAAAATATGGTTTTTATTACTGTATTTCTATTTTATCCTGTTCTGCTTGTGTCTGTTAACCAGTTGTGGAACTTAGCTGTTCAGTTTCTTTTGAAGAGTATATATAGCACTTGTCTGCATAGCAAGTAATAAGTGTGACCGCAGTGTGGTGTTTTTTTCTCATTGGCTTCTTACTCAAGGTAGTACAGCTTGAAGAGCTCCTTGCCGTTCGACACTCAGTCTTTGTAGTGGGCAACGCAGGCACAGGCAAGTCACAAGTGCTGAAATCTCTGAACAAGATTTACCATATTATGAAGCGGCGACCTGTTTGGACAGACCTCAATCCAAAAGCAGTGACCAACGATGAACTCTTCGGCATCATCAATCCATCTACAAGAGAATGGAAAGATGGTAAGATCACGGCTGTGCATTGAAATCCAATAAAAGTGTTATTTCTTTCATTAAACTTGCCAAATCACAAAAAACAGTTACAAAAATCCAACTTCGAAGGGTTTGCTTTGAGCTGTTTTAGAACAGAACAGCTTCAAGGTATGATTGAGGGACATCTAGGAAATAGTCCATATTATCCACTATGGCCATAAAAGAGAATATGCAGTTATATTATAAATGGTCTATGTTGTGTTCAGATCTGTTGTGTCTGGAACAAACAATAAAAATACAGAAGTCTCCCGAGCATGCATAGAAGGTTTCCTCAAATCTTTTTTTTAAGCAAAGGCTTCATTTTTGGAAAGTCAATATAATTTGTCCTAAAGATGCTTAAACAGTTTTGAGACAGAATTGGAAGGGACCTTGGAGGTCTTCTAGTCCAACCCCCTGCTCAGGCAGGAAACCCTGTACCATTTCAGACAAATGGCTGTCCAGTCTCTTTTTAAAAACTTCCAGTGTTGGAGCATTCACAACTTCTGGAGGCAGGTTGTTCCACCGAATAATTGTTCTAACTGTCAGGAAATTTCTTCTTAGTTCTAGGTTGCTTCTCTCCTTGATTAGTTTCCATCAATTGCTTCTTGTCTTGTCTTCAGGTGCTTTGGAATATTTAAGTATACACCTGCACCTACAAAATATTTTTTTCAAAGAAATTCCTCATGGTGGAAAACAAGGATATTTTTTGTGCTTCATAACATTCTGTAATTTTTCAAAGATACAAATTTGTGAACCTTTGACTATATTTATGTTGTTTCTGTGAAAATAATATTGAGCCCAAGAATTAGGAAAAATGAGTAAAGCAGTCGCAAAAGCTTTTTCAAAACCATAGTTCTTTTTTTATTTTCCTTTTTTTTAAATAAAAATGCCTAGGGTAGTTTTTTATTGTCTTATCAGTCTCAGTTGTGTAAAGTGATGTGAGATTATTTTCCAATGAGATTATTTATTATTTATTTGATAATAATTCTTCATTTCTTCTTGAATGCAATTCTATTCATACCCTGTTGTTTTTTTAATTACTGGATTTAATTAACTGCATCTAGTTTCCCTTTGCTCATTTTCATGTATGTTGATTAAAACTTTTGCGAGTTACTAGTAAGTGTAGAGAGGATACTTATGATCTCTTTAGGATTGTTCTCATCGATTATGCGAGATTTAGCCAACATCACACATGATGGCCCCAAATGGATTGTGTTGGATGGTGATATTGATCCAATGTGGATTGAATCTCTCAATACTGTCATGGATGACAATAAGGTAAAAGTCAAGTTAAAAGGTAATAAATATTTTTAAATGTAAGGTGTAGAAACCTATGGATTATCTTTATAGTGATTTTAGTCATAACAAATTAAATCAGATAATGTTCAACTGAGTTTTCAGAAATCTACTTTGAGTTTTCAGAAGAATATTTTCAAATAATATGAATTATATTTTCAAATAATAATAAAGTATTATTTGAACATTAAATATTCAATATTTTCAAATAATAAAATAATATTAATAGCTTAATAGTAATATTAGCTTAATATTAATTAAGCTATTCCTTTGGTCAATAGCTCTGAAAAATCAATGTTTCTGTGACTCTTGTAAAAAGCAGGTTGCAAGACCTCTGTCATTTACTGCTAGAACAATGGTTCTCAACCTTTTTAATGCCGCGACCCCCCCCAACCGGTCGTAAGTCGAGGACTACTCAACCAGTCGTAAGTCGAGGACTACTCAACTGGTGCAGCACTGTTTGCAGAATGGGACTTTTGGTGGGTTCAGCAGGGCAGAGACAGCCTGGACAATTCCTATTGGCTTTTGAAAACCAATAGAATTAGACTCTATTCAAGAGAGTCTATTCTATTGGCTTTCAAAAGCCAATAGAATAAAAGGGAATAGCACAGCTAAGGAAAAGGGGAAAAATGGCGGACTGCGTTGTTTGGCGACCCCCGTGAAATGGTCGTTCAACCCCAAATGGGGTCCCAACCCACAGGTTGAGAACCGACTGTGCTAGAACAATTGAAGTGTTGTCAATTGGATTTCTATGGGGAATGTGCCATCTTGACTTTTTTCAACTCCCTCTGCAGATGCCCATGTTTTATGGTTTATGCTGGGTTGCCTCTGAGAATTAGTACATGTTGCTGCTGCTAAAATGTTGTGAAGTGCTGGGGTTATATCATCCCTTTATCCTGCCAGATATATTGACTGCTAGGCCATATTTTCAGTGATTTCAAGTTGCTGTTCAGTACCTTTTAAACCATGATAAATTTGGGGAAATTTGTAGGACCACTCCCGTGAAGCTCAGCTGTTTTGGCCCCTTAACATGTTCCATTGCCTTCTTCAGCATACGTGGTGAGAATGTTTTCTAGGGTGGGACTTCCCTGATGAAGGCTCAGGTTTCCTTCCATGCCCGACTGAAGACCGTTTTCCTTTAAATAAGCTAAACTAGTTTAAACTAAATCTAATCATTTAAATAAATGATTTCATACTTCATTTAATTTTCATTGCTTTGCCTTGTTGTCTTGCTGATTCTTTTAATTTACGGTGTTTTCAAATAATTATGATTTTACAGTTTGTAAGACATTTTACTGAGCCCTCTTTGGAGAAATAATGTGAGGTATACATTTTACGCTCTCTTTTCCAAGGGGTTGCTGTGGATCTCATTATGCTTTGAATTTCCAATCTGGATGCCTTCTTTTACAGGTATTAACACTAGCAAGCAACGAACGGATCCCACTCAACCCCACCATGAGGCTACTGTTTGAGATCAGTCATCTGCGGACTGCTACTCCAGCCACTGTGTCCCGAGCAGGTAGCCAATGGAGGAAAGAAAGAAAACAGCTTTATCCTTAGCATGGCAAAATATGGGGAAAACCATGCTTAACTCTAGGAAACTTGCATTTAAATCTAATGGCTGCCAGAGGTATTGGGTTATAATTGCCATAATCTTACAGATGGACTGGCTATGTTAAGCATGAATCACTGCCATGAGATGGACAAGTATATACATTGTACAAACAAACAAACAAACAAACATGCAAATGGATTAAATTTGCTACATAGAGATCACCTCTATGTAGGCTAGGCTATAAAATATATTTTTCTTTAGAATTGTAGTCAGAGAAATTTGAGTCAGAGGCAATTAGAGTTTTGTCTTAAGCTCTGAACCATGCTTAAAGATATAATGTTTAAGAATATGCCTCTTATCTAAGCTTATTACAGTTAACAACAATAGATGGGGGCCATGTAGACAAACTGATTTGTCTAGTTTTTGATATAAGTACTTGTCAGGATATCTACAGGGAGGTGATGCACATAAAAAAAAAGGTGGGATTTTGATTGTGTGATTATAGCTGCCATCTTGATTTTCTGACCCCTCCCAGCTGCTTCCAACACTTGTTCTGGGCTCCACGTTTCTTTTGTTATCACAGATAATAGTGAATGCTGTAAATTTTGCCTACCAAGTTTTGCCACAAATTGTAGCACATATCTAAGTAGCTGCACACATACCAAGGGAGCCTTTGTATTAAAATCTATGTCTTCCAGATTTGCTTGGTTTAAAGCAAAACTGACATCAGGTATGTTTTACCTAGTATCTAACTGTATATTCCTACCTTATTTTTAGAGCTGTGATAGTTAGAATGTAGTATTGCAGGCTAATTCTGCTCACTGTAAGGAGTTTGATTCCTTTGTTCCTGACCAGCTCAAGGTTGACTTAGCCTTCCATACTTCTGAGGTCGGTAAAATGAGGACCCAGATTGTTGGGGGCAATATGCTGAGTCTGTAAACCACTTAGAGAGGGCTGTAAAGCACTATGAAGAGGTATATATGTCTAAGTGCTATTGCTATTATTTTTAGAGCCTGAATCCAGATTCCAAACATGCAAATGCCACTGCATAGCCAGTCCCTCTGTAAGATTATGGTAGTTATATTCCAATCCATCTGGTGGGCACTTGGTTTAAATGGTGGTTTCCACAAGTTAAGAGTTTGGCACAAAATGTATACATTTTAGTCTCTGTTTTCTCACATGGTGGCACCTGGATGATTTTGTCAGGACTCAGAATCAAAGCAAGATCAGGGCCAGCTGGTACTCAGATGGAAGTACTCAGGAAATCTCAGAGCCATATATGAGAGAGAAAAAATATCCCAGAAGTAGGCATTATCTTCCCACTTCCATTTTATGGTTAGGAAAACAAGGGCATATCCATGAAATCATCAGGAGGTAGGTTTAACTTCTAGGGAACTTTCTACAGTAATTTAGATGTGGAAATTCTAAGACTAACCCCGATATTTTACTTCTTCAGGGATCCTTTATATCAATCCAGCTGATCTAGGCTGGAATCCCCCTGTGAGTAGTTGGATTGATAGAAGAGAAACTCAGTCAGAACGAGCTAACCTGACCATTTTGTTTGACAAGTATTTGCCAGTTTGTCTGGATACACTTCGGACCAGGTATGGTAAAACAGCATTATGGCAGAGTTGACACAATTTGTTTACTGCATTGCATTTAACATGAGTTTTTATTAAGTAATGATAAGAATCTCATATTTGCAAATATCTCCTAATATCTGGTTAGCCTTCATTAATTTATGCAGTTCATTTCTTGTTTGAATTCAGTATCAACCTTATGGACTGGAGAGATTTTTCTTTTCCTCTTGTAAAAAAAAGGAATAGGGTGATCAGATGAGAGAGAGAGAGAGAGAGAGAGAGAGAGAGAGAGAGAGAGAGAGAGAGAGAGACTTATATTGCTCATCTTAAGACAGAAAAAGGCATTGCAACACCTATTTACAGAGTCTAATCATGTAATAACATAATACCAAGGAAATCCCATATAGCTGTGCACCTATTGTTTGTTTGAAGACTTATTCATAGGGAAGTGAGTAATCCTAAGGAATTTACAACTTGAGCTAAGATGAAGTGACAGGGCTGATACCTCTCATTTCAGTGATCGCAAATATGTGGGGGGGGACTTCATAAAGTAGGTACTTCTGCTTCACACTTAAAGCTGTTTTGTGAACTTCTGGTTTTGATCGCTGCTTAGGCAGTTACTTTCTTTTATCTTGCTCCAAACCTTTCAACATAATTGCTCATACATTGGTGAGTGATTTATACCTAAATTCTTAGTTTCTTTTAACAACTCTTTAATGTCTCATAAAGGGATGAAGATGGCTCTCTCCCAGTCATCCCAAAGAACTCCACTCCTGATGATGGAAAGGGAAAAAAGTTGTATGAGTTATGCACTCTATTGCATTCACAAACAGAGTGGATGGTATGATAGATACTTCCCCTGACCCTGTTGGATTAGAAAAAGCTGTATTAACATGAAATGTATCACTATCTCCACAAGAAGAAACAATGAGCTTTGAAGGAAAAGTGAACTTTCGGTTAACTTCTAAACAGATGGATTGTATATTTATGAGCCTGGAATGTGGCATATCAGATTCCATGGGGAATTTAAAACCATGAAAGCCCAGGTTATTAAAGTTTGACAAAGATTTGGAAGCCATGGAGAAAATTATTGTTACTTTTCATAAAACCAGATTTAGCATGTAAATGTAAAAGAAAATTCTTTAAGGTAAACAATGCCTCAAAGTTCTTTGAAGAGTTTCATCTTTCGGAACCAAGACACATTGTACATCTGCAAATCCAATGATTTAAAGCTCATGGACATCTGATAAGAAACACCTTAAAAGTAAGAACTCTACCTTTGGATGAGGAGGGACAGAAGCTCTTGTTCATTTACCTGGAATAATGTTTTCAGGAAATCTTATTGCCAGCTGACTTTAAGTTTGAAATACTACAGATGAAAAACAAAAGATAATCCCTCATGGACATCTGCCCCTGTAATTTTTAAATTTCTGAAGTCCAGCACCAGAGTCCATCTTCTATCGTTTTTGAGATAAACCACTGAATTGAAATATGAATATCATGAATATTAAATAATGGTTATCCATATCTTCCTTCATAAATGTCAAATTTAAGAAGAGGCTTTGCTTTGGCATGTAATTAGCAAGGAACAAGAATGTGAAATACTTTTTTTGTATCCAACAATCTTCTACCTTTCTCCTGAAGAGATCAAAAGATTTAAAAGACCATCTGCTGCTGTGGAATTTTTAGAGGCTCTGCACTTATCTAATAAGTAACAAACTTGTCTTTTTTTCTTTTTCTTTCTTTCAAAAATTGTTACTACTAGATGAATACAGAAGCTTGCATTTCTATGTCTTTATTACCAATGATGGAGGAATATGTATTTCTCCCTCTTTCCCTCTCCCCCATCCCATGCTTGTGTATGTCAGCAATATCCAAAGACAACCTGAAGGTTTAAGATTTAAGATTTTTTTTTCTTTTTAGTTTTTAATGTTAGTCTAGCTGGGCAAGATATCTTCTTTATTTTGACACTTGTTGTTTTATGCTTTTTAAAAATTTGATTCATATTCCTTAACTTAAATGTTCTCCTGTTATGTATTTGGTTCTTTTCAAACTTAATACAGTATGTCTGTAATGTTGGGAAATTGACCTTGAGAAATATTTTATCTAACACGGAGACATGGCACTTATAGTAATCAGCCAAAATATAAATGAACTTAGATAAAAAAAAACAAAAGAGACACATTTGTAACAAACTGGAAAAATAGCAACAGATATAGTTATATTGTAAGAAATCTCGGATGAGGAGATTTTCTTGAGGTGTGGGAACTGGACTGGATAAACCTCTATTAGTGGGTATCAAATAAAAAATTGGGATATCTATTAAGTTTAATAGTGACTCTAAGGTTGATGTGGAAGATGAGCATTTTGCTATGAAAGAGTCTTTATTTTTTTGCTATAAAGATAGCCAGTGACATTGTTATTCTGATTAATTTTTACGGCTCCACTAAAAACACTTCTGAAATAGACCATAGATTTTTTTTTCCAAAATTATATTTTGCAAACCATTGTCATTAATTCTTTCTGGTAAATTCACTCTAAAGCTGGATCCTCAGCTAGATAGGAATGCTCCAAGGAAACATTTATTGCTTCTCAAATTTGGAAGTACTATAAACATACATTACAGAATTTACAACATGCAATATTTTTTAAAACCCAACAATAGAAAATGTACTAAAACTGTTCTAGACTAATTTTTTTAAAATGCTAGGCATATTTTTAATTTTTTGGACCAGAATCATATGAAAAGTAAAGTGGTGGAATAAAGAATGGATCAATACCTAAATCTTTTGATTTATAATTTGAAGACTTTAAGAGATAGCATTCTGAATGATTTATCTGTTATGTCTGTTTGGCAAAATATAGAATTACAATATGCACTCTCTTTTTTGTTTCACATACTTGTAAACATAACTAAATCTTATTAAAAATATGAAATAAAAGTATCTGTTTCATTATTCTTTTCATTTGACCACTCCTGAATTCACTGTATTTGTGGTAGATCAGGACTTTGAAAGATTTCCATTTCAATTCTTTTAAGAGGATCAACATTTTAAAATGGCTCAAATATACGATTATAGTTATTACTTGGCTATGTGCTGATGGTATTTTAGCAGTGGATAAGAAAGTTATAAACAATGAACATTTAAAAAATGTTAACAGTTGAAAGAGGATTTATATGATATCTGCTTGCATTGTTCAATGACAGTCATGCTAAATCCAATTAAACTTCACAACTGTTCAATTCTCCTATTATAGATTTAAGAAGATTATTCCCATTCCTGAGCAGAGCATGGTTCAGATGTTGTGTTATCTCCTTGAATGCCTCCTCACCAAGGAGAATACCCCTCCAGATTGTCCTAAAGATCTCTATGAACTTTATTTTGTCTTTGCTGCTGTTTGGGCATTCGGTGGTGCTCTGTTCCAAGACCAGGTAAGAAAAGTGATTCTATGAAAAATGACATTGATTAATAAAGCTTCATACAGAAGACAATATTTGTAGCTCAGGGTTAAACTGCAGGGTCCTTGGTTCTTTCTGAGCTTGCTGCTCTCTGAGTGCTGACGATGTTACTTAGTTTGATAATGAAATGTCTACAAGAAAATCATCAAGCTCAGAGAGCACCAAAGATCCCATAGCTTCATATATTAAACTGGGCACTTAGTGAATTGGCTCACAGATCATTTTTAGCGATGATTGGCTTAGTATAAACCACAAACTTTCAGTTTACTTTTGACATTTGGCCATAATTAAACCAGAGGATGACTTAGTATGATGTATGAAGCCATACCTCTTGACAAGAGCAGCTTGTCATTTGACTTAAACATATCCAGAGATTCTTATGGAGAAACACAAAGCATTTAAATCTACCCATTGTAAGAATACTATTAAAGAGGGAATATGTGTAGTCATTTGGAGTCTAGTGTTACTGAAACTCTCTTTGTGCCCTACACAGTCCTTCAACAGATTGTTTTTATTTCATCCTAGCAAGGCATTCCAAATCTAGATGACCATGTTCCTATCATGCACTTGGAACTTCTAAAAGCAATGTAACCAAAATATAATGGAGTCTTTGCTTTTGTTAAAGTCAATTAGAGATGACTTTGAATGTCATGTACCATGGGTTCTTAAAATATTATAGAGGAACTAGCTGGAATGGAAATCACTATATATTTTTCCTGTATTAGTACAGATCATATTCTTGATGCTATGAACTATCCATTACTAGTTTAATTCTGCCTAGCTAATATTTCAGGGACTTACAAGTACATGTTCTATTTGTAACTGTCCTTGAGAGGTCCTTGATGTTCTCTGAGCTTGCTTGTTTTCTTGCATATGTTTTATTACCCTAACTAGGTAACATCATCAGTGCTAGAAAGGAGTGCTGTTTGCTGTCTGTTTATATTCTGATGTCTTGCCTGTCTTGGTGGGGGCGGTCTTAGGGATTCTTTGGTTGGGCTGTTTACTAATGGCTCCGTGGTACTTTCTTGATTGGGGTATTGCTTTACTTGATTGTTGTTCTGAAGGTGACCTTGGAGTTAGTCTATGCTGATCTGAGTGCTGATTACTGGTGGGGAGGTGCTGGAGCCTTTTTCTCTTTTGGACTGGTTGATTGTCTCTTTTGTATAATCTATAGATGTTGTTAATGTTTATGTGTCTATTGATGGCTGATTTGTCAGAGTGCCAGGCTTCTAGAAATTCCCTGGCATTTTTGGGTTTGGCCTAGTCTAGGATTGTCACATTTTCCCAATTGAAACTATGGGGGAGATTTTAAGGCTTTACATAAAATGTTCAGATATTTTCAAGACTATGCTCCACAACTAAATTTCCAACTCTTTCCTCCCATCAGCCTACTGGGAAAAAAATGAACTAAGCCATTTTCTCATTGTTTTAATTGAGATCCTTTGCCATCAGGGCATTCTTTGTGGGAAGGGAGGCAAAAGGCTTGTTCTCTTCTGTTTTAATCCATGTGGGGGCACTGAAACTCTCCTTCACTAATTTACTTTCCCACAAGACAGCTCTTTCTTCATGATGCTTCTATAACAAGAAGAAGGGGAAAAAAGGGGGGGGGAAGTCTCTATTTTCTACATCTAAATTAGCCTTAGTATTAATTATTCATTTAATCCTATTCTTCAGCTGTTATTTTGTCATCACTTTATTTTTCCTATTAACATAAGCCTGGAGTTCTCTCCTTATTTCCACATTCATTTTTTTCAATTTTAGTACAAAACCTTGTGCTAATTGGTATGTCTGTTGCTCCAAAGTTTACTTGCTTGTTTTGAAGAAATTATGAAAATCTTTTTTAAAAGATTGAAAGAGTTTTGAAGAAAACAATGACTTAACTACATTTTTATTCAATACCTAAGCTTTCGTGGTTCTCAATCCATTTAATAAGCTATATGAGGTGAAGTCCTGACAGAGCTTTTTTTGAGTGTATTCACAATTATAGCTGTGGAGAAGGGGAGAAAGCTGAGGGAAGGAGAAGGAGAACTAGTGGGGAAAAACAGGGTTGTTTAGAAACAGAGAAATAAAATTTCAGAGTCTCACTGATAGTGAGCTTTCTTGTCAGATTTTTAATGGAAAACCTTTAACTAGTCTGTGTTCCTTAAAAGCCAATAAGTCTATTGCAATATTCCAGAACTGCCTTTGTCTTTTTCTTCTTACAGTTTTTTTTCTAGTTCCCCAATAGCTGTATTAATCCATTTGTTACAGGCATTTCTATACTCTATGAATTTCTAAGCCATCTAAGAAATGAGAGGTAGCATAGTTTGTTGCTATGGAAGTGAGGCTGTATATGACCCTTGGACTGGCATTCTTCTTTCTTTTTAGATGGTTCAATCTTACACTTTATAGCTGAAGAAACCCCAATTTCCCGTTTTGTGTAGACTTGAAGAACTGTTTTTGTTTAATCTACCACTCAGAAGCAACCAGGATTGGAAATTATATTTTCATTCTGATTTTGCTAAGGTCTGATACAAGGAGGAAATGTGATTTGTTTAAAAATGAACGTAACAACTTACAGCACATTTCTGCACTTCTGCAGAAAGAGAGAAAGAGAAAGAGACATTTGAGGGTTCATTCATATGTCTAGCTAGGTATGGTGTGAGGTATAGTTAAAAATATTGTTTCTGAAGAACAATAGCCTCTATTGTCTCAATCCTCCCACACCAGTTCACTGTGAATCAGTCTCTGCCTGTCTTTTCTCATTCTGTGTTAAAAATAATGTTTTCCAAATTCTGTTGGTGTTTTGCATTCTGCCTTTGTATCATTCTGGCAAATGACCAGATTGCTTTCTTCAGAAGGGACCTTTCATCAGTTCACTACAAGTTTTACAAATACACTTCCTTTGTTTAACCAGGTGAAATTAACATGAATTCTTCCAGTTTCTATTTTTTATCCAAGGGACAGGAAGAACCCTAAAACTCTGGTGTTTTTTCCCCCACCTGGTGAATGGGTCAGATGGAAAGTACTAAGGATAAGGGGATGTGAATGGAAGGGAGTCCATGTAAAAAATCTTTCAGTGGAAGCCACTTGTTTTCAGAGACCTGCCCATAGCAAAGAAGAATAAGTATTATCTTCCCTTGCCCTGGTGAAAAGGGTAAGGATGCAGTGAGTCAATCAGTCAGGAATTGTGCTAACTACTGCCTGACAGGACATCTGGTCAGCCTCGTAGCCAAAACTGAAGAATGGGTTACAGTTTCTTCCTTTTCAACCAGAACAGAAGACAAGTGGCTCTTCTCCGGTAGAATGAAGGTGCTAGGCTTAGCCTATTCTTATAATGCGTTTCCCGCATATAAATCTTCTTTCTGTTGTAATTACACAAACAAACAAACAAACAAACAAATAAACTAGAATTATAATCATTGTTCAGGCTAGATTCCTACCCTCGGGAACTTTCAAATACTCACATAGAATGCTTCAACCTCTAACAGCAAGTTCTTTAGTTGACATTATGTCTGATCTGAGTTTGTCAGGAGTTTTTTCAGAGTAGCTGGTCATTTGCTCACAATGGAGGTCCCAGTTGTGGTCCTTTCACATGTAAATATGATATACAACCACTATTTTGTATCTTAAACAGGCCCTGGCAAAGGTTTACATTTTGAGTGTCTGGAGAAAGGAAGCAATAAATTAGCCTTTAACAGTGTGCCCTTTTTTATTGATTGATTGATTGATTACATGCCAAGATATTTTTGACTTCTAATGATCACATAGACAGAAGATAGATGACCACTCAGACATAAAGCATTGGTTACTTCATAATAAGGTAGAAACTTATATTAAAAAGCTCCTAGCGCTGACCAATCCTTGTTGAGGTCCAGTTAATTTCACAGAATGCTCATTCGAAAACCTGTAAGATATATAAGAGGATCAGAGGCTTTTTGCCCATTCAGAAGTTTTCATATTGTATGTGAAATAAATGAAGACATAACTTTTATTATATTTTTTTGGTTGAAGAATAAATGAACTTTAAAAAAAAACTTTATAGAACTTACTCCTTAATCGGAAAAAGAAACAAAAGAAAATATTGAGCTTGTGTTTATTGTAAAATTAGTGTGGAATATTGAGAACTATGATTACCATAAACAATAATAATTTAATTACAATCCTTTTTGCACTAAGTGATGCATAAAATTCTTTTACCTAGCAAGCTGTTAGCAAATATGAATGTATGTAGTAAGAGAGAGAGAGAGATACAAGCATACACAGAATGGTATGTTTCTTCTTTCTGCTAAAACTTACTTGGTTTAATCATGAAGTTATTACCCGAACATCTGGTTTATTTCACTAGTTGTTCTGCATGCTGACCTTATATATTTTAAATTGTGTTTATGAGATTACTCATCTCATTTTTGATCCAAGAAAAAACAAGCAAAACCTTTATGAATTCTTCTTCCCATCTTTTTGACCTTCACATAATCAGCTTGTTTGAATAATAACTTGTCATATGACAGCTTCATTACAGATGGTTTGGGAAGAATTGGGTAGACCAGAATAAAGGATAACTGGTTCCTTTGGAATTGGTGAGGAGAAGAATAGTATAGCAAATAGGTAGTAGGTACAATAAAAAAATCATAGTTGTCAGCCTTGCAAGGTAGTCCAGACAAAAACACACCCAGAAGTACTACCTTTACTTTAGGGTAAAGTTATAGTAACAGGATCTTGCAAATCTCAAAGTACATTTCTGTATTTACAGTAAAAAAAAAAAACCTAGAGAGGGTCCCTTCTGAGATGTTTGCCACAGTAATCCCATCTGTGGGCTAATTCTGCCTTTTATTTGCCCATTGCCTTGGCTGCGGCTTCCCCCCTTGTCTCATAGGTCATTACCAGATATCATTATATAGTAGATGAGCCAGTCCGCCCTTCTCCAGAACGTATCAACCATTAATGTATAAATTGCTTTTGGGAAAGTCAGATGCACTCTTGCTGGATGATGAGAAGGGCAAGGAAGTAAAAAAAAGTATATTTTTGATTTATTGATTATAAAAGGCTCAAGATCATACCGGTGTCCCCAGAGAAGAAATGGAAACAATAAGAGAAATACTGAAAATAAATAAAATGACATAAGGAGTCATAGGTTACTACAAAGAAGAAGGAGTCAAGCTAATTCTCTAAAGTACCTGAAGGCAGGACAAGAAGCAATGGATGGAAATTAAAGAGAGAAGCAACCTAGAACTAAGGAGAAATTTCTGACAGTCAAAACAATTAACCAGTGGAATAACCTGCCTCCAGAAGTTGTGAATGCTCCATCACTGGAATTTTTAAGAAGAGACTGGACAGCCGTTTATCTGAAATGGTATAGGGTTTCCTGCCTGAGCAGGGGGTTGGACTAGAAGACCTCCAAGGTCCCTTCCAGCTCTATTCTATTTTATGTTACCTCAATAATTGTTCCAGATGATCAGTGGAAAAAATATATTGAGGGGCTCTTAGATCTTTCTATATACCAACATATTTGCAGTCTCACAGAAGAAAAACTTTCGCATGCTGATTACTCACCCCGTTCTCTCTATTCCACTCTAATTATTTATTCAGTAAATTAAGTAAACCAGGACTTATCTCTCAGTGTTTCACATTGACTGCACTGCTTACTTTGACATTTCACTCAGGGAGTGAACTAGAGAACATTATGTCTGCTGAGATCCTCTGCACAGAGTGCAGAATCTTTTTTCCAAGAATAGTGATTCTTTGAATAAAACCCATGAACATAACATTATCAAATTAATAGTTTGATACTAGTTGCAATAGAGACCTGAGCAGAATTATATATGGACGTCAGAGCAATTTTTAGCAGAGCAACAGAGAAAATAAAGTTGATAGAGAAAGCGTGTCAGAAGTGAGCAACTGAACATCTGCAAAATCCACAGCCGCTAGTCCCCATGGATTCTAAGTCAGGGTGTCATGATTAGATTCAATGGGTGCTCGGCTAATTTAAAACATCTAGGACAGTGTTTCTCAATCTTGGCAATTTTAAGATGCATGGGCTTCGACTGGCTGGCTGGGGAATTCTGGGAGTGGAAGACCACATTTCTTTTTTTTTTTTTTTTTTTTTAATTTTTATTCATTAATACAATTAAAACAACAATGGACAAACATGACATTCCAGAGTGAATTTTTCTATCAGTTCCTATCATAGTACAAAAATTTTATAATTTTATAATTTTTTGTTCTTAACCTCTATATAAACCTCATCTTTTATACAATACAATTATATATACAATTATATGTACAGTTATGTATATCTTTTAGTTCTACCATTAGTTTGAAGTCCGAGCAGTTCTTAATTCATACCAGCGGTAAAATTTGCCCCAGATTTCGAAGTATTCGTGTTCCGTTTTGTCTTTCATAATCATTGTAAGCCTGTCCATCTCAGCACATATTAAAATTTTATGCAGGATCTCTTCTTCCGTTGGGGTTTCCTTGTTCCTCCAATTTTGAGCAAAAACCAGCCTGGAGGCCGTTAAAATGTGTAGCATTAAATAAAATACGCCTTTGTCATGTTTTTGCGTAGTTAAACCTAATAGAAAGAGTTCTGGTTTTGGTTCTACCGCTTGCTCTAATATTTCTTCCAACCAAATTTTAATCCTGTTCCAAAAATCACGAGCTCGCGTGCATTCCCACCACATATGATAGTAAGTTCCACTTTTCAAATTGCATTTCCAACATTTAGGGGAGACATTGGTATACATTTTAGACAATCTTGTGGGTGGGAGATGCCATCTATAAAACATTTTGTAAAGGTTCTCTTTGTAAGAGGTGGCCAAAGTAAGCTTCTTGTTTCTTGCCCATAGTTCTTGCCATATATGCAGATCAAAATTAAGACCAAAATCCTTACTCCAATTCAACATAGTCACTTTTACTTGTTCCTCGTACGTTGCCTGATCTAGCAAATAATAGTATAGTTTTTTAATCATTTTATCCTCCGACCCCAAAATTATTTTATCCAATTCTATTGGTTCTAATTTAATACCTAACTCTTTTTTGTCTTTCCGATATCTTGCCTGCAGTTGCAGGTATGCCCACCATTCTAATTCTATCCCTTCATCGTGGATGGTTTTCCTGGATTTCAATTCCCCTCTTTCATCTAAAATATTTTTATATGTTATGATCTTGTCTAATTGAGTAAATTTTGGGTGTACATATATTTCTAACGGTGAGATCCAACTAGGTACTTGGGTATAATTTGGTTGCCAAATTTTTGTCCATACATCAATAAGAGCTTGCCTAATATAGTGACTTCGAAAATATTTATGTACTTTATATTTATGATCCCATAATATGGCATGCCATCCTATTTGTAGGTCATGGCCCTCCAGACACAATAGTCTCCTATTTTTTAGTAATATCCAATCTCTTACCCATACTAATGCTGCGGCCTGGTAATATTTCTCCAAGTCTGGAAGACCAAATCCCCCCCTTTCCTTTGAGTCCTGTAGTAATTTTAATTTAATCCTTGCTCTTTTTCCTTGCCAGATGAATTTACACATCATTTTGTTCAAATTTTGAAAAAATTTCTTGTCTAATTTTATAGGTATACATTGGAACAAAAATAAAATTTTTGGCAACACATTCATTTTAATCACCGCGATTCTGCCCGTAAGAGAGAGCTGTAGGTTAGTCCAAATATCAAAGTCTTTTTGAATCTGTTCTATTAACTTATCATAGTTATCCCTTTTAAGCGTAGCGCATTTGGCAGTCAGTTGTATCCCTAAATGTCTAATTTTATTTGTAATTTGAACACCAATTCTATCAACCAATTCACTTTTCTGTATTTTAGTCATATTTTTGACAAGCATTTTAGTTTTTTCTTTATTTATTTTTAAACCTGCTATTTCCCCGTATCTATTCAATGTTTCCATCAGCCTAATCCCTGATTGTAGTGGTTCTTCAATAATAAAAACTAAATCATCTGCAAAGGCTTGTATTTTAAATGTCTCTTTCTTGATTTCTAGACCTTGGATCTGTTCATCTTGCCGGATTGCTCTAGTTAATACCTCGAGAGATAATATAAATAACAATGGTGATAGTGGGCAGCCTTGCCTTGTGCCTTTTTGCATTTGGAAACTCTCAGTCAGTTCTCCATTGATTATTACTTTGGCCACCTGCTTAGAGTAAACTGATTTAAACATATTTAAGAAATTTTCCCCAAAGTCCATATACAATAATTGATTAAACATAAAATCCCATTTTACATTGTCGAATGCTTTTTGGGCATCAAGAAAAATTAAACACATTTGCTTTTCATTATGTACTTCATAATATTCCAATATGTCCAAAACAGTCCTAATATTGTTTCTTATATATCTTTTAGATAGAAAGCCGTTTTGATCAATATGTATAAAATCCACTAAGAACCTTTCCAATCTTTGTGCCATTATTGCCATGAAGATTTTGTAATCTGAATTCAAAAGAGAAATGGGTCTATAGTTCTTAATTTGTGTCAGGTTGGTGTTTTCTTTAGGAATCAACGTGAGGAAGGCTTCTTCCCATGAAGCTGGTATTTTAGCTTGGGTTAAAACCTCGTTAAATAAGTCCAACAGCATTGGGCTTAAAGATTCTTGTGCAATTTTATACATTTCTGCAGGTATACCATCTGGTCCAGGTGTTTTATTATTTTTCTGTTTCTTAATTGCAACCGAGAGCTCTAAATGTGTTATCTCTTTATTTAGGAGAGTTTTAAATTCTTCTGGCACCTTGGGTAAATCGACTAGTTGTAAATACTGTACTATGTCATGGTTATTTCTCTTTTCGTCGTCCTTATATAAATTCTTGTAAAACTCATATGCCACTAGCTTTTTTCCTTCGTTCTGGCACACCATATCACCTTTGGCGTTATAAAGGTTGGTAACTCTCTGCTTATTATTGTGTTTTTTGATTTTATAAGCCAACCATCTCCCTGGTTTATTAGCATTTTCAAAGAAATTTTGTTTAGTACGTTTTATCTGCTGTCCTAGATCTTCCTTCGTAATAATATCCATCTTATGTTTAATTAAATCAATCTGTTGTTTCAAATCACATCTTTGTGGTTCATTTTGCAGGTTATCCTCAACTTTACGTAGTTCTTCTTCCAGTTGTCTTTGGCGTTGTGTTTTGATTTTGTGTTGCCTAGCCATATAAGAAATTACAACGCCTCTCATGTAGGCTTTGGTTGTATCCCATAAATTTTGGCAGTTTGTATCCTCCTTTTTGTTTGACTTAAAAAACAGATCCAATTGTTCTTCTAATTTTGATTTGAATTCTTTATGATTTAAGATTGCCCTTTTTAGAGTCCATCTCCTCGTGTTTTTTTGCCCCTTCCATTTAATTCTAATCGGATTGTGATCAGCCCAGGTATTTGTATCAATCATAATCTCCTCTACTTCTAAATTTAAGTCAGCTGACATCCACACCATATCAATTCTGGACCAAGATTGATGACGTCCAGAATAAAAAGTAAACTGTTTTTTCCCAGGATTCCTTTCTCTCCAAATATCCTGTATATTAAACTCATCTACCATTTTAAAGAAAATATCAGATATTGTTCCTCTAATTCTTTTTCTATTCTTTCCACATTTATAATCTAGATTATTATCCACAATTGCATTATAGTCACCCATTATACAAATGCTATCATGTTCCAATTGGCTAATAATGTTGTAGAGTTTTTTATAGAAATGTTTTTGCCCCTCATTCGGGGCATAAATTCCAACCAAAAGAATTTTGGTTTTATTCAAAATTACTTCCACAATTAGAATTCTGCCATCTTCGTCCTTATAAATTTGCTTAGCCACAATTTCTTGTTTAATATATACTACCACACCTCCTTTCTTATATTGCGAAAGTGCTGCGAACATATTCCCCAATTTGGGACAATTTAATAAGTATTGATGTTGTTTTTTAATGTGGACTTCTTGTAACATTATTATATCTAAATTCATCTTATTGAGCCTATTGAAAAACTTCTTCCTTTTTGTTGGAGAGTTGAGGCCATTAACGTTGATAGATATAGATTCAACACATTTCTTCCCCTCCTTATCTATGTTTAGATCTAGTTACTATTGCTGGTCTAGACTCTTGAGTTTGTAAATCCTTCCCTCTTTCCACTGTTGATCTTATCGGTCTAGCCTCTTTAATTTCCTTAAACCTACTCTCCTCCTGCTTTTCTTCATTTTTCCCTTCATCAGTGTCCTCTCGAAGCTCAACTCTTTTACCTCTAGCTTCAATGGCTTGCACCAGTGTCTCTCCTTCCTCTCTTGCTTCTCTTTCAACTAAATCTTCCTTACTACCAAAGTTTTCCCTGTAGAATTCCTCTGCTTTTTCTATTGAGTCTAGGCGAAACTTTTTCTCCTGCCATGTTACCAGAATTCCTTCCGGAGTTAGCCATCTAAAATTGATATTTTTCCTTATCAGTTTGGAAGTTATGTATTGGTAAGGCCTTCGCAGGTCTCTCACTCTTTTGGGCACTTGTTTAAGTACAATCAGCTGTTTACCTCGATATTCCAGTGTATCATCTCTGAATCTGAAAAGAATTTCATCCCTAACTGATTTCTTAATAAACCTAATGTGCACTTCTCTGGGAAGATTGTGTCGTCTTGCGTAATTTGTGTGTATTCTATAGGTTTCATCTATCTCATTGGCCATCTCCTCTCTTGTAGACCCCAACGCTCCTGCTAGAATATCTGACATTATTACTGGGAGATCTTCACCTTTCATCTCTCCTACATTTTGAAACCGTAGATAATGTGCAGCCTTCTCAAGTTCCAAAGAAATAACTGTGGTTTCTAATTCTTTATTGGCTTGAACTAGCCTTTCATTCATTTCATCCACTCTCTGCTCTTCTTTATCAATCCTTTCCTCCATTTCTACTAGTTTTTGTTCATTTTTCATAAGTTGGTGGTGGAAGGATTCAAATTTCCCATCCATAGATTTAATTTTATCTTTAAGTTCACCTGTATCATTCCTTATTTCACCTATTTCTTTTTTCAGATCTTCATGGTTTTTACACATTAACTCTTGCATTGATTGCAGCATTTGTTGCAAGTCTTTAAGTGGGTTTGCCCTATCTTTTTGAGCCATTTCTTCTAGTGATCTTTGCCTAACAGAACCTGGTTCCAGCAATGTAGTTTGAAGTGTCTGCTTTCTCCCTATTCCAGCCCTTGTAAGATTTGGAGTGCTAGACATTTTTTTCAATTTTCCAAACCAACCTCCCCACTTATTTACAATTGTTAAAATGTTTTCCAGAGTATCAAAGTTGTTACTAAGAATCAAGAAGTTCTTAACATTACAAGGAAAGGGCAAATTTGCTACACAGTCTCTTTCCCTAGTAGTTTTCCCCTTCCCACTCTTACAGCAATTCTCGATTTAACCAGCAGGTGTCACTCTAATATTGTCTCTGGTATTAAACTTGTCTATTCATTCCAAAATGTCTACCTCCGTTTTTTTCCTTCCAGACGATCTCTCTTGTGCCTTAGAGTAGCTAGCCTTCCAGGGCTAAATTTCAGTCTCTGGAGTAAGGGAAGAAGGAGGACGCCCCCTTTCTCTTCTCTACAAATCCAGCCAACGTAGCAAGTAAGCAGGCAAGCCTTTTTAGCCAAACCTTCCTTTTCGCCGCTTTTCCAGGAGTGAGGGAAATCCCTCCTCCCCTCTTGTAGGCTACTAAAGTCGGTAAGTTTCAAGTGAAATCCTCCAGTACGATCTCACACCGGATCCCTTCTAGCCAGAATCTCTGCTCAGATGAATTTGACTGGAACTGTCATGTCACCGTCCAGCTTTTCCACCGCTAAGCTTCGGCCAGCTGACTGCTGTCATTTCTTCACTGCCGCCATTGTCGGCCGTTTCCCCTTCTCCGCTTGACTTGTCAAAGCTTCTCCTGGGTTCGTGGCTCCTGGCTGCCGCCTGAATCCACTCCCCAGGGCGCCTTGTTGTTCCCAGTCCCCCTCCAGGGAACTAGGGATCACAAAGGATCTGTCAAACAGTCGGGAACGGGGTTAGATGCTTCAGAGAATCATCCAACACACCCGTTCTTCCTGGCAGCTGGCCCCGCCCCCCGAAGACCACATTTCTTGAAGTGGTTAAGAATGAGAAACACTCATCTAGGGAATGGGGCAGGATCTGGATTAAGTGAGATAGAAAATCTGGCTGTGACAAGCAGGAAAAGCTTCACCTACTCAAAAGTCATGACTTAGTCCTCCTTGTTTAAATGACAGTCATTTTCATTAAGGGCAGAAATACTCAACTTGAAACTGCAAGAATGCATGCAGTCTATAGTACTGTTGGACGGATCCATTGCAGTCCTTCCAGATGTTGCTACAAACAGTAGTCCTTTGTTGTTGTTAGTTGCGAAGTCGCGACCCCATGAACAACGTTCCTCCAGTAGCTCTTACAGGAATAGAAAAGGAAAATTACAAAATTTGGCATTAATTGTTTGAACTGTATTCATTGCAATCTTAATACAGATTTTGAATTAGAAATAATTTAATTTTTTTTATGTAGTGCTTGGATCCCTTGCACCTTTGTCCTGAAAGAGACCCTAGTTTGTTATTATGACCCTTGAACTTTTCAAAAGTGGAGTAGAGCCCTGGTTTAGGACTCAGCATGAAGCCTCTCTCGATCTCTCTTTATGAAAATTGCTGTGTGCACTAAAGTCCTTGATAGTCTTAATCGTTGCTGCAATGCTACATAAAAGCACATTGCAAGTTGCATTTGTAATTTAGACCCAACAAAATGGTACCTCTACAATGTTGTTCTGGACAGTGAACTCCATGTTCCTTTCTCAGCTTTTCTGTAAATGTCAGAGCGAAGATTCCAAAGTACCATAGTCTGAATAAGAACAAGCAAAGATCTGGTGAAAAATGATCCAATATAAAATCTGTTTATTGCTCGCTATAGAAATTGCCCTTAGCTCTGACCTTTTGCAGCTGAAATGTCAGAATAAACAATATGAATGCTTTTCCAGTGTTGCAGGCTGGTAGGTGGGCAGCAAGGTCCTTCTCTGAAAAGGGGTGGAAAGAAGAGCATTAAAGTCAGCAAGCCCTCTCCCCCCATTACACCAGCAGCCAAAATATATCACTGCTCTGGTAGCATGGGTTGCTTGATTTCCTACTATTTAACATTATCTTAATGCTAAAGATAATCCGTTTTCTCAGTCTTTTTTGTTTTGTTTTGTTTTCTTACCAGAATTACTTTTTTTTTGTTACTCTATTGATCTGGTTTCTTTTTTCCTTTTTTAGATGATCCATGTTGTGAGAAAGGATGTATTATTATGCGGGTCATTTCCTCCTTTTTTGTTTTTAGTAAATCTATAATGGAACAATAAATGTAACAGAAAATGAGGTGGGTAGAAAAAGGAGCCAGGCCAAAAAAAAAAAAAAAGGGGGGGGGGTTAAAGCTTAGAAGTTGGTTAAGGAGATTGAGAGTCTTGATTTTCACAGATATACTGCAGCCATAAAAAAAGCTTTTTTTTTTTCAGATGTACTGCAGCCATAAAAAAAGCTGGAATTATGTTATTTTAAGTTAGAAAAGCCACCACATTACAGAACTCTTGATGGCTGGGTTTAGTAAGAGGACTTTCTCCTTCTCCCGTCAGTATATCCACAGAAAAAGCCTCAAGTTGGTGCAATTACTTGTATTTTTTTTTTTATATTACTATTCCCTAGTGGAAAGTTTCATAGCCTCAATGACATGAACTTATGGCTTCATCTGACTGGCTGTATTGGAAAAGTGTCTGAAGCCAACATATCTAAGAAAAATAATCCCGAAAGAATCCATTGAGAATTTGAAGTTGAGTTGGCAGGAACTTTTGGTTCACAGTGATATTCACAGGCACATTTCAATAAGATCCTCGTTGTAGAGAGATTCCTTACATCATTTCTTGAGAATGGATTACCAACTCTCCTGTTAACTCTTCTCAGTCATAAAAGACTCATCTTCAACACAGGTTTTTCCTATAGCAAGCTTCCTTAACCTAGTTATCTTCCAGACAGCCAGGGTAGCTGAAGAATTATAGCAATTAAGGTCTATAATGTGAGATTGCTTCCCTATAGCATCAGTTCATTTGTTCATCTGTATTAATCAAGGTTTGAGAAATAGAATGTAGGTGTGAACTGATCCTTTGAACTCTGGACAATCAATGAACAACAAGAAAACAGTTACATAGTGATTTACAAAGTCTTCAGATTAAAGTAGCAGAGCTTTTTTTGAATATATGCTAGCCAAAGAGCAACAGGACAAGTAATGTCTCTTCCACAATATTCTGGGTAGCAAGTACAGTAGCTCAACTTTTGAACTACACACAATGGTGACCTATGTGTTTGTGAAGATATCTCTAGTAGAGTGCATTGCTGTGAAGGGCTTGTGGAAAGTCATCTCCTTCTTCTATGCAGAAGTCAATTATTCTAATTTGCACATTGCTGTAAAATTTCTCAACAGATCATGGTATTGACAGCTGTGTACAAGGACAAAAATATGGCTAAACCCAAGTTTTTTGTTTTACCCATTGAAATGAAAATATTCCTTGATTGCTGGAAGAAGATTTTGCTAGCAGAGCTTGGTATTAGCCCTAGACTTTCTTCACTCAGCCAACTGAATTGTCTGATTATTTGTTTGTTTGTTTGTTTGCCATCCATCTTACCACAGGGCAACTCTATACATGTGCAGTAAAATCTGCACTCTTGAATTAGATGTCTTCCATCATATAGGCCTGCTTGTTTAGGAATTTATAAAATTGCCTAGATAAAATTGGGGAGAAATATAGAAGTGTACCGTATGTGTCCTACTTCAGCATAAAATGACAAGTGTTATTAATTAAACCTAGACAGAAGTAACTTTTTCTGGGGAGAAGGCTATTGAATTTATAGCATAATATACATATTATATATCAGTGATGGTGAACCTTTTAGAAACCGAGTGCCCAAAAACTGGTCGCGCCTCCACTCCACCCCCTGCCCCACCCTTGCCCCATCCCCCTGCCCTGCCCCACCTGCCCGCAAGGCCACTCACCACCTCCAGGACCCGCTGCAGATCGCCCAGGCAGCCCAGCAGCGCTATGGAGGTCACGCTCTCTATCCACGCCCTGCAGCATCAACTGTGCATAATGGGGTGTGAGGGCAGAATCTTGTCTATGCTGCCTGGCTGCCATGTCCTTGACTGTGCTGCTCTGTGTGGGCCACGCTCAGGGGTGACTCTCCTTCAGGGGGGCTGCTGGAGAGGAGGGGGTCACGGGGGGAGGCTGGGGCTCTGAGTGCCGCCTCTGGCACCCATGCCATAGGTTCGTCACCGCTGTTATATATATTACATATCTATGGATAAAATGTGGATCACAGGAACTGAAACACCAATTCAGTCTTAGCTAATGTTAAAAGAATTAAGCAAGGATAAATGTATATTTAGGAGATTCATCAGTACTGTGGTCTAGACTGAAAAGTAAAAAAATATCCTAAGAAGTTAGTGGCAAACCACTTATACTTTGTTGTCCAGAAAACTGCATGGCTCTGTCCAGGTAGTCATCATCAGTATAAAGCAAGACTTGAAGAAATCATCATCTTTACAGTTCTGTACAATTAAGGAACTGGTAACATTAACCTTCCAATAGAGTCTTGTCCTCTGTCTGATATCTAGAGGACTTCAAAGTACCATGCTTTCTTGCAAGAAACAAAGTAAGCTATCTGTTGCTTTTGCTGCACAAACCACTCTCTTCATGGACTCTTTTCTTGCTATATCTTTATCTCATTCATCATCCAATCAAGAAAGAATATTATCTTTGCCCACTTTCTCTGTCTTCTTGGATCTTCCAATTTCACATCTATGCCCCCAGAATGTCCTCTATTGCGTATTATTCTTTTAAAAGCCAGTGCTTTAGGGCATCCACAGAGAGGTCAGAAAAATCAGAACTCAAAGGGATCCTGCAAAGATCCATGCCCAAACAATAAGCAAATATCCAATACTTCTGAAACAAATTGTAAGTAGGATTTAACTCTCAAATAATAACTCACTGGATTGCCTTTCAGCATTTATTAGAAGAATATATCAAACAAAAATTATGTATTCATTAAAACTTACTTTCTCTATTTATTTTGGAAGCTTGTAGACTATAGAGTTGAATTCAGTAAATGGTGGGTGACTGAATTCAAGACCATCAAGTTTCCTTCCCAAGGAACAGTTTTTGACTTTTATATTGATTCGGAAACAAAAAAAATTGAACCTTGGTCCAAGCTGATCCCCAAATTCGAATTTGATCGAGAAATACCATTACAGGTGAGTAATACATTTATGTGTGTATGTGAGACAAAGAATGTTAGAGGCACAAACATAGTCAGAAAAGAATATGTGAGAAATCAGTCTCCAAATTAATTATTTTATTTGTAAGTTATTTTTGAACCCCGTCTTTACGCTGAGAAGCATCGTTGTCTATTTTTGAACACATACTAATAAGTTGCTAGGATTTAGGGATCTGAATTTTATCATAAGAGAGAGACAGAGTGTACCTGAAAGAAAACCTTGAACTTAGCGTGGTATGTGATTTTATTAATTTTTATGTATGTACTTTTTTGTCTAATTGTATTAAAATGTGATTGTAATCACAGGTTCTGACTTATTCTAGTGGAAACATGCAATAGGGGCCAAATTTGGCAAGAAAACAACAATTGCTCCATTGTCATCATTATTAGTACCAGAAATAGGTATGTCATTCTTTCTAGGAATGCTATTTCAAAGAAAACCCACTATATTCCAGTTTTTAAAAACATCCTCCTCGTCCTCTTCCTCCTCTGCTTGTACCGGTACTCATTTTTGGCACAAAGAAATATAATGATAATAATGAAGCAGTTGCTGTTTACTTGCCAAATTTGGCCCTATTTGCATGTGTTTTCATTAGATTTGGTTTTTGGAAGGTTGGATTGTTCACTAGGAATCATCAGGATAGCTTTACCCTCCTTCTATGTGACATTGGTGTTATTATTAATCAAATTTATCATGTATTAATATTTATAACATATTTATTTAAATGTATAATTATAGTGTGAGTGCATGCCTTAAACTAGAAAAATATGGGAGGCCTGCTGCCTTTTTTCCATACCAATTTCCTAAGCTACAGAAAACACTGGGCAAGGATGGTGTTATACATCTTCAGTGCTCCATGCAGCAGCATCTGCTTCTTTCTGGAGCAATGATATCTTGAACTGTTGTTTTTCTGCTTGAAGATCTTCAGTTGCTACAGGTTAATGCTGACTCTCAAGTTGGTGACAGGAGAAGAATAATGCTGGCATGATTTAGGGAGGCAAAAAAGCAAACCAGCCCAGTCTGAGACTTTTTGCAATTTTGGCCTGCTTGACAGCGAGGGAGAGGTTTTGTAATTTGGCCAGTTTTAGCTGAAAAGTCTTTACAGGCATCATAGTCTGATTCCACTCTCCATTTCCATTTGTGTCTTGATGGTAATAATAAGAATGCAACTGCAGTGATCCCATCTCCAGTCATTTTCTGGAGGATCACTGTGAATTTTGGAAGCAGAAAATAGAAAACAAATTCTGTTAGATGCAGCCATTACATAATATTTTGTTGAAAATTACCATTATTGTGAGAGAAGGTCTACAGCAGTGGTTACCACATCTGGGTAAATTACCCAAAATTGGATAAAAGTGTTTTTTCTTTGGGTAATGAAATACAAATCCATTACTTTTTAAGTAGAGACTGGACAGCCATTTGTCTGAAATGGTGTAGGGTTTCCTGCCTGAGCACTAGATGACCTCCAAGATCCCTTCCAACTCTATTATTATTATTGTTGTTGTTGTTGTTGTTATTATTATTATTATTACTAGCTGTATCTGGCCACGTTGCTGTGGCTCAGTCTGGTTAAATGGAAAAGAAAGAAAAGAGAAAGCGCATGTAGCGTGTGTTGCTTTTATGTCCAACAGATGGCACTGTTTTAAAAAAGCATGTTTTTACCTGTCACAGATGTGACATCTATATAATATAGGTATATAAAAACACCTTGTGTCAAAATTTGAAAGCAATCAGTGAAGATTTAAGATTTTCAACAAATGAACATTTACATTTTTATTTATATAGATGATGATGATGATGGTGTCACAACAGGAACCTTTAAATAAAGACTTTTCATAAATAGTTTGGGGTATGAAAGAAACAGGTTGGGAAATACTGGTCTAGGCTAAGGGACACTGTATACTTTCTCTTGAGTTAGAGGAAGCATCACTTGCACAATTTAATTGGTAAATCAAAAATTTAAAAATGTAAAAAGGCTTGGCCGTGCCAGTCAAATAAAAAGAATACTAAGTAGAAGAAATCTATTGCTAAATTGATAGAAACAGCCTGTATGTTCCTTACCCTAATTCTGAACTTGCTATCTAGTGGCATCATATCACTGGACCTCAGAGCCTGATTCTTAGGTCAGTCTTTGGAGAATGACAGAAAAGATGTCAAATAAGACACTGCACATATAAAAGTAGTCCTTGACTTATGAGTGTTTGTTTAACCACAGTTCAAAGGTATGATAGCCTTGAAAAAAGCGACTTGTCTGTCCTTGGAGTTACGACCATTGTACCACCTGCTAGATCACATGATTGAAATTCAAGCGCTTAGCAACCAGCTTACATTTAAGATAGTTGCAGTGTCTGGTGCTCATGTGATCGTGATTTGTGATCTTCCCAGCCAGCTTCTGACAAGCAAAGTCAATCGGGGAAGCCAGATTCATTTAACAACCATATGATTCACTTAGCAGCTGCATAATTGGTTTAATGACTGCAGTAAAATTGGTTGTAAAATTGGACCTGGTCACATGATTATTTGCATAATGACTGCACTGCTTAGCGGCAGAAATTCCAGACCCATTTGTGGTTCTAATACAGGACTACCTGTATTCCGCACTTTGAGTATGACTGAATCTATTTAAATATAAGGGGAGTATAAGAACAATTGCTCATGGGATATTGTCATGCAATGCCACTTACTGAGCAGCCCTGCCTTACCTCTCTGCCTGGAGATGTTCTGAGTCTCCTAATAAATGCCTCTCATATCCCTTTCAGGCCTGTCTAGTACATACCAATGAAACTATCCGGCTGCGCTATTTTATGGATCATCTCTTGGAGAGACACAGACCTGTCATGCTGGTGGGAAATGCAGGCACGGGAAAGTCTGTGATTGTCGGCGATAAGTTGTCCGTCCTGGATTCCGAGCAGTACCTGGTGAAGAATGTTCCTTTTAATTACTACACTACCTCTGCCATGTTGCAAGGTAAACTGCTAGTTGAAGTGGGGGAGAACGGGACAAATTTGCCAAGGCAATTATTTAGATAGGAAAGAAATGTGCTAAGAGGTGTTGAATGTGGCAGGCCAAACCAAAAGACATCAAAAGAAAAAATTAAGAATCCAAGGTGATATAAAAATCATCACTGGTATAGATCCTACTTTAAAAGAATTACAAAACCCATAAAATAGAACTTAATTATTTAAACTCGTAGGAAAATGGAGTCCGTTATTTAATTGCCAAACATAGGACCCTAATTCAGATAATACATTACCACAGAAGATACAAATTCATAAATTGTGGGCGCTTGTAGCACTACAAGTAAATTTCTATGGCTTGCTACAATACTTTGTAGGTGCTGATCTTGGAAAAAAATACATGCTAACCTTGTAGCTAAACCAAATATAGGACTTCTGGTTAATAATTTGTCCAATACAGTATTAACCTTGTGAACTCTAAAGCTTCTTCCTTCCATTATATTCAAGATGGACAGTAATTAATATTTATATGTTACTTATATGTAAGGGTGTAGGTCTATACATGTGTGGTATATAGTATGTTTAAATGTGTGTTATGGATGTGTACACTTTGAGAGTAAGCAACTAAATTTCACTTTAATGTGTGTCATTGTGCCCACAGTAAAAAATGATAATAAAGGCTACCTACCTACCTACCTACCCCACCCATCATCTATCTATCTATCTATCTATCTATCTATCTATCTATCTATCTATCTATCTATCTATCTATCCAGTGGTGGGATTCAGATATGTGAACAACTGGTTCTCTGTGTGGATGCTGCTTCCGGAAGTCCATTCTGGGCCTGGCAAACAAAAAATTAGCTACTGGTTCTGCTGAAGTGGGGCGAACTGGCTGAATCCCACCACTCTGTCTGTCTGTCTGTCTGTCTGTCTGTCTGTCTATCTATCTATCTACCGTAAATGCCGGCGTATAAGATGACTTCCGCGAGCGCTGAAATCGGTGCCAAAGACGGGGGTCGTCTTATACGCCAGAAATACTGGTAGTTTCCGGCGTATAAGACAACGTTCTAGGAATGCGGCCTGGCTATAAAGACGGGGGTCGTCTTATACGCCGGGTCGCCTAATATGCCGTCATATACGGTATCTATCTATCTAATTAATTCTGTCAGCTAACAACTGGCTTTGTTTTGCAACTCTGTTTCACAGTAAATGTTTTATTTGATTAAACTGTGTTTAATGCCACACTATGGTGCAACTATCATAAATATGAGTCAGTTGCCAAACATCTGAATTTTAATCACATGACCATGCAGATGCTGCAGCAGTTGTACGTATGAAAAATGGTCATAAGTCACTTTTTCAGTGTTGCTGTAACTTCGAATGTCACTAAACAAACTGTTGTAAGTTGAGGATTATCTGTATATGAAAAGGCTTCAGTGTTTTATCCTTAAGCTAATGAACTTCATGCAGCACGTGTGACATTTGGGTTTTGAGACTCTTGCACTGCTCTCTGAGTCTGAAAAAAGCTTAAATTGCAACAAACTAAAATTATAGCTCTTAAAATAAGTTTTAATGTGGCAAAGAATTATCTGGGCCATTTAGACCATCATGGCCTAAACAAGAAAGGGCAAAGATAAATATTTTTTTCAATTTGGTTTTGATAGTGGAGCAGATAATAGTTTTAGCTTTCTGAAATATGCCTTTCATCTTGCTAAGGTCACTAGTACTGTAGATGCATTTTCTCTGTACTGATGTTATAAAGTTGAACTTCTTCCAAGAAAATATGGTTCTATTAGTGCTTCATCTGATTTATCAGTATTCAGAGTATTGTCTTCAGTAGTAGCTCAGTAGACCTCTTGGCTGAACCAGCCAGTTTCTTAATGTGTTTGAAGGACTTCTCCATGTTGTTTAATATCCAAGCACAGGTCATGTCAGTTCGATCCACTTTGCTGTGATTTTGCTTTAAATTTGAAAATCTGTTGTTATCTATTTCAGTGCCAGGCTTAAAGTGTTCATCCTTTGAACAAAGGATTTCTCCTGGAAAAATGGGGAAACATCCTTATAATCTTTTCTGTGGCAATCATTTTATCAATATAGTGTTCAAAATGAACATATTTATGAGGCTTTTATCTATAATTGAAATTGCTTTAATATTTGAGCATCAGCAATTCAAAATTTATGCAGCAGCAGAAGAAGAAAGAGTTCCACGTAGAATTGTTTTGCAAAGGAGAATGCTGCAGGCAAATTGTCAGTTCCTACAGTTTCTGCCATTCCTTAATCATCCCAGCTACAATCTGGTTACAGTTGAATAAATGTCATAGATTAACCTTACTTGAATTGATGCCCTCCAGATAGATTGTATTTCTGTAATTCCATCCAGCATTTTCATGTTGAAGTCTGTCATTGTGAGGATTGTAAAGAGAGGTCTGTAACACAGAGAGTGATCTTTGTTGTTTATCTAGAAAATTGGGGCCTGTAGGAATAAATACAGGTATGCCATTTTACTGTTCAGTTTCTGAACTAAATGCTTCATTTAGACTTTTGCTCAGGTTGGTAATTTATTTTGTAATGCTGTCCTATTTTGAAGCCTTTTTTTGCCTCTTGCATCTCCCACAATTTGTACATAATCTATATAAGCCACTATTTTGAGACATTTCACAACACATAGTGTCCATTGATCCACATGTTTTCTATGTAGACATTAGATTTAAATGTTGTGCATGACGAACCAGAAAAGACACTTTCATCCTAACACAATTAATAGTGCCCTGACAAAACATATTTAAGAAAACAAAATCAGTTTGGAGAATAGAATTTGTATGGCAATCTTAACACGCAAGGCGGTGCTTTTAGTAATCTTTTGGTGTGTATCTTCTATGTTTTAAGTCCCACTTTTACAGTTTAAATTCTTACAGTGCATAATATAATCAGAAATTTTTGTGATTGCTTTAATTATCATGAGCTATCAAGTTGGTGTCATGTTTAGTAACAACCTAGATACTGTCTCTGGGATGAAATTTGGTTATTGTAGAAATTTGGTTCCTAATACACTAAGTATAGGAATAAACAATAGCCCAGAGCAGTACATTATGTAGTGCTTGTTAAATGAAGAAAAACCTGACCAGAGATGACTTTATGTGCTTGCAGGAGTGTATGAATTTGTACTACCTTGTACATGCTCAATTACCAAACAATTAAAAAATCATATTTAGCAATATCAAGTCCTTATCTCATTTTTAAAAAGTTAGCTATAGTTAGCATTAGGGTTATTTGCAAACGTCGTTTAGTCCAAACTGGCACTGAAAGGTTATTCTCTGACTTCCATGCACCAGTTAAAGGTTAACCAGGACCCACAAACACAAATATGATCAATTCTTTATGCAGCAATTTTTCATTTCCATCCTCAATGACTGCTAATAAGGCAAATCCAAAATGTCTTGTATTAAATAGGAGATAATCTGTACAATTTAATGTAAACCAGCTTTTGTAATTTAATATAAATTATGAATGGTTTGGAGTTAACTTCAAAATTAATATGCTTCAATAATAAAAATAGGTCACTCAAACTATTTTTGTAAGACCACCCTTTGCAATATCTAATATGGAAGTTTTTATGATTTTTTTCACGTTAACAAATTGAATGAATGAATTTCTGTATTTGTGCTATTTTATGTCTACCTATAATGAAGCCTGTTTGGCTTCATTAATATATTCATGAGCCAGTTTTGCAAATCTTTTACAGTCCTGATTAATGAAAAAAAATGGGCATTTATATCCATTGCTTCTAAGATAGCATCACAGTACTATTCATGTTTCTTTCCATGACTTTGGAACCTCTCCATCTAGCAGTATATAATTAAAAGGCAAAAGAGAATATTGAACTGAATGAAATATAATAAAGTAACTAATAACATTTCCCCTGTAACTATCAACCCTCAGAATTATACAAGATTTTACATCCTATATGGCTTCCATACATTAATTTGAACTAATAAGGCTTCCAAAGAATCATTATACTCTTGAATAATATTTAATTTATTTAAATATTTTCTAATTTTGAATTCCTCATTACGGTCCAATTTTTATATATATAAAACTATCTATCTATCTATCTATCTATCTATCTATCTATCTATCTATCTATCTATCTATCTATCTATCTATCTATCTACCTACCTACCTACCTACCTACCTACCTACCTATTTATCTATCTATCAAACTATCTATCTATCTATATATAAAACTATATATCTAAAACTTACATTGATTTTGTTAGCTTTGTAAATCAATCTGCTCTTAGAAAATGTAGTAGATAGATTCTTATTTTTTAATTTTTTTGTTTTTCAGTATTTTGAGTTTTTATTTCACAAGTCACAACATTTTTGCTTGCCATTTTGGAAATTCAGATACATTTCTTATATTTTTAAACTTGGAAAGGTTTTTGTTAGCTCCTATAAATCTTATTATTAATAGTTGACTTTTGTTTAATATTTGAACCAGAAATTTCATATTTTTTAAGTATTCCTTTCTAAACTGTACTGTCTTCACTTGTAAACAATCCTCTTATAAATGCTTTCATTCAGTCATAGACCAGTGCATTCAATTATGTTTTGTTTAAATTAAGAGTGAGAAATAGAGAGAGAGAGGGAGGAAGGGAGGGAGGGAGAGAGAGAGAGAGAGAGAGAGAGAGAGAGAGAGAGAGAGAGAGAGAGAGAGAGTGTAAGCCATATCTTCAAGAGTCAAATGCACGAATGCTGGATGGAAATAAAGCCATTGGGGGTAGCCCAATGTAAAAAAGAGCATAGTGGCTTAGGAATAGAAATTGTATTTTTCCTAGATTTGGTATTGTCCTTCAGCTTTCTATGTCAGCACTGTCTGCATCCACTGAATTTGGGGTTCAATGATTAAAATTCTGTTCAACCCACTGGACTGTAGCTGAGAAAGTCTCTCTTACTTTTGTGTTTTAAAAAACGTCCTTGTTTGACCTTTCTTATAAGCAGCAGTGAAAGATGCTTGTTATATCGTACAAGGATCCGTGCTGGATCTCTACATTTAAGTGACTTGGGTATTATGCCCATACAAGCAAGTGTGAATGGACAGATGCAAATAACTAAGTATTGGGAAAGGCAAAAAGGGAGGGTGGTTTGTGTGACATTCAGGAGTTTTTACAGAATGTTTATATTATCCATCATGGTTATGATGCTCAGCAGACTACAATTAACTGCCAAACATAAGGTAAGTCAGGGAAAATCCTGCAAAAGGCCACTGGGACTTCTTGCAAAGTTTCTTCATGTATCAAATTTATCCGTGGAGAATTCCATAGCCCATCAGCCTCTAGGAAACACAGCAGATGCTTAATAACTCTAAATACAGTGACTGTTTATTCCAGTCTAATTGGGATCTATGTATCTGTGCTAGACATGTGGCTTAGGATATTATTGTGAGGCGCATTCTCAAATTAAAACACTGCTTTCACGAACATGTCATTTAATCTCTCAGTAATTGCATTTCAATTTGATGTATCTCTTCTACACTTGTTAAGACTCTAAAAGGGTTGTTTTCTATGTTAATTAAGCTCTAATTAAATGCTTATTTGAAAACCGTATCTCACTTCCAGAAATTTCAAAATTGTCATGGTGCTAGGTTGTTGAAAGGGGAAAATTCTGCAGAAACAGAGGTGTCAGCTTTCACCCAGTGTTTTAAATTCTTTTATGCCCCAAGCTGTCAAAACCTGAGAAATCGGATACGTTGCATGGATGCTAAATGCAAAGCAAAAAGTACTTTAATAATCTATAAATATATAATCAGTACAGTGAAAAGCAAATTATAAATCTTTTTTAATTGTTTGCCTACATCATGAAATTCATTGTAAAGTACAAGATGCAGATATTTTAAAATATTTTATTCTTGCAGGATTGTTTCTAGCTGCAGTGTTTTACTAAAGTATAACAGAAAATACAGTTTTCAGTTCCGTCTCCTCTTACTTGGAAATGGGACTCCTTACTTCTGAATAAATGTGTATAGGATTGTACTTTAAAAATCTTTGCTATTTTATGTATGTGAGGTTTATCAGACAGCATGGTATCACATCTCACCCCCAAGATAACCAAAGGAGAGAGGAACCATCATTACAAAAAACGCGTGTCTCTCTACCATATATTAATAACGTCTCAGAAGCAACAGCCAGATTGCTGGCCCTCTATGGGATAGAAATGGCTCACAGACCCAATCAAACATTACGGTCCAAAGTCATGCGCCCTAAGGACCCACTTCCTGCCATAGATAAATCAGCAGTAGTTTATAAAATCAATTGCAAGAACTGCGATGGCAATTATGTGGGTGAAACAGCTAAGCGTTTAAGAACTTGCCTACATGAGCATAAGCTAGCCATAAGAAGGGGCGAACAGCATTCTCAGTTATGGATGCATATGGCACAACATGGCCACCAATTTGACTTTGTGAATGCACGCATTATGTCTGAGGATGCCACTAAAGGAGGCCGGCTACTGAAAGAGGCTTGGTACTCTAACAAAGACTTAATCAACCTTCACATTGACTTACATCCAGCGCAACAAGCATTGAGGAAATGGGATTCCAACTACCATTCTAACCATCATAAGCTGTCTGACCAATACTTACATGGTTGCAATCGTGACGAAGTACCTGACCTCCACCCTGAACAGGTACATGGAATCTTGGCTAACCCCCGATGCATCAAGAACACCTCCGTAATACCTGACCAATGCCAACGTCATTTTGACGAACAACTGGAGAGTCTGCCATTGTCAAGCATACATAATCACTCACCGATGGAGGACCCACGTCTTCCCCAAAATCACCCCGATGGACCCCCACCCTTGAAGCATGATGACAGCAACGGAGAGTTTGGGAGATCCAGCAAGAGGATTTTGCTATCCAACGCTGTGGAGGACGGGGATGAGGATCGCGCGATGAAAAAAGGGGGGAGGAGAAGAACAAGAGAACGGTACGGACGCCCGTGCACGCTGCGAAAGGGAGGGAGACAGTGCTTCATCCGGACTCCCCGCAGACAAAGAGCATTTTCACCAACAGCTTAGCCCCCCCCGGAATGAGTATTCGGAAACCATTTTGAGTGAAAAGGACGATCAACAGCAACTAAGGACGGTGGATGCAGGAGGGGGGAGTGGAAGCATGGGGACTCGGATGTGTAATGTTTGCTTGAATACTATCCATAATGGCAACAATGAAGAACATGTAACATGGAGGGGGGAAGATAGAGAGAGAGGTGGGATAAACACTCGTTCGCATAGTAAACAGATAGAACAATGGAAAACGGTGGATACGGGGAACACCAGAATGAGGGAGGAGTGCATGGGTGCCCAAACATACAATGCCCGTACAAATGTCACCTGCAATAATAGGGGAGTGAGAAAAGAGGATACAGAACAGAGGGAAAATACCACCCCGCGGTCAAAAGAAACACGGGGATACAACTGTGATCCCAGAGGGGGTTATAATATTGACAGAGGAGAATTAGATACCCCCAAAGTAGACAACGGAAACGGGAACGAGATGAGAGTTAATGCTATGGGAGGAAAGAAGGATGAAAGAGTCTTGAAAGAGATGAGTGTTAGCAATAAAACGGTAGAAGGAGCGATCCGGAAGAACGATAGAAGGAAATGCAAGGAGAGTAACAAAGAAACATCTGGAACACAAATTGACCGGCCGGGACCAGTGACACGGTTCATGAGCCGGGTGCAAATGTCAGCCAAACCCATTTAAGTCATCGTTGTTTACTGGCTCCTTAGCCCTGATGTTTGGAGCCTCCAAACGAAAGCTCCGCAGCTTTTAGTAAAGTATATTTTTATACCTATATTCTCCTGGTGGTCGCATTTTTATTTGTAATATATATATATATATATATATATATGAGCAGCACGAAGCTGAAAACACCAGCCTGAAGATGACGAATGAGACTTCGTCGAAACGTTGCCAAGACACTTCCAATTTTACGCGGGAGAAAACCCGAACAACCAAAGACCTACATACAAATACCCGCGAAAACCTCAGAAAACAAATATGTATGTATGTATGTATGCATGTATATATGTATGTATATGTATATGTCTTTGGTTATTCGGGTTTTCTCCCACATAAAATTGGAAGTGTCTTGGTGACGTTTCAACGAAGTCTCATTTGTCATCTTCAGGCTGGTGCTTTTGGCTTCGTGCTTCTAGGAGCAATGTGTGATTGTAGCTGTTTCCTCCTTTTAACTGCCAGTGGGGGTATGAACTGATTGAATGAGAGCTTGGCTGTGTTCTGATTGGATGGAGGTGTGTTCTGATTGGTTAGGAGCTTGGCTGTGCTCTGATTGGCTGGGGGGTTGGCTGTGCTCTGATTGGCTGGGGGGTTGGCTGTGCTCTGATTGTCTGGGGGAGTGTTCTGTTTGGGCTTTGTTGTGCTCAGGTTACTCTGAGTTGCAGGGGGGTTTAAAATGGTGAGCTGCATTGCTATTTTTTGGCTTCGTGTTCGTGGTCGTGCCTCATCTTCATGGTGGGTGTCAGTTTGCTTCATGTATGGATTGGAGGGGTTTAAAGTGGCTAATGATGCAGCTGTGGTCTGGCTTGGAGGGGTTCAGCACCAGCCTGAAGATGACGAATGAGACTTCCAATTTTACGTGAGAGAAAACCCGAATAACCAAAGACCTACATACAAACACCCGCGAAAACCTCAGAAAACACTATATATATATATATATATATATATATATATATATATATATATATATATATCTTTGGTTGTTCGGGTTTTCTCCCGCGTAAAATTGGAAGTGTCTTGGCGACGTTTCGACGAAGTCCCATTCGTCATCTTCAGGCTGGTGTTTTCAGCTTCGTGCTTTGAGCAGCACGAAGCTGAAAACACCAGCCTGAAGATGACGAATGGGACTTCGTCGAAACGTCGCCAAGACACTTCCAATTTTACGCGGGAGAAAACCCGAACAACCAAAGACCTACATATATATATATATATATATATATATATATATATAGTGTGTTTTCTGAGGTTTTCGCGGGTGTTTGTATGTAGGTCTTTGGTTATTCGGGTTTTCTCTCACGTAAAATTGGAAGTCTCATTCGTCATCTTCAGGCTGGTGCTGAACCCCTCCAAGCCAGACCACAGCTGCATCATTAGCCACTTTAAACCCCTCCAATCCATACATGAAGCAAACTGACACCCACCATGAAGATGAGGCACGACCACGAACACGAAGCCAAAAAATAGCAATGCAGCTCACCATTTTAAACCCCCCTGCAACTCAGAGTAACCTGAGCACAACAAAGCCCAAACAGAACACTCCCCCAGCCAATCAGAGCACAGCCAACCCCCCAGCCAATCAGAGCTAACCATTCAGAACACACCTCCACCCAATCAGAACACAGCCAAGCTCCCACCCAATCAGTTCATACCCCCACTGGCAGTTAAAAGGAAGAAACAGCTAAGACCACACATTGCTGCTCGAAGCACGAAGCTGAAAACACCAGCCTGAAGATGACGAATGGGACTTCGTCGAAACGTCGCCAAGACACTTCCAATTTTACGCGGGAGAAAACCCGAACAACCAAAGACCTACATATATATATATATATATATATATATATATATATATATATATATATATAGTGTTTTCTGAGGTTTTCGCGGGTGTTTGTATGTAGGTCTTTGGTTATTCGGGTTTTCTCTCACGTAAAATTGGAAGTCTCATTCGTCATCTTCAGGCTGGTGCTGAACCCCTCCAAGCCAGACCACAGCTGCATCATTAGCCACTTTAAACCCCTCCAATCCATACATGAAGCAAACTGACACCCACCATGAAGATGAGGCACGACCACGAACACGAAGCCAAAAAATAGCAATGCAGCTCACCATTTTAAACCCCCCTGCAACTCAGACTAACCTGAGCACAACAAAGCCCAAACAGAACACTCCCCCAGCCAATCAGAGCACAGCCAACCCCCCAGCCAATCAGAGCACAGCCAAGCCCCTAACCAATCAGAACACACCTCCACCCAATCAGAACACAGCCAAGCTCCCACCCAATCAGTTCATACCCCCACTGGCAGTTAAAAGGAAGAAACAGCTAAGACCACACATTGCTGCTCGAAGCACGAAGCTGAAAACACCAGCCTGAAGATGACGAATGGGACTTCGTCGAAACGTCGCCAAGACACTTCCAATTTTACGTGGGAGAAAACCCGAACAACCAAAGACCTACATATATATATATATATATATATATATATATATATATATATATATATATATAGTGTTTTCTGAGGTTTTCGCGGGTGTTTGTATGTAGGTCTTTGGTTATTCGGGTTTTCTCTCACGTAAAATTGGAAGTCTCATTCGTCATCTTCAGGCTGGTGCTGAACCCCTCCAAGCCAGACCACAGCTGCATCATTAGCCACTTTAAACCCCTCCAATCCATACATGAAGCAAACTGACACCCACCATGAAGATGAGGCACGACCACGAACACGAAGCCAAAAAATAGCAATGCAGCTCACCATTTTAAACCCCCCTGCAACTCAGAGTAACCTGAGCACAACAAAGCCCAAACAGAACACTCCCCCAGACAATCAGAGCACAGCCAACCCCCCAGCCAATCAGAGCACAGCCAACCCCCCAGCCAATCAGAGCACAGCCAAGCTCCTAACCAATCAGAACACACCTCCATCCAATCAGTTAATACCCCCACTGGCAGTTAAAAGGAGGAAACAGCTACAATCACACATTGCTCCTAGAAGCACGAAGCCGAAAGCACCAGCCTGAAGATGACGAATGGGACTTCGTCGAAACGTCGCCAAGACACTTCCAATTTTACGTGGGAGAAAACCCGAATAACCAAAGACATATATATATATATATATATATATATATATATATATATATATATATATATATATATATTATTTGGATTTTCTCTTGCGTCAAATTGGAAGTGTCTTGACGACGTTTTGATGAAGTCTCATTCGTCATCTTCAGGCTGGGGTTTTCGGCTTCGTGCTCCTAGAAGCACGAAGCCGAAAACACCAGCCTGAAGATGATGAATGAGACTTCATCGAAATGTCGCGAAGACACTTCCAATTTGATGCGGGAGAAAACCCGAATAACCAAAGACCTACATACAAACACCCGCGAAAACCTCAGAAAATATATATACACACGCATATTTTTAACACAGTTAGGGATACACAAACACACACACACACGTGTGTGTGTGTATGTATGTCTGTATATATGCCACTACTGTATTTGTTCTTGCCCAAGTTTTTAAGCATCATAACTACAGATTTTTAGATTTGTGATGCATTTCCTGCAGTTCTTATATACAGTTGCAGTCTGCTAAACTGTATTTTATTAATCTATGATTCTGATTTCATGGGCTTATCTGCTGCTGAAAGTCTTCCTTTGTGAGGAATTATGTGATGTGATCAATCATCATCATTAGGCTTGATACTGGCATGATTTTTCTTTTTTTATATTTCCATAGGTGCCTTATAGCTCAAGTAGATTAATTGGCAGCCTGACAATGCAATCCTTATATTAAGAAGTTTACTTTCTAAAAATTCTGAGCCTTTGTTTTCCCATAGCTGTTCTTGAGAAGCCACTGGAAAAAAAGGCTGGAAGGAATTATGGTCCTCCTGGAACAAAGAAACTCATCTATTTCATTGATGATATGAATATGCCTGAAGTTGATACCTATGGAACAGTTCAGCCTCATACACTGATCCGACAACATCTGGACTATGGGCATTGGTATGTTGGAGATGGATAAATTGGTCTATTTTTGATCTAGATCATGGCTTTACACTGAACTGTATTTTGTTTCCACCCAATCTACATTAAAAACAAACAAACATAAAAAGAAACAAAAAATGTTCGGACTAGTTATGAGGCTAAGTTTGCGATGGATGATTTTGCTTCTGATTTGAATTACTGTTATATGAGTTTATTTATAGTTCCAGTCTGTTTTCTACACTTATATATACATCCATGAGTAAGAATCATGTCACAATCCTTGGGCATCAATAAAGTCTGATGGATACTCTAGCTAAGTTTGAACAGTACATTAATCCAAGTGATGTAGTCAGGTCCTATGGTATCAGGATTCATGAAGATTGAATTCTTCATACATCCTGTGATAAGCTTCTTTATTTAGTGCAAAACTCCCAATAAAACTTCCTGTTTTTATTCTAATGCTGCAGACTATACAATGTGCAAGCCATCCTTTTCTTTCTTTTTTATTGGTATATACTGGCTTCTTTTTAACTTTTTTCCCTCAGTCTTTCTACCAGCTTTTCTCTTGAATGTAACTTGTGACTTTAATGATTTAGTCCCATCATGGATATGCATGATTTTAGAGGAATCACCATCATTATGGAATGCATTGATGTAATGGAAACATATGTAAATTCTAACCTCATGTAGTCCCCTCTGCCCTCAAATTGTACAGTCTCTGTTGGACTATTAATTGAAAACAGCTGGGATGCAGCAGGTGTCTAGTGCCCCCCTAACATGCTGCTCAGTCTTGGCAATGTTTGGCAGGCATACTGCTGTTGTCACTAATAATCTGTGATTAGGATGATGCATTCTTTTTTCTTTTTCTGGCAAAGGTATGACAGAAACAAGCTGTCCCTGAAGGAAATCATGAATGTGCAGTACGTGTCATGCATGAATCCCACTGCAGGCAGCTTTACTATCAACCCACGTTTGCAGGTATTGCTTCCTGATCTAGAACACTGCTGATTTTGTTAATTACATTCATTTTTTTTTCATGCTTGATAAAATTGTGCCCAAACAAAGAAAAGCTACAGGAATGCAACAGTTTATCTGTCACAAATCAAAGCTAAAGGCTTGATAGGAGAGGAATGGGATGGAGTAGCCAGCAGAAATCAGTAACTGGTTTTCTGGAATGCGCATCCCTTATATAGAACTAATTCGTTATTTTCTATATTGCTTTAATACATCAGTGAACCAACTCTCTGTGCCTCTGGTTTAGGTCAATTGGGATATGATTTTATAAGGTTCAAGAGAAGAATAAGATAACAGTATTTCAGTACCATGGACAGCAGCATATGGATTTTCCCCACTCAATCCTTGTGATGAATGCAAAGTCCTCCCCACTGCAACTCCATCTCTAAGTGAGATGGCCATGAAGCAAAATATTATGTAATTGCTTCACTTAGCGACATCAGTCTCAGGTGCAGTTATTAAGTAGATCACCTGTGGTCATTAAGCAAGAACATCACATGACCATGACTTATGACCTCCTGCTATCTTCCTATTGAGTTTGCTTGTCAGAAGCTGGCTGGGAAGATTGCAAGTGGCAATTGCGTGCCTATGGGACAGTCGTAAATGTGCAATGGTTGTCAAGTGCCAGAAATGCAATTATGTGAGCATAATAATATATATCATTTCTCTTTTATACAATGGCCTATTGATTTCTATTGTGTTTTGTTTTTTTATATTATGTTCTTGCAGCGCCACTTCTGTGTGTTTGCCCTCTCATTTCCTGGGTCAGATGCTCTTTCCACCATTTACAGTACCATCCTAACTCAGCATCTAAAATGGGGGAACTTCTCTGCAGCCTTACAGAAGTCATCACAGCAGTTAATACACCTGGCTCTTGCTCTGCACCTGAAAATAGCAGCTACATTCCTTCCAACAGCTATTAAATTTCACTATAACTTCAATCTTAGGGATTTATCCAATGTTTTCCAAGTAGGTTGCTTTCTCTTTGGGGAACTATTTATTATTTTGACTGTATTTGTTTAAGGAGGCTAGATTTTGCAAATTAAGTCAAATTATGTTGGCAATGTACAGCTGTATCCTCTCCTAGAGTTAGTTTGCAGTTTGGTAGAACAAAAGTAAAAAAAGTAAAAAGTAAAAAAAAAAGAATGCAAGAACAAGAAACCAGTATGTTGTTTAAAAGGTCAGTTGCTTTTTCTGTTGTGTGTGTGTCTGTGTGTATTTGTGCTTATTTATTTTTGTCAGTAAGGAAGAAGGCAGTCCTTCTAATTCATTTTACATATTACACTAAGAATAATATGATTTCACTGTTGCTTGATTAGTATGATGTGTAATTCTGCTATTGTGGTTTATAAACCATCATTTTTGGCTTTTGTATCTACACAATTACACATTTTATGTTGTATTTTTAATAGGTATTAATTCAGTATATCATCAGCAGAATAGACAGTGAGATCCTATTCAAACTGCCTAGCATTATAAAAAGACATAGGATGATCAAACACCAGCTTATATACATCAGTTTTGAGAATAGGCTCTAGATAGCAATTGACTGGAGCAATTGATTGTAGAGTATCAATGAGATTTGAAAGATGAACTATTATCGATATCCATTTAACCACAATTTTCAAACCTTGTGGAAATAAAAAATGGGGATATAATGGATTTTATCTATTGCAGTATATTTTTTTAAAGTTTCATTTTGCTACAAAACTATATACAGGACCACAATTTCCATTCACCTCTTTCTTTAGATGAAACAAGAAATTTAACTTCTGTTGAGGTTGATTTTTTATCACAAAATAGGGTTGAACCAAGGCCGCTGTTCTATATCAGTTGGGTAGTTGTAATGTTTAGGACAGTGGTGGCGAATCTATGGCACGGGTGCCAGAGGCGGCACTCAGAGCCCTCTCTGTGGGCACGCGCACCATTGCCCCAGTCCTAGGCCTTCAGCTGGGTTTTATAAAACCTTTTCGTTTTAGGCCTCCGCCGCGTGTACAAAAAAAAAAAAGGTTCAATCAGTCAGTCAATTTCAACTTTTTGCAGGAAAAAAAAGATCTTGCAAAGTTGGAATTGATTGAATTTTTTATTTCCACCCAGTCTGCTGTTACCACCGTAGCCACGCTCCAAATGGGCCACACCCACCCAATGGGCCATGCCCACCCAGCACCCACCCAACGATGCATAAGTGGGTTTTGGGTTGCAGTTTGGGCACTCAGTCTCTAAAAGGTTCAACATCACTGGTTTAGGATAAGTCTGGTCCCTTATTATTGCCATCTTTGACCTGTTTTACAGTAATGGGTGAGTTTTTAACCTGTACACTACTCAGACTCACTGTGAGTTGGGTGGCTTTATAAATTTGGTCTAGAAATGAATGAATGCATGAAAAAATAAATATTTCTGTGGTATCATATGCACATTGCAATATTATCAGTTCATGAAAGAGGTTCAGGCTTTTTGCAATGATTTGTTCTGTGGAATATGTGTTTCTTCTCCTTTTTATATAATAGTAATTATTTATTTTAAAACTTCTACACACCTTAGCTCTTTCTGAATTAAAAAAAAAATCAATGGAGTCATGTTCTCTTTCACATCGTTTAATAATGTAATTTATGACTGCCTAAACTGCAGCTTCTTTTAATACACTATGGATGATCTATTTTAAAACATGCACCACGCAACTTACCGAGAAACATAATTGATTATATTATGTATTGATTATCTTGTTTTCAATTAGAATAGAATGTGTGAAAAGCAGCCATAGACAGAAAAGCTAAACATAATTTCATGGGAGTTTAATTTATTCAGAAAGTATTTTAATTCAGTTTAGCAATTTTATTTACTGGCCAAGATTGTTATATGATACAAATATACATATGTAAATATGTAAAATTTAGAATATAATATGGCATATAGAAAAATGTACTATAAGATACGCAGTAAAGTAGTTAACACATATAACAATACTAATGAATTACAGTAATTTGATTTGACAGTTCCAGCATTAAACCCACAGAAATTGCAACTATATCAGGGCTCAGGGCCAGGCTATTTGCGAGACCGCCTACTACCTCATAGTTCCCTACGTCCGGTTAGATCCCACAGGCTGGGCCTCCTTCAGGTCCCGTCGACCAAGTAGTGCCATTTGGCGGGGCCGTGGAGGAGGGCTTTCTCTGTGATGGCGCCCACATTTTGGAACCAGCTCCCCCCGGAGATTAGGACCGCTCCCACCCTGTTGGTTTTCCGTAAGCTGCTTAAGACCTGGCTTTTCCGGCAGGCCTGGGGTTTATAAAACCTGACCCCTGGATGACTGTTCTTGTACTGTTTGTTTTGTTATGTTTTTATGTGTTTTTTATTGTTAGCCGCCCAGGGTCCTTCGGGAGTGGGGCGGCTTATAAATTTTAAAAATAAATAAAATAATAAAAATAAACTAAGAAGAACTTAGCAACCTTTTTTTGTTGCTTTAAGTTACCCTGTGGTAAGATGAACAGCCAATAAATTTTATAAACAAATAAAACTTTTTAGATACCGACTTACAACCACAGTTGAGCCTCAAATTTCTGTTGCTAAATGAGACATTTGTTAAATGAGTTTTACCCCATTTTACGACCTTTCTTGCCACAGTTGTTAAGCGAATCACTGCAATTGTTAAGTTAGTAACAGTTGGCTTCCCCATTGACTTTGCTTGTCAGAACGTTGCAAAAGGGGATCATGTGACCCCGGGAACACTGCAGCTGTCATAAATATGAGTGAATTTTGATCATGTGACCATGGCGGTGCTGCAATGGTCATAAGTGTGAAAAATGGTCATAAGTCACTTTTTTCAGTGCTGTTGTACTGTAACTTCAAACGGTGACTAAATGAACTGTTGTAAGTCGAGGACTATCTGTAGTTCAAGAGAACATTCTGTTATTAGAAAATATATTTTTCTCATCTGGCCAGTCCACTTGGCCAACTAATGTAGAATGCTAAGTTTAGTATATGAAACTGTGCCCATGTGGAACTGACCCTATTGATCTTTAAAATCAGTCATTGAGCAGCGTTACTATGATTTCTTCTTTGGAACCATAGCTAACATAACACTGAATCTAGCTTGTGAGAAAGCTCATTGATACGGCCTCTTCACAGCTCACTGTATAATAGTTCTCTTGGTAGATTGGGGTCAGAAGACATGTTATTTTATCTTCAAATAGACTTTTTCATATCCTTGTTGAAGCAGATACTGAGCTGAAAAGCTAAAAAATGTAAAGCCATATCTGTGCTCTTCTTCCAAGAAGAATAGAATTTGTCCATATGAATGAAAGAAGAGTCTTCCGTGCAATTTGTTTTTAACCAATACGGTAATAGCAAGATTGTGCATGTGTCTTTGTAAAAGGAAGATCAATTTCCAGGTGCCAAAGTGCATTTGGAACATAGCAAGGGACTCCAAATACTGCTATTAAAATATACTCTGAATTACTTTTAATGGTCTCAAGTCCTTATACAGACAAAACTGCACTCTTTGTTTTTAAAGAGTTTTACTGTTGCAATGACACAACAGTATTTATTGCCTGTGGGGCTGGCAGATTGAGCTATTGCATTGCTCCTTTTTTTGTGCATATACTAATGTCCTTTACTCTGGCAATTTCATGTTAAGGAAGATAACTCCTAAGTATTTAAAATCTTTCCCTTTTCATTTGTTCACTTGTTCAGTGATGATAAGGAATATATTCCAATTATCTATGCAGCTGCTGTCGTTGATGGTAATATTGTAAAAAAATTAACAATATTAATCTTGGTATAATTGATATCTAATTTTTCTTTTAACATAGGCTGACCTGGAATAAAGATAAAATAACTGAATCTTCAGCATAGGAAAGGATAGATGTAGGGTTATTCATCAGCATTGGAGGATAGATTTCATGTTTAATCAAATGTGTGTGACAGAATTAATACAAAAAAAGAATGAGGAAGACAAGTATATATCCCTGCCTGCCTCATTACTTGTCAGGTATCAGATCAGATATGCATATTTGATCATATATATGTATGATTGTATACACATACACACATATGCACACCTACATGTACACACACAAACATAAGTGTGATATTATGTATATATGTATATCATATGATCTGATATAGATATCAGATAACACCTTCATTGATCTAATTCTCTACCAAAGGGAAAGTATGGACTATGTCAGATATTTTAGATAAGCTACAGATTATTAGGATTAATAGTTACATGCAAGTCAACTATACTTATCCAATATATGGTCTGATATAGATATAATAATATCAGATCAGATGGTGGATAAGTATAGTTGACTTGTATGTAAGTCCTAATAATCTGTATCTTATCTTTTTTTATATAATCTGTAACTTATCTAAAATATCTGACATAGTCCATATTTTCCTTTGGTAGAGAAACAGATCAATGAAGGTGTTATAGAGAGAATGCTGAGGTTAGTTTATAATATCCATTTTGCCAGATCTGGACTGCCAAATGTATTATAGACTATCGATAGTGAAGTCTTGATTGTCTATTCTATTTCTAAATCTGGCATATTCTACAGCAAGCACATTCATTTGTGTCATCCAGTTCAAAATTTCCCATGTGAGTGGTTGGCATAAAGCTTACAAATGATACTTAAAATAGTAATTGGTTGACAATTGACCAAATCACTCTTGGCCTTTATTGTAGGTTCAGAGATGGCAATAGATCCAGACAACATATTGTGTTAAATTACAAGAGTGAGGAGAACATCTCAGTGCATTACACAACAAAGCACTTTCTAACATTACCGTATTGTCTGCAGTATTCTTTAATTCTAAATGTTTCCTAATTCTTAAGTTCTTAAATGTTACTCATGTTACTTCCTTGACTTTGTTGTCTCCCCTTACCTTTTTTTCTTTGTGTTTTATTCTTATTCCTCAGCTCTTCTCTATTTTGAATTAAAATAGACCTAATTTATTTTGATTATTCATGTTTGTAACTATTTCTGATTCTTACATTCTTTGGTGACTTATATTTTCAATGTGGACTGCTATCTCTTAATTCTACAATGCATTTGTTTGATTCATTTCCATTCATTCCCTTCTTTTCTTTCTTCCCCACCATACCTATTTTAAAATCTTGAGAATGTGAAATTGCTTTGGAGCCTAGTAGAATAAAAAAGGGGAATTACAACAGTCAATGTAGCTGCCAAAGCATCAAATAGAAAAGGAAACACTGAGGAGCATATGGGGAATAGAATAGAATAGAATAGAATAGAATAGAATAGAATAGAATAGAATAGAATAGAACTGGAAGGGACCTTGGAGGTCTACTAATCCAGCCCCCTGCTCAAGCAGGAGAACCCATGCCATTTTAGACAAATGGTTGTCCAGTCTCTTCTTAAAAAAGCTTCAACACTGGAAGTTTTTAAGAAGAGAGTGGACAATCATTTGTCTCAAATGGTATAGGTTTTTCTGCTTGAGCAGGGGGCTGGATTAGAAGACATCCAAGATCCTTTGCAACTTCTATTCTATTCTATTCTATTCTATTCTATTCTATTCTATTCTATTCTATTCTATTCTATTCTATTCTATTCTATTCTATTCTATTCTATTCTCCTCAGTATTTCCTTTTCCATTTGATGCTTTGGCAGCTACATTGATTATTGTATTTCCCCTTTTTTATTCTACTAGACTCCAAAGCTATTTTGGATTCTCAAAACTTAAAATAGGTATGGTGGGGAGGAAAGACTAGAAAAGCATATTCTTATGTTCTAAGGCAGGGGTTTTCAAACTTGGCCCTTTTATGACTTGTGGACTTCAACTCCCAGAATTCCTCAGCAAGCATGCCTGGCTGAGGAATTCTGGGAGTTGAAGTCCACAAGTCATAAAAGGGCCAAGTTTGAAGACCCCTGTTCTAAGGAATGTCAGCACCTGAGTGGCCTCGACATGAACAATAACAAGTGCCCCTATGAAAAGCCAGTTCCTGGGCTATTTTCTGCAGCTTTTTGTCTGCCCTGGAAAGGACTCCTTCTTTCAGCACTGCTCACCATTCCAGAACTTGGCTTCCCTGCAGTCAGTTGGGGTTCCACTCTCCTGGACTTGCACCCTGTCTCACAGCTGTGCTTTGGACTTTCTCCAGTTGCTTTTGGCTGATTCTTGAGCTACATCTTGTGGTTCTGGCTGTCATAGCCACTGTCTCTTCTCTGCTGCTCCTGCCATCTTTCTTCCTCTATATTACTTCTATTTCCACTTTCACACTCATCTTCACCTCTTCTTCTGTTGTGAAGGTGAGTTATTTTGAGTTCCTCCAGTCCTTCAATCTCTAGATAGTCTCCCAGACCTTCCATAATTGTTCTTTCATACTTTCCCCAAGGTTATATTTTTATTCCTTTACAATAATGTTTACTTTGGCATCTGAAAGGAGTACTCCATGTGAGTAAATAAGGTTGCCAGGACAGAATCCCACCAATCCAGGTTTGATTTTATGCATTAAGCCAACATCTAGTTTTCTCCACTCCTTGTTGCTTTATCATTGTTTAGTTGCCTTGCCTGCCTTTAGTTGTAGGTAAATATGTGATAAAGAAACTTGGATCACTGGGAGGACTGAAACAGGAAAAGTTGAGGTTAAAAGTGTTTACCTATACCTCCAGTGTAATTAGTTTCTAGAATTTTAATTTTAAACTTTTACAGTTTGGTCTAGCTTATTCCAACTGGCCATATCCATCTCTTCTTTTCCTTTATCAGGTAAGACTTGGTAGATTTTCTTTCACATATCATTACTCCAATATTAGTGTCCAATATTATTTTTAATGTATATACTTCTATTGATTTTCAAAAAAAGTATAAAGTTAAAAGCTAATCAAACAGAAAAGGAAAATTGTTGCAATGCAAAATGACTTCTGACTTTCTTTAGTACTTATGAATAAAAAATACATCAGACTCATAAGCTAAAATTAACATTTGTCTACATTATTTCCATAGTTCCCTATAATTCTAATAATCAAATCCCCCAATCGACTTTTCATTTTTTCCAGTTTCTTTCCAACCGTCCAAAAATGATTTCCAAGTAGAAAGAAAATTTGTCAACATCTTTTCTTTCATCAAAGTTTCAATTTTGCCGTCTTCCTCAATTTCACCAGCTTCACTATCTATTCTTACATTGTAGGTATTTGTAAGTCCTCCCAGCTTTGAGCATATGAAAATCTCACTGCCATTATCATATATAAAAACAAAGTTCCATCATATATTTCCATTCGTTTGTCCATTATATCCAATATTATTGTGGAAGGGTAAATGAACTTAAATTAATTAAGTTTTTGCATCCCACACATAAACAATCAAACCAATACTTAGGTTTAAGTATTAGGTTTAAATTGGATTCTAGTATAATTATTTGATTCTTTATCCACTGTTAGTTCTTAGATAGTTATTGATAACTTGTTAGCAGTTGTGCAATTCTTTTCCATATTTCACATGATTTTTCTCAGTAAAGCAGCTTTAGGAAGACTAGTACACTGAGTTGCACCTTTCTGTGATTCACTAGACCATATGACATCTGACCACTAGAGTAACTGTGACCAAGTAGCACAATTTGGATTATTTATATCTGGATTGCAAGTCTAAAGTGGTTTTACAGTAACTTGGGAATGATTGCTGTCAGGGGAAAACTCAATCATAAAGTCTACATTGCTGATTAATAGTAGAAATATTATCATGCAGATGATAGTAATTACTTCAGAAGGTTTCCTTTTGGTTTCCCTCCAAAAAACTAGTCCATTTAAAATAAGATAGTTTCTCTCTCCCTGGGCAGGATTTGACATTAGTTCCTTCAACCCTACAGTTTTATTTTTTTAAAGCTGTTTTATACAGCTATTCCCTGTTCATAGGTATACTCTTTTTATCTTTGCCAGCTTTGAAAGAGTGGATATATTATTATTATATCTGCTATACTCCTGTTGTATATTGCTGAGCTTAAAAATCATAAATAGGGAAAATGAAGAAAAAAATCAAGAATAGGTTTCAAGCACGCAAGTCATAGGAAAGCACTTAAACAGTTTAAAATAGAGGATCTGCTGTCACTGAAAGGAGGCTTAACTATAAATGATGATATTTTTCCTCTAAGTGATCAATTTGAACTACTGAACAGGGAGAGTGTGCGAGGATGAGTACTAACACTTCCCCAACTTCTGATTAAAGATTCCACTTCAACGGAAACTCAAGCAGGGGCAAGATTCACAAACAATAACTCAAACTGTGCTAAGTTTGAATTTTCACCTGGATTTGTTGGCAAAAGGTGTATATTGTAGAGACTGTGTGATTTACTTTTGTTAAAAAAAGTTATTGGACATTAAGGAGAAGCTGGACAAACTTCCCCATTCTCTGGTTAGACCTTTGGATGGTCAGATTGGTAAAGAGGCTGAAAAAAACTTCTAGAACAGATTTTAAAGTTCAGATTGACAAAATTAGCATGCTGTATGTTTGATGGTTAAAGCAGACAGAGATCAGATAGCTTCTCCATAACAAGACTTCCCCTGCAATATTTTGTGCATATAAATCAAGCATAGACTGAATTACAGTCAGAAGGTGTTGTTTTTTTCTTTTTACCACCCTGTACTCCCTTTTATTGGGATGGAGCTGGGGTGACTGAAAGGAGCTGAGCATTTACTGGCCAGATGCTCACCCTGATGCCTATGCTGAGTTCCCAGTAGATATTTTTTCTTTTTGCCCCCTGATAGAGAAACCTCTGTTGGTGCCTAGGGTTGAATTCTCAACCCTGCAAATGTGAGGTGAACGTCTTCATCTCTATGCCACCATGCCGCTCAATTACAATCAGAAGTTAATTTTCTTAAATTGGACTAGATTCTAATGTTTCACTAGAAACAAATGGAAATCAGCACTTACACCTTTTAAAGCAGGGGTCTTCAAACTTGACCCTTTTATGACTTGTGGACTTCAACTCTCAGAATTGCTCAGCCAGCGTGCCTGTTTTAAAGTATAACATGTTGAATGATTGATTCCATATAATTTTCTTGAGACAGATAACTCTGGGCCTTTTATCTTTCTCCCCAAGACCCACCTCTGTCCCCACAATTTTGACAGGCATGTGATGATCTTAGCTTCAGCCAGTCAATGATGGGAAGCAGTGATACTAGTGAAATTGATAAGGGGTCCTAACAGTTACCAGATATTATTAATATATACAGTTAAAATGCATGATACCTGAGAATGAAAGACTCCTAAGTTGAATACTTATAATTCATATTGCTGAGTATATGGGCAAAAGGATGTATTTACAAAATTTATTTTCAAGTAGTTGAATTTCGTTGCTATTATCTTAGCTAGCTAAGATCCTTAATCTTAGTTATTAATGTGGATTTAGGGTGATATTATTTGTTATTATTTAATGTCTTCTATCGATCCTATAAATATATCCCTGTCAGGATATATTTGAGGAGTGTGTGCTGGGCTTGATATTAAAATATAAAGAATCTGACTTAATTCTGGTGGGTGATTTTAATAGACTCTATATGCCTATTTTAATCATTTGTATTTTCTGATCAATAGATCATTCCACTGCATCAATTAAATGATAAGGGAATCAGTTATGAAGAATATGACTAGCTGTGCCCTCTCTGATTCAGAATGGAATGAGCCCAAAATCTCCAGAGCTTTTGGTCTTTTTGAGTGACTGAACGTTGGATCATAAGATATAAAAAAGACAAGAGTGCCATTACTAATAATTGGAGCGCTCTTCTCTTATTGTTGATCAACCATAAATTATTCTAACATTGCTTGGGTTAGGGAGGTTGGGATATAAACCGAAGCTTCATTTGCTTTAGGCATGGTAGTACTGGATTTGCCTGTTCTCTTAAATAAGACAGCTTTATTCTTATCACATAAACTGTACTTTCCTTGGATTTATATGATGGGGTTGTGCATAGCCGATTTCCTATGGTTAATTGCTATAGAATAAAAATCAGAAAGAGTGTTCTATATGCTTCATCGCCAAAGAAGATTAGTAATTCCAAATGTTCCCATTTAAAAAGTACCCTAATAGCACCTCTTAAAACTTGGCTAATTCATTTAAATGCTTTTTATTAAAATAATGCTCGCCCATGTACAGTCAGATTTCAAGCCTCCTTTAGAATTTTTGAATTAGGATTAAGTCATTACATCAATAGGTATTGTTAATATATACAATTAAAATTTATTTCTTTTTAAATGAGACATCTGCTTGTGCATTCTAAAGGGCACATTGTAAACTTGCCACAATTATCTGATAATAATGCAAACTCTAGTCAGCACCCACCTTGTTAAACTTTCTTTTTTTTAAGTTATCACCACTTAGTCTAATAGGTTGGTTCTTTTTCTTCCTACAAAAGGATAGGGAACTTCAGTAATGTATTTAACTTAAGGCGAGACTGAATCTGAGGCAATAATGTAGCCTCCATTTTTGCAGTCTGCAGTTTAATTCAGCACAGGATAAAGAGTTTAGTGAACAACAAGCCTATTAATCTACTTTTAAACCATTTGGGGAATCCTGGGCCTAATTATTATTGAATAATTCCATTTCAATCAGAAATGTATGTCTCTGTTTCAAAAAATTGTGAGCTTTTTTAATATAAAAAAGCTATTCTCCTCCTTGTATAAACAAATTATTACCATACCATTATTCTTTTTGTTTTTATTTGCAGTTTTTTTCCTGTGAGGCAATTTACCCTTAAATCTGAAAAAAGAATAAACATTTAAATTACTTCACATTGACTTGGTACCTCTCAATACAATTAATTTATGTTAGGTTAGTCTTGATTTATTATCTATGATAATGTGATGAGCTTTCATTTTACATTTTCAACATGGAGTGACAATTCTCATTGGGACAATGAATTTAGAATTGGGCTGAATATTTATGTAAGGAAAGTGAAGTTTAGGAACTTTGTATTTTTTGTCTTATCCACTTTTATACATGTACTGATGCCTTACATATTTGCTTGCTTAGGATTATGCTATAATGTACGGAAACAGCTTAACATGGATGGATGCCAGTTTAATGTATGTCACAGAAATCAAGACATACAAGCAGACTGGAAGTGACATTACTCAGCAATAGCAGGAACAACCATATGGATTGGTTGTGGTTGCATTCTAATCCACCCAGAAAGCAGATTGCATCATCATCTGTATTTTTCTTCCTCAGGGTATTCTGTTTTCAACTCCTGAATGTTTAAAGGTTCCTCAGGATTTGGTAAAACTATATTTACATGAATCCAGTCGTGTTTACCGTGACAAGATGGTTGATGACAAGGATTTGGTTATTTTTGATAAAATGCAAGCAGAGGCAACGAAGAAGTTCTGCGATGTAAGTCTTCAATCATTCACCAAAAACAAAACGAGTAATATGTGCATTGCAACAAAGCAAAGCTTATTTAACCATTATATGGTTCCTCCTCATCATAAAGAAGAAAGGTTGCACCATTTAGAAACATTTATAGTTTCCAAATTGTTATGGGTGTAATGGGGTTTCCTGCTTCACTATCATAGGAACTGAAACTTTGGGTTAAGATAACTCTTTGAAATGTATCTTCTAGAGCTGACAAACAACCATTACATATCAATGCAAAAGAGAAGTATATGATATGTGTGGTCTGCAAGAAGGTTTGGGTGACGGGAAGATCCTAGGTATTACATTTTATGTAACCTTCTCCCTAGAATTGAGAGGCTGCAATGGCTAATGCTTGATGACATTTTTGTTTGCTGCATCTCTGCTAAACTGGAACACTGTGTTTTATTTTTTCTCTTCTTAGGATGTAGAGGAAACTTTGGAACAAACCAAGAAGATGAATATCTACTGCCATTTTGCAAAAGGGGTAGGGGAACCCAAATACATGCCTGCCCAGAACTGGGAATCACTGAGCCAGATTCTCATGGAAGCTTTGGGCAACCACAATGAAGTTAATGCTGCCATGAACCTGGTGCTGTTTGAAGACGCCATGTGCCACATGTAAGGGGAGTTTTGCTTTTCAGATAATTGTGATTTTCCTTAGATACTGTAGGTCCTGGGTAGTATCCACAGAAATAGGAACAATGGATGACCTTCTACAAAGAAGTCCTGAATTCACTGTTTATACAGAGGATCTTAACATGTTTTTCTCAATTTTTCAGCTACTGTATATAAAAGGAAAGCTCCATGATTTAGCAGAATACCAATTGCCTTCCATTGATTACTATCTTTCTAAGAAAGGATGCTGGGATCCACGCTTGCAAATGTAAATGAGGACCAATGAAAACATTATTTTATGTAGTTGTGTTACCTGTCAACCCTTATCCCAGGATAAAGGTTGACAGTTGTAAGTGGGTTTTGTCCAAGAAATAAATAGCCTAAGTTGGTTTTGAGTGCATGTACTTCAACTTATTCTCTCATCTGTTACAAAATACTTCTTCCATTAGAAACAAGGGCAAAGGGCAAGTTGACTGTTTCTCCAACTCCAGGCAGCAAATTCAGTCATGCTCACAAAAGCAAACAATACACACAGTCCTTAGTTCTTGCTGCTTGTATCTTTCTGTTGGAAGTGAGGCATCCCTTCACTTCTCACGCCGGAGGGCCTTGCAATTTAATACAATTGCACTGCTGTGCATGTTACAGGGCTTTTATTCTATTTGGTTACTAGCAAGTATTCTATCTTCAGTAATTCAATGTCAGCCAGGTTGTATTAGGACCTGGTATTCAGTCTTCAGAGGCAGGTCCCCACAGTGAATTTGCATGCTAAGCTTATAAAATAAAATTTTCTTTCAGAGACTCTCTGCCTAGTGCTGAGGCACCAGCTCTATTCTTTCTAATACACTTGTTCTCCCTTGAAGAGCAGACAATGTGACTGAGAACCAATTTGCATAACTCTTTATGGGACTAAATTTTCAATCTGGGCAAAAGAGGGTTTGGACTTTTCATCTGCTCAAATTAAAAGTGATGTCATCTCTGTCTTATTTGTTTTCCTGTCGCTCAGTCATCTACCTGTATCTACTATCCATCTATCAAAACTTTAGGTAGCAAAGGAAGAGTGAATAACATAATAATTGTAAAACAAACCAACTCAAACTAAGGCCTTGTTGTTAAAAATCTCAGTGGACCCTCACCACACGTCCCTATCTGAGCACGAGAAAAAATAGCCTACCTGCAATGCCAGGCTTCATAGCTTTCCAAAAACCACTAAGCTTGGGGCTTTCTGTATCTCTGGGAGAGTCATCTCCATAGGATAGGTGCCATTAAAAAAAGCACATTTTTAGCACCCACCAGGTGAAAGTGTGGTGGTGACTCTACCAAATTTGTTGGGATGGGCAGAAACCATCAAGGAAAAGCAATCTTTCAAATAACTTGGCACCATGTTATGCAAAGATGAAAATCAGTACCTTGAAAGGCACCCTGCTAGGAGATAATGCAGTTCATATAGAAATGAAGTTATGTGAGTATACTGTTATTGCCCAATACTACATGTGCTACTGCATTCTGGATCAGCTGAAGTATCTGAATGCTTTTCAAGGGCAGTCTCATGCAGATCTCATTGCAGTAGTCCAGTCAGGAAGTGGCTGTGGCACAAGTAACTTGAGTAATGCCTCTCAATCTAGGAGTGGCTCAACTAGTGCGCAAGCTGTATTTGTGTAAATACTTTTGGGGCCACAGCTGCCACCTGCCACAGTGTATGCTTCAATGAGAATGAATGATGGAAAATCGTCAGATATGGGGAGTCCTAAAACCCATAGTTGCTCAGTCTTGTCAGGATTGGGTTGAAGCAGACACTGCAAAAAAACTTTGACAGTAGAACTTGGATGGTCCAGGGCACAGAGGTACAACTGAGTGTCATCAGTACACCAAGGAAACTTAACCCCATACCAATAGATAACTTATCCAATAGTTTCATTTAGATATTAATTAAGGCTGAGGAGAGAGTTGAAACTTGTGGCATAGAAGAAGCCTAGGGCTAGACCTCCCTCCCCTCATTAACACCATCTGGAAGGGGCCACAGAAGAAGGAGGAAAAGCACTGAAGAGCAATGCTACCAACTCCCAAACCCCTCAGTTGGCTCTGAAGGATATCATAACCAATGGTATGAAAAATTACTCAGAGATCAAGAAGGGAGAGAATGGGTAACTATTTCCATCCTGAGCATACTACAAGTATGATCAATGCTGTCTCATTGTCTTATTTTGGCCTGAACCCCAACTGCAATGGGTTCAGGTAATCAGTCTTCTCCAGAGTCCTTGGAAACTGCTGGTTGTCCTCTTCTTGAGCATTTCTTGAGGACAGGGCTAACCATCATCTTCTTCAAGGCAGGCAGAACTACTCATTCTTGTAATGAGTCATTTTCCATTATTTGAACTCATCTATGTGTCACCCTGACTAGCCAGGAGAAACATGGATCAAACACATAGGTAATAGAACTCAACATTTGAAGAACCCCATCGACTTCCTCAGAAGTAATTGGGTCAAACTTAGTCCAGATAAGAGGACAAAACTGAATCCTAGTGATTCCAACCCAAAATGGATCTGAGTGACTTTATTTGTCAGATATTGGATCTAATCCTCATAAGAACCTTACAAGGGATTCTCCAATCTCTGCTTCTCCAGGCGGGACCAAGCCACCAAAGCCAGCTGCTGGGCATTTATTTGCAGATCCATTTAATACAAGCAGAGCAAAATAGTATTTAGATTGAAAAGCAATGGCATTGAAGCAGTTGTAGTGATTTGGCCTCTGCTCATAGTCTGGAAAATCAACTGGGAGCATGCCCATCCATTTAAAATGTGCACAATGGTCTTTTTATAGGTTCTACGTTAGGAAAGATTATTTATTTAAACAGGATCTTTTGGATAGCAGCTTCATGCTCCAGCATTCTTAGCCTAAGGAGACGCATCAAAACTATCTTTATAATATTTTCAGAATATGTAAAAATCTTTCTTATTCCTCTTCTAAAAAACACACTTATTTAATGAATCTGTAAAAACAACAACCCACATTTCTGTATTTTCTGACTCAATTTCTATCTCACTGATAGCATTAGCCTATTTATAATATTTGGTTTTATTGTTTGTGTGTGAGTTTTGTTTTTCATGCTGGTTTATGCTGATCAGGAAGCTTCAGTTCATTAAAAAAAACCTCCTTCAAACTTCACATGGTATGAACTGAATGTTAGACATAGAAGATATAGTAGAATTCTTAATCCTTGAATCATTGGCTCAGAAGTTGATATCCATCTTTGCCAATCAGCAAAAGATTGCCCTGCATGTCTTCATCCTTAATAATTACTGGATTTTGTCAGAATTGCTCAAGAACAATTCCTTGGAATGTAGGTAGTCAGATATTGGTGATATTATGTATCACAAGAATGGCAGGGATGAAAGAGATAGTTTGCTTGTGTATATGTATGTATAATAATTATTATACATGTGTATTATTTAACATGTACACGTGTGTATGTGTTTGTGTGTGTGTGTATGTGCATGTGTATGCACATTATGAGACAAATTCTTTCCGGGCATCAGGGGGAAAAGATAGGAAATTTCACTCTGACATTTCTGTATCATCTGTGGGCTGCATCCACTTAAGATTTCCACGCACTGAAAACTGTAACCAGGTTCCCATTCTCATAGATATTTTAACTCAGTTAATTAGAAACGGTCTTCAACCTTCCCATTCAATATGGGGAAACAGAAGTTGGAGCAAGTACCTTTCATACCTTTCCTCTCCCTGCCCCAGTCTTCTCAAGAAGTATGTGTGAGCAACAGAAAGAACAGTATGTTGCCAGCCAGAATGTACTGTTAAGTTCCAGTGATTAACTCATTTGATTCAATTTAATTCAGTGAGTAGAGAGGGCTTCAGAAAGAATAGAATCATTCCCGAAATAAAGTCATAATCAAAAGCAGGAGGCTGGATCTGTGACCCTGGAGTGGAGATGGATCATGAAACTCAGATTGTTGTCCTTTCTAACAACATGAAAGGTATGGTGTGAAAGGGTCAGTACATGGGGACAATAAGTGCCATTGTTTATAAAACTTAATAATAGCATCTGAGATGAATGGAATTCAGATACTATTCAGGAATGCAGGGATGCTTATAATAAAGCCATCCCCAGTGTATTGTGAGAGGTATTCCAGTTTAGAGGTCTTACTGTCATTGAAAATATTTTCTTTATCATTCCTATGTAACAAACCAAAACTACATACCTGTAACCTTTTTCTGTCCAGGCTCTTCTGCAATTATTTAGCAAGGAGCCTAGCAAGCGCTACTGTTGTGCATGCCACGAAAAGATACTTTCTTGCATTTATCTCTAACCCCCCCCCCTAATTTAAGTGAACATCTTTGCCACAATACTGATAACAAACTTGTAGATTATTCATAGCTTTTTAAAACTCTGGTAAGAATCAGGAAAGGGAAGTTGTCTAATTCATGAATGGAAATGAGTAACCATACTGAACTCAGAGGTTTGTTCACTGAACCCAGGCTATTTTCCGGCTATTTATTTATTTATTTATTTTATGAGACTTATATACCGCTTTAAGTGCAAGCACTCTCTAAGCGGTGTACACCAGTAAGCAATGTATATATATATATTTACATTGCCCCCAACAATCTGGGTCCTCATTTTACCTACCCCGGAAGGATGGAAGGCTGAGTCAACCTTGAGCCGGTGAGATTTGAACCGCTGACCTGCTGAACACAGTCAGCTAAAGTGGCCTGCAGTACTGCACTCTAACTGCTGCGCCAGATACTTTGTCTGGAAAAAAATGCCAAGGTAGGCATTGCTACATTAACTAGGTTTTGTATATGAATCAGATAAGCCAACCAGATGAGCCTCTTTCTGAAAGGTGGGGTTATGGTAAGTGCCCATCATTCTCCAGGATGACAAAGCAACAATTTGAAATAATTGTGATAAATAAAGATGCCACACGGTGGCCAGCAGGCCAAATAAAGGGACCTCCCCCCTCAGAACCTTCATAGCAGCTGTGAATTCCTGACACAAGGACAACATGAGAATTAATTGGCAATTGCCATCTCTCATTCTGCTTTCTTGGTTCCCAAGTCAGGACTTTACCCATTAAGAAATATCCTCCTAATCATAAGAAAACAAACAAGCAGGCTTCTGAGTCAAGAATGATATCTGCAGTATATTTTAGGCACATAAGCTAAAAACATTTGGCTAACTGAAAATCTTTTGACAAGATTTAGCAGACATGTAAATTTAAATGGTATATTAAGGAGACTCAAATTAACATAATTAGGTTGGTTTATGTCAGAGACATGGCAAAAGTTAATTGATGTGGCTAAAATGGGCATCAATAATTAGTTTGGGGGAAAAAGAAAAAGTCAAAATTCACAAGACTATCCAGTTGGAACTGATAATGAGATTTTCCATTGACAGCCCTTCAGGAGGCCAGGTCGGAAGTCAGATCCTGCAAGGATTATAGGAACTTTATTGTTGTAAGATAGGATAAACAGAATCTTAAAAGCCTGTCAGAGGTTTCCTCCACCCCCTCTTATGTCAAACAGGATGAGGACAGTGTTATCTTGAATTTCTTTCTTATCCCATCTTCTTTCCAAGGACTAAGTTGAAGATTGCTTATGATTTTTTGTGTCTCTTGTTCAAGATTATCTTTGTTCTCCTCTGTGCTAATCAAGACACATAATGACTTAAGATTTTGCAAGGTTTGAATCTAACAGATTATTCCATGTGCCATATATTGATATTTATTCCTCAGAAGAAAAGTTAGATGTGAAATGATTGTGTATCTTTTTGTTCAGTTGCCGAATCAACCGTATCTTGGAATCTCCCAGAGGGAATGCTCTGCTGGTGGGTGTTGGTGGAAGTGGCAAGCAAAGCCTGACAAGATTGGCAGCTTTCATTAGCTCTCTGGAGATTTTCCAAATCACCTTGAGGAAAGGCTATGGGATTCCTGATTTGAAGGTGAGAGGCTTATAACTAAGAAGAGCCTAACCTCTATGCTAGTAGGGTTTCAAATGTGGCAAATAGTTCTTTGAATTATACCCGAAAGCCAACTGGAACCAGTGCATTCACAGAGCTTGGGCATTACCTGAGCAAGGTGTTATTGACCTATTGCTGGTTGTGCCACTACATTCTATACAAAAGGTAGCTTCTAAATTGATTTCAGGGGCAGCTCCATGTAGAATGCATTGCAGTAGTCCAACTGTGAGTTGACCAAGATATGTGCCACTATGAAAAGGGCCTCTTAGTTCAAAAAAGATACAATGGCACACAAGATGAATCTGTACAAAAGGCCTCCTATCTATACTTCTCACCTACTACTTTCAAGGACCCCAATTCTAGGAGCAATCCCAGATTGTTCAATAGACCCAAATGAGGAAGTACATGCCCAATCAGGGTCAAAGATAGAAGGTCCTCAGTACCAGGAGGCTTAAACATACACAACCATTCAGTCTTGCTAAAAGTGAGTCTGAGCTTGTTCCTACATCTCCCATTGTTCCTACATCTCTCATTGCTTCCAGCTACTAGGACATGAGGTCAACCATGTAGCTCAGCCGATTCCAGGGAGGAGATGCATAGCTGAGTACTATTACCAAATTGATGATGCTTAATCAAGAATTGATGGATGATCTGTCTCTGTGACTTTATGTAAATGTTAAATTGATAAATACTGTCACATAACTATAACCATAACCATAAACAAAATTTCTTGGACTTGCTATAATGAATGCCATGATAGAGTAGTCTCTATAATGCATTGGTATTTGTAGAAAAATTATAATTTCTGAGTTTTTAGAAAGTGGTAAAATCACAACACTGAAACAGTGGTTGAAAATGATGACATTAACATTTTACGTCATTTACGTATAACAACTGCTTGCCACCTGGAATACAACACAGCAGATATAAGAATAATCGAAAGAAAAGAGTAATTTTTGTGGATGTGGCAGTACCCAGGGACAAACAGAACTGAGGAAAAAGAATTGGAAAAAGTTACAATTCTTCATTAGATTGTTCACTAGTGGCACTAGAGAGTGAACAGTCAAAATAGATTATGGAAAAGATCTTGCAAAGTCATCCCTATAGTTATTGGTGCATTAGGCAGCATAACAAGCACATGTATTTTTACAGGAAGTAAATATTTTCACTATATCAACTGAAGATTTACCAAAAAAGCACCCTGCTCTTACATCGTAACACTACTTTAATAATTCCTAGTTTCCTAGTTAGGACTTCAATTTTGAAAGAACATTAGTCAAAAATGTGGATTCTTCTCCTCCCCCTCTCCCATCCAGGAATATATATAACTATGTTACCTCAGAATACATGTAGGGGTGGTTTACTTGAAAGTTATTCTGGTAAACTAAACTTGTTGAGCAATAATGCTCAGCTGTAACTTTCCCAAGAAGGATATTTTCATAGAAGAGTATCTCTTTCCCCTTTGTTTTCTGAGGTGATCTAGGACCGTGGTGGTGATAACTTTCTTGAATGCTTAATTCAGAATACCTGATTCTGCTCTAAGTTCACCTCAGATTGATAGCACAACAAATAGTGAGGGAATTTGAATTTAGCACCTTTTTTAAAATTAAAAACCAAGGTTATGAAGATGTGTTTAAAATGTCAAGAATCTGTATAAAGTCCTTTTCATTTAGGAGACCAATTCCTACTATTGTAATGGAAACTTTTTTCTCTCTCTTGGAACATTCATATGCTTTTTATGTCATGGTTCTGACTAATGAAACACTTCAAAGAACTTCCAGGCATCTTATCCTAAAAAGTCCTTTTATCATGCCGTGCCGACATTTTGTCACATAAATAAAAAGACTTTTTAGGATAAGATGCCTGGAAGTTCTTTGAAGTGTTTCATTAGTCAGAACCATGACATCAAAAGCATATGAATGTTCCAAGAGAGAGAAAAAAGTTTCCATCACCATAGTAGGGATTGGTCTCCTAAATGAAAAGGACTTTATACAGATTCTTTAATGGCAGTTACAGTGGAGACTGTGTTTATTTATTTCCTTCAAATTGTTATGTGTATAGCAATGAACCCCATGATCAGTAGTGTGATCTTGACTCTAAGAAATCAATGAATTTTGAATGTAATAGTATCCAAGATGACTTGAGTCTCCTCTTACAGCTGCTGTCTAAAAATTGGAGTCTGAAATATTCATGTACTTACAGGCTGACTTAGCAGCACAATATATTACAGCAGGAATGAAGAATGTGGGCACTGTCTTCCTTCTGACTGATACTCAGCTGGCTGACGAGAGATTCTTAGTTCTGGTAAATGACTTGCTAGCTTCAGGTATGTATTCATAGCAATTTCAATTTCATTTGTAGGAAAAAGGAAACTAGAGTTGTGAAAAACTTGCCCCAGAATGTCTGAGTTCACACAACATGCTGGCTAGACTGAAATGGTTGGGTTGGTTGGGTTGTGGCTCAGCATGTTGTGGGAACCTGGCCTTTGGATTAGCACGTTGTGTTAAGGATAGGGCACAGCATCGTGTCTAACTATACCACGAAACTAGCAGATGTATATAACAAATTTACATGTAATTTCCAGCACCGTTATTTCCCATGTAGCAGTTTCCATCACCCGTGCTCTATTTATATGCATGTAAACATTTCTGCTTAGAATTCTAAATTTGAGGCAACCCATTTAGAGTATCAGTTCCAACTTCCTGGTCAGTGCAGAATCCAAATTAAAGCACCATAGAAAAGTAAGCGGCTAGACTTGCTTGAATATCTGCCTCTCTGGTAATAAGTTCTAATATCAAGCTCCTGTTCAAAAATCTGGAATCTGCCTTGCTGTAATTTAAGTCCATTATCCTGCGGTGCAATAAAGTATAGTTCCTGATCTTCCACATGACAGCTTTTCATATATTTGAAAGTGATGCCATATATTTGTTCACTGTTCTCTTGTAAAGGCTAAATGTTCACAGCTACTTCAGTCTCTCTTCCTAAAACTTAATTTCTAAGCATTGTGCTTCTTTAAACCAATTCCAGTTTGTTTGAATTCTTCTTCAAATGTGGGGCCAGAATGAGGGGCAGGATTTAACTAAAGCGAAACAATTCTTTATTTCTTAATTTTTAACTGTAAGTTTATAGGCTACCATTTAGAGACATGTAACATGTAACAAAATGGAAAACTTCTACATCTAAACAACAAAACAACAAAACATCCATCACGAGATCTAAAACAATAGGCATCAACATTAAGCCACCTGTGACAATAAGCTAACAAATATCAATCAATGACAACACAAATCATAATACCTATATCACCACATCTATAACAGGAGTATAGTGAAAAAAAAAATAAGACAACAGTCAGCCTCCAAAGACCATCTGGAATAATTCAGTGTTTAATGCTTTCTGGAAGGCCATATAATTAGGGCTGAGTCTGATATCTGAAGGGATGCTATTCTATAATACAGACTCCACATATAAAAGGCCACCAGACTGAATTCTCCTGTAGCCACTAACTCAGTCTACTCACTGAGAAAGGAATAGAGCCATTGAAATTTTTTCCCAGTCTCCAATCCTTGTAAGCAGGATTATATCAAATGCCATTGAGAGATTCAGGAAGGGTGGAAGCACACACTACCTCCATTTAAGTGCTGAGAAAAGTAATTTCTGTGAGTAATGTTTCTGTTCCATGTTTAAGCCTTAATATTGACAGAAAAGGATCCAGTTAATCCATTTCTTCCAGGGGGCTTTGCAACTACCAAGCTACTACAGTATCATTTATAATTCTATACCACCATCTCAAGAAAGTTGAATACCAGATGATAGTTGTCATAATTGATAGGGAGGGCCTGGAGGAGAGGTCTGTCTCCCAGATCCAACAAGACACATTCTTATCTATGCCTCCTGAAGGAGCCAGACAGAGCAGTCATAGAAGGCAGAAAACCTACTAGGTAGCACCTATTTACTTCATTGGAGTCCACAGGCCAAAAAGAGTCCCAGCCAACATTGCAGGATGTTGTCCCAGTCACAAGTGCAGAAAGGGGACTCGGGAAAGGGAAAGCTGTGATACATTACTAGCAAAGCAGTTACAGTACAACTTCTAGGCTGAAAGATGCCCGTCAACCACATAAATACAGTGGTAGCTGTTACTGAACAATATTGTTTTTTTTTTCACTGTTTCTGTCTTGGTTATAAGGCAGGTTACTGTAGCTAGAGGCCAGGAATGATAAATAATTCTTCTGCAATTTTCCCATTGTGTGCTAGAGATGTATCATTTTTTTTTATTTCTTAATTCCTTCATTTTATCTTCCCCTATACTTCTTCACTTATTACAGAATCAGAGCCCTTGGAAATAAAAGAAATGAATTTGTTACTTCTCTCAATTGTCTTTTCCTTTGTCTCCAGCAAGATAGGGAATGCTGCAGGTATGGAATTTTGTGATGAATCAAATGTTATCCTGTGTTTCTAGGAGAAATTCCAGATCTTTTTCCTGATGAAGAAGTAGAAAATATCATAAGTAATATGAGGAATGAAGTAAAAATTCATGGCCTGATGGACACGCGGGAGGCTTGTTGGAAATTCTTCATTGATCGGGTTAGACGACAACTCAAGGTAGGACCTGCTCTTTTTTGTTGCATGGTGTTTCTGAAGATGACCTTTATACAATTTATCTGCAATCGATGAAGTGCTGCTGTGTAAATACTGTAAAAGGGGTGGGGGGAAGGGGGAAGAGAGATGTCTATATCCTGGATAACACAAAAATAATAATCACACGTTTATGCAAGAAAAATAAAAATAATAGAAACTAGGCTGAGGTGCTGTGCCTTACTGTTTCTGGGTTGCTCTTTTTGCTGGAAAAGTGACTTCAGTGACACCTACTGTTCTGGCACAAGTTTCTGACTGTAGCAATAGCACTTAGACAAAATTAGTGGACCAGAGAAATGCTGTGGATATAATTTACTTAGACTTCAGTAAGGCATTTGACAAAGTAGACCACAACCTACTACTTGATAAGATAGAAAAATGTGGGTTAGACAGCATCACCACCAGATGGATTCGTAGCTGGCTGACCGGCCATACTCAGCATGTGGTCCTCAATGGAACCGCATCTACATGGAGGGAAGTGTGTAGTGGGGTGCCCCAGGGCTCTGTTCTGGGCCCAGTGCTCTTCAACATCTTCATCAATGATCTGGACGAGGGGATAGATGGGGAAATCATCAAATTTGCAGACGACACCAAGCTGGCAGGAATAGCCAACACTCCAGAAGGCAGGCTTAGGATACAGGAGGATCTGGACAGACTTGAACACTGGGCGCTATCTAACAAAATGAAATTCAATGGTGAAAAAAGTAAGATTCTACATTTAGGCAAGAAAAACCAAATGCACAGGTATAGTATAGGGGGTACCTTGCTTAATAGTAGTAAGTGTGAGAGGGATCTCGGAGTCCTAGTGGACAATCATTTAAATATGAGCCAGCAGTGTGCTGCAGCTGCCAAAAGAGCCAACACAGTGCTAGGCTGCATTAACAGAGGGATAGAATCAAGATCATGTGAAGTATTAATACCACTTTACAATGCCTTGGTAAGGCCACACTTGGAATACTGCATCCAGTTTTGGTCACCACAATATAAAAAAGATGTTGAGACTTTAGAAAGAGTACAGAGAAGAGCAACAAAGATGATTAGGAGACTGGAGGCTAAAATATATAAGGAACGGTTGCTGGAATAGGGTATGTCTAGTTTAACAAACAGAAGGACAATGGGGGACATGATAGCTGTGTTCCAATATCTCAAGGGCTGCCACAAAGAAGAGGGAGTCAAGCTATTTTCCAAAGCGCCTGAAGGCAGGACAAGAAGCAACGGGTGGAAACTAACCAAAGAGAGAAGCAACCTAGAACTAAGAAGAAACTTCCTGACAGTTAGAACAATTAACCAGTGGAACAACCTGCCTCCAGAAGCGGTGAATGCTCCAACACTGGAAGTTTTTAAGAAGAAATTGGACAGCCATTTGTCCAAAATGGTATAGGGTTTCCTGCCTGAGCAAGGGATTGGACTAGATGACCTCCAAGGTCCCTTCCAACTTTATCATTGTTATTATTATTATTCCTCTTCATAGTGCTTTACAACACTCTTTAGGGAATTTACAATCTGGGTCCTCATTTTACTGACTTGGAAGGATGGAAGGCTGAGTCAACCTTGAGCTGGTCAGGATTGAACTCCTGGCAGTGGACAAAGTTAACCTGCAATACGGCATTCTAACTGCTGTGGGACCATGACTAAAGAGCAATCCAGAAGAACAGTGTAGATAATGAGGGAATTCTTTGTGTTCCCACTTTGTGTACCATTCTTTGTCCATAAGAAACTAGTCCTAGTATTGCTTCTCTCCGCCTTGGTTCCCAAATATGCAAGCATGGAGCTCTTGTTCTTTGACTTTCCTCCTGGTGGGATGTAGTTAGTTAGGTCCTAAGCTTTGCCTATCTCTATTTCTTGTGTATCCTTCAAAAAAAAATCACTTTTCTGTTATAGTTGTAACACCCTGCTTCACTAATAATCACTCAAGGAATATTCTCACTCTCAAGAAAATAACAACAACAACAACAACAACAACAATAATAACAATAATAATGATAATGATGATGATAATAATGATGATGACGATGATGATGGTGATGATGATGTTGAAAGGGATCTTGGAGGTCTTCTAGTCCAACCCCCTCCTCAGGCAGGGAACCCATACCATTTCAGACAAACAGCTGTCCAGTCTCTTCTTAAAAACTTCCAGTGTTGGAGCAGTCACAGTTTCTGGAGGCAGGTTGTTCCACTGATTAATTGTTCTGTCAGGAAATTTCTCCTTAGTGCTAGGTTGTTTCTCTCCTTGATTAGTTTCCATCCGTTGCTTCTTGTCCTGCCTTCAGGCACGTTGGAGAATAGCTTGACTCCCTCTTCTTTGTGGCAACCCCTGAGATACTGGAACACTGCTATTATGTCCCCCCTCATCCTTCTCTTCATTAGACTATAATAGACAGAAGCTGGGATACTGTTCAGAGCTTAACATTTTAAGTAGCTCTTGAGTATGCATTCAGCATTACCATGATGATGAAGGAGACAGGTCCCAGGAAGCTCCACAAGAACCCACGTTCCCTGGAAAGCCAGCAGCTGTATGGAAAAACAGAGGATGGCTTGTTTTGTAGGTAAATGGACGTATATAGTTATTTTCTGACAGTTCACTTAGATCTGTTCTTCTGCGCCTTTAGACATTCACTTTCCTAAGAAAGCTCACTACCAGTCATGCAAGAATGTTTAGAAGGGAAATGTCTATGTCACAGGGACTTAAGGCTGGCCAGCATAGCTTCCTCTGCTTCCAGTGTTGGAGCATTCACCACTTCTGAAGGCAGGTTGTTCCACTGATTATTTCTTCTAATTGTTGGGAAGTTTCTCCTTAGTTCTAGGTTGCTTCTTTCCTTGATTAGTTTCCACCCGTTGCTTCTTGTCCTGCCTTCAGGGGCTTTGGAAAATAGCTTGACTCCCTCTTCTTTGTGACAGCCTCTGAGATACTGGAACACTGCTATCATGTCCTCCCTTGTCCTTCTCTTCGTTAAACTAGACATACCCAATTCCAGCAACCGTTCCTTATATGTTTTAGCCTCCAGTCTCCTGATCATCTTTGTTGCTCAAATGCTTTCCTTTCAACAATCTTGAGCCATGCATCTTTGGAAATCTCAGAATAGTTTGAAAGTTTTGAAAGTCACAAAGCGAAGACCTTCCTAATCCTGTTCGTATTGTTTTCCTCCGTGCTTGTTCTACTTTCCTCAGGTGGCACTTTGCTTTTCTCCAGTGGGGAATAAACTGAGAGTTCGTAGCCGGAAGTTTCCAGCCATTGTGAACTGCACGGCGATCGACTGGTTCCACAAGTGGCCTCAGGAAGCTCTGGAGTCAGTCAGCCTGCGCTTCTTGCAAGGGACAGGAGGCATTGAGGTAAGTGAATATTAGGAGCACGTCAAACGCTTTACCTCAGCTGCAAGGTTGAACAGCTGTTTATTTTGAAAGGCAGGTCTGGTGCTTCTGGGCACCTTATGGCTGCAGACAAAGAGAAAAAGCTACCTCACCCCATCTTTACACAAGTAGCGTGTACTTATATGCAGATATTTTCCAGCCGTGTGATGTAGTGGTTCAGCTGTTGGACTAGGACTGTGGACACCAAGGTTCAAGTCCCACCTCAACTATGGAAGACCTCTGGGTGACTTTGGTCTGATCTTTCACTTCCACCCTGAATCACAGGTTTGCTGTTTGGGGAAAAACAATTAAAGGAGGAAGGGCAATGTAAAGGAACTAATTGGACTACAACACTAAATGCATAAAATTGATATTTTTGAAGTTACAAATAATGCAGTGCAATCTAATTGGGTTTCACACATTATATCAAAATCAGGAAATTCTTGATGAGGAGTTTCATGTATTTCCTAGAACAGTGATGGCGAACCTTTTATTATTTATTTATTTATTTTATTTTATTTTTAAAATTTATAAGCCGCCCCACTCCCGAAGGACTCTGGGCGGCTAACAATAAAAAAACACATAAAACATAACAAACAAACAGTACAAAGACAGTCATCCAGGGGTCAGGTTTTAGAGACCGAGTGCCCAAACTGCAACCTGTAACCCACTTATGTATTGTCGGGTGCCTGGTGGGCGTGGCCTATTGGGTGAGTGTGGCCCATTGGGGGTGTGTGGCTGCGGTGGTAACGGCAGACTGGGTGGGACTAAAAAGTTCAATCAATCAATCCCAACTTTGCGAGATCTTTATTTTCCCATGAGAAGTTGAAATCGATTGATTGATTGAACCTATTTTTTTTGCACATGGCAGCGGAAGCCTAAAGCGGAAAGGTTTTATAAAACGCAGCTGAAGGCCCTAGGACTGGGGCGATGGTGCAAGTGCCAACAGAGAGGGATCTGCATGCCATAGGTTCGCCACCACAGTCCTAGAATGTTATGTTTTTCAATTTGGTAACCGGTGCTTTATGTAAGATGTATCCGTGAAACTCAGTCAAACTGCTTTGTTACTGACTTTGGAATAGTTTCTCTTTTAACGTTGTTCTTATTGTCATTATCCTCTTGATTATCCTCATCATGAACAAGCCTCCCGTGAAAGAATCTATCAGCAAGTTCATGGCTTACATTCATACCAGTGTTAATGAGATGTCTTATTCTTACCTGACTAACGAACGTCGTTATAATTACACCACCCCCAAGTCGTTCTTGGAGCAAATCAAACTATACCAAAATTTGCTGCTTAAAAAGAGAAACGAACTAACAGCAAAGATGGAGCGATTAGAAAATGGTCTACAGAAGCTCCGTAGCACATCAGCCCAGGTGAGAAAGCTCCTGTTTTAGCTGGAAGGCTGGAGACGTATGCAAATGTTCTGAAACAAAGTATAAAGAATTATCTATGCAATGCTCTTGGAGAGCTACTTGCGTTCGGCTGCATGGACTCTTGTTGGATTTCATGGCACTGTCACGTGAGTTGTAGTGAGATGTTAATAAGCAGGAAATGTTTTTGATTGGAGGGGCAATACATTTAGAAAGCCATTTTATTCCCTGCCATTTTCAGTCCTGATGCTTCCTTATTCTGCTCAACAGGAACTGGAGATGTATTGGACTATGATCTGCTTTGTCTCTGGGGGAAAAAAAGATACTGGCTTGTTTGACACATCTTACATAGCCTCTGCATTTTGTTTGACTAGATTGTTATTTACATTACTTGACTTACAGTGATTTGCTCAGTAATGCTTACACGCACACACACATACACCTCTTCTCTTAGGATCTCCTTTGATACTAATGCAGGCCCTATGGTATGTTGCAGCTTCAGTGTCACAATAATTGGTGGGGAACAGGTTGCTCTTTTGTTTCCCACGTTCCTTTTTTTATGTCTGTGGAAATGTTGTAGAAAGAAGCACTGATCTGTAGAAAAAAAAAGTAGTAATATTCTTATATTGCTATTGTATTGTATAAGAATACAGTAGCAATATTTCAGCTTATTTTTACTTTAAAAGTAAAAGGAAGGGAAGTTTTGCACTATTGTGGGTGGGTGGGGGGGAGAGCAGGAACAGCAAGCTTCATCCAGCTGAGCAGAAATCAGTGGGGTGCCTATTGGGAGTTGAAAGGGTTGAATGTAGCATGAGTTTCTAGGGTCAAGAATGGACTTAAGAGGCCATAATTGCATCCGTTGCAAGACTGAAAACCAACAAACAATTGGCAGGGCACCAGTTGGACCTGGGGCTTCCACCAGAATAGAACTAATCAGCAGAGATTATCTACTCTGAAGGTCTCAAGCCCGCTCAGGTCAGAAAATACAGTTCCAGTTCAAAGCTGGAATTCATATGCTCTGGATGCATTTCAGAAGGCTGGGAGTGGGAAGGTTGTCCACTCTTGCATTCAGGAAGCAAAGAGTGGCTTAAATTGGAAAAAAGCCAAGCAAAAAGTAGGTATCTTTTGTGGTGGCGCAGAAAGGCCAAGCAGAAAGTAGTATCTTTTGTGGTGGCGCAGTGGTTAGAATGCAGTACTGCAGCTACTTCTGCTGACTGCTGGCTGACTGCAGTTTGGCAGTTCGAATCTCACCAGGTTCAAGGTTGACTCCGCCTTCCATCCTTCTGAGCTCGGTAAAATGAGGATCCAGATTGTTGAGGGAAATAGGCTGACTCTGTAAGACTGCTTCTAAAGTGGTGTATAAGTCTAAGTGCTATTGCTATTGCTATCTGCCCAGAGTAAGTTCTTAAGGGTCTGTCTAAAAGAGTACGTCTTCCTTTGTTCAGTAGGTCATGAGATTTTAAGTCAGTACCATTGGATTTAGGCCTCCAACATGAACAGCCAGAAATTCTCAAGCCAATTCTATATTATGGATAGTTGCTTGCTGACCTGGTGTATGGAAACCTCTGATCCAGGGAGTGTTGTAAAGACACACCTCCAACAAAAATCTATAAGAGTGTGAACTGAGACCCCAGCTCTATCACCTTTCAGTCTTTTCTCAAAGTGGATCTTCAGGATAATCACTTCCAAAATAAAATCTATATGGCCTTTAAAAGCACTCCTATAATTTGTTGCAAATGTTGCTTTCATATTCTTATAGATAAGTTAATAAGAATTAACCTAGTTTAAATTTGAAGAGGAATGCTGTATTATGAAGGAAGGAGTGAAGATTTTTCTCCCCAACTGCACTTTCAGGGCAGTTTATAAATTGTAGTTCATCTGAAAGCACCACTAAGCTTCCCTGGTCTGATTCTTTTCTGGTTTCTTGCCGAACATAATTTTGGAGAACAGTCTCCTTTGAATGAGATACTGCTTTATTTCGGAGGCAACCAGCTTCTGATTTGCAACTTTGAATCAACACTCAATTTGCTGCTTAGCTATTCTAATTTTAAAATATTTTTTTTAAAATAAAACTTTGAAAAAGTTTGGCCAGTCAGAATAATCTGGGGTTGGGGTTTTTTTGGGAATAATCTTTCCTTCTTTTTCTTCTCCCTTGTTGCAACTATTTCCTTATTTCCAGAACGTTTTGAAGTTTCATTCCTCCTTCCTCCTGTGAACATGAGACAGGCTGGGAAAGAGAACTCTTTGGCCAATCACTTTATTTTTAAGCATGCTTCCTGCTGTGAAAGAGAGGTTGCCTTGTACTAGTCTTTCTGTATGTGTGGCAACTTGTTGGCACTGTGTTTCTTTTTAAAAAATCATTGCACTGTACATTCTCCTGCTATACCAAGCTTTCTGATGTAGTATATTACGTCCTAATGTTTGGCACAGACAATTGGACTTAAAAGACATGCTGGTGTTCTCCTTCAAACTCTTAATTTAGAGTGTGGGTTTTCTTTTTACACAAACAAGAATCACAAGACTCAGGCCTTGCTTAAGTGCAGCCTGCTTTTTCTTTTCCTTTCCTTCAAAGGTTACTTAAAGCAGGCAGATCTTCCTCTTTCTCTAACAAAGCAAACCGTACACATTAATTAGTTACAATTTGGTGATTATTGCTGATCATCTCTACTGAGACAAGTGAGAGGATTTGCTTCTGTTCTCCCAATTCTGCACATAGAGACAGAGCTAGCAGAAAGAATGTTTCTGGATTTGTATGTTATTTCTGCACCCCCCTTTTTTAATTTGGCTTGTGTTGCCTTGGTTACTAGTTAGCCTCTTTGTGTGTGCAGATGTTGTTAAGCCCTGGAGAAAAATCAACTTATCAACAGTGCTGACAAAGTTGAGCTGTTAACCAGATTAACATAAAACCATAACATGAGCTAAGCCAAGCATCTGCCTTTTACTTACTACTTTCCTTATTATTTCCTAAACCTGAGCAGTCTATAGTCAGCCTCCCTTGATGACATGCTTCACACCTTGTGTGTTGCTGTCTTAGTGGAGTGAATTGCTCTGCCTCAGAGAACCATTGGGCTGATCAGACGGAGTCAACTGCTCCAAAGGAAGACTTGTCCAAATCTTTCTCAAAGGAGAATCGGTCCTAGGAATGTTTCTCAGTAGGCCCTTTCTTATAGATTAAGTGCTCCAATTTGTAGGCTTTTTATATGGTTGATAGCAGAATTTATTCCAAACTTTTAGGTTTGTTAGTTGGAGTCATAATTCATACCCCCCATAAACTTTGGTTTATATATCACGGTGGCAGCTTTTGCCTCAATTAAGTGCCAAACAAGGCATATTATGACTTGTGTGTTAAATCAGCCAATGGATTTTTGTTTTTTTGATAATACTTTCCAAACAAGAGATATAATTTTGATGTAATGCTTGGGAGCAGTAGATGAAGGACACTTAGTATTCACTCCCACCATTTCTCAGTCCCAGTCATCTACCTTCAGGTCACACTTGCAGAGACAAAATATATGTTTGAAACTTTCTAAGGGGGTAAAAAAAAACAGCTTTATTCAGTGAATTGAAAGAGGAAAATGTTAGGCCAGGAAACAGAAGTGCCACTGTTCCTGCTACGTCTCCACTCACAAATTGCTCCCCACCGGGATAATCTGTTTAAAAGAAAAAAAATATTGGACAAGTATTGTCACATACTGTGACATGTACTATGTTATTTGAGCATAAATATTTTCAGGGTTTGCTTTGTTCTGAAAAGGTTTTCCCTAGAGTTTCTCTCCATAAGACCAATACTTTTCCTCTGTGCCTTTTCTTACATCCATTCTTAATAGAAGAATTGTGTATTTTTTAATAGCTGGCCTTCCTCCTTTTGTTGTTAAAGCTTACTATACGCTCTGCAGCAAAGTGAAACTTTTTAAAGTAGGATTTTCTCTATTCTTTATACATTCTATCTCTTCTTACAAAGAGAGAGAGGTGATTGCAACTGTAGATTCTCTCTTTTCGTGTACCTGATCCAGGGATTTGGTAGAGCCTTACAAATCAAAACCTCAATACCTCCTCAGAATATTTAAAACCCCTGATAAACTTTCTATTCGTATACGCATTTGCCATCACAACATTATTCAGTCTGAAGTTATAAGCTGTATCAGAAATATGGAAAGAAAAAGTGTTTCTTCTTTTATTTTTTCCAATTGTCCAAAGATCTTTAAATAAATGAAATACTGCCACATAGTTTTGCTGATCGAAGTGCTTATCCCATTCCTCCAAACAAAGAATAAATATGCCTCCTATGGAACAAGGGAACTTGAGAACAGATTAACTGTTCAGCAAAGCTGTATATCATGGGCATGGCGTATATAGTAAGAGAATCTTGCAAGTCTGAAGGTGCCTCCCCTTTTATCTTCATGTGAATTGTGTGTGTGGGAGGGGATGTATATCTTAAGACATTATCATAATTTTTTACCTTCATGTGGACTTAAGGCACATTTATCTGTTTGTTGCCTTGGTGATATATCTCCCCTCTCTCCATCCTTTCTACATTTTTTCTGTGAGTTACAGAACAGAGATGGCATTAGACACATTTGTGTGACTGGAGGACTAAGTGTCCCTGTCCTGGTCCTCCTGGATCCCTCAGTCATGATACTATTGACCATGGTACTCTTCTGAGCCAACTTCATGGATTGGGAGTGGGGGGTACTGTTTTGCAGTGGTTTTCCTCCTTTCTTCATTTGTGCTGATGACATTTCCTAGTTTGGATAATGGAAGGTCTGCAAGACAACAACAAAAGCTCAGAGAGCACCAAGAACCCCTTGTGGATTTGTAGTAGGCTTTAGTACTAGGCTTTGTTGTAAGCTGCCCAGAATGAAATGGGTGGCCATATAACTTTGAGATATAAGTAAAATAAGTAAATAACAAGTAAAAAAAATCTAAATTTCTTAGAATAACTTAAAGCCCTTAGACATTGCCTAGTCCAGATTCCTAGAAGCACTATTACAAGTACGTTGCTGTCTCCAACAGTAGCACTCAAGTTTAAAAACCAGAATGATCTCTCTGGAATCCAAGGCTGGCATATGCTGATTTATTTTTGGTTTAAATCTCATTTTTTTTTAGTGACTCTGAGTGCTACGAGCCTATTTGATAAATTTTTCCTCTTCCTGGAAAATTTATGCCAGTGAGGCTTCTCAAGTGCAGCTCTCATGGCTGAGAGATTTCCAAGAGCCATAGATGCTACTCGGCAACAGGCATTTGACGTAGCCTTCCAAGTAGAGTAGGGTGAATTGGGTCACTGACTCTGGCAATATATAAATAGGTAACCATTCACACCACAAATTATCCATGCAATATTACCTGTCCAGCACGTTAACAACCTTTTTTCTTAGGTCATTTTAATGCCTTGCCCTTTCCAATCTTGGAGGGGAAGTATATTAATAGCCCTTTGCAGAGCAAATCCACCCTGGAGGAACTTCAAATTCCAAGCTCATGCATTTCTTAGAGATATTTTCTATAGCAACTTGCATCCTATCCTTATAACTCCTCTTACTAATAGTAGTATCACTAGTTGGAAGGATGCTTCTTATTGTTGGGCAGGAACCATACTATCTCTAGAGGAGTTGTAAATTATTTTTGACCTCCATTACTTTATGCCAGAAACTATTCCTTTAAGTGTTAGGACCTCACTAATGGACAATTCAGTTTTTTAAAAAAATGTGTTTTAGGTTGTTTTATGGTTTTTATCCCCCTGCTATATTTCACCAGTCACTGACTCTAACAAGATTTATATGCATTTACACACACACACACACACACACACACACACACACACACACACACACACGAGAGAGAGAGAGAGAGAGAGAGAGAGAGAGAGAGAGAGAGAGAGAGAGAGAGAGAGAGAGAGAGATGACAATTTAGTATTAAGAAACATTTTCATTTTTTTTAAATCACAAAGTACTCTTCTAATCCTGTTTAATCTGTTAAAGTACTAAGATTCCTTAGTATTTTATAAGTTACCTTTATAGTATTATAATGCATTATTGTATTTGCTTCTGTTGGTTTTAGAAAGCATCTATGTTTTTTAATTTGCATCTTGCATCCTTTGTGTGTGTAAAGGTTTCTGAATGGCTCTCCTTCACTTTTCCTCCAGGTAGATGACCTGAAAGCCAAACTGGCAGCTCAGGAGGTAGAGCTGAAGCAAAAGAATGAAGATGCCGACCAGCTGATTCAGGTGGTGGGCACAGAGACAGAGAAAGTCAGTAAGGAGAAGGCTATTGCTGATGAGGAAGAGCAGAAGGTGGCCTTGATTACCGAGGAGGTCCAGCAGAAACAGAAGGATTGTGAGAAAGATTTGACACAAGCTGAACCTGCCCTTGCCGCTGCCCAGCAAGCCCTCAACACATTGAATAGGGTACTTGACGAGGGTGGAGTAATGTTTCCTAGTGTCTGCACTCATATACGGGGAGAGCCATGCATTCATATTGCATGTTTTCCTTCACTAATTGATGTAAAAGAAAGCATGAAGAAGAGAACTGCCTCTCTTTATTGTTTATTTATGAATTCAGCCTTAGTTCAGAAAAAGCTGCTTTGGTTTCCCATACAGTTAGTCCTCAACTTACAGTCACAGTTTTTGTTGCTAAACAATATGCTTGATAAGTGAGTTGTGCCTGATTTCACAACTTTTTTTTTTTTTTTGCCATGGCTGTTAAACGAATAAGTGCAGTTGTTGAGAGAATTACACAGCCATTAAACAAATCCAGCTTTCCCTATCGATTTTGCTTGTTGAAAGCCAACTGGGAAGGTTGCAAGTGGCAATCACAGGATGTTGCAACTGACATAAATACAGGATGGTTGCCGAGCACTCGCATTTTGATGATGTGACCTAGCATCCATGGGGATGCTAGGATGGTCTTAAGTATATCAGGTCCAACTGTTTAAGTCCCTTTTTTCAGTGCTGTTGTAACTTCAAACGGTTGCTAAATGAATGAAGTCGAGGACTATCTGTAATCCTAATTCTTTATGTTCAGGGAGTTAACTTTTAAATCTGGATTTCTCAATATGCATTTGAATAGTTTATGCACTTTATGACATCTAGTAGCAGCAATCTTTTGGTTAACAGCATCCTTTGCAAATTTTCATAACATAAAATGCACAGAGCTAGAGGTGAATGTTTCTCCATCCCAATGAAATCCCATTTTTTTAAAGATGTTGATTATGTTCCCCATTCATACCTTGCGAATTGTCAATGAAACATCGTAATTCCACATTGAAAAGCTCTACATGGATCCATAGTCTTGAACTAAGGACCCATTCACCATGATCGGTTTTATGAGTTTTACTACTCAGCTTGACATGATACACTTAAGCGAACCTATTTTTAACCAATGATTCATTTTCGTGAATCGATAAAGAGAACTTAGCATGATAAGCAACTGGAAAATGAACTCAGTGAACATAAGAAATAATTCTGTAAAGCACAGAAAGCTACTGTGACCTTTACTTTGCAGAAAGCAGGCAGTGGGGCAGAGTTGCAGCCTCCTACTTCGCCTTCCTGTTAGCAAGACTGACTCATGAGCTCCAGGCAGTGATAGGCATGATACATGATTGAGGACTGCAGTCTGCAAACTCCACCGAAAGTGAACTCTTGTTAGAAATGGAAGTTGTGTGCTATCACTCTGGAGAAGCTATAAGACATCAAAGGAATTGAGTGGCAAAGGGATGAATGGGAAGGGTAAACAGGAACAGGAATGCTGAGTGACTGAGCAGGGTTTTAGATAGCTAACTGTGGGCCACTTGGGAGATTTCTGTAAACCACAGCTGAAAAATCACTAGTTTAAAGTAATCTAGCGGACATGTACAGAGACAACTCATTGTAGAAATTGGAATAATCTAGATCTGCGCTCTTCAACCTTTCCAGCTTTACAGACCAGCGGGGGGAGGGAGGGGGAAGAGAGGGGATGGTTCTGGATGAGTGCTGGCTGCATGCGCACACAGCTCCATTTGTGCAAGAGGTGGGCACACATGCATGCTGCTTGCACAAATGGATCTGTGCACGCTCACCCACCTGCTGTGCACGTAAGTGGAACTGCACGTGTGCGCTCAGCTGCCACTTCCATGGTCCAGCCCGGGGGTTGAGGACCCCTGATCTAGATAACTTCCCAAAACTAAACCATCAAATGGATCTTGCTTTAAAACCTGGCTCCTATTCAGGGAGTCAGTTTGGAAAAATGTTGCAGATATTATTGCAAAGGTGATTTGGGGATAATTTCATATCAGTGAACGACTTCAGCCAACAATAGGAAGAGGAGGTGATTTGAAAATTGCTACTTTATAGTAGTCTTAATAGGGCTGGTGTGGGGAAGTTCCTTAAGCCAATATTCATATTCCATTAGTTGTTCATCAGCTGAATTGTTCCTTGATTGTGCTATGAGCCGGCTAAACTACCCCTCCCTGAAAACCCAAGCAGCTGAGAAACAAATACACAAACAAAAAGAGGTGGCAACTAAGCAGAAGTATGAAACAGGGGCACTTTTCCATTTGCTGCTGTAACAACATCTCATTAAGGCAAGATTAATGGGAAGCCTGAAGCTTCCCTGGAGACGAAGATGGCAGGATTTGCAGACAGTAAATGCCACATGCTCCTTCTCACCTGCATCCGAGAGTTTAGCCCGTCAATTGACATGAATGATTGGCTGTGGATGTGTGTTTATTCATAAGTTTCAATCAGTAATCCAGATCTAGTAGCCCTGTGCTTTTTAATGAAGCAGTGCCAGGGGACAGTATCAGCATTGCTTTTTAACTAAAAGTAATGAAAAATACAGGTTGTCAGAAAAGGAGAAGGGGAGGAGGTAATGAAATAGATTGCTTGGACTTAGCTCTCAATTGCTTAGCATGCAGTTGTACTGCTATCTAATAAATTTAATCATAACTAATGGCATCAACTGCTACCTGTGTGGAATACTTTCTTGTTAATGTATAACAGTTTTTTTTAAAGATTGCCCAGCTCATATTCTCAACTAGCTTTGGTACCCTGCTGCTATATGGGAATCTATACCCTCCCCCGCAGATACTTTCTTGGCTAAAAAATTAATGCCAAATATCAAAATGTTTTTGGACTGATAGAATTATTGGCTGATTTCAGCTTAAGTTCTTTTTAGGCTCATATTGGACATCTGGATGATGATCTTGGAAGTTCAAGATAAAATCAAGAAGACAATGCCTGCTAGATATTCTAGGACAGGTATACTGTTGCTTCTATCCAGGGAGATACCTGAAGTAACCTCCCCGCCACAAGATCCATCACAAGCCTCTCTCTAATGACTCATCACAAGACCCTCACTTGACACACCCATACCTGAAGCCCTTATAAATAGAATAGCACTGACACAGATATCCCCTAAATGTTACTGAAGACGTTACCTAGCCTGGTAATGAAACATTTGGAAACCAACCCACAAGCCTGAAGAACAAACCTTCACCCTCACCCTATACCCGAGCTACAGATATTCACCACTGTTGCAGATGCCTTTTTGATAAGGGGATCAGAACTCCATAATTTTCAGCCCTCATGTTTATTTATTCGTAGCTGAATGGTATTAAAGGAAAAAACAAACATAAATCCTCTCTAGCAAATTTAATTGAAATGTCAGGAAACTTGGCCAGCCCCAGATTATAGAAAGGCATCCACTAAGCAGGAACTCACAAACCAAACCAAACCAAACCAAACCAGGGCATCGTGGATTTTCTGACCACCAAAAGGACTGTCATTAAGCATAAATGTAGGACTGAGTTACAAAAACTGAGGCCCAGGTCAGTGTTTTAAAAAACAGATTGTAGAATAGGGACACTTAAAATTAAGGTCCAAAAGTAGTCACAGCAATAGTACAAAATATCTGCTACAAGGGCTCCTTTCTGAGGGAAGACAGACACAGAAGAGCAATTAAGAAGTTCTTGCTTTTCACCATCCCCATTGCAGCTTCTCCACTTTGATTTATTATTTCTAACAGACTCAAATTATTTCTTTTTTTATTATCTTTGACATCTCCTGAAAATCTCAGCTCATTCTGAGCTGTAACATTTTTTACAAAATTTCTACTGGCTTCGGAAATTATCTTATGTTCTTTATTTGATATGCTTTTTCCATTTCCTAGGCAAGCCTCCCCCCCCTTTTCCCCCAATGTTTTTAGAGAGTTCTGCATGTATCAACTTTGGCCTTATTATATTTTTCTCATTTTTCTTCTTCTTAGACGAATTGTTTACAATGGCATCTTCAGTATCTGATTTCTTAGAATGTCCGCTTTTTCCTAGATACTTTTCTCCTTCAGGATTTGAAGCAGCTGGATTTGAAATAGCTTCCCTCCAAGTTTTCAGAATTTGCTGTTCTAATATCCAATATGCAGATCTGACTCTCTTCAATTTCTCCTCCAATCTGATGCCACAACTTTGAGGATAACGTGAATACTTTCCCACAGGGTGGCAGTCACATTCACTTCTTCACCCAATTCTTCCCTGTTGATTCAGGGTAGCAGAACCCTTTGTTCCTGCTTCCACCTTCTGACAAATGAAGTTGTTATCAGGAGAGAGAATAATTTGTTGGCAAATCCCCAGCAGATGTCAGGATAACTGAACCTCCCATTAGCACTATTGCATGCCTTTTTGAAAGATTGGCCAACTGATGCAGAAAGACCTCATCTGTTCTTCTGCCTGCCCAGGTGGTCTATAATAAATTCTCACAATGGCATTGCCTTTCTCCCCCCTCTCCTTTTATTCTAACCTAAATACTTACCATGCTCTGACTGACATATTTCTGAACAAGGATGTTTTTCTTTACATACAGTGCAACGCCCCTCCTCTTTTCTTTTAGAATTGTTCCTGTAGCCTTCTATTGTTATGTGCCGATCATGAACATCACATCTGGGTTCGTATTTGTCTTCTCAGATTAGGATTTCTAGTTCTACCTGTTTACTCTATTTCTACTCTGTGGGTTAGTATAGGAACACCTGAATTCCACCAACTGCCACCTCGATTGTAGGTGCAAAAGTCTGGTCCCTGATGAGGCCTTCATGTTCTGTTTTCTTGGCCCCAATACTTGACTGCTTATTTGTTTCTGGGATTTTGCTGACCTCTCCCTCTTATTATAGTCTGATCCCACCCTGATGAGAATGGCAAGCTGCCTGCCAAGCATTTTCCCTGTTTGGTTTTTATAAGATGTACTTTATCCAGTCACTTCTCTGGAGTCCTTTATGAAGGTAGTGTAGGCCTTTGTCTGGAACACAAGAGTTTTTTTAACAATAATATTCGCATAGCTAATTATGTATTTCTAGGATCTTGTTTCCTCTTTGTGAGATTATTTTTGCTTGTTCACTGGAAAGATAACAATCCAGCCCCTTTAGCTTGTGTGATCTACGGAAAAGCACCTTGCACATGTTACATCTTAAATTACTTTAATATCTCCTAGTTTCCTAGCTGGAACTTGAATTTCCAAAAAAACATTAGTACAAAATGCAGTTCCTCCTCCTTCTCCTCCCCCCCCCCAATATAAAATCCTACACTTCTGAATGGGCACTGCAGCATCAAACCAACCATTGGAAAAGCTCTATCCAGGCCTAGCTTTATTTGTATTTCAGAAGACAGAAGCAACAGAGAATTATCAGAGAAACAAAATACAAAGCAATGATGCTTCATATAATTAAAGGAGTGGGATGTAAATCTTTTTAGCTTCATGATATCTGATTTAGGAAAGGTAATGAATGCAAATTCACATCTCAGTCAGCTACAGTGGCATCTGGTGTGGAGGGACAAGAAAAGCCAGGGTGATGATAGCAGCATTGTGGCATCAAAGCAAGTCCCATTTCTTCTCTCTTTAGGTCATAGGTGTTGCACATAGATGTAAGCCCAAAAGGGCAGAGATTTTCATCTTTCCTGTACCTGCAACAGCTTGAAATGTTGCAGATGAATTGTCCTTCAAGAGGTTTTAAAGGAGGATGGGCACGTTTGTGGTAGGTAAAGCTATCAGTGCTACCTCCAAGTTCAAAGGTGAGAGAAACCTGCTGTCTTCATGGGCATCCAAGGATTTTCTGATTGACCTGTGGATGAAAGAGGTTTCAGAGGATGCTCCAAGTCCTACAACTTTCAGAAGTGGTCAATGTGGGATGAACCAAGCAATGGCAGCAGTCTCCAAAATCCCGGGCTTGAATCAGTAATTCTGTGGAGCTCTATGTCTATCATCTCTGGTGAGTATAGGAAGTCCCACAGTGAAAGCCATTTGAGCAGAATTGTTAAATCACTCCTCTGCCTGAAACAGAGATGTGTGGGTGGAAAATGGTTACAAATACAAAGTGTTGAAATGTATCTCAGCTAAATCTTTCTGGTAATGCCACTCTCAAACAAAAGTTTGGGTGATTTATTTGACAGTGGAATCTACCTGGAGCTGAAACACTTTCATTTATTTTCTAGCAAGGAACAGTGACATCTGTGTTAAGACCACAAAGACAGCAGTTTGCTGTATTTCTGATTTTGTTAATCTATTATCCAGGTGGATTAACATTATGAATGTATACAGCAACACCTTTTGGTACCAGCTGCAGTATGCAACAGCTGTATCACAGAAAGAGCCTTTCATATTGCAGTGTGGCATCCATTTATAGTTTTGTACAATAGATGGTTCTTCACACATGTCTGTAAATTTTAAGCATGCAGCCATTTGAAAACTAAATGAATACCCACTGCAGCTGGATCTGAATGGAGGGCATCTTTATTTCTCACAGATTTCAGTCAATGTACAACAAAATTCTGGGTGAGCATTGATTTCACCCACTGTAAAGTGCTTTATTCAGTCTTGATTGTGTGCTATTGTCTGTTTTGGAAAATTGCAAAATTTCTACTTCTAGTGATTTCTAGATCCCTATATCCAGATCAGAGAAGGCATAGATTCCACTTATTTCAGGTAGCAAAACTATAACTTGATTTTTATTTATTAAACATCAGGAAAACATTAGAATAGGAGAGAGAGAGAGAGAGAATAAGCGAGCAAGCAAGAGATGATCAGCAAGCAATGTATATTTATATATCAAAAGGCACAGAACTTTCCAGAACCATTGAAAACAATAATGTGGGAAATCAGCATGGACAGTCCCAAAGGAGTGGTTTTTGTTTATTCCACATTTAAATATTTTATATACAGAGAAATAGCAGAACAGAGAATAGAGAATAGAAAAGAATAGAGAAGGAAATTAGATACAAAGCGTTCCTTCCTCTATTCTGCTCCTTGAACGAACAATTTGATGGGTGAGAAATGATGCATCCAACAGCCTGAACTAGCAGCCTACTTTTCACTTGAAATATTGTTCCTCTAACCTGCTTTTTAAAACATCTAAATGTTTACATGTGTTTTCCTGATAGATACTATTATTTTCTGTTTCAATGTATTTTTCATTATTATTCATTTTATTGACAAAGAACTGAAATGGATTAATCCAAGATCACCCAGAGATCCACATGAGTTGGATAAAATATCAGAGCTCGGGTCCAATGCTCGATCATAATTGTTTAAAATAATTTAGACAAATCCTTGGGCAATGGATTTACCTAAACTGGCTTCTCCACCATGGTGTGCTCTAGATATACTGAGACTTCGGATTCATGAATATTTAGCAATCTGGCTGAGTATGATGGACGTTGGGTGAATTGTCTTCCATTTTAAACCTTGTTCAATGCGCTGCTTATATTATTACTCTATTAAAAGTTCACTCAGGTTTTTTAAAATTGAAAATTGCTGATGAGGTGAGAAGGATTTATGCTCACATTGACCCTAACCAATCAGTGCAATAGCCTCCAGGCTTATAGTGAGATCAATATCTTGCTGATTGTCCAGATTATTATAAATCAGTATCTTGTAGTAGCCATACTATTCAGATATGTATGACTGTCTACAGTTCTTACCCAGATTCTATTAGCATTGGGATAGGTTATTAATAATGTAAAATAACTAAACAGACAAATGAATCCAGCAAGTAAGCAAGCAAGTTCAGAATGGGAATTGTTATATTCTTCAGCTGGCTGTATGGGTACTATCCATTTGACATCTTCAGCTTTTGATTAGCAAAACAGTTAAGTGTGGATGGATGCACTATGAAATTGATATATAACTTGAAAACTGTAGTCAAAGTATGCTCACTAAAGCAGTGGTTCTCAACCTGTGGGTCGGGACCCCATTTGGGGTCGAACGACCGTTTCACGGGGGTCACCAAACAATGCAGTCCGCCATTTCCCCCCCCCTTTTTTCTTAGCTGTGCTACTCCCTTTTATTCTATTGGCTTTTGAAAGCCAATAGAATAGACTCTATTCTTGAATAGAGTCTAATTCTATTGGCTTTCAAAAGCCAATAGGAATTGTCCAGGCTGTCTCTGCCCTGCTGAGCTCGCCAAAAGTCCCATTCTGCAAACTGGTGCTGCACCAGTTGAGTAGTCCTTGACTTACGACCGGTTGAGTAGTTCTCGACTTACGACCCAGTTGGGGGTTGTGGCATTAAAAAGGTTGAGAACCACTGCACTAAAGGTTCTTCATCAAACCAATGGGAGGCACTGAGATTCAATTCTGGGTCTTTTGCTCTTCTACACAATTCTGTTAATGACTTGGATGAAAGAGGTGCAGGAAATAATTATCAAATTTGTAGATGACACTAGGTAGTGTTGGATAGCTGATATCCTAGAAGACAGAAATAAACCTTGGTAAGTTAGTAAAATGGCCTGAAAAAAGCAGGAAGAAATTTGAGTCAAATGATATACTGTATTTAAAAAATAGGAATTAAATAGACAGAGATAGGATAGACTTCAGTGCTTCAGTGGCTTCTTCTAATTCTATGACTTTGATTTCCTTCTAGTCTCTTTAACAACCTACCCAGGCACTCAGGTCCGAAGCAGTTTTTTATGGATTTCATAAAAAAGTGTTTTGGGTTTTTGTTTTACAAATGTTCTTTGTCAATGTCCATTGATCATCAGAATAAGAATCCTTCTGTAGTGTGTTATTTGCTTTGCCAAGGTTCTTATGTCTGCTGGATGGCAGCATGTTATATGCATTTCTTCTTGGTTTAATGGGATAGCTCTTTGTACAAAATAGCTGGTCCATACTAATGCCTCCATTGGCTTTAAAAATCTATATGCGCTTAAGTTTTGCTATTTAGCAAACTCTGGATGTCAGTCCCATGATGGGTGGTGGGTAGGATTCTGATTTGGAATTTGTCATTGTGTGACAGAAGAGGTCTTACATGAGCCATTTCTAGTTGAATGTTTCTTTTTAATTGTTTTAGGGCAGGGCTTTTCAACCTTTTCACCCATTGTACCACTTTTAGGATATGGCAATATCCGAGTACCACCAGTTGCCTAGCAAGATGTCAAAAACTTGATGACCCACAAAAAAAATGAAAAAAGTGATGAAGTACAGGTAGTCCTTGACTTACAACAGTTTGCTTAGTAACTGTTCAAAGTTACAATGGCACTGAAAAAAGTGCCCCCCAAGCCACAGCTGAGCAAGACACCTGCCTGCCCACCCAGCGGCACTCTTCCTCCTGTCTGAGGTTTTCATTGTTGTGAGCATTTCTGTTGAGGATTGGGAGTGGGGGTGGGGTGAGGGTGTTTGGTTTTTATTCCCCCCGTCTGCTGGGTGGTTGCAGTAGGTTTTAGTCACTTCACATGACCCTGGGACACTGTGACCATCATAAATATGAATCAGTTGCCAAGCATCTGACTGTAAATCACAAGACCCTGGAGATGCTGCAACATTCCAGCTGATCAGCGCTTCTTCTGGGCTCAGCAAAAGTGCCAGGATCAGCGCCAAGCTCCAGCTGGAGCCTGGTGCTGATCCTGGTGCTTCCACTGAGCCCTGACAGCCCCGAAGAAGCGCTGATCCTGGTGCTTCTGCTGAGCCCTGACAGCCCTGCAGCTTCAGCCACCTCTCGCTCAGGCTTGTGCAGTGCTGCCACTGGTTCAGCTCATTCCCCTCCCCTGCTACCACTTTTCTAGGATGGTCGGGTACCACCTGCCAGGTGCCAATGTACCACAGGTGGTACCCGTACCACTGGTTGAAAAGCCATGCTGTAGGGAAACACTATGTGTCATATTCTGATATTGAAATGATAAGCTCTTTTTAATAGCTTGACTGGAGCTAATGAAAATAAGGAACCAACTGCATGATATGGACATAAAATTAGAGTTTTTACAATGGCTTCTTTCTTAGTGTGTTGCATGATGCAGCTCTGAGAAGGTTTCAGTGCCACATATGTATTTGAATACATGATATGCCAAAAGTTTGTTCTGCAATGGAAGAAACTAAGCACACAACTTCAGTAAGAAAAGACTTTACAAAGGACTTGAGAACTTAGTGTGTTTGAATATACTTAATTGTTATAGATTTCACCAGAAGGACTAAGCTTCATTGCCTCTTATTGAAATCAGGGATATTTTGCCTTGGCCACTCATGGAGAAAGAAGTTCCTCAATATCCAGGCAGCATTCCCCTCATATAAACTAGTTTGTCAAAAACATTTTATAAGGAAACCCTAAGATACTTTTGAGTTCATCAAATCATAATATCCCACTTGATTGTATGAAGATGGATTCGGAAGTCATAGCATGACATAGTAATATTCTGTTATCTTGCCATGTGGTATCTGCATTCATATAAGGATCCTAGTTGTGATCAGTGACTGGGTCAGTAAGCAATGATTATTTTTTTCCTCTCAAAAGTACTAGGTAAGCGGCATGAGACAGCTTCACTATGTGGTTTGTTGCTGTTGATGAGTTATTCCCAGTATGATTGCAGATACAGTGTAATGGTGTTTTATGACCCAAATCACTTTAACGGATGCTGGCTGAAGATTCATGAGAAATTGATGATGATTCATTTCTCTGAGAATTTTCAATTTTCAATTAACATCCATGTTTAAACTCCTCCTGCAGCTGCAGACATACATTGTCGATTTCAGGCCAGACTGATCTTTTCCTGATTATGCTTATTTTTCCATATCATGTAAATCTGAAATCTAATTGGGCTTTTTCAGTGTCCTGCAACTTGGCTGAAATGCCAAAGAAATGTGATTGGTTCTCACGCTTAACAAGCAGGTAATGGCCCCAAGCCACTAGAGGGATTCATTGCTTTACAAAGCATGAGTCATAATATTTAAAATTCAGAGTGCCATTCCAGGCTTCAAAGCTTCTCTCTCTGATTAATAGCTCTAGAGGTTACTCCATTACCAGAAAAGTAAAAAAAAAAAGCCATTCATTTTCATCTTACAGGCTTGGTCCTTTTCTTATCCCTTTCAGACCAATCTGACGGAACTGAAGACATTTGCATCGCCACCGCCTGCTGTCAGCAATGTTACTGCCGCCGTGATGGTACTCATGGCTTCAGGTGGTAAGGTCCCCAAGGACAGGAGCTGGAAAGCAGCTAAGATGGCCATGAACAAGGTTGACAGCTTCCTAGACTCTTTGATTCACTTCAACAAAGAGAATATACATGAGAACAGCCTTCGAGCCTTGCAACCTTATCTTCAGGATACAACCTTCAGCCCAGAACTGGTGGCATCCAAGTCCTATGCAGCTGCTGGGCTCTGCTCTTGGGTCATCAACATTGTGCGCTTTTACAATGTGTACTGTGATGTCGAGCCCAAGCGTCAGGCTCTCCACAAAGCCAATGCTGAGCTTGCTAATGCCCAGGAAAAGCTGGCTAATATCAAGGCCAAAATTGCAGTAAGTCTGAATGCAAAAAAGCATCCTGGGAAACAAATTGAAATCAGCATTGCCCCTTGAAATTCTTGGCATCAGTTACACTCTAGCGCCTCAAACATGGGCTTTTTGCATAAGTAGCCACTATAGGAAATCATCCTGCATTTTGCCTAAAGAGAGTATCATGGCTTATTTTAAAACGGGGTGATACCTGTAGTAATTTTAAAAAATAATATTTATTTTTTAAAATTATTGTGCAGTAATCACTATGTAAGTTGTAGCATGAAGAGCAATTTGGTGAGCGATCCCAAGTCTAGGCGATTGATTATTTAATGATACTTAAGGTTTTGCTGTAAGTTTTTTGGAAATTATTACTATAGTATTTGTAGTTAAGATGTATGTTAGAGAAGGGGAAATCATTAAATATTTTCACAGAGTTTGTTACTACTTTTGTTAGCTTTGTGAGTGGGACTCTATCATTTGCACTTTACTTTTTTTAAAAAAATACTTTAAAAAAAAAATTAAGTCTATGTATTATAAACATATAAACATAGACTTAGTGACTTTAAGAATTGCATGACAGACTGAAACCAATATACCCGTCCCTATTATATGTGATAGTAGGCTGTCTACTAGGCTATTTACTTGTCAAGTAGGCTGAGCAAAGCATTTGTGGCTGAATTTCAACAAAATTGAAGTCCTTGGTAGAACAGATCCTCCTCCCCCCTCCCCCTCAACTGAATCTTCCATTCAAATTCCCAAATCTGGTGCAGGAGATTAGAATTCCCTCTGAAGCAGCTGCTGGGAATGGGATGGGGTACCAAGGAAAGGTTAGGGAGAGACCATCATTTGTATAAGAACACAAGTCCCTTCATGGGGTGCAAAAGTACCTCTTTCACAAATAAAGTTCCTGCTTGAAGAAACCAGACATTTCTTCAAGTTTTAAGACAGAGCTAATTTAAATGGTATGCGGGAGGGAGGGAAGAAGACCATTTAATTTACAGAAATTGTAGCTTGGGATTTTAGGAACAATTCTGTTCATATGTCTAGTCATTCCAAATGCTACTAACAAATTAGGTACCCTTTTCAAATTCAGGTTTATTTCTCAAGTATTGTTCAAGCAGTATTAAAATGATTTAGAGGCACTTAACTTTAAGCTACTGGTGTGAATGCTGATAAAAATCAATTGTTAACTTCTTTTATCACAGAAGTAAAAAAAAAACTTGGGAACACTCTGCTTTTGTTTTACAGTGAAGTGGCAAAAACGATCAATTAGAGCGATAGAGATTGGGAGTCCAATTGTGAAAGTTATTTCTCAGCCACTGAAATAAAGCTAATAGAGCCATTTTTGCATGAGCCTTTCCGCTTGGCTTTCTAAATAACTCCCATGAGCAGTTTTGCTCACTCAGGCCATAAACGGTATTGATACATGCACTTTTAGGCCTGGAATTTTATATCAATGGCCAGAAATCAGTACAAGATGCAAAGGAAAATGTAACTTAACAAGCTACGCCTGCCAATATTTTATTTCTCTACAGCTATTGAAGCTATAAGATGTCCCCAATTCCCTTTTATTTAACCCAATAGAAACGGAGGTAGAAATATTATGAAGTTAAAAATAGAAAAAAAGGCAAAGTAAGCTTTGTTGAATGCATACCGGTGAATGGTAGTTAAAGAGATGAAACATATCCCCAAAACAGCACCTGATGTCCACCTGGATGGTCGCCGGACTCTATAAAGTAGTTGAAGAAAATTCTGTCTGATCGGGACATTTTGGCAACAAGTTGCCAGATGTTCAGTCCAGCAACTCTGGCCCCCATAGTGAAGTTTTCCTGCTGCTGTGCTCCCCCCAGTCGTCCATGCCAGGAAACAATTGCTTCTCACTTTCTCCTTATGGTCAATTCTTATTGGACATGCATAAATTTATAAATGTGTATGTACAGCTAAAAGTATGCAAAGTTACATTAAAAATATACACATAAAGATGAAGTATCAAAAGGCATCTAAAAGCAGGCACAGCAGCCAACTTTAGGATACAATTTTCTTTTTCCCAACAGTGCCTCAGTAAGGTCTGCTGTAGCATTAGTGTTTAGTGTTAGTGATTATATTTTCAGGGCAGGTAGAATTTCACTAATGGGTTTTTTGCAAAGTTATTTTTTTTTATTTGGCACCATCATAGCTTTGAATAGTCACTGTGCAAGTCAGCTGGTAAGCAACGACTACCTGTGCTATTGTTTAAATAGGTGTCCTGGTGTACTGCTCAATCACTTTTCCAATCAGTTGAGGTAGAGGAGTTTTACTTACTCATTTGGAGTGTTTGGGAACAGAGGTGAACCCTTTTATTTGAGGTGGAAGGAAAAATGATGAACCAGTACATAGATGGACTTAATAAAAATAAATACCAAAAAAACAAAAACAAAAACAAAATAATAAAAATAATAATAAATAAATAAATAAATAAATAAATAAAACAATACCCAAGCAAACAAACACAAAAAATCCCAGGAGAAAAGTAGATAGTTCAAAGAAAGGGGAGGGGGGAAGTAATAAAAATGTTTCTGCTGGATTTCAAATGAGAGCAATTATGCATGTCAATCAAATGTTATAACTACTGTGCTACTAGGAAAGGCCTATGGCAGAAGCTGCAGCAGTCCTTATTGAGGGGAACTGAGCAACTAAGATGAAGGACAGTGCTGTCTTGTGCAAAGTATAGATGTTTGCCTAGAAGAAAATTAATATCAGAAGGGAAACACTCTGCTAGAGAGAAATTCCCTGAGGATGGGCTCCAGCACGAGTCTGAAAGCTCGGAAGACTAATCCTCTGATTCCAGTGACCGACCCAGATTGGATCCTGCAGCAGGACATGTATATTCGCCTTCATTCCATTCGTGAGAAGGGAAACTGGACAGCTACATTTGAGCTGGCCAAAACCAACAAACACTATTTCAAATGCAGAATAAGAAAACACTGGCAGAAGTCACATTCTTGGTGGGCAGGGAGCAAGTTGAGGACAATGTTATCTGCTCTTGTCCTCTAGAAATAGTTGATGGCCCATACTTATGACGGGACAACCTGTCAGTGCAGATAAATGCTAGCTGTCTTCTGTAAAAGTTTAATACATTGAGGTTTTAAATGTGTTCACAACTGAATGGCCTTTTAGGCTAACTGTGTCACTCTTCCACATAAAGTGAATTCACTTGGTTGACTTATTTTATCAATAATGAAATTATTCACTTTTTAAATCACCTGTGTCCTCTTGAGCAAAAATTCCAGTGCCTTTTAAATCATGGGCTACAATGTGTTGGTGTGTATATTGAGATTGTATTGTTTTTTGATATTTATGCTGTGATATGGCTTCCTCCTTTCCCCTACACCCCCAATTGTAGCACCTTAATGAAAACCTGGCAAGGCTGACAGCCAAATTTGAGAAGGCCACTGTGGAGAAGCTGAAATGTCAGCAAGATGCAGAAGCCACTGCAAATACCATCTCCCTTGCAAATCGCCTGGTGAGTATCGTTGGCTGAAGCTTCCAGTGGGTTAGAAAGATTCTTGAAGTATGTCTTTCTCGGTCTTAATGGATGGAGAGAAAACTAGAAGCATTTGTAAGTCTGGAAAGTTTTAGGACTCCAAGTTTAAATTAAAGGTAAATATTTCTAAATTAAATCTACATGAGGGAGTAGTTTGGACTTCTATACTGTTTGGTTTTTTAATTTGTATTTTTTCATTCTTTAGTACTGGCAAAGAGAAGAACTGCTAAGTTCCACTACTTTTCCAATGAATTGGCATGCAGCAGAGCAGGAAAAAGATGATAGGGATCTAATTCATGAGAGTATATTAAAAAAAGATTCAGCACTAATTATTTAAGGTGCATTAAAAATAGTGGAAATGCATTTAGTAGGAGCAGTGCTTCAGTGATAGCACATGCATCTTATAGGAGCAATGAATAGATCTTCCTTGAAAATGATCACAGATATGCAACCCTGCCTACCCTTCAAAGTGAGGGGCAATAATTTCTATAAATACTCTTCTCATATTTAATCATTTATACAAATGTATGGCTAATTTTGTGATGCTTTTTAACAGTATGATAATCGTGCATCAGTTCCAGCTGGCATGACAGGAAGGTTTTAATTTGTATTTTTAATGAGCGTACAGGATTTTAAAAACCACTATTCCCATTTAACTTTGCAATAAGTCTCTTTCAGGTGTACCATGCAATAACCTTATATTATGCAAAGGATCACACTTGCCGGAGTAAGAAATAGCAAACAGTTTAAACTAATTGCTGTTGGATGGACAGTTTTCTTTGGCTTCCTGGTGATTTTCAATCCCTAGTGCTGTAACCCTCCGTCTACTGACAACGCAGTGTCCTCTAAATTTACTAACCAACTGTAATTGAGGCTGGGATCACAATTCATAGCTACAAGGGTATATAAAACTATTGCTGCAGTCTACCAATTTTTTCCAGTCTGAACATAAGAATTGCTTTTTAATGAAATGAAGCCAGTCTAACTGCAAGGGCAATGGTTTAAGTGGTGTGTGAATTCGAATGTATGAGATTTAAGAGTTTTCTACCAGGTACTTTATTTCTCTCATTATTTTTGAAATACTTCAAGATGCTTGAAGATATTCTGGTAAAATGTGTTATTAATGCAATGGAATTTACCTGCCACTACAGCTCAGATTGGCTTTTTGCCATAAAGGATGTCATGGTGAGTTTAAGCTAGGTACATTCATTCACAGTTTTCCTAATTAAAGGTTGAACACAAAATGTCATATAGTTGAATAGTACACTGTGAGTAATTAACGTAAGTACTATGTCTGAAATTTTTCCCGTCATGTGTTTTAGTACAAATCTTAGGCCCTTGTGCATTTTTGCCAATAAACATAGCTAATGATGTCCACATCTGTGTTTACATTTATTTAGAGAGGAATGGGAGTTTAGGCTGCAAATGTTGCAGAAGAGGTCAGTCACAGAAGAGCCAGTTAAAATTTGAAATCAGGGGAAAAAAAGAATTAATTAGCATAGAAGGTGAACATGACAACGCAAAGCTGTTAAAATGTAATCTTTCATTTTGTAGTCTGGTTGTAGACCTTTTTTTTTCTGTTTTAGACTTCATATTTTTAAACTTCACTCTTTGTCCATGGGAACATGATTGATGCCCTTTTCTGTTAATTTTGTCAAAATGACAGGGCACTTAGATGGGGAAAACCAGATCTCTTGGTACATGATAAGTGGTACCTGGCTTGGCAGTAGTATTTGTGAGAAGAATTTATTTATTCAATTTATATTCTGCCCGTCTCACTATCCAGAGTGACACTAGGTGACTTATAATGCAATAAAAATAGAAATATAAAGACAATTATAAATATAGCAATATAAAATGTCTGTAAATTGGGTATCCTGATAGACCAGAGATTAAGCATGAGCCACAGTGTGGTATAGTTGTACTTTTCTGCTAAATATTAACATTACATCTTTATTTATGATGAAATGTCTACATTTTAGTAAATGCTTTTTTCTCTGGTTCAGAACTGGCATTTGAAGTTTCTTGTTTATTTTTCCAAATATTTATCTGTATTTATCAATTTGGCTAGGAGAACAAGGACCAACCTTGCGTTTTGACACCCTACGTTGACATAATCAGGGATATCCTGATATTCTGATTTTATGCATATGACGGTGAGGTACAGTCTGCCTCCTTTGGTTCAATTCACCTCCTAGAGAGAGAATTTTGGTGGTCCAACTATAACTATTACTCAATCATTGCTATGGACAAAGATATGCCACCTTTTTCCATTGAGGGTTAGGAAGAGGAAAAGCTTCTGTATTACTTCTTCCTTTTGAGTTTTAAATGTTCTATGCTAATAGCTATGATTTTTATTTAATTCAAGTGTAAAGTCCAGTTTTAAAAAAAAGGAAACTTATTTTGCAAGAGACAAAGTTACAGGTGTTAAAACACACTATGTTCCTAAATTGCCTGACTCATCCCTTTTGTAACAGTGTGAAATTGATTCCCTAAGGGAGATTCACAGAGTTCCAATAGAGATGCAAGCTGTTTCCATACCTTCACAGCAAGTGTATTGGCTAGTTAAGGGGATACATATATTCTAAAATTGCTGCCTTACTGTTGATTAGGAATAGAAGATTATTGAAACCAAAAAACTATTTCCCTTCTTTTTTTTCTTCCTTTTCTTCTTTTCTTAAGCAATATTTGTTTCTTTACCATTTCCACAATGATTCTTGTGGTGGAAGTTCTATGGCCATCAGATAATATCAGTTAGGGATTTGCTTGTGAAGACAGACAGAGTGAGAGACAAGCAGACAGATGATAGACAGAGGGTTGTGCTATTTTTATAAGGAAAATGTGTAGAATAACTGTATAAGTTACAGAGAATAGTCAAGCATGGAATCTGGTGAAGTCAAATTTACCTGGTTTTTTTTTTTGTTTTTTTTTAGGTTGGGGGCCTGGCCTCTGAAAATGTGAGATGGGCTGATTCAGTAAGAGATTTCAAACTGCAAGAAAACGCATTGTGTGGTGATGTCCTGTTGATTACTGCCTTTGTCTCCTATCTGGGTTATTTCAGCAAGAAATATAGACAAGACCTGATGGATCATGCATGGAAACCATACTTAAAGCAGCTAAAAGTGAGCAGAAGGCAACTGTTATATTTCCTCATGCCTCTCTTTTAAAAATGCCCTAGCTGCTGCTGTTGGCCATGATGGTATTGGGAAATATTTCTTCAGTTGAGTTGCCAAAACCTGTTTTGAATTAATAGTTAGTGAGACATTCCATTTTACATAGGTTGTTTTCTGTGGGAATGAAAGGTATTTCCTCAACTTGTTTTCCCCCTCTTTCTGGCTTCTATCTTTTATATGGTGACTCAATGCCAAAAGTAATATGTTGTTGCTCTTTGGGGGAAGACATGATGAACTGAAAGAGCTGACAACAATAGCAGAATAAAATACGGGTGAATGTCCTGGCTTTTTGCAGTTGCTTTCTAGGTAAAGAGAGGAATTGAGAACCCCACAAGGGGTTCCTACAGTTGTTCCTCATGAGGAGACTGGTAGGTTTAGGAAGGATCTAAAAATTACAATTAAAACAGAAACGCTGAAATTTGACATTAATACAGAGTGAAGCAAAATATTTTAATATCGGACAGATTGAAGGATTTGTAAACAATGGACTCATAAGTTAAATTTTCATAGTGTCTATTAAGTCATCCACCTTTATGGAGAGACTTTGTTTAAAATATGTTATGAAAGAGGAACAAATTTCACCTGACAATATTGCGAGTGATTTGAAAGTACTTTTAAAAATAACAGGCTATAAGAATACTATGGAGAAAGAACCTACACTGGATATATAAAAGAAACTGACTGATCTCTTAATAATTAAAAGGAATATAGAAATAAAAAACCCAAAGAGTGAATTGGACAATTTTTCTACATTGGATTTACAAGATAGGCTTGTTAAAGCTTTGAAGAATTTTATGAGAAGGGATAAATAAAAAATGAAAAAAAAAACAAGTTCTAAGACTTTATTTGAAGAGAGTAAAACTTAAGGTTGTTAAATATAAAAGGAAGGAATATAAAGTTGGTTTATTTGGTCAAGGTTAAAATTGATATACTGTTATCTCTGATAATCCTGATAATGCTGCCTAGAGTTATCCTGTGGTAAAATGGATGGCCAATAAATTTTACGAACAAACAAACCTTAATGGACTTTTGGTGATCATGACTGAAATGATGAAGCTTTAAGGATTTGTTCATAGATACGAGATGGCTCATGGGGAGATCATTTGTTGTATTTTAAGAGAAGACAAGTTACTAAAATTGTTTATACTTGTTGTAATGAAGGGGAAAACATTTCTTTATATATTTCCTTTCTTTTTCTTTACTATATTTTTTCTTTTCTATTTTTCTTTTCTGTATTATTCTTTCCCGCCTCTTCTATTTTTTCTTTTTATCCTTTAATTTTTTTAGTATTACTTTTTACCTTTGCAATTCTAATTTTTAATAAAATTACTATTTTAATATGTTGCTATTGCAGTGAGAAATCACTTCTTGATTGAAGAGATATGAAAGACCATTAATGACTCTTAGTCCCTAATCCTTTAGCACAGTGTTTCTCAACCTTGACAATTTTAAGGCATGTGGACTTCAACTCCCAGAATTCCACAGCCAGCATTGCCTTAAAATTGTCAAGATTGAGAAACACTGCTCTAGCAGTGCTTGAATGACTTCAATGTGGACTGACATGTAGGGCTTGCATCTTCTCAGAACTGTGAATATTGCCTTGCAGCAGAACAGCAGATGTGTGAATGTGTTAATTACATTCTTCTAAATAACAACTTGTAATCATAATCAGATCCTTCTTTACCAAGTTGTCAGATTTGTCTGCTCCAGGCTTCATTCTTTGAGGTTTCTGTGTCATTGACTGGTATCTCTGTACATAAAGGCAAAAGAAGAGGGTGTTGGTTGCCTCCAGCCTGTTGATTCTTGATATATCTGTAAAAGTTAGTATAGCTATACAGTACACATTAACTTTCAGCTCACCTATATTTTAATTAAAATTGAAAAATACAAGATACCATTGGAATAAGAGAAAAATAGTCTAATTACTTTCCTTTGGAAGCTGATTCCATGGGCAATCTCTCAAGGCTTTCCATGAAGCCATTGCCACTGAATTTTCCCCATTGCTTAAGGCAGAAGCAGCGTGTGGAGCAATTCATTCTATGCTTCTCGCAACCATTGAAAACATACATTCCCTCAGCTCCAAATTGGATCTGATGACGAATCTGAATAAATGACCTACAGCTCATGAAAACTTGATCCGATGACGAATCTGAATAAATGACCTACAGCTTATGAAAACGTGTGCCTTTTAATAAAATTCTTTAGCTGGAAAAGGTGCTACCAAATTCTTGATATATTTTTTTTGCCACCATAAAGTAACAGGTTCCCTCTTACAATGTCAGAACTCAAAGCTGGCCGGTGGCATTGTAAAATATTATTGCCAAAAGCTGGAAGCAAGGTCAGTGGTGCAATTAGATCCCAACTTGCAAGGACAGGTAACATAAATCTGCTGGTACATAAATTGTATATTTGACCCTATTGTTGCAGTTATCTATTAAGAGCAAGGAATATTGTCATCTTTGTTGTTGGAATGACAATATCAGGGACCTATGTTACTCCCAGCTATTTCAGAGTTCTTACCACTCTCAAAAGAAAAAGCATGAGTATTTCTTGATGGGAGAAGCCACGGCAAGTCTCTACCATATTCTGTTTCCTTGGAATAATAAGAAAAAGAAATCTATCGTTCTTAGATAAAGGTCACTAAAAGGGTGCTTTCTTGAACATTGCCATTTTCAGTGTCTTGGATTATGTTTTCCATTATTACCAGGTCATATGTGCTTTTTTTGTGCATAGTTGCAATGCAGAGTCATAACCTGTTGGCTGTAAGTGATAATGCTTTGATTGCCCCAAGGTTGCAATTCCTGTCACTCCCTCTTTGGACCCTCTGAAGATGCTCACTGATGATGCTGACATAGCAGCTTGGCAAAATGAAGGTTTACCAGCTGACCGCATGTCTGCTGAAAATGCTACCATTCTGATCAACTGTGAGCGCTGGCCACTCATGGTTGACCCCCAGCTGCAGGGAATCAAGTGGATAAAAGCCAAGCATGGAGAAGACCTCAGAGTGACTCGGATTGGCCAGAAGGGGTAAGCAGACACAATTAAACAAAACGGCAAGAAAATAATGGATGTGTTCAATAGTAGCCTCATATCCGGGTGTCACATGTGTGATGTATGTCTTTCAGATTGTGGGAGCCAACTGTATTTTAAGAAAAAACTCTCCAATTTGACGCTATTTCAAACTTTTGGGCATTGACTGGCTTTGTTTACTATCAGAATGACAGAAATTTCTGATTAAATGGGGAGGAACTTTGTAGAACTTGTCATGGTTGCTATAGAAACCTGAAACTGAATGGAGAATGAGAAGAAGGTACCAGCACACTGTACGTCAGAGTGCAGTTTTAAGTGCCAGTGATTTAATCTCTGTTCTATTCTTTCTGTAATTCAGTTAAAGGAATAGAGGGATCCGGGCTTCTGTGAGACGAGGATCTTCCAGACTATGCTTTTGTGAGGGTAGAAGTAATACATTGGTCCCCTGCTTAGAAGATCGCCTATCGAATTATCTTGGACAAGATTTAAAAAGAATTCAAAGAGAGCAAGCTCATAGGGCTGGCTGTTTTTATCTTCTCTTCTTGTTACGTCCTAATAAAGAGGCCTGCCTTAGATGCATTGTCACAGATTTTAAAAATGCTGAAATCCAGACCTTTTTACAGTTCTTAATTTTTATTTAGCCAGCGCTAGTAATTTTGCTTACAGGTTTTGTTGCTGTTAGCTTAGCTGGCTATTAGATAGATCTGTATCAGTCTAGAAAAGTATTTTTGCCCTGTTTGTCTCATGATTTTGGGATATCCCCGTCTTTCAAACAGGGCATGTTATTATATCTTGTAAGAGAAACTCAAGATTAATGCTGTCCTTGTAACAGATAGGGTAAGCTAGGCAATGCTGCAATAGGATAGATTAGATTTTATTAATATAAACGCTGATTGAAATAAATATACTAGCCAAACTGAACTCAAAAAACAAAGAAAGATTAAAATATTTACTACTATTTTGTATGCTTTGCAAATCTGAAGAAAGCTCTAAGCAGCTTCCAAAAGAATACAAACTTTCAAGCAAAATCAGGGATAAAACAAATATATGACTACAACATTATGTAAAACCATAAACAACAAAACTGTTTCAAAAGAGTAATACAGCAAATGTATTAATTACTTTACTATTTATTACACTTGTGTACTACCCAACTCACAATGACTCTAGGTAGTTAACAAAGTAAAAATAGAGAAACATAACAATAAAATAATACTGCAGTAAAGACAAACAAAACAAGGCATAACTAGGCAATAATGAGAGACTTATCCATACTACTCAGAAAGGACTTTAACCACCTTAGCCAAAAATCTTGACAAAGAACCAGATCTTCAAGGTCCTTCAAAACACTAGCAGGGTGGGGGACCGTCCAGATCTTGAAAAAGAAGAAGAACCTCATTCCAGAGGACAGGCATTACAACAGATGGTACATTTAATTGAAGGAACCTGGATCATGCCAATCCTGCAAGATCGAATTGGCCAATAAGATACTGTTGGAAATAGATAGTAACCAGGCCCTAAACTCAACTACTACTGCTTAGACTTTGCCAGAAAGGGTAATCAATATGACTCTGTTTCTTAGTTTAGCAGATAGTGGAATGAAGTAGTATCTAACATGAGGAAGTACGCACACACACATTAACAGATAAAATGTTTAATTTAAATAAAGTGTCTATTGGCATACCCATTCAAAGATGAAACATGCATCTGTGCATCAAATACGAATATGCTGTATGTTAGATCTTCAGTGTTTCTCATTCAGGACAAAGGATTACCACCACAAAGTGGAAATGCTTAATTCAAAGAACCAATGTAGATTTTAAAACAAGGAATATATACTACACAATCTACAAAAATAAAAGCTTCCAGTAGGAAGATGAAGTCATAGAAATTAACTAGTCAACTCACATATTTTTGATAAAATACATTCAAGTAAATCATTCCACTGTTTAAAAATTGTTCAATACATTGCCAGATTTGATTTAATAAAGCCTACTTAGGGGTAAGGAAAAAAACTGGAATAGGAATAGGAATCCAATGGTTATCAATTGAGAGAGAAAAGTTAAATCAACATAGATCAGATTGCAAGGTCATCAAGAGGACATTGACTTGAAAAGGCAGGAGAAAAAAAAAATCTAGAACTTAAACCTTGGAGCGTAGGCTTGTTTCTATTTCAAGATGTGTATGGCACCTTCCTAGTCATCAACAAAAAATTTAGTCGGTTGTACATGGGAGCCTTCTGTCTTCTGAATAAAGGATTAAAATTGGGAGATTTATAGCCAAGCCTGGTATAAAGCCTGAATTTTAGTGGTTCATAAAGATTAAAAGTCATAGCTGAAGAGCCATACCAAAATTCTCTCTCCTGGCTGAAATAGTTATTTATCTACAGTCACTGGTTAACTTTTTTAAACATAACTTTAGTATTCTTTCTTCAATCTCCTTGCTTAATTTAAACAGTTATGCTTCTCTTATTTATAACTATATACCTAGCCCATCAGGGTTCAGGGAAACTCAATTTGCTGTTTGGAGGGAGAGGAAGAGAATACATTAGTAGGATAAAGCTATTTTATGTAACCCAGCATTCTCAGGAGTGCTGGAATATTATCCTCAGAATTCCCAGGCGTCATGGAATCCAAGAATATCTGGAACTCATCTGGGGCTCATGTTATGGAAGCCTGGATTTATATGTTCTTTAAAAAGATAATGCATGGAAAAAGCTGAGGCATCTCTCTCTTAAAAAAAGCCTTTGGCTCCAGTTACTTTTTAAGTCTCTTGAATTTTGCAAAACCCAATTTTTTGAAGAACTAAAATACTGTTCTAGCTGCTGATCCACTTTGCTTAAGTAAGAATATAACAATAAATACCTAGAGCAAGTCATTGGTCTCTCTCTCTCATAATCACTAACTCCTCCCCATCTACACCTTTTGTAATGACTTCATCCTTCGCTTTACTCTGTAAGTTTCTCAGGGTTTTCCTTAACATGTATTATGCTGATGCTGTATTTCTTAGGTATCTGGATATTGTGGAACAAGCTCTTGCTGCTGGGGAAGTTGTTCTGATTGAGAATTTGGAAGAATCTGTAGATCCAGTGTTAGGTCCATTGCTGGGTCGAGAGACAATAAAAAAAGGAAGGTGAGATGATAGTGAATGACATAATTCTGTGACCATCATCTTCTGAAACATGTGCATGACATCTGCTATCCTCTCCCAAGGCATATAATATCAGGGTTCAAAAACTTTTCTGAAGCCCTCAGAATTGATGTTGTAAAACTACTTTTCACAACCAGTCTAATGGATAAATTTAATAAATTTCTGTTTGATTTATATCCTACCTGTCATTCAGGAACTCAAACTGGTGTTCATAATTCTCCTTTCTCCTCATTTTTCTCATAGATAGTTTGGGCTAAGAGACAGTAGTTGGCCCAAACTCTCCCAGTAAGCTCCTGTAGTCTAATATCTTAACACAGAATGGCACACTAATGCATTTGATTTAACTCTAATTGGCATAGATTATAGGAGCTGCTGCATAGTACATTTTATTCCTTTTCGTAAAGGACAAGGAAGGTATTGCAATGGTAAATGGGCCCTCCAAATAAGTAGGACTTCAAAAACCAGCAGGGGCTTTGGTGATTATGTCTACTATATCTGGAGGACTTTTTTTTTATCAGGGAAAGCTGATTTAGAATGATTAATTCTCACTGCATTGTAAAATTATACATTACCTCTGGAATCTAATTAATTATCTTATAATGGCATATGGATACTGCAGGCATGAGTAATCATGCTTGATCTTCTTTCAGGTTCATTAAAATTGGAGATAAAGAATGTGAATACAACCCCAGTTTCCGACTAATTCTTCATACAAAACTAGCAAATCCCCATTACCAACCAGAAATGCAAGCACAGTGCACCCTCATCAATTTCACTGTGACTCGGGATGGTCTAGAAGATCAGCTGCTGGCAGCAGTGGTAAGCATGGAGAGGCCTGACCTGGAAGAATTAAAGGTAACTAACAGAATCCAAGATGGACTGAATTATTCTTTTCCAAGATTTATCCATATTTTAAACTATTATCTGTATCCAGAAGCGGTGAATGCTCCAACACTGGAAGTTTTTAAGAGGAGACTGGGCAGCCATTTGTCCGAAATGGTATAGGGTTTCCTGCCTGAGCAGGGGGTTGGACTAAATGACTTCCAAGGTCCCTTCCAATTTTATTATTATTATTATTAGTATTATTATTATTATTATTAGTAGTAGTATCAGAGATAAGAAAAGTTAAAGAAAATATTCCTAAAGTAGTACTGTGTTTCCCCGAAAATAAGACCCAACTGGAAAATAAGTTCTAGCATGATTTTTCAGGATGCTCCTAATATAATCCCACCCCCAAAATAAGCCCCAGTTAAGATCCTCAGCCAGACAGATGCATTTAGTACTCTATTTCCCTGAATATAAGCCTTAACTGGAAAATAAGCCCTAACGCATCTTTTGGAGCAAAACTTAATCTTATTTTCGGGAAAACACAAGTATTTCTGCAGCTTTGGCCTCCCCACCAGTCATAAAGCTAAACAGAGTTTAGGATAAACATGTTAAATATATTTTGTGTCTAGTTATAAAAAAGTTTAATGTATATCTGGCGAACTAGAACTAGCACTTTCAATCTTGGCAATTAATGCTAAACAGATTATTAATGTAGCTTTATCCAAAGCTCGAAACTCCTTCATCTAGTATTGGGACCATAGCTTTCAAAATTTCTACCACTGGAACTAATTTCATTTGGCAAACCAGATAAAACTGTTTTTGATGGTGGCAACATGACTCCTTCAATTAGTATACTAACTCTGCTTTTTGGAGTGTTTCTTTGACACAAAGGAGATACGCAAAATTACATAGTTCATGCATTTTATGGTTTTGTTCGCCACTGATTTTTTTTCCTTGACTAAATAAATGTACATATGTTGAGTCAATGAACAGTTCAGCAAATGCCATTTGCTTAGGTTGTAATAATGCTGAGAGATGCAGTAGAACATGCGAGGGAAACATGGAATGTCCTAAAGTGGTTACTTAAATTAATTCTCAAGCTTTGCCTGAAACATTACAAACTAGAGCCGTCCTCTGAATACTTTAGCAAATTGAGTCATGTTTGCCAAGAATTTTTGGTTGTACTGAAAATAGTCATCCTTCTTCTTGTAGCTGAACAATATGTTGCTATTGACACATAAGGAGCCCTTGCAATACATTTGTGTATGGCACGTTATAATATAATTGCTAAACAGTAGACTAGAGCAACCTGCTGCCACAGACAACAGCCCCTAGAGAAGAACTCAAGATGACGTAAAGATTTTCCATTCAGTGTAGCAAATCATTTCTTTTTTTCTCTCTCCCCATTGTCCAGCTTCTCAGGGAATATTGTGTCAGCTAAAAAATAACTAATCATAAAGTGCATTTTGTGTCCTGGGAAAAGCCAAAATCTCCAGTAACAATTATATAATTTGTGCATTTTAAAAATTAGAAACCTTGCACAAGCTGGTAAAATTAGTCTTTAAAATCCAATGTTGAGGGTATATTCCTTAGAGTAACTTGGTGAGTGAGCAGCCATATAAATGGATCAAAGAAAGAAAGAAAGTTGAGTAAAGAAAAAGGGAAATTCTGTAATTAGTGCTGGCAGTATTTGGAGTTCATGTATGACTTATGGACAACTCTCTCCAAATTCATAGAACACAGAAATCAGGAATTACTGTACATTTGTTAAATGAAAAAGGACAGTACAGGTAGTCCTCGCGTTAGGACCACAATTGAGTCCCAAATTTATGTTGCTAAGTGAAACACTTGTTAAGTGAGTTTACCCCATTTTACGGCTTTTCTTGTCACAGTTGTTAAGTGAATCATTGCATTTGTTAAGTTAGTAACACGGTTGTTAAGTGAATCCAGATTCCTCATTGACTTTGCTTGACAGAAAGTTGCAAAAGCTGATCACATGACCCCGGAACACTGCAACTGTCATAAATATGAACCACTTGCCAAGCGTCTGAATTTTGATCATGTGACCGTGGGGATGTTGCAATGGTCGTAAGTGTGAAAAACAGTCATAAGTCACTTTTTTCAGTGCCGTTGCAACTTTGAATGCTCACTAAATGAACTGTTGTAAGCCGAGGACCACTTATATTAAATAATTAAAAAGTTAAAAAGAGTAAAACGTTGGGCATTGAAAGTTAAAACTATGAAATTAGCAACAGAGTGGATAAAAAGAACCAATGTGTAGATGGGATGGATTTGTAATCGTATCTAACCAGCCACCTCTAAAATCAGAGCCCCCATTGGAGTCTGAAGCTCGTGGGCGGAGCCAGGTTTTCAGACCATTTGGAGGGCCAAGGGGGGGGGAATCTCATATAAACAATAGTTCAACTCACATAATGCAAGAGGATCTATTCTGTGTAAAACCCTATCATGCTAGATGCCCAGAAGGAAGTCCATGTTTTGGGAAGTATTAAAAAAAAATAATCAGGCTTCCTAATATATAGCACAGAAAAACAAATTTTCCTGCTAGATGGTTTGCCAGCCATCTACTGATCTATCCTAGAGATTGAAGGTGCAAGGTAGAGAGTTCACAATAATGAATAAGGAGTTTGGAAAGAAATGGATCATTAATGGAAAATGGAAGAGACTTTCTGTACATCTGAAAAAGCATAAAAACTAAGGATTTAAGCCTCTCTTAATTTTAGCAGCATAACAGGACTTTGGGGTGTTGTTATTCTTAATGGTGCCAACTTTATTTCAGAGAATTGGCATTACTATGGAAAAAGTTGGAAAAGATTGAGTTTACCATATTGCTCTTTTACACTATTAATACTGCAGAAAGTAACATTCTGAGGTTATATATTAAATTTCTTATCCCATATATCATACCCCAATCTAGCTATGCAAAGAAAACCAAATTGGGCTAAGTTGTGGAAAATCATTAAATCTATTAAAGAAGCAATGCTTTTCAGTTAAATTAATTACTTCTTTAAAGTAAGAAAAATAATAGCTTTATAGTTTTGCTTTGTCTTTTTTTTCAAACAGATCTATGATAAGCCTATGGCCTAAAGAAAAAGTTATTAATTGCTTCATCATAGTAGCTTTTCTAAGAACAGTTCTTTTTAATTAAACAATATTTTCAAAAACTAAAGAAGGAAACTTTTGTGTTTTAAACAAATCCCAGCCTTTGGCAGCCTGTTCCTACATTTCCCATATGCAAGATTTTTCCTTTCCCATCTGTAATGTCACAGTAGCTACCCTCCCTGACCAGTAAATTAGAGTTTAGGTAAGAATGGCAAACTTGCACTTGAAGTGGGGAGCAGCTCAGAGCAGCAGGAGAAGAGGGCAATTCAGAACAAATGTTCATGGAGACCATTGCAGATTCCACCAAATCTTTACTCTTAATCTCTTTCTTCTGGAGCTCCTGCTGAAAAGACAGTGCAGTGAGAGGTACATCCTCCGTCCCCAAAACACCTGGGGGGGGGGGAGAGTAGTAAACAAACAAGTTATCATTTGAGTGAAATGCCACGGCAGAAACAAATGGGGTTTAGATTCAGTGATTGTTGATCTCTTCTCAAAGCAAAGTGATTATTATGAGCAAATTACTGTTGATTATATGAATCACACTATCTTGCAATAGAAATTGAATTGAATTGAATTTTTATTTGGCCAAGTGTGATTAGACACACAAGGAATTCGTCTCTGACACAGAAACTCTCAGTGTACATGCAAAGCATCATCATCAATCATCATCCCAATAAGACGGGTAGAGTAAAGAAGATAAGGATAAATAATAATACTACAGCTATAGATATTAGACTTAGAAATATTTGGAATTAAGAGAGATCTGTGGTCTTTCAATTTGTTTCATCCCTAGTGCTGCTCAGTCTTTGGCACTTACAGTATTTGGGACCTAGATAATTTCTGTAGATTCTGGAAAAATTGAGCATAAAATTCTAGTTTAAACTAAAATACAATACATTTTATTGCTTTCATTCAGCTGAATGTATTACATCTGTTTGTGGGTTTTACTGCTAATGGAGTAAACTGGATTGGACTGTCTCTGGAACAATCATCCTAATACAGATTTTTGGCAGACTGGTCTGGGCCCTTGAATGGAAGTGAATGGTCTCTACAATCCTTAATGTGAATTGTAATACACTATATGCTGCATAAATGTTCTGCAATACAGCATCTATTTAAATTTGGAAGGGCGTGCCATGTTGCATTTCATTTTCCCAAAGAGGGAATTTCCAGCATATGATGGTTTAACACAGGGGTCTCCAAAGATTCCTGATTTAATGAAATCTTTGCTTTGCTTTGAAAATGATATGATGATATATATGTATACCCACACTATATATCTCAACTTTTTACAGTCTGATCTCACAAAGCAGCAGAATGGTTACAAAATTACCTTAAAAACTTTGGAGGACAACTTGCTGTCCCGTCTCTCGTCTGCCTCAGGGAATTTTTTAGCTGATAGTGCCTTGGTGGAGAATCTGGAAGTCACTAAACAAACAGCTGCAGAAATTGAAGATAAGGTAAAAATGCTAAATTGAGTCTGGTGTGTGACTGAAAACAAAAATCTATGTTAAGAGTGAGTGAATATGAATTGTTTAAATGTTGGTACTTATTGATAGCCAGTTTTGTTTTTAGTAGTTAAGGCATCAAGGTAGAAACTGGGAAACCACGAGTTCTAGTCCTGCCTTAGGAATAAAGTCAGCAGGTAGACCTTTCTCTCAGCCCTAGGAAAGAGGCAATGGTAAACCATTTCTGAAAACCTTGCCAAAAAAACTGTAGGGACTTGTTCAAGCAATCTTCGAGAATCGGACATGATTGAGCATGAGAAAAAAATACTTATTAGTTAACCAGTAAATTGTTGATATAAGGTAGATATTTTTCTTATTCTCTCATTTTTAGTTGGTTTAATTTTTTTATTAATCTTTTTTGGTTTCTGTTTTTTTCCTTCAAATATTGTTTTGTTAATTGTGTATGAGTTTGCATTGGAATATTTAGGTATTTTGTCAAGTTTTTGGCAATTTATAACTAAAATTTAAAAGTAAATGAATTGGTTAAATGCATTTTGTTTGTTCTACAGCTTGGAGACTAAAAATCATGATAAAACCACATTCTGGCAAGATTTACTAAGCATTTTTGTTTTAGTTCAGATGCCTTTAATGAGCAATTTAAGAGAAACAGTAGCACTGGATGAAAAGACCATACAACTACAGCATTCTAACAAGATGTTTTAAAGCATTTAAGTTTAATACCAAAGTGTTTTACTTGAGTTAATTCACATGCATTACATTTACTGAATTAAATTAGGAATTGAGTGGAGGCTATACAGTATGGAAGTTTCCATGGCCTGTATTAAGTTGGCTGGAATCCAGCATCTTGGCTGCTCCCATGGTGAAAATTTGGCTTTGGAAATTATCTATTCAATACTCACCTGACGTAGATGTTTTGCTTTGCAAATACTGGCAACATCTTTCGCCTGTACCACACTGAAGAGCCATGGGAACGGGCGCTGCCAGGTTTGCCCTTCAGCACAAATGAGAGATGTTTCTGAACTGTTTGTGCAGAGGCACAAACACAAGCACAAAAGCACAAGCTTTTGGTATCTGGAGCTCAGACATCCTCGGTGATAAAATTACGTAACACCTCCATGTGAAAATTTAATATGGGCATAGTAACGACCTTGGAAAGTGAAGGAGAATCTGATGGAAGTTAGTCCCTTGATAATTAATTTATGGGTGAAGTGATGGTTGAATGTATGTGCTCTACATCTGGAAATGTTGGGAAATTAGAAGCAGGCAGGCAAGGGGGTATACTACACATGCTACATATACACAAATTTATCGAAAATCATGCAATTTCCATGCAAACTAAGAAAATGTGTACCTACAGTAGATGTAACTATGTTGCCTCTTCATAGTTTTATTGTTATTTCCTTTCAGGTCCAGGAGTCCAAGATAACAGAAACCAAGATTAATGAGGCAAGGGAACATTACCGTCCTGCAGCAGCTCGTGCTTCACTGCTATATTTCATCATGAATGACCTCAACACCATCAATCCCATGTACCAGTTTTCCCTAAAGGTACAATAGTTTCATCTACAGTAAGAGTTGGCCTTTCTCCTTCTCTCTTTTTTCCCAACCCAGGCCAATTGTTCTCCAAATTTTAGGGACAGATAAGGAGTCTGAGACGAGAGAGGCCCACTAGCATCACATACGAGGGACCTGGCAATCTTGCCAGTACTTGAAACATAATTGTGTACAGTAACCACAGGTGGACATTTCACTAAATTTTGGTAATATAAAACTGCCAAAATTTCACCGAACCTGGAAAGTTTCAGCATTCATTGTGAAATGTTGTTTTTCTTCCATAAAATTTCATCATTTTTAAAAATTATTTTATGTTTGTGCTTCATGGACATTCTGACTGACTCATAACCATTCATGTCAGCCACAGGGGCCTATTTACTCCCCTCACCCTCTCCCTTAATTAGCTTCATTAACCAGCCAACACAAAATATATCAATAGATTGAGATTGCATTTTTTTAAATGTTCTAGACCTTAGATAGTTATTTAAGAATATTCAGACCTGTGAATTATGTCATCTTTAATGGGTTCTTTTTGTGCATTATGAAAAATGTATGACAAAAAGGTCCCTGGCCTTTGTTTGTGCCATTCTTTGTATTTTTATAATATTCAGACTCTGAATGAGGAAGATTAAATAGTTTAAACTTTTGTAGAAATGTGCTGAATTTCACTTTATAGAAGACTAGAGAAACAAACGTTATTGCATTAAGTTTCCATCAGAGATTTAAATAGTTCTTTACAATTTTCAGTAGCTCAAGTTACAGAAAGCTCTAAGAACATTCAGTGAAAAAAAACTTGTCCCATGAGTAATTTAACAATATTGCATGCCTAAACAAAATATTACTAGAAACTATTTTTAATTTTTTGCTGAGACTTTCATTCCTATGAAACAACATTCTTCAAGGGTTAATATGGCACAGCAGGCATTTAATTTAAGAGCATGATATACCAATTTAGAATTCAGTCTAAATTTCTTTCCCTCTATAATTGTTCTATTGTATATTCCGTTTGATGGTAGCTGATGACTTTTGGGTATGCTTTTTATTTTGCTCAGGGTGTTATTTTCTCCAACTATTTGCTTTCCTGGTTTTGAATATTTCAGCTTCAGCAGGAAGTATATAAGGATACTTTACATGAAAACAGCTGTTTTTTTATTGAACTTTGTTTTCTCTTGAAGTATAATGCAAGGTACATGGCCTATTATAGATTATTTTGGGGAAACTTAATTCTGTTGCTTGAGGAAAGTAGATATTTGTGTGTGTGTGTGTGTGTGTGTGTGTGTGTGTGTGTGTGTATGTATTTCCTAATTATTAGTTACTATAATATGACCTCCATCCTTTAATAGGCAGAAACAATATCTGAATAAAATTTGTGTCCCTGTTGCCAATCCCTATCTGCCTCTGTTGCTTCTGGTCCAAAACACTCTCAAATGGGTCCTATTCTGATTTTTGCATGTGGACTAGAAGACCTAGTGAACGATAAGCCAAGTGAATGATAAACCAAGACAATGACCTGGAAAATGTTTCCCCCCCCCTCCATGCATAATATCTTTCTCTAGATATTAATAGGTATTAAAGTAATTAATATTAATTTCTAGATATTAATAAATTAATCTCTTTGGCATTTTTGTCTTTTTTTATTAAAAGTTTTACAAATTTAGTACATTATAACCCAAACCCCTCCCACCCCTTCCCCCCTCCCCCACTTCCCAGAGCTGATTACAGGGTGAAAAATAAACAAACATAATCTAACTAACATAACCCGACTACACTATCAATCAAATCCATAACACACTTTAACTCCTTCTCAAAACAAGTATTAACAAATTAAAAACAATAATAATAATATAATTAAACTATAATACTAAAAATAATATAAATTCAAACATATTGAACTATTAAAAATAATCTAAAATCTACTCATAAGCAAGATAATACTTTTCAGTCTCATATTTCTTTTGAATATAATCAATTCATCTTCTCCAAACCGAAATATATTTTTCTTGTGAATGGTCCTTCAAATAGGCAGAGATTTTCGCCATTTCTGCTAAATTAGACACCTTAACTATCCATTCTTCCATAGTAGGCAAAGAGTTTTTCTTCCAATATTGCCCCACCAATAATCTTGCAGCTGTTATAAGATTCAACATTAAATCAATTTCTTTGACATCAAAATCTACAATAATACCCAACAAAAATAATTGCGGAGTAAACTTTATCTTTCTCTTAAAAATCTTTTGAATATTCCACCAAATCGTAATCCAAAAAGCTTTTATATCTCTACAAGTCCACCAAATATGTGGAAGCTTAGACGCAATAGGTTGCGTCTAAGCTTCCACATCTCCAACATTTGGGCTGTAAATTAGGATACATGCGGGATAACTTTTGGGGATCTAAATGCCATCTATAAAACATTTTATAAAAATTTTCTCTTAAATTTTGCGCTTGAGTAAATTTTACATTTCTAACCCAAATTGTCTCCCATGTATCCAATAAAATCGACTCTTGAATATTTTGAGCCCATTTAACCATACAGTCTTTAACTAACTCCGTTTCAGAATCCAATTCTATTAAGACATTATAAATTCTCTTTATATGAGCTTGAGTTTGATCTTTAATCTGTTTTATCAAATTCGCATCCTCTAAAGTAATACCAACCTTTTGATCTAAACTCCACCTAACTAACAATTGATTATATTGAAACCAAGAGTGTACAATATTTTCTTGTTTCAACTCAGCTAAAGATTTTAATTGCCAGTCCTTCCCTACCAAATTAAGTAATTCCTTATAAGAAATCCTATCCAAATTCACTCCTCTAGATACCCCCTCTATCGCGTGTCCAGGAATCCTCCAAATTGGAATTTTATAATTAACCTATAATAATACTTCTTCCAGACACGCAACAAAGCACTTCTCAAGATATGGGATTTAAAAACCTGATCCATTTTTTTTATCATAAATTAAATATGCGTGCCATCCATATAATAAATCCCATCCCTCAAGAGAAAGGATATTTTTATTTGTTAAATTAAGCCAATCACTAATCCACGTTAAAGCTACCGCATCATAGTACAATTTTAAATTAGGCGCCTTAAGTCCTCCTCTTTCCCGTACATCTTGTATAATCTTAAACTTAACTCTTGGTTTTTTCCCTAGCCAAATAAACTTATTAATCCCCTTCTGCCATTCCTCCAAATTAGCATCTTTTTTCAAAATAGGTATCATTTGAAACAAGAAAAGGAACTTTGGAAGGATATTCATTTTAACTGCTGAAATTCTCCCCAACAAAGATAACTGTAATTTTTTCCAATCATTTAAATTCTTTTGCACTTTTACCCATAATGTCTCATAATTATTTTTATACAATTTAACATTAGAAGCTGTAATGTATACTACTAAATATTTAACCTTTCTCACTATTTCAAAAGGCATTTTTTCTCTTTCTAGTACAAAGATTGTCTCGCTTACCCTTTTTTGCCTTCATACTTCCTTTTTGTTTTGTTAATTCATGCTCTTTAGATCATGATTGCCACATAATATGCCTATAGATATTAATCTTTGGTGCTTCGTTCAAACAATGCTTTCACTTAACACTTTTTAATAATATAAATAAAGTGCACACTAGGTCACATTGTTGTACCCTTGTTATAGGCAACATTGTAGCTAATACTAAGGATAGTACTAGCCAGCTCTGGCACATTTTGACCAGTGTGCCATATATGCCATTACAGCTCAATTTTCTCCTCATGTATATTTATGTTATTCAATGCAACTTGGACCTCTAATCTTATAATTATCCTGCAAGCCAGCTTATTTCTGCCAGCTTTCCACAAACTAATAGCACACTTAGACTGCTACATGTGATGTGCATATATTTTTCAGAAATCTATAGATTGATAATTGGTAGGTTTGTTACAATAAGCCTAAAAATACTTTTAATTTGAAAATTCATGACACCCATGAACATAATTTCTGGATGGCTCATAAAGAACAATAAAGGGTTTTATAAAAAGAAAACAACAGTAGAAGATAACTGTCATAAAACACAAAAGCCAAACAGCAGTGATAACAGCCCAAAAGAATAAATACATTTTGAGAGTTCTCTCAATCTGCAGTAAGAAGTAGACCTGGTTTAATTTCAGAGACATATTGCATAAAGTAATCCCTGCCACCAAGAATGACAGTTCAGTTGTTGATGCCAAATGTATCCATGGTGAGATCCATAAAAATTGCCCCAGTGTTAAGCTTTACTTATAGACTAAAATCCTGGGATTTGGAAGATATGAAGAGAAGAAAAAAATGATGATTTGCTGATGGATGAAGTTGCAAGGAATTGAAAAATGAAGAGATACCATATTATTGTGGGGCAGAACATAAGGCTGGGTGAAAAGAAAAATGGAGGGTTGAAAAGAGCAGCCAAGAAAACTAAAAACCACAAATCATCCCCAGACCAAAACAGAACTCTATGATATACAGATTAGGAAGTCAATAGCCATGTAAATTAGCTTTGGAGTTCTACTATGCCTATAAGATGTGTCTAAAGGAAATTTCCTACAAAATGTCCTAGTAAGGTAAAATTTTGGCAGCAGAATTAAGTGCTTCCTCCCTGCCTCCCTCCTTTTATTTCTTTGAGTCAGAATTTCAGCTCAGAACAAATTTGAACTAATGAGTCAACTTTGTCATGCAGTTGAAGCAGAATGATTGCCCAGGTTTTATGGAGTTTGTCGGGAGACTGCTAACCTTTTTGCCGATGATGGCAACTCAGTTTTTCTACAATGCATAACCATTGCTAATAATAAAAGGCAAAGAAAGAGCAGCTCACTTCTGTTTAACCCTGCTTTCCTTAATGCTCATAACAATAAAATAACAGATTTATATCACTGACCTTCAAGAAATTGAAAATTGGTATCCTTCCATTCAGCCTGAAGATCTTGTGAGCTAAGCATGAGTGCAGCCTTACATGCAGGTCACTTATTCCTAGACTGCCTGAATACTAGCTAGTGCTATATACTATTTTCTTCTCAATTTTCTGAATGAGACCCAGAATGACATTTTATATCCAAAAGTACATTGTTTTAATTGTAATTTTCAAGACTAGATGGAATCAACACGGGGCCAGCCTATTCTCCAAAGCACCTGAAGGCAGGACAAGAAGCAACGGATGGAAACTAATCAAGGAGAGAACCAAGCTAGAACTAAGGAGATATTTCCTGACAGAATAATTAATCATTGGAATGACTTGCCTCCAGAGGCTGTTGGTGCTCCCTACACTGGTTTTAAGAAGAGATTGGACAACCATTTGTCTGAAATGGTATAGGTTTCCTTCCTGAGCAGGAGGTTGGACAAGAAGAACTCCACGTTTCCTTCTAACTCTGTTGTTCTATATTAAGCCATTTGGCATTTGGAGATCTACTTAAAATATTCAAAGTGTTTCATTATGTCTGTCTCTCTTTCTCACTACATTTAGGCATTTAATGTGGTCTTCCAGAAAGCTGTCTCAAGAGCTCCAGCAGATGAGATCCTGAAAGAGCGAGTAAACAACCTGATTGATAGCATCACATTCTCAGTGTTTCAATATACAACTCGTGGACTCTTTGAATGTGACAAACTGACTTACACAGCCCAAGTCACTTTCCAGGTAACCTTGTGGATTTGTTAACTCTCATACCAGTTACTTTCTAAGTCAGGGGTCTTCAAACTTGGCTCTTTTATGACTTGTGGACTTCAACTCCCAGAATTCCTCAGTCAGGCACGCTGGCTGAGGAATTCTGGGAGTTGAAGTCCACAAGTCATAAAAGGGCCAAGTTTGAAAACCCCTGTTCTAAGTGGTATGTACTGATAGATGATGTTCTCTATGCTGCAATATTTTGCTTAGGACATACCAGATAAGAAATTTTGTAACACTTTCAGTGGTAGATCATTGTCTTTGAGCCTCTGTGTGTGATTACATTGGTGTTCTAGATCCTTCATTGTATTGTGGTTCAGTAAGTTTGAACTGAAACAATTCAGTGCAAAATGTCTACAGCTGCCGTCAACTCTCTTCCACCCACTTATTAGCATTTTGATATTTCTTAGCATCCAGAGTCTTGCTAGATGTAATGCCTGGCTTCTGCCCTTGTAGCTTCCAGGAAGTGTTGGCAAGTTTCTGTAGTTCAATTTGGGTTTTTGTTTCAGATACTTCTGAAGAACAAAGAAATCAGTGCAATGGAACTTAACTTCCTGCTGCGATATCCTGCTCAAACAGGAGTTACCAGTCCAGTAGATTTTTTGACAAATCAGTCATGGGGTGGCATCAAGGTAACTTGTATACTCCAAATATCTTTACTACTAGTGATTGTATTGAATATATAAGTATGTATGTATCTATGTAGGTATATATGTGTGTATACATGTATATACATACATTTACTTTTCGTAACAGATCATTTCTGCTATTGAGCCATTTTTACATCCCATTTGCTGGTGCTGGTTGTTGTTGTTTTTTTATCCTGCCCTTTTTTCATATACAACTTAAGGCAGAAAAAACACCAACACTCCTTCCTCTTCTTATTTTCCCCACACAATAACCCTTTGAAATGAGGTGAGTGGAGAGAGAGTGGCTAGCCCAAAGTCCCCAGCTGGTTTCTAGGCTCACACCTTCACCACTACACCAAAAGGCTTCCAGGTTGAGGTCAAATTATTAAAGCAAAATAAGATCATGATGTGATTGAATGTAGATTTTTTTTTTGCTACATTTACCATCCTTAGTGGGAGGAAAAGCATAATCAGTAAGGCTAACTAATCACAAGAGCTCAAGCTATCCTTCAGCAATAAAGAATTGATTAAGTGAAGGAAGAATGAAGCAAAAAAGGTTAAAGCATAAATTGACAGCCCTGAGGAGGATCTCTTGTCTTGACCTGTAATACATTTGCTTTCTTGAATGAAAATGTCAAGGATTATGTGACTACTAATGGGTCTTACATTTTTTGGAACCATTTAATTATAGTATCCGGTAATAAACTAATGGCCAATGTAATTTTTTAACAAGGAAGTTACATGCTTCTTATAGCTAATCTCTTCCTATCTGGCAGCACTACCTTTTAGCTAGCATTCCTGAACATGTTTCAGGACCTGCCCCTGTAAAATGCTTTGCAATTGCCCAAATGATATATTAAGATGTCTTGCCATAGTATGGCTGAAAATTATCAAATAATGGGGGAATCTGTACAATTAAAAAACAACAACCCAGAATTGTCACTATTTCTTATAGGCATGATGAAATATCTTTCTGTTGTAAGAAGGCATAGTTAATGCCTGTTCTAGTTGTTGTAACTTTGAATGCAATTGGGTAATTTTATCTGGAATTTGCTATAAAATAGTTGATAATGGGATATCAGGTAGAATAAAATGCAGTAAGCTTCTGGTCTCTGAAGAGACTCAGTTGGGCAATTCTTGTCAGATGTAATAGTAACATGGAAGATAGATTTCTTCACAGCAATGGCCACTATGAGTTAGTATGTTTGTTAAACTTATTTGGAGTTTTCTACCAAAATTGCATTTGAAAACCAGAAAACTCATATGGTTGTACTTAGTAGGATAGGACCCAGGAACTACCATGTCAATTATTTCTCGATTCCAGATGTCAAATAAATTTTCAGAAGAACTGCTAGCAAATTAATAAGGAAATCTGACTGGGAAGCCATTTCATTGTTTCCTTGCATGGATCAGCTTAATAATTTGTAACCACCCCCACAGAGACCTCCCAATATGGTAAATCCAAAATATTGTGATCAAAGAGAATTATTTCATGCACCGATCAGAATTCTTCCATTGAAGAAAGCTGAATCCAGCATGTATACTATTGAATGAATGTAGCTAATCAAGAATTACAGGTAGTCCTTGACTTACAACCATTTGTTAAGTGACCAATCAAAATTACAACAGCTGTGAAAAAAGTGACTTATAACCAGTCCTCATACTACTTACAATCATTGCCGCATCTCCACAATCATGTGATCACAATTGGGGTGCTGGACAACCAGCATGTATTTATGACAGTTGCAGTGTCCCAAGATCATATGATTTCTGTTTTTGACCTTTCCAGCTGACTTATGACAAGCAAAGTCAATGGGGAAGACAGATTTGCTTAATGGCTGCGTGTTCACTTAACACCTGCAGTGATTTGCTTAACATCCATGACAAAAAGGTCACAAAATTGGGTGCAACTCACATAACAACAGGCTTACTTAGCAATGGAAATTCTGGTCCCAATTCTGGTCCCAATTAAGTCAAGGACCACCTGTGTCTAGTGTCCATTATGGAGACCTTGAAGAGACCTCTGCTTGCCATGGTAGTCTTGATCCATTCATTGTAGGGTGACCTCTTCAGTAATGAAATCCTTGAAAACAACTACTAGGTAATTAGGAAGTGATGTTAGGCTATTTGCCAATGGAACATGGCCAAACATACATTCAGATGTGCATACACACTTAAAAATGCTATCTGACAGGACCTATGCCTGCTCTCTAGAATACATTCTCCCTGAGATTCTTATGGGCCTGACCCTGCTGGCTTCTTCTAAGTCTTATAGACCTGTATATTCTTGGGGCTAGATATCAGATGAGCATGTTTTATGTGTGTATGCATGTGTTTGTTGAACTTTGGCTGTTGTATTGGAGCAACCAACACCTTTTCTAATAATGACCACCTCCTTCTTTCTCTGTCACCCCAGAAGTCTTCTCTCTATTTTCTTCTATTTCTGCATCACTTTATAAAACATTTCTTAGTTGCTAACAAGCAATATCTCTGCCTTTTCTGATGAAGACTTATATCCCTGCCTCTTGTCTTGTGGACTTATAATACAGATGAACAGTACTGTCTTTTAAAACTTTGGATAACCAGAGACCACAACTTCCTTCCCCTCTCGTCCCTCTGACCTGTAATCTGCAATAAGAACAGGACATTTTACAGATATATGGTCACATCAACAAATCGCCTTTCATATTTTAATAGTAAAGAAGGAATGGGTCAGTCCTTTCCCCCATGAAGATCTGCTGCAATATCAGCAAACTGTTTTGCAGTGTCCTCCATGAAAGAATAAAGTAGAAAAATGATCCATGAAAACTAAATTGGTCTCGTACCACCAATCAGTTTTATAATACAAAATTCCTCACATGATCTTTTAAGAAGAGAAGGAAATATTTTCCTGCTTCATCAACTTCAGGAAAGTGTTTGACTCTACCTAACAACTCAGGGTCGAGGCTTAAATTGTTAGAGAATGGAACTGGCAAAAAAGATGTGGTCTCATCATATCTCTTATCCAATCCATCAAATGCTGGAATGGATTGGAAACAAAGGCAATCAAAGATAAGGGAAGTAAAAGTGGGAGAGTAGCTCAGATGGGTTCAGTTCAAACTATTCATCAGGGATTTTCTGACTTCTTAGAATAGTCATAAAATCCAGGGCTACCTTTGAATGGCTTGCAGACTGTGTTTATTTGCATATGACCTAGGCCTGCTGTTACCGGGTCAAGAAAGGCTAGGAATAAGTTTGCAGTTCTTTGAAAACTTCTGAAATATATAGGCTAGATTGAAATAAGGTTTGCTTTAGTCAAAACAATTTTAACTAAGCATTCTATTATAAAAGAATTAGGTCCAAGCATGCTTTAAGTTGGATATATGCTATTCTTTCTGGAAGTGTATTAGAAATCATGAAAGGGTCTTTAGGGAAACTTTATGTAGAAGGAGCAAGATGCCATTGGATTGTTTATCAAGAGAGATTCTGCCATCCTTATAGTCTAGAAGTAGGTAATATAATGCCCCCAGGTTCCCTGACCTACATGACGTGTCTGTCTGTCTGTCTGTCTGTGTGTGTGTGTGTGTGTGTGTGTGAGAGAGAGAGAGAGAGAGAGAGAGAGAGAGAGAGAGAGAGAGAGAGAGAGAGAGAGAGAGAGAGAGAGAGAGACCCCGAAGGACAGATTGATAGACAGAAAGACAGACAGACAGAGAGATAGGCAGTCAGACAGACAGATGAAACTGATGACATGCAAATTAAAGCATCATTCTCCCTTATCAAATTTAATAGGCCTGCCAAATGCCTCCAAGAGGTGCATTGCTTTGATTGGAGTTCTGATGAAGTGCCATTTGGATGTACTTTTACAGAGGGAAGCAGTGTCCCTGCTTCTAGCTGCTTAAGTCACCATGTTGGATTGAAGTGGCAATTTTGCTGGCCTTGCAACAGTGCATATTTTCCTTTGGAAGCAAATAGCCAGGCAAAGAAAACCTTAACAGAACTGACTTGATGGGAGCATGAGAGTAGAGAACTTCGCTTTTCTATGTTGGTGCTGAGTCCAATGAATTGGAGCAGCTCTGAAAAACAAAGTTGTACCACTTGATACTGTACACCCTATTGTTTGGTTCCATGTTTGCTATCACAAAGTCCCTATCACCTCATGCTCTCCAAATTCCAAATGTCCCCTGGCCAAAAAGGTTGCTTGCCCCTATTATAGACTATTTCTGCCTTTGGAAAAAAAGAAGATTTAACTTCCTAAATAATTATGGGAGATTCAAATAACTGAAGTTTTACAGTCCTGTTCTTGCTTCTCTCTTCTGCAAGAAAAATGAAAAATTTATTGGAGGGAAGCCATAGACTTCTTCATTTTTCATGGAGAAATCTCAACAAAGATCTAATTCAAGTGCGATTTTTCTGGGTGCCCCAAATAGAAAACTAAGGTGTCCTTTTAGTAAGAAATGTACATAGTTTTAGAGAATGAGTTTCTGGTGGGGAAAAACCCCAGTTGATTGTAAAAGGTGAAGAAATGACAAAATTGGCAAAAGGCTCTGATGTTGACTATTGGACTAAGAATAGGCAGCTATAAACAAATGTTCAGAGTTCAGTTACAGGATCTGGACAGCACAAGAGAAGTTGTATACTAATAGATATTAAACCTTCTTCATAACTACATATACTATACTGCTATATTCATTAATAAAGTATTTTGAGTTGAATTAAAGGTGAAAGAAAAAGTAGTTGAAATATGGTGCATGGTGCGTAATATTTCAGCTCCTGCCAAGGTGTTCTGCTTTGATGAATTTGGGATGTATTGTTCTTTCTCCCTCTATACCCTTTAGGTTGTTTGTTTTAAACCTTATTTTAAATGCTCACATCAAAAAAATAGTTTTGCTTATCCTAGCTACAGTATTGGGAAAAGCAAATAACTCTATTCCATTTAACATTGCTTCAGCCAAAACTATTCTGCATGTTTAGATAGCTCTATCTTTGTTTTTAGTTCTTCTGTAGACAATTTAAAAACATATACATGTAATATACATTATGCACTAGAACTAAGCTCAGGGCTTGTGATGCTAAAGTTCCCCCTTTTATTTACATGTTCACCATCATTGTAAAAATAAACAAAACAAAAGTTGTAATTTTAGAAGTGCTTCAGAAGATGGTTGATTTTGTGGACACATCAGTGCATTTTTCTTGACAATATTGCAAAAGTGGTTTGTTATTATTTTCTTCTGGAATGCTTTTTGGTTCCCCAGTGGATCCTAAACCCTGGCATTCTGTGGTGGTCAGTTCTGCAAATCCTAGCTAGGCCTATTCCTTAATTTCCCAATCAAACTAAGATCAGTTAGGAAGCATTTTATTATGAGCTGAGTGTGACTGGATAGTAGGGATTATCTTCTTATCTCCTATCAAATCCAATCATCTCTGTCATTTTGCAGAAATGAAAAAGTTGCTGCAAAGGTATTATGTAATAAATGTAGGAAAGTAATTTTGCTTCAATGCTTCATGTATGCATGCTCACTGAACTTTGCTAATGCTTTCAGTTTTAAAAATGAAGATTATATGATAAAACCTGCCTATAGCTTTATTGAGCAGCTAGGTTAAAAATATTAACATGCTAGAATGTCAGAGTCATAATTTAATCTTTCCATTTTGTTGCTTTGATTCTTTGAAGAATTTTTCTGATATAATGCACTGATTATGGATTTCCTGACCTTTATCTGTTCTTTGCTACCTTCCCCCCGCACAAGCATTGTTAGGGACAGTTTTGAGTGGAGGACTACTAGACACTATCCCAGCTACATAAAATAATCATGGCATTTCATTAGAAGGGAATGCAGGTGCCACGATAAGTAAATTAATACAACCACAGATTTATGCAAAGATGCCTGCAGCTTCTTCTTTTTCTCTCTCTCTGTATGGTTTTATGGTGAAAGTAAATTGGCCACTCGGTATGAAAACTCTTGAAATATTCTCTATGCAGCTCAGAATAGGGAGAATTTGGACCTTATGATTAAACAGCTGGAGGTCAGAAAATGAAAGATTAGATTTCCTTTCCTAAATGGCATTCCCATTTAAGATTCCTTTTGGGAATGCCATTAGAGTCTGTTTTTTTTTCCTTCTCTAAAGTTTTTAATTTGTTTGAATAAAAATTAAGTTCAATGAATGGGAATGGATATAGCTGAATAACCCATCTGTCCGTTTCCTCTCTTAGCCCAAGCAACAATGGAAGCAGAAGGAAAAGAAAGTATTAAGCTTTTATAACTTCTTTGAATACAGGAACATTCAAGTAACACAAAATAAAACTGAAGGGGGGCGTAGGAAAGAAAGGAACTCTAGCAGAGAGAAAAGTAGTTCCCTTATAGGCCAGGATTCACATTTATAGCAGACCTGCAATGTATATGCTATTAAAAGCAAACTTTCATGATGGGATATTTTACATGAAAACATTGTAAACATTTTTGCTGATCTGGGACTGGGTGCAGCTGTTGTATTTAAATATTTTATTTGAAAACTTTACACACACACAATGGTCTCTTGGGAACTGTTCAGAAAAAAGAGATGTTACCATATATTCTTTGACTTGCCTTAATGATATAATTTTACTTTAATTTTAACTACTTGATTTAGGTGTTGCCTGAGTACAGAATGATTCTGGGTAGCTCTCAGTGTGATAAAGATAATAAAATACAATACAAGTCAAAAAGAGAAAACCAACAAAAACATTTTTTATTTATCGTATGGCACATTCACATCACATTTCAATAAAAACACGAGATAAAAATACAAAACATGAAGTATAAAATCTAAAATATTATAAACATATGTCTAGATTACAGATATAATTTTTTTGCTTCCATTTGTCACAGCCAGGAAATCAGCAAAGTCTCCATTATAGGCTCTGTTTTGGCACTCTGACACTATATGTTGAATAGTTTGTTTCCTGGCCCTGCAGTCACAATTTGGTGATGGTATTTTATCCCACTTATAGAGGGCATTTGTACATCTACTGTGGCCGGTGCGAACTCAGTTCAGCATTGTCCATATTGCACGGGGCTGGTCAAATCCAGGTGATTTTTTTCAAGGTAAAAGACAAACTTTGACAAGAATAGTTGAAGATTATTGATAACTTCCAGCTGCCAATATTGAGTGATATAGTCTGCCTGGAGCGAAACAAGTTGAAATCTAGACATCCAGCCATTTATAGTGCCAGTAGTACTTGTAGAAGATGATTTTAACATATGCAAGATGTGGAAACAACAATGGATAGAAAATTGCCCCCCCAACTAAAAGGAGGCCTGGAGATTAAAATATATGAAGGATGGCTGCGGGACTTGGGTTTGTCTAGTCTAAAGAAAAGAAGAAATAGCAGTGACATGATAACAGTATTCCAGTATTTGAGGGGCTGCCACAAAGAAGAGGACATCAAACTATTCTCCAAAGCACCAGAGGGCAGGACAAGAAACAATGGTTGGAAACTGATCAGAGAGAAATTTCCTGAGGACAATTAACCAGTGGAACAGCTTAACTTCAGAAATCATGGGTGCTCCATTGCTGAAGATTTTTAAGAAGAGGCTAGACAGTCACTTGTCTGAAATGGTATAGGTTCTCCTGCTTGAGCAGGGGGCTGGACTAGAAGACTTCCAAGGTCTCTTCCAGCTTCTATTCTATTCTATTCTATTCTATTCTATTCTATTCTATTCTATTCTATTCTATTCTATTCTATTCTATTCTATTCTATTCTATTCTATTCTATTCTATTCCAAATAAGATAAGAACAAAAAAAGGCAAATTTAGCCAGCAACATGAAAAACGTATATCAGCAAAACTCATAAGGGTTCCAGCCATCCTAACCCAGTGCCCAGGACAACAGCCAGATTTTTAAGGCCCTCTGGAGTGCTATCAGGGTGGGAGTTACCCAGATCTGAAAGGGATCTTTATTGTAGATAACAGGTTCCATAACAGAGAACACCTCTTGGGTTCCAAAAAATTTGCTTAATTGAAGGGACCTGAAGCATGCCAACACTGTTGGCTTGTGCTGGTTGGACAGACATCACAAGAGACAGGTGGCCTATCAGGTAACCATGCCTCATGTCATGAAGAATTTTACAATTAGCACTTTGAATTGTACCCAGAAGTAAACCAGTAGTCATTACAGCTTGCAGAGCATGCTCATCATTGTCCATGCCGCTGCATTCTGACCTGTTGAAGCTTGTGAATGTTTTTCAAGGGCAGCCCCATGTAGAATGCACTGCAGTAGCTGTATTGTAAAGTAATCAGAGAATGAATGACTGTCTGAAGAGCCTCCCGATCCAGGAAAGGGCACAACTGGCATGTTAGATAAAGCTGTGTGAAGTCTCATCAAGCAGGAGCTATGAGTTCAAATAATCTGTCTCCTCTAGTGTTCTCAACTGCATAACTTTTCAACAATGTTTCCTAAAAAGGGAAGGTTGGAGAAAGGATGATAATTATTCAGGATTGTTGGTTCAAAAATGGCCTCTTGAGAAGGGGGGCTACCTCTGTTTCTTTCAATATTTTGTTTCCATGTTTTCATTGTATTTGTCAATGGTTAATTTGAAAAATAGATTTGTAATGAAGTTATTTGAAAGACTTTTTCATGTTCTGAGAAATTTGCATGGATGTCTCTAAAATTTGGATGATTAAAACCAAACAGTTCTAAAATCTACCTATCCCATCTTTGCAAAAAAAAAAAAAAAAGTTACAAAATGCTTTTAAGTATTTGTTACTGTGATGTTCAGCAGTCTTGATTCTTGAATTTCCAGCAGCTGTTTCTTTTTTATTGGTTTCAGAAACCATTGGGTGACCATTTTTCAGTTACGCCACTTCTCTTTTTCCAGGCCCTGTCATCCATGGAACAATTTCGGAACCTTGACCGTGACATTGAAGGGTCTGCCAAGCGTTGGAAGAAGTTTGTAGAATCTGAATGCCCTGAAAAGGAGAAGTTTCCTCAGGAGTGGAAGAATAAGTCAGCTTTGCAGCATCTGTGTATGATGAGAGCACTAAGACCTGACCGTATGACTTATGCTGTCCGGTGAGTTCATAAAATTCTGAGCCATGCCTTAGTCAACAGAGTGAAACTCTAAGCTTCTGGTGCTAAGTATCCAACAAATGCCAGATGAGTCATCTCTTGTCCTTCTAGAATCCCATTTCTAGCTTACAATGAATCATTTTTAATTGTGCACTGTGATTATCTCCTCATTTTTGTCTTTAATCAGAATAGATTTAATAATGTCCATTTACTCATTACCATTTTCAGGTTTGATTGTCTGAATAGTATGCAAATAACGCACAATTTATTGTCATGATCTAGTTGAAGCCTGGTACTCCACAAGCAATTCCATCAACAGACACATTGACCTACAACCAGCCTACGAACCCCTCATAATCCAAATCAACTGCACAGCCAACCAGAGACAGCAACAACCCTCAACCAACCCATGCAGGCCCCCCTCCCACCAGCAGTTCACCTCCCAATGACCCCGATCTGATGTAACCTCCCCATCACAAGACCCATTATTAGACTCTCACTGAAGACTCACACTTGACCCATTACAAGAGCCATTACAAGACCCTCACTTGATGCACCCACACCTGACCCATCACAAGACCCTTACTTGACATACTAATGTTGAGCAACACTGATACAGACAAATATCAGAATATTGTTAGGAGGCGGAGCAGTGGCTGGAATCTGGAAAAGGGAGCATCCATCTTATGGTATCTTTGCAGATTCCACTTGTAGGAGAGGACTCATCAGAGAATTCCAAACTTCTTTCCTTTTGGATTATAAATTTTGCAGAAATGGAAAACCTCGCTCCAATAAAATATATATAAACCTGACATTTTGCTAACATGAGCTTCTCTTCAACCATTTAATTAAATCATAACAATTACTTCAAAGTTATTTTCTCCCCATGTTGATATCTACTGTTTTGCATTTTGTAAGGTTTTTGAATTGTCCCAGGGGCATTTCATGTAAGTCAAGCATCAGCTTAAAAAAAAAAACAGTTTAAACAATTGTAGTAGTTACTGGGTTATCCTATGCAATCCTCCTTGCACAATCCTGGCTTATTGCAAAATGAAACTGCTTTTACAGAAAGGTTTCCTTTACATCTTCTCATTATTGCCTTTCTACACTAATTTCTGTTATTAAAAATGCTAGCAAGGAAAGGAATAGACCGTCTTGGCATCTTCACGATAAGCATATTTCTGCATTCTTGCACATCTGAGGGCAAGACATCTACCTTCTACCTCTCAAATGTTAAAAGTAAACTATTCTGGCACAAGCAAGCTCTATAATTTATTGTAACATTTTTGTCTGTTATTTCTCTGAGGTTCTGTGAAAAAATAGGGCTTGTAGCATTATTCATCCTTACAGGGAAAAAAAACAAATAAATAAGTAATAATACCAAGAAGCCAATTGTTGTTGACTGGTTATAAGTTATTTAATAAAACAGGCTTAGCAATATACAGGCAGGCACACAACAATGGTACGAGTGCTTTGAGAAAAGCGAAATGTTGCTCCACCAGGATTTCTTTATTGTTTAACACAGTGCTTCCAGAATCTTTTTCTTCATTGCCCAAAAACAATTATCAGAAGATCTTTATTTAAACATCCCTGTTGTGACTGAGTGATAGGTTTGTGAGTTGTTACCAGAAGAAAAACGACCTTTACCCATTTTGGGTAATTTCACCAAGTTTGGGAAACACTGATTTAGTCATTGGTTGGATATCTGATTATGTCTCTGGACTCAAAAGTTCTAATTTAATGTTCAGCAGTTGCAGGATTATTGTAGAAAAACAATTCCATATTCATGAATTAAAGAATCACAAAATTTGGAAAATCCACCATTCAGCCTTTCTCACTAGGAAGGAATATCTGATGGTCTGCCCAGCCTTTTTTTCAAAACCATTTTGAATGCATCTAATGTAGTGGATTTATCAGTGGGTTCCCAACTTTGACATCTGCACTAAAAGAACTATTATCCTTCAATTATCCTAGCAAGGATATATTTTGTGAAGACCCAGCTCTCTGGAGAAGGGTATAATGCTGGGAAAGGTGGAAGGAAAGAGGAGAAAAAGATAACTAGGTGGATGGAGCAAGTTACAGTGGCAATAAGTGCACCCTTGGGAGTCTTGAAAGCATAGGTTGGAATAGATTATTATAGAGAAAACCTGTGTGGTCATTAGGAGTCAAAAATGATAGCACATAATCAATCAATCAATCAATCCCTTTCTGGAAAAGTGTAAACTATTGGAAACCCAAATTACAGAGAGCTCCTTCTGGAGAAAATCTGTTAAAGTGATTGTCCCAAAGGTGCTTTTTCAAGAGACAACTGGACTTTCTTGTTTTTCTTTGAAGACGTTTCACTTCTCATCCAAGAAGCTTCTTCAGCTCTGACTGGATGGTGGGAATGGAAGGGTTGCAGGCAGCTGGTCATTTGCATTCTTTTGCATTCTGTCTGCAAGGAATATAAATCCTGCCATTCTCCACCGTCCAGTCACAGCTGAAGAAGCTTCTTGGATGAGAAGTGAAACATCTTCAAAAAAAAAAACAAGAAAGTCTAGTGGCTCCTGAAAAAGCACCTTTGGGACAACCATGACCTAGATGATTAAGAATTTCCATAGATGCTAATGTGGTTGCTATGAGTCCACACTAACTGGATGGCACATAGTCAAACAAGCGATTTATTTAGTAGCTCCATAGGTACTGCACTGATGAAAAAGCAAATAATAGAGGGTGGTTTTCTGACAATGGTGCTCAGGAAGGGAGTGGACCTAGGAAGATGCATATATTGGTATTCCTTTTTAACATATTTTTTAAATATGGCCTGTATGTAAATACACAAGTTGATTCCTGAGAAAAGTTAGATTTTATAGCAGTAGCAATAGCTGCTGTCTTTTTCTAAATCATGACTAAGAAGAATGATGGTATATTGCATATAAGACTAGATAACAAATATATTGCAATATAAGCTTGTTCTTTACCATTTCCTCCCTTAGTCTGATGGTTCTCCATCCCATTCTAAAGTTTCAGTTTCTTGCATTCAATGCATCTAAAGTTTTAATAGTTTTAATCATTTGGGTAGTTTGTAGCAATAAGCAATAACATTGGTATCACAGTATTGGCAACCTTAAGACCTCTTATTAAAAGCATAAATATTTCTTGTTTAAAATGCATTCCCATTGTTTTCATAAGATGGATAAAGTAGATCTTATTGCAATCTTGAGCTTTCTGAAAATCTAACCTTTCTCAAGGGCAGAGCGTATGATTGGTCAAAGCCATTCACTTCTCTCTCTGGGACCTCAAGTCAATATTCTCTTTCAGTATTGCCAGCTGGCATATTAGGTGAATAAGCTGACAGTTCTTCCACATCTTACTTTTTTTTCTGGTATTGGATTTGGGAGGTGGGGATATTGAGTCTTCAGTCTAGGATAAGTAATTCTCACATCTTACAGTAAATTGTTTCCTTAATTTAGTAAACACATTGTAATTGCCACTTATAATCCTTTAGCATTCTATTCCAACAGGGATTTTGTGGAAGAAAAGCTTGGGAGCAAATATGTGGCGGGACGATCTCTGGATTTTGCAACATCGTATGAAGAGTCAGGACCTGAGACCCCTATGTTCTTTATCCTCTCACCTGGAGTGGATCCCTTGAAAGATGTAGAAAAACATGGTAAATACAATACATCAGAAGCCAAATGACATTACTGCATATGAAGTTGCTTTATCAAAAACAAACAAATAAAATCCCCTTTCTTTGATTCTAGGGAGAGGCATTTTTTTTTCAATTTAGCCACACTGCCATAAAACCCATCATCTTATAATTTATTTATTTACACCTACATTTTTTTGTCCCTTCCACTCAAACACCTGGCACAGTAGTCCTATTTTCACATCTGACTATTGAATTGTGTCTAGCAGAGCAAAATGCCTGATGCAGCCTCTGTTTTGATTGGCTTTGAGAAGACCACTGATAACAGAGATCTACATAAAGTAATTGTGTTGGGAACTCCTAAGACTGAATGAATAATCCCGAACTTTTCCTGATCCTAAGAGTCTGAGATACGGATGGACAAGATTTCCTAGTATGAGGTTTGCTATGTGGTTATGATGAAAGAGTTGAGATCTGAATGTAAGGATATGCAAAAGGATGAATTGAAGAGCTGCAAAATGTAGGCTGAGATAGGCTATACCCATCTGGAATTCAGTTTGATCCAGTATGCACAATCATATGTTTACCCAATTCCTATGAAAGACATGACACCGAGAAACTTATTGGATTCTGACTCAATGCAAAAGCAGTGTGTTTGTATGCAAGCCATATTATCAAAAAGATCAGGAAGCTTTTGAGGTTAGCATCCATTGTGCAGAATTGGCAAATGGATTTTTATTTGCAGACCCTGTGGGTCATGATAATCCATTAATATGCAACACACAAGAAGAGTTACAGTCTTCCCTTTGTTGTTTGTTGAACTCACAACTTGTACATCTGAAAATAATCACAGTTTTTATGTCAACCACTGATGTTGGCATGCTGTCTTAAATGGGAGTATATGCGAATCAGAGCACTCAGGATACAGATGCATCATAAATCCTTGCAGTTGTATATTACAGATGTGTGAAAGAATCCTATGGCTTATTCCCATATTTTCTCTTTGGACCAATATAGAACCAGATGTCAAAATCTGGTTTTGATGTGTGATTTGTTTGTCCAATTGCAGTAAAGAGCTTTTTGTTATTTTAATCAGAAGGATCTAATGCACATCTGATTGCACCGCAACTCCTAAGAGCATTAGTGTAAATAGAGAAAAGATAATTAGAGATGTCTGCAGTAGTTGCTCACAGAAAGGTGTTAGTTCCTCACCTGTACAGAACATTGTTTTTCTTACCTTTGTAGCAATTCTGAATTGTCAGTAGCAAAAAACCTAAAAACATCTTGGGTTGTTCTAAACTCTCTTGTACCTCTTCATTCCACCTAAGAGTTTGCTCATATTGCACTAAACTTGGACTCAAGTTGCTCTCCATTTGACCCGTAGCAGTTGAAGCATCATTGGAGCATTGAACAAAAGGCAGATCCACACTTTCTGCTTGGTTTCCAATCCCAGCCCACTGCAAACGTATCAGTATCGGTGTCTTCCAGTTTTGATCCAAAACTTCTGTGTTCTGATCCAAGCTCTCTTAAACCCTTCAGATGGATGGCCTCTGTGGCATTTTGGTAGCAACCCCAGATCCAATTGGCTGTGGTGCTTGATATACCTTTTCCCTCCAATGGCTGGTCACACAATTAACAACTATTTTTTAAAAAATATATAACCTTACATATATTGTTTAAAAAAGGACACGATCTCTGTGGGTTTTTTTATCCCTTCCCTTCCCAACCCTCCCATCATTTTTCTACAGTATCTCCTTACTGGAAAGTTGTCATTATCTTACAAAGGAATTCAGGAGCAAAAGAGCTTCCCATTTCTTGTTCCTTGAATTACTGTAGCATCAGAGCAACAAGTGCACAGTAAGCGGAGAAAAAAAAGTAAATAAATAGTCTGTGCAATATGAAAGGAGATACTGTGGGAATTGGGGTGGGAAGGCATCTATGTGCAAGTATCTGGGAAAACAAAGGAAAGGCAAAGAGATTTGTGAGGATGGAACAGTCCTTAAAGGCAGGCCCTGTTAGACAAGACTACCTGGGAGTCATCTAAAGAGGCTTGCCTTTTTTTGCATGGATGGGAGGAGCAAGAAGCAAGGGGATAACCATTCAGGCCCCATTGCCAGCTCACAGCAATTTGGATTGGAATTACTGAAGTTGCCTTAAGAAACAGCCAGCAGCATCATGGGAGATAATCAGCTTAGGGTATGGTGCAATATTGTTCCCAAACACCATCACAATCTATGAAGATATGAAGTACTATTTGCAGCAGTGCACTTGGGGAATTAAACAGCAGATTTGGCGATGAGGCATAGTGATGAGACTTTAGATAGGAAGAGAAATGGGAGAGGATTAACACCCACACAGCCATATTTGTTGTGCATTGCAGTCCCAGTTAGAATCAGCCTATTTAAGGCTGCAAAGCTAATCAAGATAGTAGATCCGGTACAAAGCTAAATCTGTGGCTACCAATCTACTGTGAGTTGCTGGCATTGTTTTCTCTGGACTGAAATGCTCACTTTCTCCTTTCAGGAAAGAAACTTGGCTACACATTTAACAACCGGAATCTCCATAATGTCTCACTGGGGCAAGGCCAAGAGATAGTAGCAGAACAAGCCCTCGACCTGGCAGCAGCAGAAGGACACTGGGTTATCTTGCAGGTCTGTGTTCTCTTTTGGTTTGGGAGAAGAGGTCTCTTGCCTGCCTTCAAGCCATCTGTTATCCAGACAGGTGAAAACAGGAGCAAATCTCCCAGTCTTCTGCTGCCTAGAATTCTGTAGAAATACCAGCCTGTGTGACCATTATGTTGGTGGCTAAGAATAAAGGAGTCTGTGGCCTAAAAAAGCCATCTGCATGGTGCTGTCTTGGGAATGGCTACAGTACATTTAGTTTTTACATCAGTACATTTAGTTTGCAAATTGGTGTAATGGCTAACTTCTTCAGAAAGGGTCACATAGTCCATGGAAACAAAGCCACTGGTTGAACTCTCCTTTTCCTGCTGTGGCCTTGAGAAGGATTTGAAGGTTTATATGTTCCAAAATGACAAGTGGGATTCCTATCCACCCTCATTGCTGAATGTAAAATTCACATTTTAATGACTGACATAACTAAGTATACCATTTTTTATTATGTATATGTTTGTGTGTGTGCATGTGAATGTATGTGTGTGTGTGTGTATAGGAAAAGATATCAACATGAGTTTCAATTCTTCATCAAGAAAAGTTGAATTTAGCTGTGCATGTTCTGCATATTTTTCATTTTTCTGGCATCTGCTTGGGAGAGAGAGCTGTGTGAGGTGTACCCTGAAGCTCTGCCCTCTGATCCTGTCATCATTTATTGTTTTGGCATATCACAAGGCATGATTCACTGCAACTTACTTTTATAATTTTAAGGTACAGAAATTAACTTCAAAGAAAATATGTAAAAAAAAATGCTCAGGAAGTTGAATTCTTTACCCGGGCTGAGCTGTCTTTAGAGACTGAACTTGTTCTCTAGGTCTCAGCCAAGGGAGAAGGGAAGAGGTTGTGATGAGAGTATTTCAGCTTTGAGAATGAGGATGGCAATGAGCCACACAATTGCTTATATGTTGGCTCTTTTTATTTAATCATGCTAATATGGCTCATTTAAATGGGGGTGGATTGATAAGTTCCATGAAATATTAAAGCCATGTCAACTATGTACATATTTTCATTTTTTCATTAATCAGGCACTCAAGTTTAAGGAAATCCATCAATCCCGAGGTACCTAATCTTTGCTGTTTTTGATTCCCTTTCCAGAGTATGTTTCTCTTCCAGCCCAGAGGACTGAGGGGATATAGTAAATGAGATGGAAAGGCCCCTTCTACTGCAGTTCATGGTGGATTTAAACCTTGAAGATTAGGATTGTGGATTTATTTGAAAAAGTTATTCTGGGTTGACTTAATATTATCTTAATATAGGAGACAAGATAAATGCAATCCTAGGATCTGTGAAGCCTTCCAAAATGATCACTTTCTTTCTTCCCTTGGGACCTTCTTGAATTTTAAAGTGTTGACTGCTATTTCTTTTTGTAAAACTGCCTTAGTTCTTGGGTTTTCCTGGGAAACATCAAGCCAAGAAGAACAACGAATATGTGCCACTTAGAAGCACTCAGATGTTCATCTCCATATTGTTTCTGGAAAATGCTTAAGGACAGATATTTTTCCAGTTCAGTCACATCATAAGTTTTTCCTCTCTTGAAATTTCTTTTGTAAGTTCTAGTAAGAAAAGAAGCGTAGGATGTATGTATCCACCACAACATAATATTGAGTACAATTTCCTTTTCCAAGCACTTCTGGTTGGAAGAAGCAATGCCAGAAATGGGAAGGGAACCTTTCCTTGAAAGCCCACCCACTGACGTTATCTGGCTCATTAGTAGAGACTAAAGGTTTATAGTGCCATTCCCCTTTGCTGATGTGCACAGTGATTTTCTATTTGCCTCTCCTTAGTTTGACAGGAAAGGGAGCTTTCTGAGCCTGGAACTTAATTTATTTCATACCATCCAGAATGCATCCTGTTGATAATCTTAATTTAAGGCTTAGAATCATATTTGAGTTTGTGCAGTGCTCTTTTCTGTGACAAAACTGGGCCTACAGAATGATCTTGAGAATAGTTTTAATATGTCCTTCCTGACTTGAAAGTCTTTTCCTTTAATCTTTTAAGAGAAACAAACTGCATTGTCTGAGTAATCAGCATATACAGTATATATCCCATTACTTCCACCCAAAATATAGTAGATGATAGGTTACTTGGCAATATAAAGCTTTAAGGTTGTGTCTTCTGGAAGTGTAGGAATTATAACTCCCAGAATTTCCAGTGAGGGAAACAGCTTAAGAAAACATTGCCTTATACTTCTGCACAAGCAGAGCCTCACATTTTGTAACAAGATTGGATTTTCATTCATATTATTATTCCATAATAGTTTTGTTGGTCTGTATTTCTGTGACTTTGTTCAGCACCTCATGCAAAGGGCCTGGAGACAAATAGCAAGCTGTTTCTATTTGAGGTTTTGTATTGTGATGAAACTGATGACATATTTGTCAGTGGTCCTAAATTTTCTTTTCTTTCTTTAAATCCTGTTCCCTGTCCTAATTTGTGAACTACATCTTTGCCTGAAAACCAGAATTTTGGGGGAAAGAATCTAGGCACTACAGTAGCTTTTCTTAACCATAGTCTTTGCTTATTAATCAAAATGCCATCATCTTCCCTCCACAATTGACTTAACAAAATTCCTATATGCTGTCCCATTTTCATATATTAATGTGGTACTGAATTTGGTTCATGTACTAAATTAAATCACAAGGAACTGCTCAACCATAGCAATCCACTGATCAAAAGATCTGGCAGAAATTTCCCTGTTGCATTTTAAATAATTGGTTGACTTGTTAAGCATTAAGAAGTGGAAGGCTTATTTGAGTAAGGAACCAACGAAGCCACCCCCTCCCCCACTTAAAAAACAATTACTTTAAACCTTGAATTCTTTGCCAACCAAATTTGCATCCCAGAATTTCCAGACTATGTATAAATTGGGCACACAAAAGGCAATTAGGCAGAGACGATCATTTTGTATGTCTTTTGCTTTTGCCAGCCATCAGGGTAGAAATAGTACACCGTGCTTCTGACTCTTCTTTAGGCACCACCTTCTAAGGATAACTTTACAGCCCTGGAGAGGTTTTAAGAAACAAAATAGGGTAACTTAGTATTCTTTTGCCACTAGAAACCTCTATCATCCTAACATAAATAAACCTCACCGTATGCCTTCTGGCATGAGTACCCTACAGTATATATTTTGCCCGCCACTAGAATAAAATGCACTCTGGTTTTTTTTTTTTTTTTTTTTTTTTACCTCTTAGGAATGATAGTCCATTTGTTGCATTGGAAAACTCCTCGTCTTTCAAATCTAGCATGAGGCAAGGCTATTTTTTTTTTTATGTGCACAACCCACATCCAGGGTGTATCAAGGGATTTGGGGGCCCTTTTTTGAGGAGCAGATTTTGGAATTGTTGAAATGCGCAGAAAAGTAAGGGTTAATGCTCCTGTCTCAGTTGATATCTGAAACAGGTATATGGCATCTTAGGAAACAGTTTCCATTTTCATTTATAGAGGCTTTTATTGGGGCTTTTACTTATGTAGTGTTTATTTGAATAGGAGGGGAGCAACTGCCCACTGGGGATGCTATAGCATGGATTTTCTAGTGCTCTAGTGCTATTCTATTCCCTTAGAATAATCAGTAAAATGAAAAATATACAGCTGATTGTTAGCGATTACTTTGCAAATACAAGCCCAGACAATGTTTACCAAATATTAAGGTATTTATATTAAAAATCAATAAAATATATATTTTTTAAAAAAGAAAAATATACAGCTAAGATAGGGACATGCAATTATTTTTGGTCGGACCTGCAGTTTTAAAATTATTATTTTATTAGCTGAGAGCTAACGAGAATCTTTTTGACCTATTTTCCCCTACTTGAATGAAGACGGGGTAATTTTACTTACAGCAGCTGCTTGGAAGCTTAGCATACTTATTTTTTTTAACCCACCAATGTATTTTGGAGAATTCTGAGGGGGGGGGGGAGACTGCAAAAAAAGAGGCCTGGAAGCTCATGGGTTTGGGGTACCTCATCCCCTAAAGATGTAAGTGTATATGTGCCATTCCTTTGGCTGAAAAACACCCACCATAAACCACACTAGCATAACATTTATTGCTCAGAGGTGTCAGGCTGATTACATCCCCTGGCACCGAAAGAATAGTCAGAAAAGTGTCTGAGGTTGTACCCACAATAAATTCCAATGGCTTATTGCCTGCTGAAGAGGTAAAACATTACTTTAACCCTGAAACACCCAAGGACAACTTAAAGCTGCTTCAGGTGTATATTGGGGAAAAGATGGAAGTCAAACTCACATTAATACAAGAGGAAGGGCATATTTATGCCATAGTTAGATCCAAGAAGGGAAAGTCTCCCCCATAACAGAAGAAAGCTGGTGGATAGGGGGTACCTTGCTCAATAGTAGTAACTGTGAGAGGGATCTTGGAGTCCTAGTGGACAATCACTTAAATATGAGCCAGCAGTGTGCTGCAGCTGCCCAAAAAGCGAACACAGTGCTGGGCTGCATTAACAGAGGGATAGAATCAAGATCTCGTGAAGTATTAATACTACTTTATAATGCCTTGATAAGGCCACACTTGGAATACTGCATCCAGTTTTGGTCACCACGATGTAAAAAAGAAGTTGAGACTCTAGAAAGAATGCAGAGAAGAGCAACAAAGATGATCAGGGGACTGGAAGCTAAAACATATAAGGAACGGTTGCTGGAATTGGGTATGTCTAGTTTAATGAAGAGAAGGACGAAGGGGGACATGATAGCAGTGTTCCAATATCTCAGGAGCTGCCACAAAGAAGAGGGAGTCAAGCTATTTTCCAAAGCGCCTGAAGGCAGGACAAGAAGCAATGGATGGAAATTAATCAAGGAGAGAAGCAACCTAGAACTAAGTAGAAGCTTCCTGACAGAACAATTAATCAGTGGAACAACCTGCCTCCAGAAGCGGTGAATGCTCCAACACTGGAAGTTTTTAAGAAGAGACTGGACAGCCATTTGTCTGAAATGGTATAGGTTTTCCTGCCTGAGCAGGGGCTGGACTCGATGACCTCCAAGGTCCCTTCCAACTTTATTATTATTATCATTCATCGCACAGTCAGCCAGATGTTCAGCCTGGATTTGGCATTTTGTCTACCTTATTATTATTATTATTATTATTATTATTATTATTATTATTATTATTATTATTAAATTTTATATATTCTGGCATCTTGTTTGTTGCGGTGATTTATCAGAAGTCTTCAGGAAGTCCACAGTAATGGCAGGAGTCATTCTGATCATGATCCAATAATTGACAACTAATATTGTGAGGCATATTGCCTCTGATGTGGTAGATAATCATTATTGATAGTTATTGATAACAAACTATGAATTGGTCTAATTTATTTTAAAGTTATGGTAGGAGTGGCTTTTAAAAGCAGCATTTTAATAAATTATGTTGCCTGTGTTGGGTATCTTGCTAACATCATGATACACAATGCAATCAGCTGGTCTGGCAAGAATGTCTGCTCTAGGCTTTCTCAGTGTGATATTCCCCAGATATTTTGGAAATGGAATTCCCTTACAGATGCAAGTCAAACAATCATGAGAGGTACCAATTGGGGAAGGTTGAGCTATAGAAGATGTAAAGTATCCTGATGTAACACTTTTTCATTGCATCTCTGCTGAATGGAGTAGGAGAAGATCAGTGATAAGATAAATTATTGGTTTGTATGCTACTATTTCTAAGAGTTACCTTAGCAACATCAATGTCTTTTTTAATAATAATTTTTATTAAAGTTTAAAAACAAGATAAAGAACTAGTACAAATCAAGAAAAACAATGAAAAAATATAAAAAGTGTAAAGAAAAAAAGGGAGAAAAGAAAGAAAAAATATAAAAGATATGTAAACTATATTTTTTACATATCCTGTATCAGGATAAGTATAAACATTTTCAGTAACTTATCATTTTCTCTAACATTTCAGCCAAAGATCTCTTCTTCCCATATCTCACCCCTTATCTATAATCAAATTAGAAAACCTCATCATTCAATCTTAATCAGCAAAAGTCCAGTAAGAGTTACCAGAAACAAAATGTGCATTTTAATCTTAATCAAATAAATCGGTTTCATATTTCTTTCCAGTTTACACAGTAACTTATCATTTTCTTTAAAAATACAACATTTTTTCTTTTCCCATATAATTCTGTGTATATCTTGTTATTTTTAAATCCTTATCCAAGATTTAAAGTCTTAAAGGAAATTTCTGAGTGTACTCTTGCCAAATATCCTTGAATTCCTCCAAAGTTAATATACTTTTCTCCATTCTATATTAGTGGATGTCTTTTAAAATTATAATCTTTAGTTCTTTCTGGTTGCTGCTAGTGTCTAGCCCTCCTATCACGTTTTTGTCTAATCCTCAATATTTTTCCACAGGATTTTTTTTTAATATCTTAATATATTTTTAATAGAATTTTAAACAATCTACATGAAGGATTCTTACAATTAATTTCCAAATCTTATTTCAAATCCATCTGGTCCCTTAGACTGTTTAAAACTTTCTAAAATCAACATTCTAATCATCCTTTTGCTGCTTATTTCAGAATATTTTTAATGCTCTTATGAAGCTTCTTTCACTAAGGATTGAAGGAGGATCATCTGGTATAATGTACTTGTTCTTTTGAAGATTCTTAATATCAAAAAAACAAAGAAACAAATAAAAAAAACCAGTTAACAAGCCATTCCTTGAAGTGATTAAGGGCATTAAGGCAAACCCAGTGTCACTTTAAAGGCTCCAAAGCACAACTTAAGTAAAGCTGACTCTCTTGATTCAGAGACTGCTGTTTTACAGTCTCATTGTGGGGGGGCATCTGAATGGAGCACTAGCGGTGATCTCAGCTCCTCCCCTTTATCTAGAGAGGGATTTTGATGCACTGATCTGTTTGCCAGCAAATTGTTCTCCATGATTTTCATTTTACTGATTACTCTAAGGGTCCCACAAAAAGCAAAGCTATGTCTATCATGGAAGTCCATTGCAACACCAATTTCTTTCAAATAATGTTTTAAAACATGTACCCACATGTGTCTATTGTATGTGCATTTCCCTGGACATTTCTCTGGTAAATTAGACAAGTAGCTGCTTTCCTTTCAATACTACTCACTGGGTGCCTTTCTAACAGCTGTGTCCATCATGGAAGTCCATTGCAACACCAATTTCTTTCAAATAATGTTTTAAAACATGTACCCACATATGTCTATTGTATGTGCATTTCCCTGGACATTTCCCTGGTAAATTAGACAAGTAGCTGCTTTCCTTTCAGTACCACTCACTGGGTGCCTTTCTAACAGGAGCATGCTTGCATATGCTCAGATTCTCCCACATAGCAAAGTTAATCTTCAAAAGGAAAGGGATGTACATTACATGGAATTTTCAATATCAAAAGCCAGGAGTAGCTGATGATCACACCTTTGCAGAAAGTAGCTTTTGTTTTTAATTTAACATTTTTAAAAGAACCATGGAATCATGGAATTAGGAAATACATACTAATAAAATTTAACTTTAAAATTTTCAAAAACCATTTAACTCATTGACTAATTCCTCATTACCAAGTTAGTACTCCATATGAATTCAAGGCAAATGAGAAGGGGATGGCAGACTATGAGAAAAGCAATCATGTGTCCTGACCATTGAAACTTCTGAACCAGATCATAAATCACAAAGTTCATCATAACTTTGAACAGATATTAAGCAACCAATCATAAGTCAAAGACTATCCATAAAACATCTTCAATAGATACATATAACATATAATCAGACATATAACCAGTCATTTAGTGACCCTTTGAACTTACAATGGGTCCCTCAAACGCTACTTAACATCTGAAATCAAAGTTCCAACAGCTGCCTCTGCTCTGTGCTCACATAATTGCCCACAGAAAAAAATGACAATAAAGGTTATCTTATCTTATCTTATCTTATCTTATCTTATCTTATCTTACCTTACCTTACCTTACCTTACCTTACCTTACCTTACCTTATCTTTGTGAGCATTTGGCAACTGGCCTGCATTTACAGCTGTTTGCAATGTCCGTAATCAGGTGGCTGCAATTTATGCCATTTTGCTAGAATCTTCTGTTTAATTCTGGTTTCTTGCAAAAAAAAAAAATGCCTATGGTGAAACTATGCTTAACTGTGTGTTTGCTTAATGATCCACTGGAAAAAAAAGATTGTAAAAATCAGCTGTGGTCACATGACTCATGACACTGAGTGGCATGTAACTGTGGGCTCAATCACAATTGTACATCGAGGGCTACCTTTTCTTTGACTTCTGAATTATTCATCCTTTGACTGTCTTTTTTACCGTGCTTTCTGCAAATAATTCAGTAAAGAGAGTTTGTTATAAACAAAAGAAATTCCACCAGGTTCAGCAACATGAATGGGTGGGTTTTGCATCATTTTGAAGTGCAACAATAAAGTGGCTTTAGCAGATTGGTGAGAAATAACTCAGTGGTGTATGGGTATGTGTCTGTTGCTTTTTTGAACACCAATAAGCTCCAGGAACTGTCTTGGGATACACAAAACTTGGCATCTGGACAATTTTAATCAGTCACATGTTATCCAGGCAGCTGAACCAAATAATTTTCCAGAAATGTAATGCAACAGAAGAAAAACAGCCGCCATGCCTAGTTCATTATGATGAAAGCTGTGTTCCCAAGATTGCCTGGGACACACAGTAAAAAGCCTAAATTCCTAAATTATGCTGTCTTAATCATGCTGTACACAAGTGCCTGTTGTGTTCTGTCAGGTTTTTTTCCCCTCAGAAATCTGAGGACTGTTTGCACTTTTTAGCTTGTGCCCACACTCTCTTTTCTGTCTTATTCTTGCAATTTGGAACTCTAGGAGCTGTTCTGAACTATTAAGTGAAATGAGAAAGATTTTGCTGACTGTCAGAGTGCACAGTTGCTGCTCATAAGGACATTCTGTTCTTCCAGTTCCGCTTATCATTAATTGATCCAGTGCACGCAATCTTGGGTGCTTGCTTTCAATTCAAGCAAATAAAATGTCTCTGTATCCAGGCAGTGCATTTGTGCTGCAGCACTTGGTAAAACTCCGGGTCCAAATTCTGATCCTTTTCTAAGTCAGTTTACTATGCTGATCACCATAATGTTATGTTTGATTCAGTTGTGCCATTAAATCCTTTGAGGCATTTAGGATTCTACATTAAGTTCATGTTTCTAATTTTACTACGTTCTTCTTTAACCTGTGGTTTGTCCTTTATAAAATATCCCAGAACTTTAGTTAAACCAGTAATAACTTAGTTTATTTACAATAACTGAATATGCAGCATATATAAACCTTAAATCTATTTTTCCCAGTAGAAATCTTATTTCCCACAAAACTCCAGCTTGTGTTCTTCTTCAGGACTTCCTTTCAGAATGACATATTGGTTCCTCTTTATCTATATTGGCTGGAGAATATATTTCTTGTCATTTGATTTGCAAGCCATATATAGTATAACCCATATATACATACATAGTATTAAATGATCAGTTAATTTCAGGGGAAGCAAGGTAGCAAAGAAGTTACTGGTAGTTTCTTCTTTGATTACCTCTGCCAAGGGACCTGGGGACTGGACTGTTGAACCACGTGGCCTCCAGTTGGTTAATGCCAGGTGACCAGGTCTGTTTTTAACAAGATCACATCCATCCACAATTTGGTGGTGATGAATGGGCAGATCTGGCATGTATTACTGTGCAGAGGATGGAGGGAATGACCTTGAGGGACATGTAGACCTGGCCTTTGCACTGGAAGTTTTTAAGAAAAGACTGGACAGCCATTTGTCCGAAATGGGTGTAGGGTTTCCTGCCTGAGCAGGGGTTGGACTTGATGATCTGCAAGGTCCCTTCCAACTTTATTACTATTATTATTATTATTATTATTATTATTATTATTATTATTATTATTATAATCATCATCAATCATCGCACAGTCAGCCAGATGTTCAGACTGGATTTGGCATTTTGTCTACATATCGAGTCCTTACCCAGAACCTGGGATAGGCAGATGTGGATGTTTGATGGTATTACAGGTATCGTCGCAGGATGGAAGCAGTTCCTAATAAGGCCGCCTTTTGCAATTGACTAATAGCGAATTTGTCAATGCCAATGGTGTTCAAGTGGTGCTCCAGTTGTTTTGGGATTGCACCCAAGGAGCCTATGACTATTGGTACTACCCTTGCTTGCTTTTGCCACAGTCTTTCTATTTCTATTTGTAGGTCTTTGTATTTTGTTATCTTCTCCAGTTCTTTCTCTTCTATTCTGCTATCTCCAGGCACTGCCACGTCCACTATCCAGACTTTTTTGTCTTTCTTATCGACAATTGTTAAGTCTGGGGTGTTATGTTGCAGGTGCTTGTCTGTTTGAATTCTGAAGTCCCAGAGCAGTTTAATTTTATCATTTTCTATGACTTTCTCTATTTTATGATCCCACCAGTTTTTGCTTACAGGCAAATGATATTTTTTGCAGATCTTCCAATGCACCATTGTTGCTACTTTGTCATGCCGCTGCTTGTAATCAGTTTGTGCAATCTTCTTGCAACAGCTTACCAAGTGGTCCACTGTTTCTTCAGCTTCTTTGCATAGGCGGCACTTACTGTCTGTTGCTGTCTTCTCAATTTTGACTTTGTATGCATTTGTCCTTAAGGCTTGGTCTTGTGCAGCCAGAATTAGTCCCTCGGTCTCTTTCTTCAATTTTCCTGCTCTTAGCCATTGCCAGGTCTTGTTATTATCTGCTTTCCCAGCTATTTTTTTCATGTATTGGCCATGTAGTGCTTTGTCTTCCCATGCCTCTATTCTGTTCTTTATTTGGTCTTTCTTGTAGGCCAGTTTGGTCTCTCCAGTAGTTAGTAAGCCTTCCTGATATACTAATTTCAGTGCATCTTCATCATTGTTCTTCAGATATTCTTCCAAAGCCATTTTTTCTTCTTCAACCATCTGATGTACTTGTAGCATTCCACGCCCACCTATTTGCCTTGGTAGATAAAGTCTATCAATGTCACTGCGTGGATGAAGGGCATGATTCATTATCATTATTTTTCTGGTCTGCCTATCCATTGCTTTTAGTTCTGCTTGAGTCCAGTCCACTATTCCAGCTGTGTACCTAATGACTGGGATTGCCCAGGTGTTGATTGCCTTTATGGTATTTCCTCCATTGAGTTTGGATTTAAGATCTTCTTCACTCTCTTGATGTATTCACCTCTAATCTTTTTCTTGACTTCAGTGTGCTTGATGTTGTCAGCTTGAAGGATACCCAAGTATTTGTAGTACTCTTCCTCATCCAGACTCTTAATGTTATTTTCGTGGGGCATCTTGATTCCTTCAGTTTTCACTATTTTTCCTTGTTTGATAGTAAGTGTGGCACATTTGTCCAAGCCAAACTCCATTACAATATCTTGGCTATATATACGGACAGTGTTGAGCAGCGATTCTATTTCAGATGATGTTTTTCCATACAGCTTCAGATCATCCATGTAAAGGAGGTGGGATAGTCTGGCAGATGTTTTTGATGTTTGATAGCCATGTCCTGAGTTATTCAGTATTGTTGACAGAGGAAACAGTGCAATAACAAATAGTAATGGTGATAATGAATCTCCTTGAAATATTCCTCTCTTGATATTAACCTCTCCCAGCTCTCACCATTGATCTGCAACTGTGTCTTCCATTGTGCCATCGATCTTTGCACAAATTTTCTGATGTTTCTACTGACTCCTGTTATTTCTAGGCACTTTATTATCCAATCATGTGGCAGAGAGTCAAATGCCTTTTTGTAGTCAATCCATGCCACATTCAGGTTGGTCTTCCTTCTCTTGCAGTTTTCCAAGATCATTTTGTCTATTAGGAGTTGATCTTTTGTTCCTCTGCTATTGGGGCGGTTTCCTTTCTGCTCAGGTGGAAAGAGATTGTTTTCAACTAGATGCTGTTGTACTGCATCAGCTACCACACCAGTTAGTAATTTGAAAGTTGTTGGTAAGCAGGTAATTGGCCTGTAGTTACCTGGTGTTGCCCCTTTTGCTGGATTTTTCATTATTAGGTAGGTTTTCCCAGTTGTTAGCCACTTTTCAATTTCTCCTCCTTGTAGTATATTGTTGAACTGCTTGGCAATGAGTGGGTGTATAACAGTTAGATGTTTCAACCAAAACCCATGCAGTTCATCTTCACCTGGTGCTGACCAATTTTTGATTTTCTTTGCTCTTTTTTCTACCATTTTTGTTGTTATTACTAGTTCTTTCATTTCAACTTCTGTTTTATTTGCATCCACCTCTTTTAACCAAGCCGCATCCTTGTTGTATTTCTTTGGGTTATCCCATATCTGCTTCCAGAACTGCACTGTTTCTTCCTTGTCAGGTACTGACTGATTCCTTGCAGTTTCTCCATTGATGGATTGGTAGAAACGTTTCTGATTGGATTGAAATTGGAGGTTCTGCCTATAGTTTGCAATTCGAGCTTCATATCTACTGATTTTCCTGGCTATAGCTGTTATTTGTTGCTTTATTATTTCCAGTGCTTCCTTGATCTTCCTTGTTTCTAAGTGGTATTTCTTGATTAGGTATTCTTTGGTCTTCTTGTTCTTCAGCTTCTTTTCTTTCATCTGTTCTAGCTTGCTTGCATGTGATCTTAACTTGCTGATCTTATTTTCTAGTCTAACCTTCCATTTTTCTGGTGCACTGTTTGTTTGTTTTTCTTTTTTGTTGATTTTGCATCCCAGGTATTCTGTTATAACTGCAGCTGTGCTGTACATTAGTTGGTTTGTTTCTTGCAGTGAATTGGTGCTTATACTTGATATTGCAGTATTTGCATCTTTTAATGCTTGTACTAGCTGTTTCTTTGGAACAAGCTTCAATGCAGTAGCCTTATTCTGTTGTTTTTGTGCTGTTCTAGATGCTCAGTTATTCTTTGTTTCAATTCTTTTATTTCTTTAGTTAGAGGGTTTTGTTCTTCCTGAGGTAGAGGTGCCTGGTTTCCAAATGAGAACAGTTGTATATCTCTGCTAGATTCCTTCACTGCCAACTCCCCCTGGTTTGCCTCTACATTCTGAATTACTTCTGGTAAGGCTTTGATTTCTTTGCCCTGGGTAAACCTTTGCAGTTCGTCCAATTCTGTTTCTGTGAATACTTTATTTCGTGTTATAAATCGGCGTTGATCTGCTAGTCTCTGTTCTGTTATTTCTGATTCTGGATGCTGTTCTTTCCAGAACTGGTGCATTCCTTTTAGATATCCTCTTCTTGTTGGACTTGATCTGTAGTAACAGATCATTATTTCTTTGTTTTCCATCACTGTGTATCTGCGACGGGTAAACACCTTTTCTTCCAGTAGTCCTGAGCTGCTGGCCCTGGTTGTTCAGCCAACAGTCCTGAGTCCTGTAACCCATTTTTCACCAGATATCCAGGAACTCCGATATCTAGCGCGGACCTTGTTAACCTGGGCGACGTCCGAGCTGGTATGGCATTCTGAAATTTACGTCTCACCATATTTTTTATGGGAGAGACACTCTTTGTCTGACTCCTCTGATGAGACCTGTCCAGTATGGTTGAACCTCTGGCATAGCTCTCATCTTCCTCAGAGTACACAAACCCCACAACCACGTCAAGGTAGTGCCTCACTGGGGGATTATTATTATTATTATTATCCCGATCTGGAAAGTATTACCATCTGCCCTTTGTTGTGGCAGAACACTCCTTGTTCCAGATACAATTGTTGCCCATTTTCTCCACAGGGCCAAGTCCATTCAGAAAATCTCTCTTAGCTGCCTCATGGATTCATTTGGTTTCCAACATGCACTTGGAGAGTTTCCTGATAATCTTGAGGACCTGATTCACTGCTGACATGAGACAGCATCTTGGTTCCTTGACAAAGTTGCTTCTGAATGGCCTCTGTTTTTGGGGCAATCCTACTTTGCCATTGGTTCTCTGATGACTTCAGGAGCTGAAGCGACAGAAACCTCACTGAAAGACAGACTGAATTTGACTAAGTCTGGATATGTCCCCTAGTTCAGGCCTATTCTGTGATGATAAGACAGTAGAAATAAAAGCCCTGCTCCTCTCCTTGCTTTTCAAATTAGAAAGTGAGTCTGTGTCTTCAAGAATTATAGCATGAAGACTAGACTGGGTGGGGATGCTGTTTTATTGGGATGGAGTGCCTCTTTCTATTCTCAGAACAATCCTTTTTTCATTTTGTGAATACTCCCAATATTACCAATACAAAGTCCTGATGAAGTTTGATCAATGGCTAAAAAGGAGGATAATCAGACCCATCTGAAGAAAGCACAATAATTTTAGTTCTGCTCATAGATAGTTACATTTCATTTCTATAAAAGGACTGATTTGTTCTCTGGTACGAACAAATGAGAAAATATATACATTTTTTTCCCCTTGTCCTAGAATGGCTTCCCTTTGACTTCCTGCACTTGGCCTTATTGGGGATTGGCATGCAGTTGGCTTTTGAAATAGCACTCATTCCCAAAAGGCCATAACATTTTTTTAAAAAAGGTACATTAGCTTCTATTAGCAAAAGGATTGTGCTGTGTTGTATTCTTGAGCCTTTCAGATGTATTCCCAGAAGCTAAGCTTTAATTTGTACCTGAAAGCCAACAAACAATAGCCACTTTTTATTTTGGAAGTGAAAGGTTTTCAAAGTCTTTCCCATTTCCAAGATAAGAATTTCCACATGCTTTTCAGCAGTTCTTCCTCACACAAAGACCCTGATTATCTAAATTGATGGCTCTCTACTAGCTTAAAGCTATCATTCTGATCTGTGGATTGTGATAAATAATATGCCTTGCTGAAGATGTGTTCAGTTTCATATTTTTTCAGCATTCTGCCATTGTTATGAGCTTTGCTTATTTATTGAAATCTGGGCTGTGTCGGAAATTAGATTTTTTTGTGCACTAGAAACAAGCAGGACATGTTCAGAAACCACCTACTTTCGTACATCCCTATTCCTTGGCTCTGTGCAGCTGTATTTCTGGCTTTGAGGTAGATGTCTGGTCTGGATTTCTCGATCTTGATAGAATAATTTAAGCCTTCCTTTAGTGTTTTCATTACTCATAGATCAAAGTTGAAAGGTTTGATAAAAGTTTCTTTAATTTAGATTTATTTCCTATTTTTTTTTATCCAAAGAAATATATCTTTGCTTTTGCCTTCCTTAATGGAGTTAATCATACAAAGAACCAGGAAAACAATGCTTTCTTTTATAGTGTCCATGCTGGTATCATGTTTGAGCTTTTCTCAGATAACATCATAAGTTCCTGTCCTTCCATCTTATCAGGCAATATGTTGTAGGGTAGATATCGCAGTTGCTGGGAAGATTCAGTCTCAGCTTGCCATATAAAACTCACTGGGTGATTTTGGGCCAGTCAGTGTTTCTTAGCCCGATCTATGCTGGAATGGTGGAAAACTGAAATGAGTAATTCTGAACAAAAGTGCCACCATTGCAAATATTTGAAGACCTCAGCTGAGCAGAATGTGAAATCTGATTTTCCGGTAACTAGCTTAGATTTCAAGGATGGATTATTTCATTGAAAATAATCAAGCAACTTTATTTCAGCTGTTTATGGGAAATTTGTTTTGTCTGGAGGAAATAATGTTATTTCAGTAACAGTACATTATTCTAACACACAGAATACCATCATCATCCCTAAGAAAACAAACACTCAGAACTGTTTCCTTAATTGCTAGTTATTTGTCTCGATTATTTGCATTTCAAAGTGTAGAAAATCCACATTGTTTATGTGCAGCTAATGCCTGGGGAACTGAATTATAGTGCTCAGAGCTATTAGGCAAGGTGTTTTTTCTTGGTGTGTGTGTGTGTGTGTGTGTATATGCGTGCGCGCGCATCAGAGTGCTTCTTATCTCCTGGAAGATATTGATGCAGTAGCTGCTTTAAGAGAAGGATCTAATAACTTTGTCATTCTTTCCTAGAACATTTAAGAGAAGGATTAATAACCTTGTCTTTCTCTCCTAGAATATTCACCTGGTGGCCAAGTGGTTGAGTTCTCTGGAGAAGAAACTAGAGCAGCACAGCGAAGGTAGTCACCCTGATTTCCGGATCTTTATCAGTGCAGAACCGGCAGCTTCTTCTGAGAGCCATCTGATACCACAGGGTATCCTTGAGAATTCCATCAAAATCACAAATGAACCTCCAACCGGGATGCATGCCAATCTGCACAAGGCTCTGGACAACTTCAACCAGGTATCTCTCTACCTGTCCTCCTACCTCAAGGAGATTCTTGATCCTCTCTTTCAGAGCCAAGCCAGGAAAGTATATGCAATTGGACTAAGTTAGCTCCATTCAGGCCTATTATAATGAAAGTCAAGGTATTAGCACTTTGAGGTGAGCAGGAGGTACCTGGAACCTCATCTCAAGAATTGAATTGTGCATGTAATCTCAAAGTCCCTTCCAATATTGTTTGTCTAAACTAGCCAAGCACTTCCTCTTCCTCTTGACTAGGCTTGCTTTGAAGACGGGAATGAATTTTTGAAATGTAAGGTTCTCAGCCAGCCCAATCTAGTAGGTTGAAATATTGGCATTCTTGCTTTTGGAGGGAGAGTGCTCTGCTTCTTAGCTTTCTAACAACTCTTGTCATTACTCAGTACTCTTCGGGGAGACCACTGGATGCCTGAGTTGGCATGGCTGAATGAAGATTAGTGCTGTCATGTTTCTTTTGTTCCCATCTTCTATCATTCATACTTCATCATAAACTGGGAGGAGAAAAGAGTATTAGGTAGATTTACCACCTTGAGATTTATAAAAAATAAAGGTGCGATATTAAACAAATAAACACATTCCACAAATACATTCTAACAAAATGAAATTCAGTGGTGAAAAAAGTAAGGTTCTACATTTAGGCAAGAAAAACTAAATGCACAGGTACAGTATAGATGGTACCTTGCTCAATAGTAGTAACTGTGAGAGGGATCTCGGAGTCCTAGTGGACAATCACTTAAGTATGAGCCAGGAGTGTGGTGCAGCTGCCAAAAAAGCCAACACAGTGCTAGGCTGCATTAACAGAGGGATAGAATCAAGATCATGTGAAGTGTTAATACCACTTTACAATGCCTTGGTAAGGCCACACTTGGAATACTGCATCCAGTTTTGGTCACCACGATGTAAAAAAGAAGTTGAGACTCTAGAAAGAATGCAGAGAAGAGCAACAAAGATGATCAGGGGACTGGAAGCTAAAACATATAAAGAACGGTTGCTGCAATTGGGTATGTCTAGTTTAATGAAGAGAAGGACGAGGGGTGACATGATAGCAGTGTTCCAATATCTCAGGGGCTGCCACAAAGAAAAGGGAGTGAAGCTATTCTCCAAAGCACCTGAAGGCAGGACAAGAAGCAATGGATGGAAATTAATCAAGGAGAGAAGCAACCTAGAACTAAGTAGAAGCTTCCTGACAGAACAATTAATCAGTGGAACAACCTGCCTCCAGAAGCGGTGAATGCTCCAACACTGGAAGTTTTTAAGAAGAGACTGGACAGCCATTTGTCTGAAATGGTATAGGGTTTCCTGCCTGAGCAGGGAGTTGAACTAGATGACCTCCAAGTTCCCTTCTAACATCATCATCATCATCGTCGTCATCATCATCATCATCACAGAAAGAGGAGTGAATATTTCTTTACTTGCTTCTACAAATCTGATAGTATCTCAAAATGGCTGATTTATTTTTACAAAGCATTTCATCATCCAAAAAACTGCTATGACAATACCTCTGTACTTTTATTAACTGCTTTGTGCTTCTAGTTCAAGCAATACAACTTGAATTCACATAGAGATGCTGAAACGTTATCTGGTTATCTGATGGGTGGCTATATTAAGTGTTTTAAACAAACAAATAAACAAAGAGTTTATTACCATATTACTTTTAAGTAAAAAGGGTATGTTTTGTGTTGCATAAACACTCTGTTGTTCTTTCAAGTTTGCAGTCAGAGAAATGTGTGAGGATAAATAAGCACAAGGTATATTTGTTCTAATGTTATGACTCAGGCCTTTGTCTCACTTTTCATCCAAGAGACTAGCACATTTGTGGGAAAGAATTATTCCCAAGGCTTGTAAGCACTATTTCTAACTTACACTCAATGTTGAGTGTTGGCTAACCACGCAACAGCTCTTTGTTTTTCTGTTAATCTGCCACAAACAATCAAGAATACTCTTGAACATTGTTATGGGAGATAGGGGGGAATAAAATTGATCATCTGATAACATTCACTGATTCCAATTCCAGGCCATGGAGATTCTTTCCCCATGACTTTATTTAGATCAGAAAGTTGTCTAAACAATTGAAACAGAACAAGCCCTTTTTCTTCCACATTTGTCAGTCACATCATTCCTTCAACTATCCATCTAGTCTCCAAACCTTGCTATAAGCAGATTATAAGAACTGCCATCATCTAATAGAGATTCCTATGCAATGTAAAAGATCAGGCCATATGAGAGAGAGTATTTGATCAGCTACAAATATTCAGAAAGCATGTTTTTAGATGATGTTTTAAAAAAATCAGATATAAGCATTATGGCAACCATAAAGTGATATTTTATTTGTACAGAAAAAAATCTTTAAGTAATTTATTTATTAATAAGTAGTGAAAAAACGTTAGCAGGGAAGCTACCAAAATGGATTATCAATAGAAAATAAACTAAGTAAGTTTGGAAGTCAACATTGGCCTTCTCACAACTTCTCAGATCAATGCAAGTAATGAGGATGAGTGGAGATTTTCATAATCCCAGATACCGTTGTCCAAATTCTTTGTGTGGGTCAGTGTCTCATTATTTCTCTTCATTTCATTTGGCTCCAACCCGAAGACTTATATCATAGTTGTCCAACTTTTTGGCTTACCTGGGTTGCGTTGAGTGCAGAGGAATTGTCTTGGACCCCTTATGAAATATATAATATAGTTAATGCATATAAATAACAAACTTCCTGCTAGTTTCTAGGGCTGCAGATTGAACACACCTGACCTAGAGGGTGTTTATTATGGAAACCAACTTCTCTTTTCCTGCAGGACACCCTGGAGATGTGTACCCGTGAGAATGAGTTCAAGAGCATCCTTTTTGCCCTGTGTTATTTCCATGCTGTGGTAGCAGAAAGGCGCAAATTTGGCCCCCAAGGCTGGAATCGTTCATACCCATTTAACTTTGGAGACCTCACAATTTCTGTCAATGTTCTATACAATTACTTGGAGACTACTTCTAAGGTAAACTAGAATCATATGCAGCAATTTCTAACAGATGATCACTAGAGGGTTTTTTTTTTTTTTTTTTTGAGGGATGCGGAGCATTCTCTATCAATGTGCTATCTTTCTCTTCTTCCTTTTGTGACTTCGGAAAAGAATATGCTTTTCATCTAATCATCCTATTTCTGTGAATGTTCATAACCGGCCTGATGTGCTCATGCTAGGATATTTCTTTGAAAATATTTGTTTGAGTATCTAGATAAATGTGTTTCTATTTAAGGAATGGGGAAAGAGTTGTTTTCAGCAACACTCCTACTCTTTTTCAGTTCTACACACACACTTGCATCTATGCACACATACAAAGTCTGTTCCACAGTCTGGGCCTTCTCTAAATGAAATATTTTTGGTGTTGCATGGAGTTGTATAACTGCTCTATTACATCCAATTTCCTACAAATCCCCCCCCCCTTCTGTTTTAAGATTTCCAAAGGCTCTTTTGAAAGAGTTGCCTGCTGCTAGTCTGTAAGGAACTGTCTCAGCTAATTTTCCCTTTGGCATTTAGGTTCCCTATGATGACCTTCGGTACCTCTTTGGAGAGATCATGTATGGGGGTCACATCACAGATGATTGGGATAGGCGTCTCTGTAAGTCCTACTTAGAAGAATTTATCAAGCCTGAAATGCTGGAGGGAGAATTCTTACTGGCGTCTGGATTTCCCCTCCCAGGAAACATGGACTACAATGGTTATCATCAGGTAGTCTTGCGTTTATTCAACCTGCCCTGATTTGTGTTGGAGTTCATAGCGATACAAGAAAACAGTTTAGGGATTCAGAGCTTTAGGCAGGATCGGCAGTTTTTTTTTCATCATAATGCTTTTTGACTGTAAAATGACAGTTGGTCATGTCCTTGTCCAGTTCTTGCAAGGATAGAAAAAACAACAACAATTGTGTTGTTGTTTCTCCAGCCTTAGGAGGCCTAGTGAAAATTTTTAATCTGTTAACTCAGAAATACTTTCAGGTTGCAATCCATTTATCAGGTTTCTCTAGATGTTTTGGGCAACAGCTCTTTGATATTGACCCTGCTAGCTGGAATTAATGGGAGTTGAGCCAAAATGTCTGGAAGATGCTAGCTTCTCTGTCATGTACTTGTGCTATACTATATGTAGACACGTGTAGGATTTTCCTAGTAGGAGTCTTTATCCTCACTGTTATTATTTTAGAATATAATCTGTATTTTTTAAAAAAATTAGACTTTTGACTCTTTAGTGTCACCTTGGCCACTCCTTCATCAAAACTGTGTTCTAATTAGGGCTGAGATTGATGCTGGCCAAAATATGCTGAAAAATGTATCTCAGTTGAAAATGCCTAATGATTAATTACAATTAATTTTAATTTAGCCGGGGCTGATCTGCTGACAAAGTCAGCATTGTTAGTTTAACTTTTTAGAGGTTCAGTAAAACTGCAGATGACTGAGGGCATTATATGCCACTCAGAGTCACTTGACTATGAGATGGGTAGCTATATAAATAGGATGAATGAATGAATGGTTATGTGATACTTATCACTTGCTGAGTGTATATATAATTTTCCTGCCTAGTATATAGATGATGCCCTACCTCCTGAATCTCCATATCTGTATGGCCTCCACCCCAATGCAGAAATTGGCTTCTTAACCCAAACATCAGAGAAGCTTTTCCGTACTGTTTTGGAGCTACAGCCTCGAGACACTAATCTTGGAGAAGGTGTAGGAACCACTCGGGAAGAGAAGGTGAGTGAGGAGGAGGACATACTTGTTTCCTTTCCATGTAGATGATTTTATTTTATCTGATTTCATTTCATCTCCAAGATATTCAGGCCATGAGATGCTCTCACAGGGAGTTCACTGTTAGCCAGAGAGTCATATTACTGAGAAGGTGTCATGGTTTCTAGGGAAGACCTCTATCATGCTGCCATCCCCTTAGCAGGCATAATATAGAACCAGGCTTCATGACCTCTGCTGATTTGTTATTCTAAATAACACTGGAAGTACAAATAGGCTCTTAAAGAAAACTAGTATAATTCGTTGCGTGTATGAATTGGATTTACTTACAGAGATGGAAGAAGCAGATCTTCCTTTCATGCCTGTTGCTACAGCATCCAGGAAAAGAATGGAAATTTGATTTGGGAAAGGACAAACCCTCAGTCCTTGATGAAGCCCCTCAGGGAGCTTTGCAAAGTAGCCTACGGGACTTCCTTAGGACATTCCGCAATGATGGAGAACTGCAGGTATAGGACACTGCTAGGAACTTTAGCTAGACAGGATAGGTAGATTGTCCTCAACTTGCAGCCATTCATTTAGTGACTGAAGTTACAAAGGCACTGGAAAAATTGGTTTATAACTGGTCCTTGCATTTACAACCATCAAAGCATCCTCATGGTCATGTGACCAAAATTCAGATGCTTCGCAACCAACATCTATTTCATTTATTTACAATGGTTGCAGTGTCCCAAGAAAACTAAGAGGTGATAACAACTGCACATACTGAACTCCAAATAAAAGCTATGTAGTCGGTTTAGTTAATCCAGTTAATTATAATTTGCTAATTGAAAAGCTCTTGGATTTTACTGCACAGTTCAGAGTTACCAACAGAGAGAATGTTGGGATAGTTGTAATCTGGATATCTTGTCGGATATTGTTTGATAGGGCATTTTTCTCACAGAATGTGGAGGATATGTACAAACTCATTTCTTTGGGAAATCTGATTATTGCTTTGCCCAGTCAAGCAAAATAAAACTATCAATAATTATTAGTTACTGCTGTTCTACATTACTTCTGTTATCAGCATTTCTTTTTCAATATTCATTCTTGTTAACACGAACATGAGGGTTTTGTTGCATCATATTTCTTTATGGGTTTCTCTTCAAATTTAGTTTTTGTTCTGCCTCGTCTTTTGCCCACTATTTTTGGGAATGTGGCTCCTGACATACCACTGAAAAGCTATTTTTAGTTGCTTTCCCCGGGAAAAAAATCACATACCCTTATTATAGGAACAAAAATTTGGATGGATTTACCCAGTTTCTGATTTGTGATTATTAGTTCTGACTGATGAGAAATGATGGACTGTGAAATGGAGGTAAAGTTTCTGTAGTTTTCTGGGAATACTTCAAAGTATATTAGGAAGAAGATTGAAGCTCCTTCTGTCTCATTTAGTGGATACTAATTACATTATCACCCAACTCATCCAAAATCTGACAGTTAAACTATATTTCTTGTAGATGTGTAGCGTGATGCAATGATTTACGTTAAAAGTGATTGATTGCATTTATATCCCATGGCGACATAACAATTCTTGGTGGCCTATACAACATCATTTAGATGAATGTATAAAACATTTACCCTGTGGTTAAAATAATTGATTAAATAATAGTCATAACACCCTTAAAACAAGTATACAATTTAGCTGTATTAAAATAGAATAACAGATGGTGTAGAGCATGAACTTAAGAGAATGCTCTCTGAAATAGTTCCATTTGTTACAGACAGATCTGGCATTAATCATCAGTATCTGGAGACTAAAGACATCACCAGTGCAGTTACCTGGCTTGCAGGTTGAGGAAACTGGCCAGGTTTGACACTCCTAACAAATCGGAAGTGTCTCTTTGCTGAAGTGGTCTTCAGATAGTCCCTGATTTATGATCATAATTGAGCCCAGAATTATAATTGTAAATCCTGGTGGTCATTAATGTGGGTGTAGGAGATATGGGTCACCACATGACTCTGCCCGTTTTTACAAGCCTGTAATAGTTATTAAGTGAGTGCCAAAGTTGTTAAGTCAACCTATTTTCTTCAGCCAGCATTTTTGCCAGAAACTGGAAGTAAATGCTGGAAACTGGCCAGAAACATTGAAAACTGAGGTCTTGTGAGTGCAGTGTGTTGCAAATGGCTATAAATACAAACCAGTTGCCAAGCACCCAAAATGTGACCATGTGACTGTGCAGGAGGGGGTGTGGCTGTTGGAACTCTGGAACTTGGTCACATGTAGCTCTGGGGAGGTCCATCGTAACTTTGAACGGTTGCTAAGCAGTGGTCATGAAGCGAGGATTATGTGTATATGATGCTTTCTGTCATATTGCCATCCATGTCACTATCAGTCTAAGACTGATTGAAGTATTATTGGAGTACCAGCTGAGCTTCACCTAGCAACCAATCCAATTTGTGTACAGATTTCACACCCTTCCTACTGTCAAGTATAGAAAATCAGGCAATTCAAACAAATGTATAGGTTTATTGCAAGCTAAAGCTCCCTATGAGAATTTGAACTAATAATGGTCAAAGCAAATTAGCGGTATGTAAGAATCAACAGAATTCAAGGTAGACTGGTCTTAGATCTCTTGTGGGCGCGAAGGGACTTGAGACTGATGATGCATTTGATTGCCCCCACTCCTCGGGCACAGCCTGGTTATCTCCTATACTTATGTTACCATTGGTACAAATCCTCAGGGCCTTGAGGGACTTTCTTATTGATACCTGAGAAGTTGGGGCTTCAATCTCCACTTGCCCCTCACCTCAGATGGAGATTATTAGTCCCCTACTTCTGCTCATAATTCTTTTGAATCACTGGCAGACAGATTGAATATTTCATCGGGTATATATCAAGACTTAATGCTGCTCAGATACTCAAACTCCACTGATCTAACCTCTTGTCTAGGTAGGTTGGTGCCAGGGATCTTCACCCTGCGCTTTCCTCACTCTTTTGGCAGTGGCCCTTCTAGTCCTAGTTCCAGATCCTGCCAACAATTGAGTCTTATAGTGTAGTTTGGGCAGCCCGAAGCAAAAGAAACATCCACAATAAAATAAAAACAGAGACCAATGCCGCTGAATTATTGCATTTGACAATTGCTGAATAAAATGACTTTTAAGGAGGTTCAATAAAGTCTGATCCAATGTTTCTTTTCCCCTCGCTTCCTTTTATAACTTCATCTATATTCAGATTAGAACTGCCCTAATCTGAAATTGAGGCATAGCACAGAGAATCAAGAAAAAAAAAAGAATTTCTGCATAATGTGTGGCCATTTTCAAAGCCATTTAAGTACGTGGAACCTCTATGAATGCTTGTAGATGTTAATAGTCTGTCAGATGGCTTGATTAAAAGAGCCAAGCTTGGTCTGACTCAGCTTTTCTTCAATAAGGGGAAATTAACTTCTCTAAGCCTAGTTCAAGTTGTTAAATAACTTGTGTAAGTAAGTTTCAGCAATATTCCCTCACTCTGGCATATAGGTGAAGGCGTTGCTTGATGATATCCTGGAGAAATTAGCGGACGAGTTTAATATTCCTGAGCTGATGGCCAAAGTTGAAGAGAGAACACCATACATAGTGGTTGCCTTCCAGGAATGTGAACGCATGAACTTTCTCACTTGTGAGATTAAGCGGTCGCTGAGAGAGTTGGACCTGGGACTGAAGGTACAGACCCCTCCCCCCATTTTTGTGCAATTTTGAAGACAATTTAGAGATGACAGGAAAACACTCAGTTTTTGAGGGGTAGCCTACCAATAGAAAGCAAATGTTATAAAAAAGTACATATAAACCCATGTAAATAAATAAATGTAAATAAAGAGAACCAATTCAGTGTAGTGGTTAAGCTACTGGCTTTGAAGCTAGTGGATTGCGAATTCTAGTCCTGTCTCAGGCATAAAGACAACTTGGTGACTGTGGGCCAGTCACTTTCTTTCAATCTAGCTCACCAGTTGTTGTTGTGGGGAAAATAGGAAGAGAGAGAATATTATGAATGCTCACTCCCTTGTGTTATTTATAAAAATAATAAAGGTGGGATAAATATATAATAAATATACAGAAAATAATTTGCATTTAAAAACCATTTTAAAAATCAAGCAGAACCAAAAAATATTGTCAATTAAATAAAATAATGATAAAAGCTTGTGATATAGCAGAAGTATCTAAATTATTCCGCAAATATCTCCCAGTTATTTTAGGAGTTTTTCAGTTGTTAAAACTAGTTGATTTTCTATTTCTCTACCTTTGTTTGAAACTGAAGAGTGAATTATTTTCAGAGCTATTGCAAATCCTACTAAATGTGCTACTTTCCCACGTTTAGTGCATTTTGGCTGAAAGCTGTCTTGTGTCTGTCATGCTACTTTTTCTCACGTGTTTTAGGGTGAATTAACCATGACCAATGATATGGAGACTTTACAGAATGCCATCTTCTTAGATATGGTGCCTGAATCATGGACCAGGAGAGCTTATCCTTCCATGTCTGGTTTAGGCAGTTGGTTCACCGACCTTCTCAATCGCATCAGAGAGCTTGAAACATGGATAGGAGACTTCATGCTACCATCTGTGGTGTGGCTGGCAGGATTTTTTAACCCACAGTCTTTCTTGACAGCCATAATGCAGTCCATGGCCCGAAAAAATGAGTGGCCTCTGGACAAAATGACGCTGCAATGTGATGTGACTAAGAGGAATCGTGAAGAGTTCACCAGTCCTCCACGGGAAGGTGCATATATTCATGGCTTGTTCATGGAGGGCGCACGCTGGGATATGCAGGTAAATGCAAAGATTTAAGAGCTGTGCTATTTGATATGTCACCTTATTGTGAAACAAAAGTCCCAGAATAATTAGACTGTGTATGGCCAAGACTGTAGCTCACCATTAACTTAGATTTGCTACTTCTCTGAGGAGAATTCAAACTCACCTCTGGGAAGTATACCATTTGTCTCTTACCTAGGGTAAGAGCTCTGCTATGTATATTAATAGCCCACTACTACAAGTACAAAATTGGTGTTTTCCTGGAATTCATCATTTAGAGATACTGTAGATGGATTAAGTTAAAAACCAAAATCAAGAACTGGTAAGGTTGCATTAAAAAAACAAAAAGTGTGTGGAACATTTCAAGTGAAATGTTTAAAGGCAGCTTTCAAGCTGATCATTGTTTCAAGTGGCAAATAAAACATGTAGCAGAAGGTGGTGGTGGTAATGTGGACGGGGAGGATAACCTTAACGCTTTACCAATTCGCTTTACCTAGCTTTTGCTTTTACACTTTTTAATGGGTTTTCATTTCTGTGCTGAAGCTTGCAGCACGTTCAGATAGGAAGAAATCTGTGCCAAATAGCTAAAGAAGAAGCAGAGGCCTCAAAAGAGTTCCTCTGTGCTTTTTATTTGTGAGACATTGATGGCAGCTTGGAAAGAACTGCGTCCAGTTTTTTTATTTTATTCCGAAGGCTCTTTGTAGTTCTTTGGCTAGATGGCTACCGAGCTTGGGCCCCAAAGAACTGTCCAGCCCCATCAGCCTATAGAGTTATAAGCTTAAGGAGCCTATAAAGCAGGCAGGGGACATCTCCAGAATGCAGGCCTAATCTGGATCTTCATTTGCCATTGTGGGTCCAACTTCTTTAGGAAGCTTAGTTTCTCCTCAGTTGTTCTCTCCACTCCATCTCTTCTGTGATCCTGAGCCTTTCCCTCTAGTTTTCCCAATTGACAGTTGGCATCAATGGAGATTATTTTAATGTCCCAGTGGTTCAGGAGGTATTTTTGAAAGCAGCAAAGGAGCCATTTTGGATTTTAAAAAGAAATTGCAGGGCTTAATTACTATCATCCAGGACATGGATGAAAAATAGGTTAAATTGAATGAATGGAACCAAAGCAAGTATGCTGAAAATAATTGTTCAACAAAATTGGACTTAATGCAAAATATTTTGGTATTGTTCTAATTATTGGGTTCTTAGTGAACTTTTATTTTTTTTATCCTCTTCCCACTACAGTCCTTGAACACCCATTTCAAAATCCCATGCTTTAAAGAGAAGCAGGCAAAATTTGTCTGCGTAATTTACTGATAACAGAATTTGCGTTTCCACAGGCATCACACCTGCATTATATTGCGCATTACACTTCTTCTACCTCCCACTCCACAACTCTTTATTTTTGGCAGGAAACACAGAAAAGCGTTGCCAAAGGAACAGCTGGTGCTGTTCGCTCTGAAGCTAAAAAGCTTCTTGGCTCTTATCCCATTTCTGAAGCATTCCAATCAATATCTTACTTTTATTCTTTAGCCTTGTCCATATCAGAGTATCAGGTCAGAGCCATCTCATTGCTCAGATTTTGACCTTGCATGAGCCCCAGCAAGAGGAACCAAGGCTTGGAGCTCCGAGGCTGGGGCCTCATGGGGCTTTCCAAAAGGTGTAAGCATAAACTGAAAAATGCTGGCCTGAGAAGGTAGAACAACGAAGGCTGGCATTTACTTTCCTGTAAAAAGGACAAGATACTTGAATGAATGACAGATTAATCGTGATGCTCTGGTCCAGCAATCAGAATAAGGTATTAAAGAACCTGGATGATAACTAGAAACTTAGAGGAATAGCAAAAGCTGAGAAGAACACCAGTCTTCTCTGGATCTCTTTCTTGGGAATCATTTTCTTGGGAATGATTTTTGTACACATGGCTACACTCCAAGCACTTTCTATCAGGCAGTTTCTGCTGAGCTGATAGCCCAGGCCCTTTCCCAGAGCTTTCCTCTTCAAAGTCCACCTGGAGGATGAAGGACTTATAACTACTGTATTTGATTGCTTTTCTTGGATATCTTTCCCTTAATCATTGCCCTTCAGATGTTGTGTCACTCTAGGGCAAGGGTTCCTAAACTTTTTGCCATCACACCTTTTTGTGCAATCTTAATGTTCACACCTGCCCCCAAAATCTAAACACCAAAATGAACATAGATGAACAATGAAAACAATAAAATGAAACTTTGGGAAAGGTGGATTTTGTAATAATATAAAGGTTCTCAATAGCTCCCCTAGATTCTGCGTTTCCCAAGGTATGGGTGATGCACTAAAAAGACCACTGAATAAACTAAAATTTAATTTAAAAAAATATCTAAGCAAAATTTGAGAGACTATACTAGCTATTTGTAATCATCTGTTTCTTGTCAACTTTAACAGCAGAAATATTACAAGCAACTAACATAACTAACTAATCCTTCTCTCTCTCTCTCTCTCTCTCTCTCTCTCACACACACACACACACACACACACACACACACACACACACACACAAACACAAATAGGTGGCTTCCCAAAGTTAGTTAAACTCCCATTTGTGTGTACAATGCAAGAATATATGAGTTATCCAAACTTGACAATAATTCTAGGCTTCAAAAGGGCAACTATTTTGTGCATCTGGGCATACTCAGGAATAGAATAGAAAAAAAGGATACAATAGCTTGATTTTGGGACATGAAAAGAAATCTCAAAAGATACTCTGGCTACTTCACTGAAGAAGAATTTTTCAGTAACAAAACTTTTCAAACAAAACTTGAAAATTCAGACATATCAGACATATCAGGATCAATTCTCTTCCCCCCCCCCAACATTTCCCCTTTGAGCTCATTGGCCCTGAGGTTGAGGCAAAATCAGTGGGGACTTCCACTGATCTTTGACAAGAACAAACAATAACTATTTTAAAGTCGTTTTCTATGGATATGTTTTGCTGTGAAACACAACATAAAAATAATTATGTTCTTAGTGCTTAAACATGTCTTTTTCCAACTAGGGATATATGTGATGAGAATATAAAAGCATGTTTGTGTTAAAGTAAACAAGCTGATTTTTCTTCCAGTAGCAATATATGTATTCTTGTATGGGTCCAATGGATGACAGTTTAAAAATGACTGTGCAATGTGTAGCCAATCTTTCTGGGATACATATCCACTAGAAATTAATCTTTGGAAAGGATGGGAGGGGAACTGTCAGCTTTGATTGTAGCCATCACTTTAAAAGGAAATATCTTCTCAAGTGGAATTGCTCCCCAAAGGCATAGTCTAGAATTGCTTTATACCAGGTTTAGGCCTGGCCAGCTACCGGAAAACTTTTTTTTTTAATTTGGTGTATTTAAATGAAAACAAAAGAAAACTTTATGGAAGCAAATTTGTACTATTAAAACAGGATTTAAGGAGAGATTTCCAAGGCACTCTAACGCACAAAAGTTTAGAGTCGTGTATACATTCTCAGGTGGGACTTTACCTATTTAGTTCAGCCAAGACTTCTACACCATCCTTTTCATTTTGGTCTGTAGTGCTAATTAATCATCAGGTTGCCCTTGTCCTTCTAGCTAATGGAAGGGTATATTCCGGAGAATAAGCATTGCCTTAATTAAGGCAAAAACAAGAATTGAATGTTAGTGAATTTCCTGTTTCTCCATTAATTATCCATGCAGGGATTCTTCCTCCATCTTCATTAGCTATCTTTAATCATTGGTTGGAAAGGTGGAGGTGCTTAGATACCAGAGGAAACAGTGATTTGTGGGATATCATTTTAATAGCTTTGCTCATCTCTCTTTTCCATGTTTCTACACAGCTAGTCCTCAACTTACAACATTTTGCTTAGTGACCGTTCAAAGTTACAATGGCACAGAAAAAAGTGACTTATGACCATTTTTCACACTTATGACCATTGTAGCATCCCCATGGTCATGTGATTTACATTCAGATGCTTGACAACTGATTCATATTTATGATGGTTGCAGTGTCCCGGGGTCATGCGATCACCTTTTGCAATCTTCTGACAAGCAGTCAGTGGGGAAACCGGATTCATTAACAAATCTGGCAAGAAAAGTCGTAAAATGGGACAAAATTCACTTAAAAACTTTCTCACTTAGCAACATCAATTTTGGGCTCAATCGTGATCGTACATTGAGGACTACCTATTTTGGCTAGGCAATACAATTACAATATAATACCAAAAACTGCACAGAATTACCCTGAGTTAAGATGTGCGGACAATACATTTGATACATACATAAATTACTTAATAATTGATGAACAGTATGTTGTCTAGGTTTACATTTGTAAAACAATCACTGATTTCTATAATCTATAATCCACATAATGGCTTTAGTTGATTTCCTCTTTTCTCAAAATATCCTCTTTTGCAAACATTGAGTTAATAAAATCCTTATTGTTTTGATAGATAACAATTAACTATATATTTTTCCCAATATTCCTAAAAATAATAATCACATCAATATAATATTTCTTTTCTATCCAATCAATCTGGTTGCCTGTTACAGTCCTTATTTTAATTTGTTTCTCCTACCAAATTCTAGGTATTCTTACTGGTTAAGATTTTCTCAAAAATTAATTACATTTAAAAATTTAACTCTATTTTTTTCCGTATGAACCATGTCACACTTTTACATTTCTTAAGGAATAGATAAAACAGTGGGGGGAAAAAGAAAGGAGAGCAAGAGTAAACAAACATAAAAAATAACATACTACTTAAAATATATATCCCTCCTAACCTAATATATATTTGTTTCCAAAATTTCTTATTCTTTTTAACCATAATTAAAAATACGTTTAATCTTTAAATATTCCATTTAATACAGGTAGTCAACTAGTCCTTTAACTCTTATTCAAAACATTTTTACCCATTATAATTTTCTTAAATTCAATCACATTTAAATATCTAAAAATTTCCTTTATCTAAGTCATTTCAACTTTTTTATATTACTCATATCAAGAAAGAGAAGAAAAAAGGGGAAAAAAGCATACAATATTTAGGGAAATCATCCCTCTTAGAATGATATATATATTCCAAATCTTTTCTTTTTCTTTAACCATATTCAAACAAATGTTCCTTTTTTAAGTATTCTCTCTGGTAAGTCCCATCATCTATTTTCTTGGTTTCCACTTTAGTCTTTTTTCTTTGCTCAGTATCTTTCTTAATCAATGTATTTTGCTGAATCAAAACGTTTTTCCGTATGTTCGTAAATGTTACTGTAGATATAAAAAGTAAATCAGGTGAAGTGTCTTTGTATGGGGCTTCTGCCTTTCCATGTTTGTTGAAAATCTTTTTCTTTTTCTTTCTCTCCACTTCTCTTATCATTTCCTTTCTCTCCGATGTTCCTGACATCTATACAGTCCATTTTATCCCATCTGTTTTCTTGTCCTCAGATTTATTTTGTAGTCTTAAGGGATAAATTGTTTTTTCCAATACTTGTGAATTTTTTCCCACTAGGATTAAATCATATTTCCTTGTTTTGTTAAGTTCCATCTTTAAGTCTCTATTTTCAATTCTATATCCATTTATCTGTTTTATCTGGTCCTTCTCTGTTGTTATTTTCTGGGAATTTGTTTGTTGTAGAGTTAATTTGGAATTAGATTGATTTATATTTTCAAAGTTATTTTGGGTTTCTTTGTGGTTTAAAGTCATTGTTGTTTGAATTAGTTGCAGTATACTACATATCTCTTCCTGTGACGTATTTATGTTTTCTTGATATGTTCTTTCTACATGTCTCTGATCCATGATAGCCAAGAATTTGAGTTTTTCTCTTCCTTTCTTTTCTCTGCAAATAGCTTTAGAGTCCCAATTAAATTGATATTTGTAATCAAAATAGTTCAAAAAGTTTTTTTTCTGACATGTATAATTCTGTCTTTGTCTACAGCTCAGATTATTGTCTTTTTTGTCACAGCTGTTCTTTGTTGTTAAAGCTTTGAAGGTCACAAACATAGATTAGCTTTTCCCAGGTTTTGCCAAGTCTTATATTAAAGTCATAGCTGTCATAGTCTTTATCCACCACTAGGTGTTTTTCAATTTCCAGAATGAACAATTATCTCTCAAATGAGAGTCTTAACCATTCAACAATTTTAGATTTATCCAGATTTAAGTTTTAAATTTCAGGTTTTATATTTATTTCACTTCCATATATTTTGATCCTCCATAAAAATATTAATTAGCCACTTCCGTTAGTATAAGGGTGGGGTAGAAATCCCCCTCCTTCCCTTTCGGAGGTATTTTGCTTCTTGGGGATCTTTTTCAGGAAATTAAATGTAGAATAGAAAAGAGAAGATTGAATTCCTCACCCAGTTTCAAGCACGTTGTTCACAGTTGTGCTGGTTAGTACTTTTGGACTTTGGTTGCTAGTAGCTTGGGCTGGTTGATGCAATACAGCCAGACTTTCTCCTGCCGGGTTAGAAGGCTTTCTCCAAACTGAATAGAATCGCCACCGCTGTTCTAGAATCACTGGAGCACCCTTCTTTCTTCGCCGCCTCTCCAGGGTGACTTAGACCCATTTAGACCCTTAGACCCTGGCAGGATGAAATTAGCTGCTGGGGTGTGGAGAATCCTCAAGCCCACAACCGGTTCTTGCCTCACAAAACTGGAAGTCCCTGATTCTTTCCACTTTCTAGTCAAGTCTCTGCACTTATCGGTGCTGCTCTTTGAGTCCAGATTGATGCCCGTTGTTTGGTTTATACTTGCCTACTCAGTGACCAATTTGTATTTCTAATTCTGCATGCAAAGGCAGAGTTTCCTTTCAAGCCGTGTATCACACTGTTTTAATGTATGATTAAAAACAACTGCAGAAAAGTCCAAATCTCATCAGAGCAGCAGCATGGAGAGAAGAGAAGCTTAATCTGTGTACATGTGCGTCATATTTTTTTCACCTAAATTGCCCTCTCTGAAGCTGCTATTAGCATTACCATGAAAAAGCAAACATAGGTATTTTTTTACCTTCCATCTAGTGTTGAGTGTCTTAGTCATATTTGGTTGGATTTCTGTTTCCAAGTATCAGATAGTATTTAATGAGACACTGCTGAAAACTTCAGTGACTTTATAATTGCTCTGCTTCATGGTTCACTCATTGTTCATGCTTATGTTTACAAGGATTAACCTCTTTGAAGCAGTTCAAACTTTGCTAATTCTGAAGGAACAGTTAAATATCTACAGAAGTGATTGCATAGTTGCTTCATAATTTCCAAAACTCTGCACAAATTAACATACTTCACATAGAAGCTTTTGGACACAGCAATAAGGGTAGGGTGTGCAAAATAGTTTACTTCAAATCACTTCTAAGTGTGTAACCGTGAAATGTCTTGCTTTGAGGCAAATATGATGTTTCTAGTGTGAAGCTGGCTGTTATGAATATTTTGGTAGTGTAATCAAAATGGTGTTTTCATGAAGTTCTGTACTTAGAATGATTTACCTCTTTAAGAAGAATAGGCAGAGTTAGCAATATCTCATTTTTTAAAATTGTTCTTTGCAGACTGGATTAATTGCTGATGCCAGACTGAAGGACTTGACTCCACCCATGCCTATTATTTTCATCAAAGCCATCCTTGTTGACAAGCAAGACACACGCAACGTATATCCATGTCCTGTATATAAAACACGCCAACGGGGTCCTACCTATATTTGGACATTCAACCTGAAGACTAAAGAGAAACCATCCAAATGGATTTTAGCAGGGGTTGCTCTCCTCCTGCAAATTTAGATTTCAATTCACTTCTCTTTTTCTAGCAGCCTTGTCAAAAAAAAAAAAAAAAGCCATATTTTCTTATTTGGTGTTTGCTTCACAGAATAAATAAACGCCCATTGTTGTTTCATGCTTATATACATCTTTCAAAAAATGAAAGACGAGTTGAATTATATTCAAGCACACCACAGGGTTTCAACTTTATTACATTTTTAAATAAAAGGTGCCTGCTTGGTTTATGTACCATGAATAAGTAATAACTATTATCCAATTTACAAAACAGGGGACATATTTAAATAATAGGTAAACAGGCATAGAAATTCATATAAGTCAGTCTTAGGTCTTCAGATATGTTGGGATTATAATTCTCAAAATTCCCAATTAGCTGTGCTAATTGATATTTCTGGAAGTTATAATCTTGATGTATTTGCAGTGTACTGCCAGCATGAGAAAAGCTGACTTCAGCTGAAACCTTTTCAAATGGTGACATAAATATTGTGCAAACTTCAACAGGAAGACCATTCCATCAACAGAGATCCAAATCATAAAAAGCGTCTCTTCCCTGTTTCCTTTCAGCCACAGTTCATTTGGCAAGGGGGCCTAGAATGGAAGGAATGGGCATGTGTTTGAGATGGATAGTCTTTTGGGTGTACTGGTCCTAAACCATGAGAAGCTTGAAAGATCAACACCACTGTGTTGAATTGCATATAAAAACATACAGCAAGCAGTTCAAGCCCCATTTTTGAATAATTGTATTTGCTAATTAAGCTTCAAGTCATCAAATGCAGAGAAGAATACCACTTTTTAGTACTCCTACTACTGTTACATGATTCAAAGAGAAAGTGCCGTTGTGCTGGATTTTTTTCTCCAGAGCCAAATTTTGGCATTGGCTTCAAAAAGAGACTTTCATACACTTTGAGACATAAATGGGTATGTTTGAGATGTTTCTTTACTGATGATTCATGTCTTAGCAATGCAGAGAAAAAGTGACAAGGTTATTAAACAAGGTGAAATTTGTACTGTAGAAAGTAAAGGTAAGAGTTTGGAATGGAACTAATTTGTATAAGAAAAATATTTCTACTCTGTTGTCAATGATGGCCTTCTCCTGCCCTCTACTTTACAGTGATACTGTATTTCTGACTGCTCAAATTATATGTTTCTAATTGCATATGCTAAGCTCATACCTGCTTGTCCAAACCAGCTTTTTGAGTTAGTGGGAAAACCATAGAAGAGAGTTCATATTAAAAGCTTAAAACAATAAGGATTCTTGTAATTCTCCTTGAGTGATCCCATAATTTTCAAACACTAGATACTTATTATAATACTTTTTATTGTTTTTGAAGTTTCTATGGTGATCCTTTTTACATTTTTACTATAGTTAACCATGGTATTCCCCCATTAGGTGAAAATATGAGATAAGAATGTCATCAGGAAGCCTAATTATTGTTAATAAAATGCCCACAATGGTGACAGAAGAACCACAGCATACACCCCCCCCCCCAAATGAATGAAAACAGCTTTCTCTGGAGATAACTTGTCCTCAAGACAATATCCAACTATAGCTGATTCAGATGGGGGCTGGTAAACTATTATCAAAATCCATGGCAAGTGGCCAGATCCATTTTGTCTGCAAGGAATGTATCTGATTACTGACAAAGAAATACCAGTGTGCACTTAGCATGTGAGATTATTGGCAATACAAATGCTTTGTTAAAATCTGAATTGCTTTGCATCCTAAACACAATGCACCAAGAATCTTAAATCTCTAGCACAAACACAGTCTTATTATTTTGAGAAGCTTCTCAAGCATTTGTTGGGGGGAAAAAAGTCTCAGGAAAAATCTTAACACTTTAACATCCATGCTTGAGAAACTGAGTTGTAGCTCCCCCTGTTTTTCTATTTTTTTTTTTTTTAAAAAAAATATTGTTAAAGGATACATAAGGGAATATGGCAGGATACAGATATAAGTATTACATCAAATAGATATGTAATGCACTCTGTGCAATTCACTGCTTTGATGAAAAAATGAATACCATTAATAAAGGAACTCAATAATAACCTTTGCTGGTATCATGACACTACTAGTTTCATTTTTAAAAGTTCCCCACTGTGTTCACTTTATTTCTACAAAGAAATAGCATACTGTTTTTATCCCTTTGTGTAGATTTCCACTTACCATTCTTCACAGTGAGATATCAAGCACTATATAACATAACTTTCTGGGAATTAAAGTGAGATTTGAGTATTAAAAGCAAGTTCTGACTTTCTGAATCTTAATATTTTAGGCTCTTATAAAATGCAAACTCCCTTTATTCAACAGAACAGCATGATGAAAAGGCTGGTAAAAGCTGCCGCCACAGTGGATGAGTTGGTCATCCATACTCAATGGAAGCAATTTGATCTCAGTGGCTCTGCACAGTCTTTGAACTTGTTCTATATTCCCCACCACGGTGGCTTGAAAGAGAACTGTAATGGGAAATGTATGGCATATTAAAGACCAACCGTGGTAAGTCTGAAATTAAAAGCTTGACAAACTGCAAGATTAAATGCATGTGTTTTTTTTAAAAAAAAATAGTTGTATTTTAACACAAAAAGAAGGGGAAAGGCATGAAGTGACCTTGAAATCTTAAGTGTGAAGACATAGACTCATCTAAGGTGATGAATATGGCAATATTCAATACCCCTGCAATGTAAAAGAGCAATGATAGGAAATTTTGTGAAATGATTCTGCCTGGTCCATCAAGGACATTCTTGACTTTTCTTGCTGACAACTTGTGGATGCAGAAGATTGTAGAAGGTGCCCTTAACTTGATACTGAAGTGAAGATTTAGGCCTTTCCCAACTTGCATCTGACTCAAGCACAAAAACATTTTGGTCCATATGTATTCCTATGACATTACTTCCATTTCATACCCCAGTCTCTGATCTAGTGGACTTAAATTAACTGTACTGGTATGAAAGTAACATCTTCGTCTAGTCCAATGCCTTATTCCAGTGGTGACAAACCTCTGGCAGTGGTGTCAGAGGCGGCACTCAGAGCCGTCTCTGGGCACGTGTGCTGTCGCCCCAGCCCTGCTTCCCCCCACCTCCCCCTCCTCACCAGCAGCCCCCCGGAGAAGAGCCACCCCCAGGTGCGGCCTGTGCGGAGCAGTGCAGCCAAGGACATGGCAGCTGGGTAGCAGGGACAAGACTCTGCCTTCACGCCCCATCAAGTGCAGATGATGCTTCGGGGCGCGGGTGGAGGGCGTGGCTGCCATGGTGCTGCAGGGCTGTCTGGGCGATCTGCGGCGGGTCATGGAGGTGGTGGGTGGCCCTGCAGATGGGCAGGGCAGGGCGGTGGCAGGGTGGGCAGATTGGGGGTGGACTGGGGCAGGCGCAGGGTGGTTTTGGGGCACTTGGTCTCTAAAAGATTCGCCATCACTGCCTTATTCTGGCAAAATCCAAGAAGAGCTTCAAACTTGATGAAATCATTAAGGCTTTCTTTTTTTTTACCTTGGAAGGAAATCAGGTAATTATAATGGCCAGAAAGTCCATCCTGCATGTTCACTTTCATGGTATTCTATTTGAAGAGGCATCTCAGTGTCATCATAATAATCCAATTAAAAACCCTAATGCATTAGATACATACATCATTGGATGTAATGCTATCAGTCTCAGCCACAAATGCTCATATTTCAGGGCTAATGGTTCACTGATTGAGTTGACACCAAAGTAAGTGACCAACAGAGCTTTTACAATCAACATATAAAAGGAAATATGGACTATTATTTCTTATAAAAACCTGCTTATATTTAGCAGAGGCTGTGGACATGTTGGCCACAGACTCTATGAGTTTTGGTTTTGGTGTATCAGCAGAACATCTGGGTGGAGAAATCAGCCCTTAGATTTTGGCTTGATGGCTGATTGTGCTTCCAGAAGTATCTTATCTAGCTTACACAACTGAACCGTAGACACTTAAAGTGGGGGATAAGGAATGTTAAACTCCTTGGGATGTATTTACCATTGGTCTTAAGTCCAGACAGGATTTCAAGTCTGATCCAGAAAATACACTCATGGGAATTGAAAAATCTGGACAACCTCTAAATAAATGATCTGTGATTTCTGAGGAAAGCTGTCTTATGAGGAAGATAAGCCTTTAGGGACAAATGGAATTTATTTCTTAATTTTCTATTTGGCACGCTTACATAATAAATGACCACGATTCCCATCTGACCCATTGATGGATAAATGCTATACATAATTTATAAATAATTTGCAACACGGCTCTCAATCCTGGACATCTTTCCTACTAAGTATGGGTGGCAATAGTGCTTTTATACCACCAAAAACTGGGTCGAGAATCACACAGTTTATTTATTGCAATTAGTTCATTAAATGTCTGTAATTGGCCAGATATTTCAGTGCTTGCATTTATAAATGCACTTAATTTAAAATGTTTCCTAAATGTATGAGGCCTCTTGTGGAGAACTGAGCAGTCTTTATAGACAATAATGCAGAGGTTCTATTATGAATAGCATGGAAAAAGTACATTAATGATGGCTGTTCCCAGAATAACACATGAACCCTTAGAAATATTAAGGAATCAGAAGCTTCCTAAGTTTGCCAATTTAGCAAGGAAATAGATTTATTTATATCCTGAATGAGAACCCATAGGTTGCAGAAGTTCACAGAGCCATTTCAAAACATATTGCTATTGCCTCTGTAACTTTTTGTTTTCTTCTGGTGCATTTCTGTCTATATAAGGGTATCCCTGAATAATGTATAAAGTAGTATCTTATGTTTAAAGGGACTCATTTTGTTTTCAAATTCATAGACATTTGACAACTCAGTTAAATAAGATTTACTGTAGTAGTCTTCTTTATTTTGTATTCAGAAAATTAAATTATGTTCCATTGCTAATTCTACTATTTTTAGAGACTATAAGAGTCTGTGAACACAACTGCTACTGAAATCCACCTACACTGAAACAATTTTGTGTGGCTTTGGAATAGTGATGTATTTCACTAAAAGTAAGGACTATGTATCAGAGTCGTCATGGAGACTTTGGAGAACTGCCATTCTATTTTTATTCCTCCCCTTTATTAATATTAAAGAGATCATACTGGGTTTTCTTCTGGAATGAAGATATCTTTTTTGCTCCTTGTTCGATGTGGTGGAATTTGGGTTTTGTGTATACTTTTACCGTGCTCTGTGTACTTAATGAACTCTGCAATTAATTACAGTAATAAGATTATTGATAAGAAGTGGCAGATTTAGAGAAGGATGATTAGATAATTAGAGATAAATTGCTGTTTGTGGGATCTTATTGAGTATGTGCTGAAGATTGTCTGGCTTTGAAGAGATAATTGAGTCTCTGATTAATGACAGTTTGGCAGCAGCTCTGATTTCAGCTTCACTCACCTGGTGAAACCATGAAGATCACTATGGCAAGAAGTTGAAGAATATCCAATAGGTTTACTTTAAAGGCAATACTGGAGAAAGTAGAGGGTCTGCATTTGAATGCTGGAACATCTCTTTCTTTTTACTGTCTGAATTTGGAAGGCTTCAACCTTTTTCCTTCAAGGAACCATTTCTATACCGTGGTTCCACTGAGCAATTCCCTTTTATTGCATAAGAAACAGTGATGGGATTCAGCCTGTTCGCACCAGTTTGGCAGAACCGGTAGCTAATTTTTTTGTTGCCCAGGCCCAGAATGGACTTCCGGAAGCGGCATCCACACAGAGAACCTGTTGTTCACATATTTGAATCCCACCACTGATAAGAAACGATCCTCAAAACATAGCCATATTGGCATTGACTAGTCATCAGGTATAAACTGAGAACCATACACTCTGCTGAATTGTCCTGTGGTAGGGTAGGACTGGTATCACCTAACACCCTTTCGATTGGATTGGGCAGCTTTCTCACCATTACTGATCTTGTTCAAGAAATGATCAAGATCTCCTGATAGAAAATTTGCGGTGGCAACGTAGAAAACGGAAGTGTGGAATTGATACTATATAACATGCACAAGTCTTAAATTAGAAATAACTGAATTCAAAATGAGTTGCTTTGGGATTTATTTACCTGACCATTTTGAACAACTTTGGAGAATTTTTTTTTTTTTGTGTGGTTTCTGGGTCTCTTATCCTTCCAATAACAAACCAATTTTCACTTCCTGTTTATTCTCATATTCTCCTCGGTCCTTGCTATTGCTTGTGAGTCTCACTTCTCCATATGTTTTCATGCCACTTATATGCATTCAAATTATTACCTGCACAACCAAATAATGCTGATGGGTGTTGGTGACTGGGAAAGCAAATTTATAAGTGTATAATTATTGTCATAGCTGCAAAGTATATTTTTATCATGCCTAGCGCAGAAGGAAAGATGATGGAGAGAGCACGCCTTTAAAGTTTCCACATTGAATGCTTTCAATTATACACATACACATGTACATGCACACAAACAATCCTTTATTACTTTCACTACCCCCCCCCCCCGTGCTTTGTTTTGTTAAGAAACTTGCTTAAAACTGGTCCCTTCACACATTCTCTCTTGAAGTGTCTCTGAATTATCCATGTAACATCTCAAAAACTAAACATTTGAACATCATGTAAATATAGATTTTTGGTATTGCTATGACTTACTATTTTGCCTGTAATGCTTTCAAGGATGCCATTGTATATTTGATTAATAAACTAATAAAAATAGATAACCTTTCCACTGAGGCTTAAATAATTTGACTTACAACTTCTGTCAAGTTATTATTTGGAGTGTATGAGGCAATCTACATTTAAAATATATTTCTGAGAGTATAATTTATGCTACCAAACTATGTACATCCTCTAGTGCCTGGCCCAAGGATTTATCTATTTATTTTAAATAATGTAAGCCTCAGAAGACTGGTATATCTTTCAATAAATATTTTGAGACCTAGATTTTGTTACTTTAAAAAAATGGGTCTGTCATATACCCTTATTTCCTCTCTATGGTTCAAGTAACAACAGTGATCTCTTGGCTATCAGTATTATATTATCTTATCCAATAATATATTTTAAAATTATATTTTTTAATTATTTGCAGGAACTAGGTCAACATTTTTTCCTAGTTTTAATCCTGAGACTGGAAAATAAAACATGAGATGAATCAGCTTCATCCAATAGTTGGATGAATATATCTCAATCTTCAGTTGATTGAGATATATTCCTCCCCTCCAACACTCCCTCAGTATCTCTGTGAATATCATGTTATATTGGCTGCAGCAAATTTTATCAAATACCACCAAAGGGAAATATGGCTGTGAGGCACATAAAAACTTCAGCTCCCATGGACAACTCTGATAATAACAGACTTCAAAATGATCAGTGCTGTTGGCCTAGTCTTGATCACAACTCAACAGAAGAGTTTCCCACTCATTCTCTTCCATATTCATACTAATGGAATGCCTTTTCTGACACCGAGTATAATTGAATTGAGTTCAAGGCTTAGGCTCAGGCAGTACTGCTGCAATCTTTCCAGATTGATAATTTGGATATGTACGTGAATGTGTTTTAGTCATGTTGTGAAATTGATTTGGAGGTCCAAATGCAGGTTTTGGACTAGCGATTCTTTTGATGGAAATTCTATTTCTTTCTAGAGTTCTTTCTGAAACATATTGCAAATGGTGTGATGATTGTCATCTCTGCTATGGTGGATTAGCAGCATAACCCTATGCATGCTCATTCAGAAATTGGCCCCATTAAGTTAGTGAAGCTGGTTTCCTATTAAGTACAGTAGGTACAGAAACATAGCTTAGTTAGAGAGAATGATAATCGCTTCTCCATCTGGTAATCAAATATGCATTTCACTGTTGTGGCAAAGAATTTAGTCACTTTCCTAATGATTAGGTACTTCATAATCTTGATTCAGGGGTATTGTTAGAGCCAAATTTCTAGCTCAAACCCAATGTTCCTATTTAGTGTGTTGTTGTTGTTGCTGCTGTTGTCCTTTGTGTGTCCTTTGTGGGGTGGTGACAAAGCCTTCACATGCTAGCATTTATTGCCAGACCCAAATGCTGGAAAGTAACCCTGCCAAATGAGGATGATGGTATTTGCTAAGTGGTGTACCAACCTACAGTATCTCATATCTGAACAATCAAAATGTCCAAATTGAGCAAAAGCCTATAAATACCCAGATATCTCTTGTCAGTCTTCTCTCTCCTGGAAACTTCAGTTTTCCAGCCTAACACTCCAGGCATAAAAGCTTCTAATGCAATAACCACAAGCTGTAAAGGAAACAATTATATGCCTATAGCAATTTCAGTTTTCAAAACCAAAACAATATATAGTCCACGATGCTGGGTCTATAATGATATCCTTGCACTAGAAGCAGTTTGTGCCAAATTCTGAGGCCCTTGCTTAAAGTTCTCGCTCTTTCATAAATTCATTCTCCAGTTAGAATCTCTGCTGGTGCCCTTCTGAGGCTCCTGGTTAAAATAGTTGCTCAGACAAATCTAAGGAGTGAATCTTTAGTTGATAGGTTGATATAATTCCCTGTAGAAGAAACAAATAACATCTGGTCCATTGGCAGCTCTCTCCCCAGTATTTATCTATGCTGGGAGTAGACTAAAGCCTGCAGTGAGGTCAAGCATTATAAGAGAAAGTGTGGAAGACCTTGGGGAATGAGGGGAAGAGATGCTGCCAAGGAAATAATCAGACAAGAGAGGCAGGAACCCCCAGCGGCTTTACAAAAGAAAGAAACTTAGGATGGACACACTGGAATGGATCAGATAGTTAAAAGTGGTATTGGGAAGTTTGTACTTTGAGGTTTGCAAGATTCTGTTAATGTATTCTTACAATAAAGTAGAATTAGTTCATTTAGTCATGTTTCCTTTCTGTTTTACCTGGGAGAGCTGACATGCAGACAATTTTTGACCTTTAGGTAAAGAGAAGCAGAATTAATGTCTAACACCCAAATCATAATGAGCTCTGGTATCCATCTTTCATTATCCCAGACAAAAGGATAGGCAGATAGATAGAAGGGGAGAGGGAAGCACTTCATTCCCTAGTTTTCTGGAGAGTAAAAGGAAAGGAGGAGAGAAATACTTTCAGTCTTGCAAGAGTCTGTTAAAGTAACCTTACAATAAAGAAATGACCATGTTTCTTGACTGGACTATCTGGAAGGACAATATCAGTCTAACAACAATGACATCCTTATGTGAGCTGAGACATCTTTTACATGGCAGTTGTTCAGTCTGTAGCTCTTCTTTCTGTCTCTCAAGATACACCAAGGTCATTCCAACATAACATTGCACTACCTTTCCTTCATTGCTGAACTACAGTGGGATGTCCTACCTGTGCGATGGAAAAAGCCCCATTTTAGGTGCATTGGGTGGAAGGACAAGCTTGTTCCAGGGCCCCGTCTTGGTCACCTAGTTCCTCATAAATGTTTGGGTAAGAAACTGCTTGTGGGGAAGAAAGCTAAGGGGAATAGATAGCAAGCTATAGTGGCACATACCAGGCAGTATTTCAATACCGTACTATGATCACTGTGCTCATTGTGTATTTCTGGGAAAGACCAAGAATTTGTTTTTGAAGGGCCTGTTGATTGCTGCCAGTTGGATTGGGTTTAATTTTCTTTCCATCTAACCTGAAATGCAAATGCCAGCTTGCATGGCTGTACCTCACTTAATCCTGCTGGAAAGCTTACCAGGGAAAGTCTGAGGTTGTGGAAAACAGCCCATGGAGGATTTGCCAGCGACATCAGCCTCTTTGTTGCGACATTTTAAGTAACATGATGAACAGACTCTAAAGAACCCCTCCTTTCCCCATTTGCAGGTTGATAGCTCTGTCTACATGACAGGTAGAAACTCAGCAACTAAGGCTTTCCTCAGATGAGAGCCGCAGATCTGATGCTTTTCTATTGTTGTAAGTATCAGAAGAAAAAGAGTTCCCAGTTTCAATGGAATGACTGAGAATCTTAAGCAATATGAGGTACAAAGTAAAACAAAAGAGCATTCTGCCTGCAGGGTTTGACCTCCTCCCCAGCACTGATTTGTGCTATTGGTTGATTTGCATCTATATTTAGAAAGCCATCCCTTTCCTAATAATAGTTTTCTGGGCTGCTCACAGGACAATATAAAATCAGACTATAACATAAAACAGTTAAAAAAAAAAAAAAGCATTAAATCCAAAGCCACCCCTGAAGCAGGGAATTTGGAATGGAGACAGCCAGTTCAAATACAAGTTTCAAAGCACAAACTGAAAGATCATCTGTCAAACAACAAATATAATGCAAAGCAAATCCTTCTAGAAAGGCTGCTTCATCATGGGCACCTTAGTTGCAGGGAGTTAATGAAAGCAAGCAAGCTAACTTCTGCAGTTTCAATTAAATACCTATCAAGCAAAACAGTACTTTATCTATACCTTATAAGCCATTTAGGGAAATTATTCTTCCAAGAAATGTGATGATTTATCAATTTCCTAGATTTATATCCTACCTCTCAAGTCCAATTATTTTATCTCCAATTATTTAGTACAGTTCATCTAAATTCAATTTAATTCACAGCAATTAGCATACAAACAGAGAGCATTTAAAGACATGGATTAAAATCTATATCAAAATTCATTAACACCTGAAAAACTGTTGAAGGAAAGCTTCTTGGCTGCACAGACAGAGAAAGTTGGGCATAAATGCTTGGATAACTTCTGAAGGAGGACAGCCCACAGTTGTAGAGTGATGCAGCAGAAATCCCTCTTCCCTGGGCTAGAATAAAAGCTGTAGCAATAATAATATCAATCAATCAATCAATCTGTATGCCCCATATTCCACCTGACTCACTGTAGCTTACAAGAGAGACTGTGTGTGTGTGTGTGTGATATGATAGCAGTGTTCCAATATCTAAGGGGTTGCCTCAAAGAGGAGAGGGTCAACTTATCCTCCAAAGGCAGGACAAGAAGGAATGGATGGAAACTAATCAAGGAGAGAAGAAATCTAGAACTAAGGAGAAATTTCCTGACAGAACAATTAATCAGTGGGATGACTTGCTTCCAAAGGTTGTGAATGCTCCAACACTGGAGGTTTTTAAGAAGAGATTGGACAACCATTTGTCTGAAATGGTATAGGATTTCCTGCCTAAGCAGGAGGTTGGACTAGGACAGTGGTTCTCAACCTTTTTAATGCTGCAACCCCCAACCAATCGTAAGTTGAGGACTACTCAACCGGTCGTAAGTCGACGACTACTCAACTGGTGCAGCACCGTTTGCAGAATGGGACTTTTGGCGGGCTCAGCAGGGCAGAGACAGCCTGGACAATTCCTATTGGCTTTTGAAAGCCAATAGAATTAGACTCTATTCAAGAGAGTCTATTGTATTGGCTTTCAAAAGCCAATAGAATAAAAGGGAGTAGCACAGCTAAGGAAAAGGGGAAAAAAATGGCGGACTGCGTTGTTTGGTGACCCCCATGAAATGGTCATTCGACCCCAAATGGGGTCCCGACCCACAGGTTGAGAATCACTGGACTAGGAGACCTCCAAGGTCTCTTCCAACTCTGTTATGATGTTATGTTATATTACATCTTGAAACAAAAAGCATATACCCTCAGCATAAAAAGGCATAATACATAAAAATACAAAAGAAATATCTATAATTAATAAATAACATTATGTTGTAGCAATGCAAGGAAGATTGTTTCTCCAAGCCCCTGTTTGATTGTCTCTGTTGATCAGAAAATCATTACTAGGGGGCTAGTCTAGTTTCAAAAGAGAGGCTGTCCTGGAGTGTAGGTATGACAATGGAAGAGCAGAGCTTTCTGGCTTCAGCTCCATACACCTCATGGAACCGAGACACCACCAACATGATAAAGAAGATCCCCCTTGATCTTTTCAGGAGAATAGAGTAGATGGTCCTGAAGTTATCTTGATGCTTTCGCAGCCTGGAACGGCAGGAGCATCTTCAGAAGAACCAGTTTGTAAATTTTAATACCTAGACAGGTTAGCAGTGGGAGATATATTTCATTATATTCAGGCTTTAGGGTTTTAGAAATTAATATAATCCTTTAAATTTTGCCAAGCAAACAACTAGAACTATTTCATATCTTTTTGTAAAAGTATTATAAGATTCTTGGACATTATAATTTTGGGTATGTGATACTGAGAAGTATCACCTATGTCATATTCTAGGCAGAAATGGGGAAGCATTTGATTGAAGTATTTTCCCTGACCTTCGGCTATCTTCCTAATTCTGTCTGTCTGTCTCTGCATCTATGAATGGACTAATCTTCTATACCACTCCAATCAAATTAAATACATAGTGTATGCATAGTGTACAATATGCTAAACTGTACAATCAAGTGCTGTAATGACAATGCTCTGCTAACCCTTTTCAGAACAGCCTTCCAGAACAACCAGGTTTTAATAAGTTTCCAGAAGATCATGAGGGAAGGGACTTCTCTCAACTCTTTGGGAAAGCTACTCCAGAAGAAGAAGTTTACCCACAAAATGGTTTTCTTCTGTGCCCTTGGAGAACAGATATTCTGAGAGGAAGGGATTTTCTGCTCACCCACCTTTAGCAGGCAGATCTGGAAAGCGGGGGCTCAAAAATGTCTGTTTTATGGCAGAAGAAGAAATATAGTCATGAGCACAATAGGGAACTACTGTTGTAGAACTTTTCAAGGTGCCTCATAATACAGCCTATCACTGATCATATTTCTGGCATCTTCTCCTAGTCAAAAGAACTAAAGATGATTTTGCTGCACCTAGATCTTTAAGGTAACTTAAGGAAAAATTCTTTGTCCATTTCTCCTACTCCTCCTTCGCCAGCAGCTGTGGGAGAAATGCTGTACTAAACATTTGTATCATGTTATACTCCAAGAAAATATGTAAGAAGAAGTGCCAAATTAGACAATTTGTAAAGAGAGTCCAAGCAGATGCCAGACACAAAATCAATGGGACATCCTTCAAGAACATTGCAGATGCTGCACCCAAAGGATCAGCAGCATAATCACCACTGAATATGGAGGAAGAAGATGGCTATGTTACTGAATCAAAGATTGCTTTGCATAATAGACTTTAGGTAAGTGCAGTGGAATGGTTAAGGAGGGTATTAGGAGTACCTGCGGATTTTACACTGCTAGTTGTTGCCGACTCTAGGGGACGGTGCTCATCTCAGTTTCAAGGTCATTGAGCCAGCATTGTCCAAATAAATTTCCACTGTTATGTGGCCAGCATAATGTCACAGAGGACTGTTACCTTCCCAGGTATCTATCTACTCACATTTGCATGCTTTCGAGCTGCTAGGTTGGCAGTAGCTGGGTTGAGGGCAGGAGCTCCCCTCATCGTGTGGAGTCTCAAACCTGGGATGCTGGCTTTCCATTAGACAAGCCCAGCATCTTAATTGTTGAGCCACCGTGTTGCCCAAGGATTGGTATTAGGGCTAGTATAATCAGACTGAAGCTATCTGAATCCTTGGAAACTGTTATGGAAACTCTTTGTGTTGGTCACTTTCTTGCAGCCTTTACTTTCTTCTTTGCTGTGTGGAGGGAAAAAAGGAAAAAAGAAATGCTATGTGTGTCACATGAAAGTACTTGAGGGAAGTATGGATAAAAGTCCAATAAAGGAACAAACTGCTGTTTGTTGAAGGATGTAGGCATTTGTCTCCCAATTGCACCTCTCTGAGAGAAAGAGCTGTGCTTTGAAAGCTTCCTTTTTGCAGACATTCTCAAGCTATAGAACTTGCTCAAAGAATTGAATTGGGTGAATCCAGTAGTGGGATTCAAATACCTGTATGTGAACAACCGGTTCTCTGTATGGATGCCACTTCTGGAAGTCCATTCTGGGCCTGGGCAACAAAAAATTAGCTACCAGTTCTGCCAAAGTGATGTGAACTGGCTGAATCCCACCACTGGGTGAATTCCAATCATAAAGTCTAGCTTTTGAGCAATTTAATATTATAGTCCAGTACTGGTGACTGCACAGTATGAGAAAGTAGGTAGGATTATGCCAAGTTTACTATTAACCAAAACCGACTATATATTGGTATATTAATCTGTTAGCATTCTTATGTACCTGTACCTCAGTTTAAGATGCTGAAGTGTGCCAACAAAAAACAAATTAATCATTAGCTTAAGAATTCAAAGTATTTGAAATAAATAGAAAAAAGCTAAATAAGGTTTTGATATAAGGCAATTATAAATGAATTAAGAATCCAGATAAGTTTGGAATGCTGACTTGTACTATAAAATTTTTGAATTAACTATAAAAATTATTAGCTAATAATTAGTCTGGGAAACAGACTTATCCTTGCTATTGTAAATCTTAACAAAGATAACTTATTTTATGATTTTAGAAATTGGACACTAGCGTGAACTAAACCTAACTCTAAGCAGAAAAGGGAAAAAAAAACTGTACTTGATGTCAGTTAATATTTTTTTTTTTTTTTTAATTGAAATTTTTCAAAAGTTTTACAAATAAGAATCCACCCCCCCCTCCCCAACCACCCCACCCCCCCCCGACTTCCCAGAACTGAATATAGGATTATTTAACAAATATTTTAAAAATAACATTTGCAATTTATAAAATAATTAATAATAATAATAAAAATCACAGTAATAATATATATAATAATAATATACATAACATAAACTTTAAAATGAATAATATATACTAAAAAAGAAAAAAAAGAAATAAGAAAAGAAGAGAGAGAGAGAAAGAAGAAAGAAGAAAGTAGACGAAGAATAAAGCATATATATATAAAAAAAAAAATATATATATATGAATAATAATACGTAAAAAATGTATATATATAAAAAAGAAAAAGAAGAAAGAAAGAAAGAAAAAACAATCATTACAAATTATAAAAAGGCTAAATAATATTTTTCCATATCCAAATTATGTTGTATAAAATTTATCCATTTTTCCCATACCACAAAAAATTTTTCTTGAGATTGCTCCTTTAAGAAAGCCGAAATCTTTGCCATTTCTGCCAAATACGAAACTTTATGAAACCATTCTTGTAAAGTAGGCAAAGATTCCTTCTTCCAATATTGTCCTATTAACAACCTAGCGGCTGTAATCAAATTTAACATCAATATAACCTCCTTAGCATCACAGTCAATAACAATACCTAGTAAAAATAATTGCGGAGTAAATTTTACCCTCCTTTTAAAAATTCTTTGAATATTCCACCATATCTTAATCCAAAAAGCTTTTATATGCTTACACGTCCACCAAATATGGTAATAGGTAGCATCCAAATATCCACATCTCCAGCATTTCGGCTGTAGATTAGGGTACATAATGGACATTTTCTTTGGGTCAAGGTGCCATCTATAAAACATCTTATAAAAATTCTCTCTTAAATTTTGCGCTTGTGTGAATTTAACATTTCTTATCCAAATAAGTTCCCAAGTATCCATTGAAATCGTTTCACCAATATTCTGTGCCCATTTAATCATACAATCTTTAACTAGTTCAGGTTCTGAATCTAATTCCACTAAAACCCCATAAACTCTCTTAATATGGGTTGGCCTTTGATCTCTTACTTGTTTTAAAAAAATTTCATCTTCTCTAAGCCAGCCCGTTTTACAATCCATCTTCCATCTATCCACTATTTGTCTATATTGGAACCATGAATAAGTTAAATTTTCATGTGTTAATTCTTCCAAAGATTTTAACTGCCAGTCTTGGCCATCCCATCTTAGTAACTGTACGTAAGAGACCTTGTCCATATTTACCCCTTTCCTTATACCTTCTATGGCATGCCGAGGTATAGCCCATAATGGTATTTTGAAGTCACTTTTATAATACTTTCTCCACACTCTTAGCAAAGAGTTTCTTATAATATGAGACTTAAAAACCCAATCCACTTTTTTATTAAATATTAAGTAGGCATGCCATCCAAAAAGTAGGTCCCAGCCTTCCAAATGAAGTATTTCTGTATTTGTTAAATTCACCCAGTCGCTAATCAATGTCAATACTACAGCATCATAATACAATTTCATATTTGGTACCTTGAGTCCACCTCTCTCACGAAAATCTTGCATTATTTTAAGTTTCACCCTTGGTTTTTTCCCTGCCCAAACAAATTTATTAATACCTTTTTGCCATTCATCTAAATTACGTTCGTTCTTTAAAATAGGTAACATTTGAAACAAAAAAATAAACTTTGGCAGGACATTCATTTTAATAACTGCAATTCTGCCCATAAGGGATAACTGTAAATTATTCCAGTTTTTTAAATCCTTCTGTACCTCCATCCACAGCTTTTCATAATTATTTTTATACAATTTTACATTAGAAGCAGATAATGTAACCCCCAAATATTTTACCTTATCAACGATTTCAAAGTCTGTTAAGTTAACTAAAGCCTGTTTATCACCATTAGTCATATTTTTAGCTAATATTTTGGTCTTATTATTATTAATTTTAAAGCCAGAAACACGTCCATATTGTTGAATCAATTGTAATAATTTCACCACCGAAGAAACAGGTTGAGACAAAGTAACAACCAAGTCATCTGCAAAGGCTCTTAATTTATATTCTTTTTTATTAATTTCTATTCCTTTTATTTCTTGAGACTCCCGAATTTTAATCAACAAAATTTCCAGTGTTAAAACAAACAATAACGGAGACAACGGGCATCCCTGTCTTGTTCCTTTTTCTATTACAAAAGCCTCTGACAAACCCCCATTTACAATAATTTGAGCAGTCTGTTTTTGATATATATTGGATAATACTTGTAATATATTTTGTCCAAAATTCATCTCCTTAATTAAACACAGCATAAACTGCCAATTCACTTGGTCAAAGGCTTTTTCAGCATCCAAAAATATCAGGCCTGCAGAGACTTGGTTATTCTTTTCTAAATACTCTAATAAATTAATAATTTGTCTAACGTTATTCTTCATATACCTTCCAGTTATAAAACCCGATTGATCCCTATGTATAAACTGCTGCAAGATCCCCATAAGCCTGTTAGCTAAAATTTTTGCAAAAATTTTATAATCCACATTTAAAAGAGATATAGGCCTATAATTTTTAGGCAAAGTAAGATCTTGACTATCTTTTGGAATCAATGATATAAATGCATTACGCCAGGATGGAGGGATCTCTAACCCCTGTAATAAATTATTAAACAGTTCACACAACGGTTGAATCATCTCTTCTACTAAAGCTTTATAATAAATAGATGTCAACCCATCCGTACCCGGCGCTTTGCCCAATTTCAGTTGTTTAATAGCTGTAACAATTTCTTCCTTAGTAATTAAACCGTTAATCTTTTTTTCCTGATCTTCTGTTAATTTAGGAAAGTTAACTTTGCCTAAATAATTATTTATATCTGTAATTTGAATATTAGTACCCTTATATAATTTTTGATAGTATTCTAAAAAAGATTTCTTAATCAATTCTTTCTGATAAACCAATTTACCATTATAATTTATTTTATCTATATTCCTCTGTTTCTGTTTTTTTCTTAACTGATAAGCCAACCATCTCCCTGGTTTATTAGCATTACAAAATGTATTTTGTTTCATAAATAGCAAATTAGTTGCAGCTTGATCAGCCATCAGCATGTTAAATTGTGTTTTTAACAATTTTAAAGCTCCTTTAACCTTTTCATCTAAGGGATTTGAAATTAAAAGTTTCTCTTTTAATTTAATCTCCTCTTCCAAGTCTTTCCGTTTCTGAGTCTGTTTCTGTCTATGCAAATTATTCATTTTTATCAAAATACCACGCATAAAAGCTTTACTTGCATCCCAGACCATTGAGATTGATGTTCCCTTGTTCATATTTAAAGTAAAATATTCCTTTAAACATTCCTTTAATTTATGAACATTTTTTTCTTGTTTAAATAAATTCTCATTCACCCTCCAGGATCTCCTATCTTCCTTCTCTACAAACAGTTCCATCCAAACTGGACTATGATCGGACAATGTCCTAGGAAAAATTTTTACATTCTTCACCCTGTTGTATAAATCTGTTGTGATCAAAAAGAAATCAATTCTTGAGAAAGATTGGTGTCTATCTGAGAAAAACGTAAAATCCTTTTCTTCTTGATTACGTTCACGCCAATAGTCTCTCAATTCCCAATCTTCTTTCATATCAAAAAAGGCTTTAGGTAATTTAGCCTGTTTAAAAAAGGTAGAAGAGCCTTTTTTGTCCATTTGTATATCTAAGACACCATTCCAGTCTCCCATTAAAATCACAGATCTATAGTCCAACAAAGTTATTTTCTGATGTAGTAACCTATAAAATTGCTCCTGTTGCTGGTTTGGTGCATACAACCCCACAATAAGAATTTTCTTGCCATATAAACCAAGTTCAAGCATAACATATCTTCCGTAAGGATCTGATTCTAACAAGGTAGCAGATAAATTCTGTTTAACATAGATTACCACACCCCCTTTCTTCCCAGGGGCGGGAGATACAAAATGAGATCCCAAGCGAGGATTATTTAAATATTTTTGATCTTTAGCTGTAATATGAGTTTCTTGCAAGCAAATAATATCATTGTTATGTTGTTTCAAATAGTGGTAAATTTTTTTTCTCTTTTGAGGAATGTTTAATCCATTAACATTCCAGGACAGGAGCTTTGCCATCTCCCTTGGCCTTCAGCCTGGAGAAGATCCGCTCAAATTCTGCTGCTGATGAATATGTAGCAGAGCTTTTGGGTCTTGCTCCTCCCACCGGCACTGAAGCAATTTGCTGAGTAGATTCTTCAATTTCTTTTTCTTTTTCTTTTTTCTGTTGTTCTTTTTCTTTACGTTTATGTGCTGCACGGGTCATTCTCTGTTCTTTAACCTCTGGTTGAGACATCCATACCACCTGTCCAGCAGTCATCATCCCTGTACCTTCAGATTTCTGTTCCATCTCTTTGTCACTCAAGACTTTATGCATCATGGGCAAAGGAGAGCCTGCTCCCAGGACCGTTTTATAAAATTCCTTAGCTTTAGCAACTGTATTAAGTCTATAACGTGTCCCCGCATGGCTCAAAACAATGCCCATCGGAATCTCCCATCTAAATGGCATTTGTCTTGCTTTAAGTTCATTTGCTAAAAAAGCAAAATCTTTTCTGCTTCTTAAAATTTTAGGTGGAATTTCCTTTAAAATAATAATATCTTGGGCAGCAATCTGAAATCTTTTATTATAAAAAATTTGTAGAATCTGATTTCGCAGAGACTTCTTAGCAAAATATATCACCACATCTCTAGGCAAATTCCTCTGTTTTGCAATCCAAGAATTAACTCTATAAATTCTTTCCACATCCCCACGTAACTCTTCTTTATCAATATTCAAAATAACAGCCAAGTCATTAATCACCATTTCCATCAAATCTTGAGTTTTATCTTCTTTCAGACCCCTTATTCTCAAAGCATATTCCATCTGTCTATACTGGAACATAAGAATATCATCTTGTGAAGTCTCCACTTTTTTCTCCATATCTTGAAATTTATAATCCAAAAGTTCAACTGTTTCTTCAATTTCCTCTACTCTGGAGTCCAGCTTCACAACCACTGAGGCCATTCCAGATAGAGCTAGAAGTATATCATCCCTCAAAATAGCATTATTCTGTTCTAAAAGCTCCTTCATCTCTTTCTTCATTTCCTCCTTAGTTTCAGATTTATTCTGGTCCAAAAGTTGTTTCATTTCCTCCCTAAACTGTGAGACGGCACTTACCATTATTTCTTTAATGTCTTGTGCTGATGTGCCAGATGGGGGAGGTGAAGGTGGAGTGGATTTAGGTTGCTGCACTGAGGGTATTATTTTAAGTTGTTGTTGCACAGTAGAAGTAGCAGGAGAAGAAGTTACTTTAGAAGCTGCAGTAGCTGGTTGTCGTTTTGAAGCCATTTTAATTTATCTTCCTTTCTTCTTAAAAATACCAATAAAAATAAGTAATCCAAAAAAAAATTAAAAATAAGATAAAATAGAATAAAATAAGATCAATCTAAAAGTCCCCAAGAATAAAAAAGTAAAAAAGTAAAAAAAAAGCAGTATTAAACAACAATTCAGCCGATCCGTCTTTTAAAGGAAAAAACTTTCAAAACGCCATTTTACTTTCACTCTCACTTTTCCGCCCGAAAAAAAAAGAGAAAGCTCAAAAAAATAAAAAAAAATCAGCACATACTAAATAAACTAAATAAACTAAAAAAAAATAAAATAAAGCTAAACTATAAATAAAATCCTTTAAACAGTTCTGTCCGGTTTAAGATTACTCACGGTTTCTTTAAGTACGGAGATGGTAGCGGCGTCTCGCTTTGTTTCCGAAGAAACAAAGACAGCTGAGAGGCGGAGAAGGCAATGAACTCCGAGGGAACCCTCTTTCTACCCCCCTAAAAATAAAAATCCAGGGAGAGTTAAGAGGTTCTACCTCTATTCATGCGATCTCTACCCCTTCCCTTCGCCCGGGAAGGGGATTGCGAGCCGCGGGCCAGCTGGTAAACGCTGTGCTCCGCGGATCTGACACCTTCTCAGGAGGACGGCTACAAAGTAGCCGCCATCTCCACCGCTTTAACCACCGGAAGTCCCGATGTCAGTTAATATTGTGACTTACAAAATGACACAAAGTATTAAAACATTGAAAACATTAAAGGAGACCTTTGAAGAATAGAGTCAGAAATTAGTAATTATGATACTGTCAGTAACGATATCTATGCATGGACTATATTCAAAAGGTAAGTAAAAGGAAAAAAAATACAGAGTTGGTTTATTTTATCTGGGTTAAAAGACTTTTTTGTTTTTGTAAAGTTCTGGCAATCCTTTATGAACTTTTTGCTAATATCAGGATTGAAAAGTTAATGTTTTAGGGATTTGTTTATAGATAAAGGATGGGATATGAGATGAAGACTTATCTGTTTATAACTTTATAGGTGATGAAGATTTATTAAATTTGTTAACACTTGTAGTGATGAAGATTGAAAGTCATTCTTTTGTATATTTTTTCTTTTTCTTTATTATATTCTTCATTTTTTCTTCTTTTTTCTGTTACTTTTTATTTTTATTCTTTTTTTGAAATGTTATATATTATATTATTATATTACATTACATTGCACTACACTACACTGTACTACATTATACATCATTCTACTCTCTACAATATTTCTATTGTTTCTATTTCTATTCTATATAGATACCAGCAGGTAGGTATTATGGATATCTAGCGACTATTCAGGGCTCAAATTATATCTTTGCTCCTTAGAGATATATTATAGCTATTAATATCAGAATTCTACCAGAAAACAAAACAATCATGGTTTCAATTAAAGTAGAAAACCTGTTGTTTAAAACAATGATTACTTTAAACTCCAAATCTGGTGGATTGTTATTTCTAGACTTTCTGATGATGCGTTATATCATAGTTGACTATTATGATGATCATTTGGCAATTTAAATTCAAAAGAATTTGGCCCTCTGTTTCTTGAAATTGCTTATCAGTGTTCAAAAATATATTCTTTCTGAGAGAGAAAAATTTTGTATAACAGCCTTCAAATGTACTAGGCCTTATTCCATGAAACATTGTCCTCTGAGGAATGTCCACTGGTATATCTAGATTGGTTATTTCAATGTTTGAAAGCTTATAGTATCTTTTAAGCAGATAGATAGGTTTGGAGCTGTTAGCAGTGTTGAAGCTATTTGTTAGCAGCCATAGAAATTCAACATTAAATGGAAGTTAGAGAAGTATCTAGAGTGAAAGAAAACTCCACTCAGCTCCCCTCTCAGGACTTGTTTCCTGTTATTTAATGACAGTCATAAGTTACACAAGATAAAAGTTCAGCTTGACTGAGCTTAAAAATCACCCTCATAATATTCCAATAACCCCAAGGAATCAAGTTTAAAGTATTAAAATTTATCTAACATTTAACCGCATATTGAAATGGCACAAGAACAAAATTAAGTAACCTTCATTGTAATAACTGAAGAATGATCTAGTAGCACAGAAGCTGCGTGCTCATTCTTTACTTTGATTTGCATCTGGTTAAGATAGCTATTATTAGATTAGCATGTAATCCATATAATCCATAGCCGAGGTGGCGCAGCAGTTAGAGTGCAGTACTGCAGGCCACTTTAGCTGACTGTGTTCAGCAGGTCAGCGGTTCAATTCTCACCGGCTCAAGGTTGACTCAGCCTTCCATCCTTCCGGGGTAGGTAAAATGAGGACCCAGATTGTTGGGGGCAATGTAAATATATATATATATATACATTGCTTACTGGTGTATACCACTTAGAGAGTGCTTGCACTTAAAGCGGTATATAAGTCTCAATAAAATAAATAAATAAATAAATAAATAAATAAATAAATAAATAAATAAAAAGGGGCAGTACCACATGGATTCTATTCCTTGACTTCACATGGACAAATCTGCTCTGATCTATGCATTTGCTGAATTTTCTTTGAAAAACCTCTAGGGCAAAACATTTAGTTTGGATAAGAGAAAGTTGTTTGATACACAGTAGAAGCAACATTAAACCATATGTAAGTATAAAGACTTTTTCTATAGCCTTTTGCTATGAAAGGGTAACTTTTCTATTCAATTTTTTAAAATCTACATCTGGTGTTCACTGTTGAAGCAAAATTCAAGACAATGAAAAATTGTCTTGAGAATTTACAGAGCTGAAGTTAATTTCCAAGTCTTTTTCTCAGACTGACGTATAACCACCCAGGACTACTAGATACGCCAGGGATCCAGTCAAAAAGTGCATGATGATTTTCCTTTGTCTCTTGACACTCAAACCTGCAGAAGCCTGCTGTTCTGTGATCTCCTCATGAGGAGCAGCCATCCAGAGCACATGTAGGTAATCTCCCTTCCTCTCCTTCTCTGGGGAGCTTTCTGTAAGACCAGGATACTCACCAGTTCTTCAGTCTTTGCAACAGTTATAGTTTCTACTCATTTAGAGACATGCTAGTTTGCCATTCCTTACTCAAAGGACATTTTGTTAGAATGTGTAGGTCTATCTAGTTATTTTAGTTTTGATATAACCTTTGGCTACATATTTTCTTTTTTATGACAGAAGATTGTAAGCAGCTCTTTCTGTCTTCCCAATTAGAATTTGCAGTGCTTTTTTTCTAAAAAAAAAAAAAAAAAAAAGGTGCCGGAACTCACACATATCATACAACCCGCCTTGCCTACCCTACAAGGTTCCATTCAAAAAAGGTACCAGAACTCCGTTCTGGGCGTTCTATGAGAAAAAAAGCCCTGAGAATTTGTATCTTCTGACATTGGTTTTTGGGTTGCTGAAGGCAGAATATTTGAAGAGGATCAACAGTCCCATGTATTAGTTTTAGTGACTGCTCATCAAATCTATGCAGAATCTTTGTCTGGCTTTTTGTAGCAAGTTGTTGAAGAAATCTTCCTTAAATGACTATGAGATCGGTTTCTAGCAAAGTGCTCTATATATGTCTTGAACATTCTGAGACATTAAGTGAAGCGAGACTCTCTCAAAGGCATTCCACTTTATCCATCTTCAAAGTCCCTGGCTCTGTGCTTTATCTCTGTGAGGACTTCTTTATAATTAGCTAACCAGCCCCTGTTGAGCCATTTCATACTAGCAGTGAACTGGTGTTTTCATCATGGAACACACATCTAGGGAATATCTGAAAAGCTGCTAGAAAATATTTTTCAACTTGAAAAGCATCAGGGGATTGTTGCATCTTCAAAAGTTAATGGAGTTCTTTTGTCAGCATTTAGACTTAGAAACCACACCATTTTTTCCAAGATCACACAATAAATTTGACAGTATATGAGTTGATTTAAAAAGAATAAAATTGCTCTTTGAGAAGTTCACTCCTCTTTTAATTGCAATATGTTTAACATAAGGAGTGATGGGCCATTTCATAGTTCATCTTCAGCTGACAATTCTTCTTTAAATTCTTCTTTATCTTTTTGTCACTGATAACGTCTACTTTTTCATGACAAAAATAGACAAAGACATGCCTGTCTTTCAAAGTTAGTTGCTCAAAAATAATAACCACTGCTTTAGCTGTCAGGAAGCAGTGTTTTAGCCATCTGATCTTCAAGAATTTTCTTTGAGTAATAGCTCATCAGCCAAAATAGGCTTAGTTAATACATTCCTGCAAAATCCCAATTCCTAAACCAGTTATACCCTTCTATTTGGCCTTTTCTTTGTGATGATTTAGGCATAGCAAGTAGTGATAGGATGTATATAGTATTGGATCTTCCTCAAATTACATTCAGACTTTGTATTTATACTCTGAGCTGGTACAAATGTTATCTCCTATACTTACCGTACTTTAGATGGCAGAAGACAATAAACCTTAATCTAACACATTTTAGAACTTTCACATCCAGAGATTATCCTTGAATATTACTTCTTTTTTACTTTTCTGGATAGATGTAAAATCTGTTTTAGAGATGTGAAAGATATCAGTGTTATCTAATATACAGTATTTGTTGTTGTTGTTGTTAATTGTGAAGTCGTGTCCGACCCATCGCGACCCCATGGACAACGTTCCTCCAGGTCTTCCTGTCCTCTACCATCTTCTGGAGTCCATTTAAGTTTAAGTTCACACCTACTGCTTCAGTGACTCCATCCAGCCATCTCATTCTCTGTTGTCCCCTTCTTCTATTGCCCTCAATCTTTCCCAGCATTAGGCCCTTCTCCAGTGAGTCCTTCCTTCTCATTAGGTGGCCAAAGTATTTGAGTTTCAACTTCAGGATCTGGCCTTCTAAAGAGCAGTCGGGGTTGATCTCTTCTAGGACTGACCGGTTTGAACGCCTTGCAGTCCAAGGGACTCGCAGGAGTCTTCTCCAGCACTATAGTTCAAAGGCCTCAATTCTTTGGCGCTCAGCCTTTCTTATGGTCCAACTTTCACAGCCATACATTGCAACTGGGAAAACCATGGCCTGGACTATACGCACTTTTGTTGGCAGGGTGATGTCTCTGCTTTTTAGTATGCTGTCTAGATTTGCCATAGCTTTCCTCCCCAGGAGCAAGCGTCTTTTAATTTCTTGGCTGCAGTCCCCATCTGAGGTGATCTTGGAGCCCAGAAAAATAAAATCTGTCACTACCTCTATTTTTTCCCATCTATTTGCCAGGAATTAAGAGGGCCGGATGCCATGATTTTGGTTTTCTTAATGTTGAGTTTCAAGCCAACTTTTGCATTCTCCTTCTTCACCCGCATCAAGAGGCTCTTTAGTTCCTCTTCACTTTTTGACATTAGAGTGGTATCATCTGCATATCTTAGGTTGTTGATATTTCTCCCGGCAATCTTAATTCCAACTTTTGATTCATCTAGCCCTGCCTTTCTCATGATGTGCTCTGCATATAAGTTAAATAGGCAGGGCGACAGTATACAGCCTTGCTGGACTCCTTTTCCAATTTTGAACCAATCAGTGGTTCCGTGTCCAGTTCTCACTGTTGCTTCTTGACCCGCATATAGGTTTCTCAAGAGACAAATGAGATGGTCTGGTACTCCCATCTCTTTAAGAACTTGCCACAATTTGTTGTGATCCACACAATCAAAGGCTTTTGCATAGTCAATGAAGCAGAAGTAGATGTTTTTCTGGAACTCCCTAGCTTTCTCCATGATCCAGCGTATGTTGGCAATTTGATCTCTAGTTCCTCTGCCTCTTCGAAATCCTGCCTGTACTTCTGGTAGTTCTCGATCCACATACTGCTGGAGTCTAGCTTGTAGGATTTTAAGCATAACTTTACTAGCATGTGAAATGAGTGCAATGGTGCGATAGTTTGAACATTCTTTGGCATTGCCTTTCTTTGGAATTGGAATGTAAACTGACCTTTTCCAATCCTGTGGCCACTGTTGAGTTTTCCAAATTTGCTGGCAAATTGAGTGTAGCACTTTTACTGCATCGTCTTTTAAGATTTTGAATAGCTCAGCTGGAATACTGTCACCTCCATTAGCTTTGTTGTTGCTCAGATTTTCTAAGGCCCATTTCACTTCACATTCTAGGATGTCTGGTTCGAGGTCAGTGACCATCTCATTGTGGTTATCTGGGACGTTAAGCTCATTCTTGTATAGTTCTTCTGTGTAGTTTTGCCATCTCTTCTTAATCTCTTCTGCCTCTGTTAGGTCCCTGCCATTTTGGTCCTTTATCATGCCCATCTTTGCATAAAACGTTCCCTTCATATCTCCAATTTTCTTGAAGAGATCTCTGGTCCTCCCTATTCTGTTGTTTTCTTCTATTTCTTTGCATTGTTCATTTAAGAAGGCATTCTTATCTCTTCTAGCTATTCTCTGGAATTCTGCATTCAATTGCATGTATCTTTCTCTTTCTCCTTTGTCTTTCACTTCCCTTCTTTCCTCAGCTATTTGCAAAGCTTCCTCAGACAGCCATTTTACTTTCTTGCATTTCTTTTTCTTTGGGATGGTTTTAGTTGCTACCTCTTGTACAATGTTGCGAACTTCCATCCATAGTTCTTCAGGCACTCTGTCTATCAGATCTAATTCCTTAAATCTATTTGCCCAGTCGCTTCATTCTTTCTGGCACTACTAGTACTAGCCCTCTGCTCTTCCCCAGTAGCATATTGGACACCTTCCGACCTGAGGGGCTCATCTTCCAGTGTCATATCTTTTTGCCTTTTAGTACTGTCCATTGGGTTTCATGGCAAAGATACTGGAGTGGTTTGCCATTTCCTTCTCCAGTGGATCACATTTTGTCAGAACTCTCCGCTATGACCTGTCCATCTTGGGTGGCCCTGCACGGCATAGCTTATAGCTTCATTGAGTTACACAAGCCCCTTCGCCACGACAAGGCAGTAATCCATAAAGGGGAATATACAGTATATATAGTTTTATTATGTACTGTGTATAATTATATATAGCCTGAAATATATAAGCTCTCAGTCTAAGGACACAGTTATGAACTAATGGAAACCTGGAAATGACATTAAAAAGAAGTGAATCTAAATGGTGGCATTGTTGCATGTCTCTTTGAAAATGGCCAAATTTGTGATGTTGATGGGGCTATGGTTATGGAGGAAAAATAGGCCTTGCTCATTTAGGTTTGCATAATATATCCATATGAGAAAAGTCTCTAATTTTTTTTACTCCCATTAAACAAAGCAAAACATTAGAGCTTCCAGGGACCTGTTGCAAGGTATTTCCTGGATGCAAGTTCTGGACTTTCATCAAAGTTTGAGGATCCAGGCAATTATCTAGCAATTCTGGAGGTTGGATCTGAAACGATACAATTGAGAAGCAAATTAATGACATAGATTGCTACATGGCAGGCACTTAATTTGAAATGCTGTGCCAGGAATAAATATCAGCAGCTATAGAGCAAGGAGAAACTGTTTTACCTTCAGAAGGTCTGTGACACAAGGCAGTCTACAGAGGTAGCACTGAATAATGGATAAGACACTAACTCTGATGGTAGCCTGTTATAGAAAAAGTCATAAAAAGTGGGGTTACTGATATCTTTCTTAACATTTGAGTAATGGATATATCCAGTGGTGGGATTCAAATATGTGAACAATCGGTTCTCTGTGTGGATGCTGCTTCTGGAAGTCCATTCTGGGTCTGGGCAACAAAAAATTAGCTACAGGTTCTGCCGAAGTGGTGCAAACTGGCTGAATACCACCACTGTGTATATCATTGTATAGCCTGACTTTGAGGAAATTTACCTGCCATTTGGTAGGCAATGGAAGTAAGCAGGAAATGAGAAAAGATAATCTATAGTTGTTTTGGAATGATTTTTGATAGCGATGGGAAGATTGTACATAAGGTTTCCATCAGGATTCCATCAAATTCACCAAGGCTGATGCAAATAATAGAAAATGCTAACTATGTTGTAGGAAGGATGCCCCATAGTGCAGCATGCCTCCCAGTTCAAATTAATTGCTTGTGACTTAGTCTGGAATGGTTCAGCTTCCTCCCTTTATCTTTGTGAGAACAAGGGATGGTCTTGTTGGAGACATTTTCTCTGGTTACGATTCTGCCTTGGACTCAGGTTTCTTTTATGCAACCATTGTCATGATATAAATTCTTCCTCCTGTTCCTCAAGGCCATCCCCTTATCCCATTACACTTCTTAACTTTCTGATCTCTTGGCCTAAGGGTGCATTAGTCTTCTCTATTAAATGATACTGTGAATTAATCATTCAATAGAGAATGTAGTCCATTCATGTCTGAAAGCGAGGATGTATCCACGGTCATGCCTACTAGGTTTCATGATGTCTTGGACACCAAGAAGACCAAGCATCTTCCTATGTATTATGACTATGTATTCAACTTAGACGCTTAGGAGCAACTGACCTCAGTTGTTATTTGTATGTGCTTACTGAATTAAGGCTCTTCATCAGGGAAAAAGCAAAAATTTGCAACAGGGCTGCCATTCCCTCTCTTCAGTAAATATGCCCATCCTATTCAGGAAGAGTGTGCCTCACAAATAAATGGCAAGCTCCATTCAGACCTAACAGACTGGAAACAATTGAGGCATATGGCCTCATGCTTTGTCTCTGACCTATTCTGCTCCTGGTCTTGCCTTATTCCTGAGTCTAACTCTGATTTATTCCTCAGCATTCCATGACTATTCTATGCTTTATGATCTCAGATTGCTCAACCTTATTTACTGTACATCTCCCTCTTGGCTTTCATGGAAACACATGTCCCATTGCACTCCTTCCTAGTAATGACATCCCTGTTTCTTTGCCTCATAGGATGCTCCTGGCACCTGTCTCTCCCCAGCTAACCTTCAACCCAAGCACTCTGCTGTATGCATGATATTGGCTCCCCCGAAAGCCTGGCATGCAGATACATGATCCTTCCTTGCCCCTGCCTGCCAAGCTGTCCAGTGTTCCTCCTTATTCCTGATGTTGGACCACAAAATGTATACTCATTGGTTAGCTAGATAAGATTGCCCAGCCCTATATCCCAATGCCCAATTCTGCCTTTTCCACTAGGACACCTATTAGTTTCTTGTAGTTCTGTACACTGTATAGATCAGGGCAGGCCACGTCTTCCTCTGTGAACTTTAAACACTTGCATACTGCAACAGACTGGAAACAGTATTTTTTATCTGTCTTCCTGCTGACATACTTCTTTTATCTATGGCAGCAAGTATGGGTAGGATAGACAATGGTTCTATAGCACTAGGAGAAAGATGACAGGTAAACAGACTGAGAGATAAAGAAATAGCCTTGCACTTTACAGATACTTACTTGCTCTTACTTAAGTTTCATTGAGATTAATAGTCTGACTTTTTTTCCCCCTCTGTGGGGTTCTTGGTGCTTTCTGAGCTTGGATGTTTTCTTGTTTGGCTTTCATTATCAGCCTAGGTAACATCATTAGTGCTAGTAGGCAATGGGCTTGCTCTCAACACTGGTATATGGTAGTGACTTGCTTTGTCAGTGTTGATGGTTCCTTGATTGGGCTGTTTTCTATTGTTAGCCTGTTTGTCTGAGTTAGTAGTTCCTTGATTTGGATATTGTTTGCTTCTTGATTATTGATCTAATGTTAATCTTGAAGTTAATCTCTGCTCATCTGGGTGTTGATTGCTGGTAAAGAAGTGTTTTGGTCTTTTTGTGTCCTTCTTGGCTTTCTGATTGTCTCTTTGGAATGGTATGAAGATGTTTATCTCTATGTGCCTGCTGATGTTTCTAAGTAGCCAGACATTTTTAGACTTGGCTTGAGATGGTCACAATTCAGTTGAAACTGTTGCCATCCTTACACTGAATGTTGTAGACGTGCCTATTTATTCTTCTGGGGCTGCTGGGTCTTTTGTTCAGAATGTTTTTGTTAATTGGTTTTTGTGTTACAGTAATTCCATATGGTTGTAACAGTCTGTTGGTGGTTTCTGAGATTTTCTTTTTTTGATGTATGGTAGTGTTATCCTTTTCACAGTTTGTATTGACTGTGCTATATTAGTGGCCAAGCACTTTATGGTGAAATTGTATGGACATCCATTTTGTTGGAAAATGTATAGATGATCTGTTTTCTTTTTCTGCAGTTTAGGGTTCCTGTAGTGAACGGGTGTCAAACTCGCCACATCATGTGATGTGTTGCGACATATCATGACTTTTTTGTATTGCCAGAGCTTGGTGGGCACGGCCTCCGCATGATGCAACCAGCCCGTGGGCTGGCAGTTTGACAGCCCTGCTGTAGTGCATGTGCCTAAATAGTGTTCTTACACAGCTTCTCTTGCGGGAGGTTTGGTTGTTACTTTGGTAATGGCGCACTTGAAAAATTCTGTTTCGAATTTGCCCTCACTGCTTCTGCTGATGAGGATGTCTGAGGAAGGTAACATGTTTTCTTTTTCCTTAGTGAACTTTATTTCTTTAAAGATGTTGATGGTTTTATGTGTATTCTCTAGTTGATCCTTTTTTAAAATTATGTGTCATCTACATACCAGATCCAAACTTTGGGGTTGTATGCATGGAAGTACTATTGATTGCAGGCATTATGGTCTTTGCTGTTACTCCTGAAACTGGTGAGCCCTTGGGTATTCCTTTGATTTGTTGATATATTTGTCCAACAGACTGAAGGTATGTGGTTAGGCAAAGGCTGCTAAGATACATGATTCTAAGAGTCATGATACTCCATGATTTCAATCTTGGAGTATTTGGTTTGGTCAGGCATGCTGTGTAGACCAAAACACCTCTTCGTCAGCAATCAATACCCAGATGAGCAGAGATTAATATCAAGATTAACAATAGACTAACAATCAAGAAGCAAACAACACTCCAATCAAAGAACCAACTCAGACAAACAAATAGTAAACTACAGCCCAATCAAGGAACCACCAAGACCACTCCTACCAACACTGACAGGGCAAGCAACTAGCGCATAAAATGAGAGCAATCCCTATTCCCTACTACCACTGATGATGTTACCCAGTTTAGTAATGAAATGTCTGCAATAAAAAAAAACATGCTCAGAGAGCACAAAAGGCCTGCAGTTCATCCCTGAGCTACAAATATTTTCTTCTATTTTTTCCCTCTTTCCAGCCACAACAATTAATTGATGTTAGTTCTTAAAATGCTTTACTTTGTCCATAGAAATATAATGGATGTTAATATTTGGAGATATGTAATGTGTGCTTGCATGTTTTAAAATCTTTTCTCTTTTTCTCTTTCATTCTCTTCAGGAACAAGTACTACATTACTCAAAATTTATATGCCAAGCATAGCAAGGACGTAGGGGGTCAAAGTGTGTGAAATCAAAGCATCTCTCACAAAAGCCTGCATTTTTCTGCAATAATATTCTAAAATTTAAGGAAAAAATAAACACATCCTCCCAACCCTGATAGAGGTCAGAGCCAGTGGTGGGATTCAGCCAGTTCGCACCACTTTGGCAGAACCAGTAGCTAATTTTTTGTTGCCCAGGCCCAGAATGGACTTCCGGAAGTGGCATCCACACAGAGAACCGGTTGTTCACATATTTGAATCCCACCACTGGTCAGGATCAATGCTCTCTAATGATGGTTGTGACTGAGAACAACTTTGTTAGGTTCCTAGAGATTTCAGGTGTCATTTAAGTCATCAAATAAAAAGCAAATAACTTTGGTTCTAGCTTGGCCCTCACAAAAAGTAGGCAGTGAGAATATGAATTCTGCACACCAAGTGTCGTATGGGGGCAATTAAACCAGGTGGGTCCCACTGATACAATTGCAGTATCAAAAGAGATGTGAGAAATAGAATGGATTGGATGATTCAAGATATGATTTAGTTGCAGAACAAGCTGCTCAATTTGTGACCTTGTCATCATTCTAAAAGATTTACCCCCAAATGTTCTAGTTGCCCGCAAGGGATCCTTTAGGCTGCTTTCATTGATCTGAAGGTGGCTTTTGATTCAATCCCTCAGGAGTGCCCACGGCAGAAATTAGCTGCCTCCTTTATTGATTGTCAGCTTCTGTGGTTAATTATAATGCTTCAGGGGGAGCCTTTCATGTAAGTTAAATGTGCTATCAATAGTGCCATTGGCATTATTCCCTGTGCAAAGGGAATTAAGCAAGGATGCATCCTGACCTTCCCTTTCATTTCATTTTGATGTCAGTAGAAATGCACAGGCCCTCTCCAAATATGAATTTCATCCTTCCTTACCAAACCATAGATTAATTTCCATTACCTTAAAGCTGAGGGCACAGTTTATGAGATACCACTGTATAAGCTACTACAGCTTTTAAATTTACAGGCTTTTTGAAATGAAAGAGCTTGCCATATGTGGTTAAAAGCTACAATGTAATATTATTGACCACGTTGATGGTGAGTTTTGAGAAGGTTATTGTGCAAAGGGAGAGGTGGCTGTTTCTTTCTGAATGTGGTAGAGACAATTGCTGGGAGTTGGTCTAGGGCAGACATGTCAAACTCAAGGCCCGGGGGCCAGATGCGGCCTGTGAAGTGGTTTTATGTGGCCTGCAAAGCTATCCTGGAAACAGTCAAGGAATGCCCCCTGCTACCATGGCCCTGGCCCAGGCTGGCTGGGAGCCAATGTACAATTTTGTGGTGGCCATCTATGCTGAAATGCATTTAGCTCCATAAGGCTGTCTAGAAAAAGCGAGGAACCAGCCCCTGCCGCATCGCCCCTGCCCCCTGGGTGCATGCTGGGGAGGTGTCACCCTTTGTGAGGAATGAAGAAATGGACCATGCCTTGGCGCTTGCCCCGGTCCCACTCCCTTCTGCCAGAGACCCTCAGATCTGTCCCACTCCTGCCCAGGCCCTCACAGGCACCCTTGACGCGAACAATGTAGAGCTGGCCATGCCCACCCAGTAGGCCACACCCACTCTATCCTTGCCCACCCAGTAGGCCGCACCCACCTTGGCCACCCCCCCCGACCCCCCGAGGGCAACCGCAATGCTGATGTGGCCCTCAATGAAATTGAGTTTGACACACCTGGTCTAGGGAGAAGCAGAAGAGATTAATTTCTTTTTTTAAAAAAACAATTAAAGCAGCTAAAACATTTCATGAAATGTCTTTATATAACATCATGGCTGAGAAACTGAGATATAAAGAAATGGAGAAAATGGTAAAAATCTCTCTTCCAAGATCCCTCAAGGGTGGATTGGGTCAGTGATGGCCTGATGGCCAGTTCCTGTGATTCTTTGATCCCAATATACCTCTCCATCAAATCTTTTATACCAGCAAGATCCAGAAGGTTTTTTTTAATATCCTCATTTCAGGCATTGAGGCTGTGAATTGTCCCAATAAAGCAAAATGGAATTTTGCTTTGGCTTGAAGTTTTGCAGGTTTTCAAATCTTAACAAGTAATATCCATTTGCCGCAGGCAACTAAGAATTTGCCTGGAATTCTACAGTTTTGAGTTTTGTATCAGTTGGATGGAACTATTCCAATTGTTACTCTTCTTGTTAGGTGCTTTGTTATATTATTAAGTAACAGAATTAGGCTGTTTTCTTTAGATCAAAGCAAGCACAAGTTAAATTCAAAAAACACACTAAGCCATAATGAGTTGTTTGGTTTTTGGTTATAGATCTTGTGCAATCAAACCATGTTTATAAACCATGGTTTATGACAGAGCTGTAAAAAAGCAGCCTCTAGGTCACATCTCTGACAGAAGCTTTGGTGTAACCTCCCAATTCTGAGGACTGGGTTGGGGTGGCTTAACAGGCAAAATAGATGTCTTAGGCCTTGCCAACATGGGTGGATTTCCCTCTTGTTAGTATTCTAAGAGAAAATTGAAGCTTAAAGTACATGTTTTGACTATTAAAGTCCCCCAAAGGCAAAAAAGGGGGGGGGCTTTTACACCCCCTCCTTTCAGTGACTTCCTCTGAATTGCACTTCTGACTTTTAAGGCTTTTTGTCTCAATAGAGGAATTCATAACCCTGAAGAGTCTTGTTGTTTCTACTGCAGAAAAACAAGTTCAACCTATTCTGCTGGGGTCTTCCTTTTATAACTCCCTCCCAAATAATAGATATAAATAAGATGAACAATAAAGGGGAAAATATAACTAAGGAAAACATGATGCTATGCCCTTTTGGAATATGACTTTCAAATCACCAGAAGTTGCATTATGGTTTATGCTAGGAGTACAGGGTGAATCAAATCAACTGTGGTTTAATCAATAAACAAATGTAAACAAAGCCATGGTTTCCTGCAGCATGTGAAATTAGCCATTCATGGTCACCCTTGTTGGCAAAGTGGCAGAGGCAGGCATGGAAAAAGTCATTTCTGTAGTTTCTTTAAATGTAGGTAGCAACAGAGAAAACGGGGGTTTTTCTGCTGAAATTGCTTTATTTCTGAATCCATAAATATTTGTTACTGACAAAAGTGGAAAAAATCCTTAATACTCTAAATTTTTACTAAACTGGTAATAGGTTTGTTTACAGTACCTACAGAATGTGCTTTTACAGGTAAGTATAACAACAAGGATAATACAGAGAAAAACAGTCAAATACTACTGCCTTGAAGCTTAATGCAGACCCAAGAGTCTGTGCAAAGATACAGATACAAATGTACTTTCTCATCAGAACTACTGGAGAATAAACAAGGATTCCATAAACTGGGCTAAAGCACAAAGAGGGTCAGACAGTCAATCTTCCCCTCAGGAAACGGTCTCCAAATAAAGCTGATTATAATGAGTTGGCTTCCTCAAAAGTGGAGAAACTCTGGCTGTGAGAATTCCTCACCAGCAAGTGGAATGGAGGCTTAAAGAAGAAGCAGCTGCAAAGTGTGCTATTAGTACCACAGGAAAGTGGAGGTCTGTACCCGTGGCCAGAGCTTCCACAAATTATGAAAGGTCACAAAGGGACACCACATGGCATTGCTTTGCTAACTAATGAGATAATGGGTCTTTTAGCTCCCTCCCTCCCTTTTATATAAACATCATAAGGACTAGATCTGCCTCCTTTCCTTCCCACCAGGTTTCAGCAGTTGAAATACATGCTTGAAATGGATTCCACCTGCTGCTGCCTCTACAGCTCAGAAAGAATGCTAAATCAGCTTGTTAATTAGCACTAGACATACAACACACAGGTGGCTATTATTTGAAAACCATTTCAATCCAAACTTATTGCTAAGAATTTTCTGGGCAAGCAAACCATTTGACATTTTCTGGAGTTTTCAGCTTTATGAAACGTTAACGCAAGCAAGTGATCTGCTTTCAAGTGGTTTTCAGGGGTGGTTTGATGTACATCATTCTCTTGCTAAGGTATCTCAGCTGGCTAATTTAGCCAAAAAATATCTAACAGAGAGACGATCTCTGGCTACACATTTGTTGATTACTTACATTGAAAAGTATACTTCCCTTATCCTCACCACGTCAACAATAGCCTAGAACAGGGGTCCCCAAGCCCCAGTCCATGGACCAGTACCGGGCCAAGGCATGCCAGCAACTGGTCCGCACAAACAAGCAAAGCTCCAACCATGGGATGCAGGCAGCACACAAAACCACACACTTTCCAATCTGTGGAAAAACCTTTCTCCACGGAACCGGTCCCTGGTGCCCAAAAGGTTGGGGACCTCTGGCCTAGAAGATGGTTGCTCAAAATTTACAACCCCTGGAACAACAGGAACCTTCCTCTGTACACCAAAGATTGTAATGTACATAACTTCACTCCACTCAGAAGGAATCAGATACACTGAGTGGGCTCTTTCTTTTTCTCAGCTCACTTTGACCTCGGATTAACCCTTTGATTTAATATTTGTAGTGGTATGGGTCAATGGGCTGGGTCTCAAGACAAACTCCTTTGTCAAAAAGGTCAACAAATGTATCTCAGTTATGATTCCTGTAGCCACTTCATCTAGCCATCTATGTCCTTTCAAACCAATCTCTGAATCATTTGGTTGTCCTGGGGCTTTGCTTAGGTGAGTAGTTTGTACTGGTGGCTAAATCAGTAATTTCACAGGCTGCTGTTGGCACATATTGGAACTGCTGATAACAAAAAGATCCCAAAATAGAAGGGAAACGATGCATCTTGATGCTCTCTTGAAACCTTGTGCGCTTAAATTCAAAATAAATGAACTGTATTCCTCCTATTCAATAAACATAGACAAGATACAAGCTTCTTCTATATAGGCATGTGAAATGTGTAGCCTCATAAGAAGAGCCTTTGCTTCTTATCAGTTTAATCACAATGTTTCTTATATACATTTGAGTTTCCCTTCCTGATTTCCTCCTACTAAGTACCCAAAGAGAGCAAGCAGTACCCATTGATGCCAGGGCTTAGAAAGATTCCTTTGAAAGTACAAGGTAAGGATTCAGAACCTCACGGAAATTGGATTATGACTTGCCTTGGTCCTAATCTTCCTATGCTATCTGGAGAGCCTTAGATTCCCCACACTAGCTATAACCAAAACTGTAATGTGCAAGACCTGAGATGTACAAAATTCCCTTTGCTTTCTATTTATACGCTTTATGATACACTAACCAAGTCTGGTGCAAAACAAGGGCTAAGGTAAGAAAATGAGGCATTAATAAGGAATAGCACATTCTCAACAAAGGAGCTGGTGATTGGTAGGTCTTGCACCCATAATTCATCTCTAGGGTTTCCCCAATCTTTCTTTTTCAGCAACTTCTTAGCTGTTGCTATAATTGGAAAAGGGGGAGTCAGCAGCATTTACACATCCCCTGCAAAATACCTAGCAATTTACCAACCAATCCTGATTCTGCTCACTCCGCTACAACATAGGAATAATCAATGTACTTTTTCTGGCACTGTTGAAAGCCATCTGAAAAGTTTTAGAAAAGGTGGATAAATAATTTTTTTTACAAAAGGTAAACAATCCCACATTTTTAAAACAGGAGTGCCACAAATAACTTTCCTATGAGGACATTTTCCAGGGGTCCTGGCAATTGGTACGCTTGTTGCTGCCAATTGTGATTCAAACATACCAAACAAGGTGGATTGGCTGATTGTGTGTGTGTGTGTGTGTGTGTGTGTGTGTGTGAGAGAGAGAGAGAGAGAGGGGGGGGAGGGAGGGAGGGAGGGAGGGAGGGAGGGAGAGAGAGAGAGAGAGAGAGAGAGAGAGAGAGAGAGAGAGAGAGAGAGAGAGAGAGAGAGAGAGAGAGAGATTATGTAACCCAATCAAGCTGTCTTTATATTTGTCTTGTAGCTCATAGCTTGACAAATTGCTTTTCAAGCTAAAATGGATTTGCCCTTTTCGGTCATATAATTCAATGAGAATAGGCAACTTAAAAAACAAACAAACATCCAGCTTTTTCTAGGACTGCATCCCATTTTCTTGTTCCCTCCTCCCCTCAAAATTATCTGTAAATTTTTGAAGCACTCCTTAAATTCTTTGTGGAACTTATTTAATAGAAAGGAGGTTTGTAAAACATGCAATAAGCAAATTCCATTTAATTCCTTGCTAATTGTCCTTTTCATCAAGTCCTTTGGCTGAATTTGGCTAGCTAATAATTCTGCTCTTTAATCTGCAGTGTTTTTCAAGCATATCACATTTTTAGGTTTTTTAAAACTTTTTTTCAGCTATACAGTGGAAAGATAGGTTATAATTTCGCTTGTAAATTCTTAAAAACTGCCTTATCTTTAGAAGCTGTAAAAATAGATTAATAAAACTTGTTAACTTTCATCCTTGTGAAATTTTTGTATTAGGTCTGCATATTTCAAATGTGACATGGAAGATCAGTCATTACATTTTAATAGTCTGATGAGCCAATCAAATGTAAGATTAATCTGAAGTTAGGATAGTTATAGATAGACAACACTATGAAGGAGCTAAAATAATAAGAACGGCTCACTTCATAGCATGAAGGAGCAACCAACAAGCCGTATTTCTTTCCTCCAAGCTTTGCTATGACCTGATGAGGCAAAGAGTTTCAGAATATGGGGGAAATCTCAAATTAATTGATAAAGTTAAGTGTAGGAAAAAATGAATCATTTGAAAATAATCCAGATGGATTTCCTTTTTTTTGTTGTTGGTGTTTTGTTTTGGCCAGACTTTGTCCATTTTCTCCTTCGCAGTTCCACTTTTTTCCTGTCAATCTTGAAATGCACCCTTCAAGATTATTTGTGATCATGAAAAGAGTGTTCAGTCCAGCTATGACCTTAGCAAATTTTCTCAATACAGCAAACTAATTTTTAAATCAAATTCCAGGCAGAACTGACCTCAGCAATACTCTAACCCTCAGGATACCACCATGTCTCTTTTACAGTGTCCTCAGAGAGCTTGTAAGGAAAGATGTGCTGATGATTAATATAGATCATGTAAGTTGCTGAAAGGACAAGGTCTTCTTGGTCTTGTTGAAAGCTGCTATAAGACTAAGACAATTGCTACAGAAAATCACCTCTGCTCGAAAAGATGATATGAAATCTTTACAACATTAAAATTACTGAGTGGATCTTTCACCCACTGCTTCAACAAGTGAAAGCCCAGAAATTCTTTTTCTCAAATATTAGGTTAATCCATGTAGTCAATACTCTCAGGGCAGTGGTGGGATTCAAATATGCGAACAATCGGTTCTCTGTTTGGATGCTGCTTCCGGAAGTCCATTCTGGGCCTGGGCAACAAAAAATTAGCTACCTGTTCTGCCAAACTGGCGCAAACGGGCTGAATCCCACCACTGTCTCAGAGTTTACGTAAAGGAAGATTGAAGCAAACTATTTATATAGCTGGCTTTTCATGTCAGATAATGCAGTGCTCTTATGCTTCTGGGCAACAATGCTATTTTTGTATTAGTAAATCGCAGACATTGTATTATCCATATTGTACAGAGCCAGAGATGTTTGGAGACAGCTACACTTGAGGGCAGAAAATAGTACAAATTCCAGAACACTCAGAGAATTGTTGCCACCTCCCCGTGGTTTTCCTTACATACATTACAGTTAATGATAAGTAATCCAAAACTCACATCTGTCACTCGAAGGCAGAGAGCCAATTATGGTAGCCACCACCATTTCCCCCTCTTAGCCCAGTTTCTGTTAAGCAAAGCACAGTGTTTCATATGGCTCCAGTCTGTGGTCTACAAACATCACATGCCAGCAAAAACAGTCCTTTGCTACTTCTTGCTGGTGCTGTAAACAAAGTCATATTACTAAAAAAAAAAAAAAACAAAAAAGGACAAGTATCACTATTTACATGGTTGTTTCTTTGAAAAACACTGTGAGAACCTGAAGAAAAACTGGATGAAGAATCTCTGTCCAGAGAAAGCCACATACCTCAGGAACCTTTAATCAATGTACCTGTTTGTATCGTGAAGCTCTGTGGAATCCCCTTTGAGGCAAGATGTCCAGGTGCTACTGTGCAAACCTGGCAATACTCCCGTAATATGAGGATACAAGAACATAATGGCACAAAGCAACATTTTAGAGATTCACACAGACCTTCCAGCTCTTTTAGGGGCAGAGCTCAGGGCCAGGTAGGAACGTTAGGGGTTAGTCTCTAGAAATATGTTCATTAGAATATCTCTTCCAACTGTACAAAATCCAACAAATGCTGGATCTATAAACATTTATTTGAAAGACTTTACAGACACCCAGTGTCTAATTACCACTGTATAATGGCTGTATAATATGCCAAATTGGTACTTGAGATGCTTGAGCATCTCACTTGATGGATGGGATTAAGACAGAGAAAAAAACTGGCAGTTCAAAGATATCATTTGGCTATGAGAAGGCTTTAGGATGATTATTCTTTTTAAGAAAATGTGTAAAACAAGGAACTCCCAAGAACAATTGAATAAAAGTTGTAGTCTGGCAAGAAACCAAGCCAAAATGGAGTTGTCGTTATATGTTCATAGAATGCTAGTTGAGCTAAAGCTACTCCATACATCTTATTGGATCTCTCTCAGAAGCAACTATATCCTGGACATAAAAATGATCTGCCCAGTGAAAATAGGTGATTTGACTTGTTAGTAGAGAGAATAATTTATATATAGATACATTAGAATGTTGGAAATTTAGAGTATAAATGAAAAGGGGGATGGTGGCAAACACTCTTAACATAATTGTGCTTGTAATCAAACCCTTTTCACACCTTCTTGCATCTAGGACTGTTTATCTCTAGGCACTGGAATAGTTTCTGCTCTTTGTTTATTTATTATATCTACTGCAATCATGATACTCCTGGGTTTATGTACTGTATACTTGGCAATGATATGTAAAATTAAGTGGTTTCTTAACCACTTCTCTTGAATTTTGTTAAGCTAGTTAATATTGTTTGCCACTATAATTTCTTTCCAAATCAGGAAGAATTATGCTCACATGGAAATGCACTATCTTCTAACAGGTGGACTACATACAGTTAGAACAGAACTCAGCAAAGACACCTGTTGGACACTCTTGGTAAGATGCAGCACCTAGCAAGCACTGTAATATAATAGATTTTCACTCTGCCAGAGAGAAACCTGAACTAATACCATATTCTGCTAATTTTGCAAGACTGTTTGTCATAATGGTTGTAAAAGTAATAGCCTGACTTAGTAAACATGAAATAATTGGTGTTAGTGAGCCTGTGAAAGAAGCCATCACTAGCATGACTTTCTTTGACAGAAACTGAGCATGTCACAAAACTTCATGTATATAATCTCTCCTTATTCAGGTTTTCTTCTTCCCGTTTTTTGTCAATAACATGAAAATGAATGTTCAAAACAATACCGACAGGACTGTTGGAAGAGTCTGTCTTAGAGGTTATCTTGGCCATAAGGCCGCTGCAGTATACGGCACTGAACCATCTGGTCCACATGAATTATCTACAAGGAACACAGTGTCTCTGATCAAACAGTCACCTCTGTCTTGCTGGCTGTGCGGTAATGGTGATGGTATCCTGGAATATAGTGCAGCTGCTCCACTGTGTTGTGTCGCCGGGAGGCAAATGCTTGGCGTTTGGCTGAGGTTTGGTTCATACTCAAGGTGTTGTACAAGTTATTTGAGGCACTGGGATGGGAGTGCATCTTAGTCATCCGGTAGCGATCCAAGACAGGTGTTGAAACAAATACATCAGAGTGGGACAAAGCTCGTGACATGGACTGCTCTCTAAAGCCCGAGTGCTCTGGAGAAAGCAGAGGGTCTTGGGAATGAAGACGTTCGGTAGACAACAGCTGTTCATCTGAGAGGATCTGCTCATAAGACATACTGAAGTCCTCAGGCATGATTCTCTCTGGGGACAACACCCGATCTTGGGACATGGCCCGCATTACACGGCGTGGCCGCTCCCGTTGGCTGACTTGTTTCTGGGATAACTGGATGACATTGAGAGGGAGGGTCCCCCTTGCTGCTAAGTCTGGAAGGTGCCTCTTTCGAGAGTAATATTCCTCTGCTTCCTTGTCAGCTAGATGGAGAAGAGAAATCGAAAGATTAAATAAAGAGCTGGAAAAAGAGGTGAAAGTAAAAAAAAAGGGGAACCGTGCCTTTTTTTTCAGAATAATCAATATATGAAATAGGTGTAAAGGCAATAAGCAAAAGCACTGACACACTGGCAGTGGCTTCTTGTAGACTATACCCTTTCATATGAATTTATGTTCAATCAGTATGGACAATGCTGCACTTGGTACTCATGCACCAAAGGGGCCAGATCTTGCTAAATTTGCATTCTCAAGATGTGTTGAACCTGCAACTCTACCTTCTAGAATGGTGAAGTAAAGGGGTGCATTGTATTATGAAGCAAAGGTGTCTCTGAAAAATTATAGCCAAAGCAAAGCATCCTTTTGAAATAGCTATAATAAAGATAATAAAAATATAGATGTCAAGACTATAAAGTAGAAAACAGCAACTCTTCTGATTAATTGTTTTGTATCTTGTTTTTATTTTACTCTTTTGTTGGGAGAAACCCAGAGTTGGCCAGGTAGCATTCAAATTGAATAGAATGAGTGAATGAATGAATGAATGATGAATGATCAACCTGAAGAAGGTATATATCTTAAAGCCTGAACTTCGACCAAGGGTGCTGGCAGGTATTATCCTTCTTACCTTCTATGCATCAAATTTTTTGCACTGCTTGGATCAAGCCATGAGTAAAAGGCTATATAAAAGACCCAGGGATGACATTTTCAGTGTACGATTGTTGGAACATCCTCCATATTCCTTGTTTGCAAGGCTGATTGTTTAATTTTATACAAGACAGTTGCAAATTTAACAGAAGGATATTTGCATTTGTTATGTCTGGCAAGTCATTTTGACAAGCAAGCAAGCATATATCCAAATTCTCTGTCAATATTCTTTGTCTGGAGGAAATGTCATCAACCAAACCAGATGCCAACCCCAATACTTGTATAGCCTTGCTTTTCCTGCAATGTGACTTTTTAAAAAAGTATGCTTTCTTCATTAAAATTAGTTTCATAAATTTATTTACTAATCACATTTATATGGTTGGCCATTTGACGGAAAATGACCCTGGGCGGCATAAAACAATTTTAATTTTATGATAGAAAACCTTTCTAAATACAGGTTCCCCCCCCCCCCGTCTTTTCAATATTGTCTGCTTTGAGAGTTTAATCTTTATCTTTAGAAATCGTTTTTCTATTTTTTTTTCTTACAGCAAGAGAAACAAAGAATTGGAAAAGAGAGACAGTGTTAGAACTAATTGTATTTAATGTGATTGTTCAAGAAGGAAGAGTCTGTGATCTTCTTTTTGGCTGAGTTTTGATTTTCTCTGTTGTAATGAACCCCACTGTAATAAAACTGGGCCATAAAAGTTCTGTAGGAAAACAAATGGGAGCCTTAGTCTGTTGGATCATCAACAAGGGGAGTAACTAAAAGCTTTAACATGCTAGGTAGAAACAATGTACAGTTGGAAAGAATGTCTCAATTTCAATTTGGCAAAAATGCTGGCAAATTCTTTCCATTATTAAAATTCAGGCAAAAATATTTGCAACCCCTATGGATTGTCCCAATTCCTTCTATCCTCTGAGGAAATGATTTTAAAATTGTGGATATCAATGAAGGGGCAAGAGTCATAGAAATCGTTACCAGGTCAGATCCATAGTGATTATTTTGTTGGATTTAATTTAATTTGCTAAATTTCTCAAGAAAATTATAAAAGTGGCTCACAAGCATTTAAGAAAATAAGAGGAAATGGCTTTCTTGAGGATGGAGACAGTAGATAAACTGTATAACTAACTTGAACATTTCTCTCTTTCTCCACACCCCCTGTATTATGTTTATATCCAAATGAAGAAAAGGCATCTTCCATCATATAAGCTGGCAAAACTAGCCCAGCAAAACTGCAAAGGTAATTTCTTTTTCTCTGTATTTCTATTTCCCTCTCTGGTTCTTTTCCTGCTTTCTTATCAAGGAGGCAGCCTCTTTCTTTATCCCTCACATAAGCTGTGCCCTGCAATATGTTCAAGAATCTAACCATCTTAGCACCTGTGTATGTTTGTGAATGCCACATCTTAAATCTTATGCCTTTTGTGCTCTAAGGAAGACTTGAACATTTCTCCTTCTTTGCTGTAGCAAGGAGATTTAATGCTACATCTTTATTTTCTGCTGAACTCTGTGTATGGTCCATTAAAGTGAATCACTTCTTTAAATCTCCTGCTTTTTTCTTCTTCTTTTGAACTCTCTCTCTCTTCATCTTCTGTCACTGAATTGAAGATTCTCACAAGTGTCATAAATTAGGAGTCCCTTTGCATTGTTTTGCATTAGTCTCAGATATTTTTTGCAGCTACAGTTTCCATTGACAATCAACTGGCTATTACTTGATTGCTTTCAAAATCGTGGATCTCAAGTATTGTTTAATAAATTGTATTTTCGTTATTGATAATAGTCTAATTTTTGGCCTTCTGAAATGTATAAACCTACTTAATAACCTGTAGTGTTAAGATCGACCTGAATTGGTGCAGTGTGATTTAATGAGCATGAAAAAGAGGCCATTGAGGCAAGCTGGTGTGATAGAAAAGATTTCTCTGTTACAGGAAGAAAGAATGAAACACAGCTACAGCACAAAGATGCTTATAGTGCTGTACTCCCTCCACCACCCTTCTTTTTCAAAGCAAAACAACAAAAAAAATCATCCACATCAAGTAGTACGTTAATGAAATGAAACCTACTTAATCTCTTCAGAGAAGAATATTTACTTGGATTAGTCTTAATTGCAGACTCATACGATGGAGGGAGGTGTGAGAGGTTCTGGAAAGATTTGGAGAAGGACAAATCATAGGGCTCTGTAGCAGAGGTGAGGATACTGTTCATCCGTGGTTTTTCTGCAGCAAAAGGAGAAACAAAGGAAGCTATAAGAATAGCAGTGCCCTTGGATTCGATGATTCAATTGCACCCATTCACTTGTCTAGTTCTGTGTAATGAAGTAATTCAAGCTGATGCTACCCAAGCTGCAAATAAAGCTCTGTTGGGCTTTGTTTCTTCAGTCCATTGCAATGGTTAATGAAGGCATAGTACATTGATTCATACCCCATAGAAGCCTTGCCCTTTGCCAAATGAACGCTAAGACAGGTCTCTTGTTAGGAGGGAACAAGTGTAAATGAAGTAGCTATTGAATGTCCATTTTTGTTTGAGAGATGAGCATGAACAAACCCACCTGGCATCCCGGTGTGCCCTATGGACAAGATGCTTTTGTGTTTACTATCTGTACAAACTGCACAATCCCAATGATAGGACGATAATTAAACCCCATCCAACCTTTAAATATACCCACGCTATACACATTATTTCTGATTATGTCTGGCTCACGCTGGAAGATGAGTGCAATTTCAAAATCTTTTTCAAAATAGTCTGCAAGCTTAATAATCCACAATAAGGAAAGGCTTTCAGCTCATTTAAGCCCAACCACCTTCTTCTGTGAATTCTATGCAATTAAGGATTCAGCTTGCAATTTGATATCCCAGCTACCTGAAGGCCCTATTTTTGTTCCAACCTTCGTTCACCTGAAGGCAGTTCTTCCCAACTGGATTCCCTCCAGCTCCACTGGACTTTGAGGCCATTCTAGTGAAGAATTAAAGGAGCTTGTTTTCCATTCCAAAACATACGGCAAAGATTTGGAAAGGAAAGATTTCCCCAATGAATCGGCAATGGTGGTGTCAGATGAATTGATTCTCATCCCAGAAGAAACTTTTTGCTTCATCTCTTCTTCAGTTGCATTTTCACACTGTGCGTTATTCTAACTTTTGGGAACTAGGAGCAATCAAACCTGCCTCCCTAATTTTAAATGCTTAGACAAATGGTTTTTCATTATTCATTCTAGTGGATGTATTTTTTTTAATATTATCGCTTGTAATTATGGAGATAATGATGATGATAATATCTAAAGAAAGCCCTTAGGTGTTTTCAATGCAGACCCAATGTAATTTTCTATTAGCGTGCATTGTAATTTCTCATCTTACAGTCAAGAGTTATTCTTAAAGTACAGAATATATAAGACATATAGAACTTAGCATGGCCCATTGGTGAGAATCGCTGCTAAATACGAGAATTTCAATGGCTTACAGTAGAAACTCTTTCTAGTACACCTATAGAGCAGTGAGACCTATTGTTTACAAAGACGCTTAGAACTAAGACAATCTGATAGGACAGCAGCCTTTGTAATCTAGATAGTTGAAAAAGAAATTTAAGATATTGTTCTAACTTTCTCTCATACAATGGCAGTTCTTCCCAGCTGGATTCTCTGAAGTTCCATTGGACTTTAAATTTAGCTGGGAATAAAGAGAATAGTTTTCCATTGCAAACGCGATATATGTTAGCTTATAGCCTTTTGACAACCCACTCTGTTGAAAAAGCAACCCAAGGTCTTTCCCCACAATATTGCCACTTCTTATGTGCCGATGGGAAGATAGTTGACTGCATGGATTAGCTGAGCACAAAGATGAACCTTCTATATTCTAAAAACAGCAGGTCTTGACAATAATTCATCATGTGACTACGTTTTTATTGTAGTTGTATGATTATCAACATTATGAATCCTTTAGCAATATTTGGAAAGGCTGCATCTCACCGGGCAGAGTACATATAGTATTGTGCAGGTACATTATGTGGGGCTTCACACTCAAGATAGCTCCAAGTAATGAATTGTGGTGCCAGGACAGATTTCCTACCCTATACCTTGAAGAACAACTAAAGAGTTTGTTTAATACTGAAGTCACATTCCTTTGCATATATCAGATCATATGATTAAAGGCTAAATTTTAAATCAACTTTCAGCAGCTTAAACTAGAGGAGAAAATCTATCTGACAAGTCATACCAATTCTAATACACATAAGAAATAAAGACATTAAAAATAACAGTAGTTAAAATGGTGAAACCACGAGGATATGGAGGGGGAGCTCACCCTTGCATCTAATGTACCCCTGGTGATATTCCCAGGCAAGAAATGACAACAAAAGTAAAGAAGCATAGCTCTTTAGGACACTGAGGGGCTAGAAATCAAGGCAAATACGATGCACAGAAGTGTATTCCTAAGATTACTGGAAGCCCTGCCCATCTGTGAATATCTGAGGACTAAGCTAGCCAACTTAATTGGCAGAAGAACTGTGTTAAATAGATCTGGATCTCTACTGGATTGTGTCAAAGCTATTCCATAATCACTTTATCATTACATGGGCAATTCACATACACATGTTTTAACAATCAGAAAAATTGTTAGCCTTCAAACAAGCACCTCATATTCTTCAGATGCCAAATTATTGTGTTCTTGGATTCTGCTTTATAAATCATAATAATTGATGTTCTGTTTCTATGCATGGACATTTATGGAAGATACAACCACACCATTAAAGTTCAAAAGTCAGTAGTAAGGTATTTTATATCAGTGAGTATATTGTCACATAGTATAATATGCAGTGTAGGCATGGACACCAACCATACCGCCAATTATCTGTTTGGAATTCATCCTATAAAGAATTAGAAATTATGTTGGTCATTTGTCAATTATTTTTTATGCAGCTAACTGATGTGAAAAAATACCCATGGATAGAAATGCACATAGTTGGACACTGCATGTGGCATTGGAAGTATTTCTTTGGCTTTGGTGAGGTATCAGTTCAGTTTTTTGATTGAGCATAATAAGTCCCTTGTATAGACGTCCTGGACAAAGAAAACAATTGACTGACTAACAGATGAGACATTCCCTTACAACTACAAATTTATATACAATTCTTTATGATTACTGGGAGAATGTTTCTTCTGTAATTAAACATGTAATAGAAGATTTAAATTGCTTTACTATAATTTGTATACAATTACACTGGGATATAATATTGAGCTCATTGTTATCTCATGTGTGTCTTTACATACTGGTGCACATAATTTACACTGTGATGGTTAGGTGCCTATCTGATAGTAAGATGGAGACAAAGGAACTGTCTAAGCAACCTAGAAGATTTGTTAACAATGGAAAATTAACTTACTGCACATATGTATTCAAATCTGAGCCCTGGTTAAATTCAAGAAGACCCATTTCTTATGAAACATAGCAGATAATTGATTTCATTCTTCCTGCTTCTAATTTGTACTGGGCTTTGACTAATAGATGTTGGGGTTCTAGTAAACCAATACTCAGTGAATTCCAGGAGCCTAAACTCTGCTCTTCCTGCTAAAATAGCCCCACTCAAGATCTTTCATTGCCCAAAACTGGATATTTTACTGTTTCTGGCCACATGGCTGTAATAAACTGATTTGATCTTTCACTGAAGGAAGCAGAGTTGAATTTATTCCTGTTCCTATCCGGAACCTAAATAAGCTTGCTACCTACTGCTAACACTACAAAATCTTGATAACCTCTTTGGGTGACAAGTCCTGCTTTCATCTACTGCCATCCTTTATTAATTACGGTACCACCTGTTTTGTTTCCCTGCTGTGTGCCATACTGGTTAGTTGCCAGTGATCAGTTTTACCTCCCAAATACTTCAACCCACATCTAATAAACTGGTTCCATGGCAAAACAAGTCCTTCCATTTACCAGGCAACAGGAAGCATTGATTCAACATAACACTGCAAACAGAAGCTTTCTCAGTACAGGAGGATATCTCTTCAGCAGGGCTCTAGAAAGAAGTAACACTACAAGTGATCTGCATTGGCATTACTGATCATCTAAAACCAGTGTATGTAAGTCAATACTGTAGTTTAAAACTTGATAAGAGTGATGGAGAGAGAACCCTGCTAAAATCGTAGATTCCAATTATGAAATGAGAGGAATTGAGACAGCCCTCAGATTGATCACAACAAAGGAACATCTTGCCATTTGATCAGGGGAACATCAAGGCATAGTATTTTTTTTTTTTACCATGAACAAGCTAATGCTGATAGGGAGGGCTGTATCTTCTAGTTTCAAGTCCAGATCCTTAGCAGCTCCACTTGGAGGCCTTAATCACCAGGGCTGGATTGGAAAAGTCCTAAGTCTCAGAAGACCCAAAGCAATTAACGTAGATAGGGCTGGGCCAGCCTCAGTAGGCATCTTCCTAGGCTCATATCAACTATCACCAGAGAAATAGCGATTCTATCCCTAATATCATATTTTTCAGCGTCACCAGCAGGCATATTCTTGATCAAACAGTGAGCTATTAGCCGTGCATAGGCGAGTCCAAACTTGTCCCAAAGAAACTTAGTGCACAGCAACAGAAATGTGCAAACATATTTCTATTTGTAGACCTGTGATAAAAGAGGCCTGCCGAAACAGGATTCAAGTGCACTCCTTGGAATAGGCAAGATCTACCAGAGAAGCAAAGATGAAGATTGCTAAGGCACCGGTGATTGTGACATTAAATGACATCTTTTCTTCACAGACACTGACTAGCAAATCATGTCATTAACCCAAAGTATGCAGAATTAAGCAACCCCCATTTTTTAAAAAGAGTCTCGGTGATGAAATTAGAGCAGTTTTTCACTATTTGACTTGCTACGCGGTTAACTAGGAATGAAAATGAAGCGAGACTGCAAATGAAAAGTCACCTTGAAAATGATTGCCCAGTATTTAGCTGCAGCACCAGAGAACAATTTGAAATGGCTCAAGGAGTTATCTCATGCATAATATAGCTGAGAAACAAGATCGATGTCTTGATAAGTTTCTCTCAGAAGGGACAATGTCTGCACTTGATTATGAAGCAACATAACGGTAGGCTCTAGTCTCAACAATCTTGTTTGATTATTTTAATGTACATGTAATATCCTCCTTCCTCCCCTTCTTTCTCACACTCCAATCTCTCTCCTATGCATACGAATGGATGCCAGAATTATAAGTGACATAGTCTCACTAGTACAGTTAGTCCTCGACTTACAACAGTTTGTTTACTGACCGTTCAAAGTTACAACATCACTGAAAAAAATGACTTATGACACTTTTTCATTCTTACAATTGTTGCAGCATTCCCATGGTCATGTGCTTAAAATTTGGATGCTTGGTAACTGGTTCATATTTATGATGGTTTCAATGTCCTGGGATGATGTGATTCCCTTTTGCAAGCCTTCTGACAAGCAAAGTCAGTGGGAAAACCAGATGCACTTAACAACCAGGTTATTAACTTAACAGTTGCAGTTATTCATTTAAAACTGTGGCAAGAAAAGTCGTAAGATCTGGCAAAATCCACTTAACAACCATCTCACTTAACAACATAAATTTTGGGCTCAATTGTGATCGTAAGTCGAGGATTACCGGTATTGTTTTAGCATATAATTTCTAATTTGTAAAATAAAAATGTAAAGTTACGTGACTTGGTCCAATGTACAAGAATTAATGCAATACAAGAAAGAAAGAGAGAAACTCTTATCAAAACGTTTGCTGTCTTGTGTAAAAGTATTTATTGTACTTGTCTTTTAAACAAACAAATAAAGTAACTTTTGCGTTTGGAACATAAAGACTTTAACCCTAACCCTAAAGATCAGGTAACAGTTGACTGTCCTTGGTTTGGACTCCCCCCTATTTATTTTGTGTTATCCTGATCTTTTAGAGCAGCAATTTAGCAACTTAGGACTTTGGGGATCGGGATAGGGGTAGGGATAGGGATAGCAGGGTTGGAGTTAGGTTAGGGTGACTGATACGGTCCTCATCTCTATATCACCCTCCTAGGCAAACATGATTCACTGAGATCTCTATTGGGGATAGAATGCTACTATGGTCAGCAAAATGTCAGCATTTCTACTTCTTCAGGATACCATCCACATTTCTTTTGAGTCAGTTCAGCCCTCAGTTATAGTCATCTTGAGCCTGCATTTCTTACCTGTTGGCCCAACCGTATCTGGTGATAGCTTCACTGCTGCACAAAATTTGCACAGAAGGCTATCTTTTAAGAATTTGAGCTAAAAACCTCTAGCAGGGGTTCATCTAAACTACTCATTTTGACACCACACCTCTATTACAGTCAAAGACCAACATAAAGGATGGGATACAGAAAATTAAAAAGCATGAAAGATACCTCAGAGCAAACATTATATATAAAAGCTAAAAAATGTAAAAACAAAAATCTAAAAAGAATCTAAAAGGAGAGGGTACAAGCAATAGATGAGCATAGGGGAGCGTGGCAAACTAAGTCAACATAATACAGAGTTACTGGATTGGATGTTGACTATTTGAAAAGAGGGAATGGGGGAATTTGTTTAAATAGAAATGGAGCTATAAAAGGAAATATTTAAATTGGACATAAGAGATACTTAAGTTATTTTTGATAACAATGAGTTGCTATTTCGGGTGATGTTTAGTGGGGTTTTTTTAATTGGAACTGGATGATGGTGGCTATTTTTGTAATTTTTTTCTTACTGGGATTGGACCTTGATTATTTGAAGAGAGGAAACGGGGATTTGTTTAAATAGAAGCGGAGATCTAAATATAAAAGGAAGGATTCCAATTGGATATAATAGATACAGTTTGTAATAATTACGTTGTTATTTTTGATCATCCTTACTGGACTTTTGCTGAATAATATGGAGAAATAGAAATGGGCTTATAGAGAATGGGATGAAGTATGGAATGAAGAAGTGTTCAGGGGTATTTTAAGATATGTTAATGTTGTTTTATTTGCTGGGGATGAAGGGGGAAGTTTGCTTTCTATAATTTACTTTTCTTTTTTCTTTCTGCACTTTTTAGATTTCTTAATTTTTAATGTATTTCCACAGTATGTAGTTTTATTTGTATAATGTAATCTTCAATCAAATCATTGAAAAAAAAATGAATTGGGAATCAAAAGATTCATCTCTGTATCTGCCCTGTCATTTGAACTACTGACTTCCCCTGAGGAGAAGTTTGCCTTAGTGCAAATGGAAGAATTGTCCTAAAAAGCATTTCTTTTCTCTGTTATAGAAGCACATATTTAGATAGGAAATACGGCATGGCACATAGGGGCTTAATTAACCAACAAAAAGTACCTCTTTTTTTGCCCCTGAAATAATTTTTATCCTCATCCAAATTGGGCAGTTTGATTGCTTCATCAATAGATTAACTGAATACAGCACACATGTGATTCTTTCTATATATTTTTTGAAACAGCCAGAATCATAGTGCACAACAGTTAAATTTGGAGTGTTGATAAATTCAAGAAAATTATGTTGCCTATTTGAATTATTCATCTTTGTGCCTCTTCTAGCAATTGAAGCAACAACTGAACCAATAACACCAGGACTAGGGAGATACCAGTGATTCTTAGAAAGGGCAATAGGAATCTGCTGATGAATTATTTTTGAATTTCCAGATGGTCTCAGCCATCTTTGCCTCTTTGACCATGAAGTACATGCAGCTGACAATTGTGAGCAATGTCAGAAAGATTTTCTGGAAATGAAACCATACTGAGCTGTAAATGTTCTTACTGCTTGTAGACAGATGGTTGCAGGCAATGCGGATCTTGCCACAGAGACAATGCATGTTTGTGTTCAGATAGTGAGGCCTACCCAATATTTAATTATTAAATAATATATATTAAATATTTAATATTATTAAATATTAAATAATATATATTAAATAATTAAATGATTATTTAATTATTCAGTTAAACATTTTAAGACTGCCAGATGCAAGGGTCTGGAGGTGGTTTTCAAATTATACCATGAAAGCAATGATGAAAAACAATTAAAATCCATCAAGTTAAAAAAAGTGCATTTTCTAATCCTTCTCCAAGACTGACATTACTGATCACATCAATCATTCAGCTGTCTTGCTGTTCTTGAATTGTGAATTGAGACTATCCCTTGCAACAGCAAAAATGCAGATGACAGCACTTTCCCTTCAGAAGATAAAGCATTCCATAGGTTTAGTCCTTATTCCTGTTTCAAAGAAATTTTCTCAGTCTGCATACAGACTAGCTCAGGATACAGACTCCCTTGAATTCTTATATTGGAGCCTTTTCCTTTCTACTTCGGCACTGAGGCTATTGTCAACATTAATATCTCTCAGCCTTTCTTTTCGTTCTTGAATGTTCCCAGATCACCTCTCTCTTCCCCAGCTACTCCTTCCTTCAGTTAGCAGTTATTCTGTTGGCTTCAAACCTGGGTAGTCTTGAGGAGATGGCCAAGATCAGGAGAGGCTGTCATGACAGTTACCCTAAGTCAGGGGTCCCCAACCCCCCGTCCGTGGACCAGTACTGGGCCATGTCATGACAGCAACTAGTCCACACGAACAAGCAAAGCCCCATCTGCAGGATGCAGGTAGCACACAAAACCACACACCCTCTGGTCCGTGGAAAAACCTCTCTCCATGGAACTGGTCCCTGGAGCCCAAAAGGTTGGGGACCTCTGCCCTAAGTGAGAAAGTAAACTGTCAGGGATGGCAAGACAGAAGAATAGGAGGACCAGGAATAAACCATTAGTAGAATCATCTATTAAGCAGAGTGGAAAATTCACACTGAAATGTATACTGAAGCTATCATAGGAATGTATGGGAACCATCTCAGATCCATGCCAATGGTCTTCCTTAACTATTTTATTTATACTTTATTCAGGAATTTGATTCTCTTCAGTGTTTTGCCAGCTCTTGTCCACTGTTCTGGCAACTGCTTGCCACAGCCCTTCCAAAATCTGGCTCCCTTTATGCTGCCTTCAGATAAATACAGATGTATATGCAGATTCAAACTCAAGAGATTTATGGATAACATTCTGGTCCTCAAACAGGTCATTATCAAAGTACGAGAAAATGGACTATAAATCAGAGAGAGAGAAATTAAAACGTCATGAGCAGAATGTATATTTACTAGCTTGGGTTTATCATCTTATTTTCAGACTCTAAAGAAATTGAAACTACTTTTGAGAGATGAGGGAGAAAAAATGGCCTGATTTGCATTGTAATGTAAACTGGGTTGTTTTCCAAATAACAGATGGAAACACAATTATCCTTTGATATTTGCATTTCTCTGAATTTTGTGATAGAATTTTATAATCAAAACTTATAACAAAGTTTACATATTATGAAAATGCTAGAGAAAATTATATATACTCAAAGACCAGGTGTGATCTGAGATAGTGACTCAATTAAGGTCATCCTAAAATTAGTTCTTGTTCCATTTCAGCTTGTGATATTGGAATGCAGATAACAGTATTTTGGTAGCAGATATATGAATAGGCAGAATGGGACATGTGGGAGATAATTATATTCCTATCAGGAGATGACCTGCAGTGATATTAAGTGTTTGGCAGTGTTTTTCAGTGTGTCTCCAATTCAAAGTAACCAGCCCAGGAGGTTTAAAGCACTTGAATGTTATACTTGCAGATAAAATTTCATATTTGGAACATGATGAGGAAATTAAGAATATTTCCCATGTTGTTTGAGTTCTGCTTCTAAGTAATATATTTCAAAACAATGCATGAAACTGGAAATTGAATTTCAAACTAAGTTGGATCTGGGAAGGTATAAACCGGATTTATTTCTTGGGTCACTATGAAGTTCAGACCACATATAAACCATCAGACTCAGCAACTTGTCACTGAATTTGAGCAGCATCTCAATTTTCTTTCTCTAGATAACAAACTGCAAAACTGATTTTGGATTTGCTTATTAGTCCTAAATTTTGCAGCACAATAGCTATAAAAAGAACCTGTTTATTACCTTTTGTTTTGCTACACTCTGGTCATGGAAACTAAAGCTGTTGTTGTGAAGCTAATTTTTTTTTAAGGCACTTCTCCAATTTACTTCGCATTTGGCATAAATATTTGGCTTTGTTGCTAGACGTATTTCTTATTTTGTTAACAATGACACATTGACAAAAAGACAACAATTGGGTTATTGTATTATAAAAATGACCTAGTTAGTTCAAGACTTTTTTTTTAAAGTAAGCCAACAGCATCACTTAAAACAATGCATGGTTTCAAGAGCAACGATTCATGAGGTTTGTTGCGATAACCAAACTAAGTACAAGCCTAAATAGTACATTCATATGTATGGATCTATATCCTTCTTTATGCAAATATGCACCCTTGCTTGTATAGACTTACACACATCTCATGTCACAGTATGTACAGGTCGTCCTCAACTTACAACAGTTCGTTTAGTGACCATTTGAAGTTACAATGGCACTGAAAAAAGTGACTTAGTACCGATTTTCACACTTACGACCATTGACAGCATCCCCATAGTCAGACCCTGGACAACTGACTTGTATTTATGACACTTGCAGTGCCCTGAGGTCGTATGATCCCCTTTTGCGAACTTCTGATAAGCAAAATCAATGGGAAAGCCAGATGCACTGAACAATCATGTTACCAACTGAACAACTGCAGTGATTCACTTAACAACCGTGGCAAGAAAGGTCGTAAAATGGGGCAAAACTCACTTAACAAATGTCTCACTTAGCAACAGAAAGTCTGAGCTCAGTTGTGGCTGTTAAGCCGAGGACTACCTGTACTTTGAAATAATGAATCGGATAAAAAGACTGTACGTGCCACAAGACTGGCAAAAGAGATTGAAAGGAGTACACATGTGGTGTTTTATTGGAGAGATACAGATAAGATGGTTCTCCTCGTGTAAAGAAGTTAATGAAAAGGATAGGAGGAACACATGAAGGAAGAAAAAGAGAAACTAGGTGTGAAGAGAAGCAAGACTGCGTATATTGTTGCCTACTACGCTGAGAATTACTCTGAGTGGGAAAGAATACAAAACAGGTGCCAATAGGAAAGATTATGGAAGGGTGAATCTATGTATGTGTGTTTGGGGGGAGGGAGTTGTCTGCCTCAATCTTTGAACTATCATTCTGTGTCTATAGAAGCAGCCCTGGCTATAAGAAACTTGAGAGCAAAGCACTGAAGTAGGTGGTTGTTCAGAACCTGTTGCAATAAAGTAAGTGAGAAAAGCAATTGATGAAAAGGAACTCTGGATTGTGCAAGAAACCCCAGGAGCAAGAAAGCAAAAAGGTTAAAAACATTCGTGGGAAAATGGAACTGTTAGATTTGGATTATGGGATTCAGTACGTTTCTCTGGAAGCCTCATTGCACACAGAGGAGAAAAATGTATGGACTTGCTAAATCAGACATGTCAAACACAAGGCCAGGGGGCCAGATGCGGCCTGCGAAATGGTTTCATGTGGCCCGCGAAGCCATCCTGGAAACAGTGAGGGAATGGCCCCCGCTGCCTTGGCCCTGGCCCAGGCTGGCCAGGAGCCATTGTACAATTTTGTGGTGGCCATCTATGCTGAAATGCATTCAGTCTTAGCCCCACAAGGCCATCTAGAAACAGCAAGGAACCGGCCCCTGCTGTGTCGGCCCCGTCCCTTGGGTGCATGCTGGGGAGGTGTCACCCTTTGTGAGGAATGAAGAAATGGACCATGCCTTGGCACTTGCCCCGGTCCCACCCCCTTCTTGCAGAGACCCTCAGATCTGTCCCACTCCTGCCCAGGCCCCCACAGGCACCCTTGATGCGAACGATGTAGAGCTGGTCATGCCTACCCAGTAGGCTACACCGTCTCCATCCACGCCCACCCAGTAGGCCGCACCTCCCCCGAGGGCAACCGCAATGCTGATGTGGCCCTCAATGAAATTGAATTTGACACCCCTGTGCTAAATGATAACATCCAGCAGTTCCAATTATCCTGTTCAGTGGTGAGGGTGGGATACTAATTTCAGCAACATTTGTTGAGGGAGAGGGAGTCATAGAATCATAGAATGTAAGGACTAGAAGGGACCTTGGAGATCACCTAGTCCAAACCTCTGTCCAGTGCAGGAATCTACTATTATAATATCCCCAACATGCGTCCATCCAGTCTCAGCAGTCTCTTCCAATACAGAACAGCTTTCACTTTAAGAACATTTCTCCTAATGCCCAATCAAAATCTGCTTCTTTGAAATTTAAACCCGTCTCCTATTCTGTCTCCTGAAATAAAGCAGAACAATTTCTTCCCCATCTCCTACATGACAACCCTTCAAATACTTGAAGTCAATATCATATATCATCCTGCAGGCTTTTCTTCTCCAGTCTAAACATACCAAACGCCTGTCACTCTACCTCTTATTTTTTTTTCCAGAACTCTTATTGTCATAGTTGCTCTTTCTGGACCAGATCCAGTTTGTCTGACATTTATTAATATCTTTTCTATGCTATGATGCCTACAATATTCTAAGTGCAGTCTGACTGATGCAAAGAGTGAAGAAACAATGTTTTCCTGATCTTGACATCATAGTTCTATTGGAGTTGCATTTTTTTTTTTTTTTGCAGCTGCATCACCTTCTTGGTACACGTTCAGCTTCACCAAGACATCCAGGTTCTTTTTGCATTGCTGCCAAATATGCTTCCTCCATTTTTATATGGTATCTTTGTTTTTTTTCCCCCACCCAAATGCAAGGCTTTGCACTGGTCACTGTTAAATATAATCTTGCTGGTTACCGCCCATTGTTCCAGCTTCTCAAAATACTCCAGTCTATCCTATCAGGTGATTGTTATCCTTCAAGTGTTGGAACAAGGCTGTTAGCTGGGGTCATTTTGAGATGCTGAAGATATGTGTTTATGTCCCAAATATGTGTTGTTAGAGCCAGGTTAGTCTATTGTTTAAGGCCCCAAGTTAAAAAGGAGGACACTGTGAATTCTAATCTCACTTTAGGAATGAAAGGAATGTTTGACATTTGGCCAATCTCTCTCTCTCAGTCCAACTCACTCACTGGATTATTGTTTTTGTGAGGAAAATAGGAGGAGGAGGGAATATAGATATGTTCTCTACCTTGAGTTATTTATAAAAATAATAAAGGTAGGGAAAAATCTTTAAAAGTATGTAATTCGAAGGGGTTTTTTTGTTATTTGTTGCTGTTGATATTTGTTTTATAGTTATGTGCCATCCAGACTCATATTATTGTGAGTTTGTGTCAAGGCTGACTCATAATGCACCTCTACTCGCAGCTTGACAACAGAAATGAAGGGGGTTAGGGTTAGGGAAACATGTAGATTTTAAAATTGAACTTTTTTATTAGGTATAATTCCAGAAAAAATTGATAAACAAAGTGTATATTTGATATTAATAGTAGCAAGGATTTTATTTGCTCAGCACTGGAAAAATGAAAAAACTCCATTGGATGAAGAGATAATCAAGATGTGCTGAAATGGATAGACTTACATTGAGAATCAAAGAAAAAGAAGATGCAGAATATTTTCAAACATGGAACTTACTTTATCAATGGCTGGAAAAATGGGACAGAGAGTAAGAACTTAATTTGTATTACTAAGTAAAACAAATTAACACAGACTACACGTTCATTAAGCACTAATGAATTGTAATAATAGAAAATTAATAAAATACTAAAAAAAATGAAGGGGGGGGGGAGAATGCTTGGAATGTATTGGGAGTTGGGAGGGAGGTGAGGAATTTATATGAGCCCTTGGCAGCCTGACAAGATCCTGATACTTCAAGGCCGTGCAATGGGAACCTTCCGAAAGCACTGACTGTTTTCCCAAAATAAAAAGAATGTATTAAATTGGTGGCCAATGGACAATGGGTGGCCCATATGGAGAAAGGGGGAAATTAACTATGCTGTTTTTTGCTTGAAAACCTCAGAGTTAGCTTCGCTTCTTCTGTGCTTGTATGGATCTATCAGCAAATTTACACTCTTGGTAAAATAATGTCGCAGGAGTTTCTTTTGCTGCATATGCCAATGGAACAGTTGACAGTTAGGTTTAATAAGTTAAAAAAACCTCTTTCAGCAAACCTGAATACTTTATTTTCTAACTTTTCACCATAGTCATTTATAAGTACGTTGAACAATACAGGGCCTAGAATGCAACCCAGTGGTTTGTCACTCATATATATAAAATGTGAAGTAAAATAAGGTGATCACCAGGATAAAATCATAAACATAAATGTTTAATCTACAAAAGCAAGGTTTTGTCAGCCACACTACCGACATCGTCAGGGTATAAAATGCTGGATCCGGGAGTCCATTTTTATGTGGCTGGCTGCCTCTGCGCTTTGACCCTGGATCGGGTCATAGGTCCGCCCATCAGTATCGGCTGTGTAGTTCTTAAAGGGACCATTTCTAAAGTTGTCCTCTCCTCTCCAATTGCTGTTTTTTTCTTTGTGTGTGTATGGGTGCCTGGAGATCCGCTGTTCATTCGCTCCCGCAGGATATATCTATATATCTATATCTATATCTATGTATCTCTATCTCTATCTATCTATCTATCTATCTATCTATCTATCTATCTATCTATCTATCTATCTATCTATCTATATCCTGCCTTTATTATTTTTATAAGTAAGCTGGCAAACATATCTAACACACCTTCCTCCTATTTTCCCAACAAGAACAACCCTGTGAAATGAGTTGGTCTGAGAGACAGTGACTGGCCCAACTGGAACCATTGCTGTATACTTATTGGTTATGATTGCTTTGCCCTCTTCTCTATAGAATCTCTTGGGAGATTTTGTTGTATGCTTCACTGAAGTTAAGCTGCAGTACATGCATTGCATTCTTATGGCCAACTAAACTGGTCACTCTGTCAAAAAAAAGATGAGTGGGTTGGATTGACATGATTTATGCCTGATAAACCTATGCTTGCTCCTACAAGCAATGCATCTTTCCTAAATGCTCATGGACTGATTTTATGAGTTTTGCCCAATAGTGATATTAAAGCTGATTTGTCTACAGCTTTTCTGGTTATCCCTTTAAAATATTGGAACATTATTCCATCTCTGATCTTCTCGCATTACCTTCATCTTTGACGACACCTCAAAGGTCATAGAAAAGGGTTTTAAGATGATATCTGCAGGTTTCTGCAAAACTCTTAGCTTTAATCAATCTGGTCCTGAAGAATTAAACTCATCCATATAGCCAGGCTCCCTAACCTCTTTAATTACTTTGGGTTGCTATTCCTACCTTTTATCAATTGGTTAAGCTTAGGTCTATTACAAGTTGAGCACTTATTCAATAAATAAACCAACAATTCCTATTGTTTTCCTTGCATATATCCTTTTGTGCTTCTGTTTTGAGGCCTGCCATTCTGCTGGGGGGAGGGAGGTGGGATATTTGCTTGCAGTTGGGATAACTTTTGCTTTTTACTTTCTCTCTCCTGCCTCTATCCACTTGAGAAAGGAATGTGTCTCCCTTATCAGGGAGACGGCTATAGAGAAATGAAACTGAAGAAGACCTTAAGATGTGTGCCAACTGTGCCAGTTACCCGCACATTGTTGCCACCTGTGGATTGGCTGGATTTCAAATGGACATTATGACTTTGGTGGGAGGAGGAATATTGCTGGTTTAACTATACCATTTAAGCGGGATTTTCCCCAGATCTCGTTTTGACTTCCCCACTGTCACTAATCCTTAATAAAAGTTTCCTTTTGAGACAATATTTGTTTCAAGAGTTCTACTTTCTTGGGTGGTTAGCTGAGGTGGGTCCTCATAGTCATACTTATCACTTGAAAGTGAAGAACTAATTCTAGAGCTCAAACCCATTCCATATTAAGAATCACAAAAAGAAAACATTTCTAAACGGCTCTGAAAATGCAGTGTAGATTATATTAGAATTCATTGAGGAAGGAAATGAACCTAGCTAGTCTGATATTTTGCATTTCTCTAGACTTAGTACCCAGAGTAGTTATATTGGAGGATGAATTTACTATGATTGCATTTAGTAAATGCTATCAGCACAATATTGAGATGCAGTGATGATTAAACTCTGTCTTATCTAAGCAAATCACTGCATCTGTCTTTATACACCAAGGCAGACAGTGGCAGCAGCTGAGAAGCAGGAAAAGTATGTGACTCTAAATATAGTTTTGTTTGTTGGATATGAGTAAATAGGCTGTATTTATTTTCCCATTGTTAACAATGTGACTTGCCATGCAATACCATGAATAGAATAAATATTTCTTTTACAAGAATTGTTTCATAAAATATTCTATTGACATTGGTTTAACAATTCATCAGCAAAGGATAACTGGCAGAAAGGGAAAAGTTACAGCATTGGTAACTTTGATCATCTCTCGCTTGTTGTCTTACCATGTGATGGTGTCTGGTTTGCAGTGCTTAATAGCAGGTGGTTATAATTTTGCTCTTGGTCATCTGAAATTCAATAAAAAGAAAATGCCTTTTAAGGAGCAGCTTACGGAAGCTCAACAGAGCTGCAGGTAATAATTATATCTCACATTATTCATGGGAAATTTCTGCATGATTAAGGAGAAGAAAATGCTTAACAAAGGGGAAGTGTCTTTCATGTTGGCCTCTCAACATTTCAATTGCTAGAGAAACATATTAATGAATAACAACACCCATTGTGCCGAGACTGCAGATTGGATATTCAGCAAAGAAAGAAATATATTCAGAGGCAATTGTGACACAAATTTTTGGCACTGAGCTTATAAGCCAGTCTGTTTTAGGGCTTTTAAAACTCAGGTTTTGGGCATGGAAAAAAATCTATTCTTGGGTTCCCATGCACACATTAGGAAAGAGAAACAGGGTTGTGCTCTTCAGACTGCCCATTCTGTAAGTGCCATCTCGGAGGACAGATCTCACAAAGAGTGAAGGAGAGAGCACAAAGGAGCCCCAGTGTATTTCCCTTTAGATAGGTGTGTTCAATACATGGATATTGGGTCAAGGCTAGCAGCAAAGGCATGTTCCTACTCAAACAAGTTAGTAGGATGGCTGAGCTATCCGACTGTTTTTCAGGATAAAGTTCTAGTGATGGCAGAGGCTTAATATGTGGATCCAGCTTTTTCGCCGAGGTGCTGCCTTCTGATCAGACATAGCCAATACTGCAAATTTCTTGGCACCTCTCACTTTTGAAAAGTTGAACACAGTGCAACTCTTTCAGGAATAAATTGAATTCCATTCCCTAACAGACTTTCTAGTGAATTCTTCCTACTGGGATTCAATCTTACCTTTATCTGCACGTGGCTAAATCTAGATAGTGTTTAAGAATATTGGCATACGGTGCATCATATTAAGGTCTCAGATGGCCTCTTCCGGCCATTTTATGTGTTAAAAACATAGAGGATGGATAGACTCTTTTGATAAATGGCAATGATGATGATGATGATGATGATGATAATAATAATAATAATAGTAATAATAATAGGCGCCTTGGGTGCAATCCCAAAACAACTGGAGCACCACTTGAACACCATTGGCATTGACAAATTTGCCATTAGTCAATTGAAAAAGGCGGCCTTACTAGGAACTGCTTCCATCCTGCGACGATATCTGTAATACCATCAAACAACCACATCTGCCTATCCCAGGTCCTTGGTAAGGACTCGATAAGTAGAGAAAAATGCCAAACCCAGTCTGAACATCTGGCTGACTGTGCGATGATCAACAACAACAACAACAACAATAATAATAATAATAATAATAATAATAATAATAATAATAACTGCCCCCAGTGAGGCACTACCTCCCCAGCGAGGCACTACCTTGACGTGGTTGTGGGGCTTGTGTACTCTGAGGAAGATGAGAGCTATACCAGAGGTTCAACCATACTGGACAGGTCTCATCAGAGGAGTCAGACAAAGAGTGTCTCTCCCATAAAAAATATGGTGAGACGTAAATTGCAGAATGCCATACCGGCTCGGATGTCGCCCGGGTTAATAAGGTCCCTGCTAGATATTGGAGTTCCTGGATATCTGGTGAAAAATGGGTTACAGGACTCAGGACTGTTGGCTGAGCAACCTGGGCCAGCAGCTGCAGAACTACTGGAAGAAAAGGTGTCTACCCGTCACAGATACACAGTGATTGAAAACAAAGAAATAATGATATGTTACTACAGATCAAGTCCAACAAGAAGAGGATATCTAAAACGAATGCACCAGTTCTGGAAAGAACAACATCCAGAATCAGAAATAACAGAACAGAGACTAGCAGATCAATGCCGATTTATAATACAAAATAAAGTATTCACAGAAACAGAATTAGACGAACTGCAAAGGTTTACCCAGGGCAAAGAAATCAAAGCCTTACCAGAAGTAATTCAGAATGTAGAGGCAAACCAGAGGGAATTGGCAGTGAAGGAATCCAGCAGAAATGTACAACTGTTCTCATTTGGAAACCAGGCACCACTTCCTCAGGAAGAACAAAACCCTCTAACTAAAGAAATAAAAGAATTGAAACAAAGAATAACTGAGCATCTAGAACAGCACAAAAACAACAGAATAAGGCTGCCTGCATTGAAACTTGTTCCAAAGAAACAGCTAGCACAAGCATTAAAAGATGCAAATACTGCAATAGCAAGTATAAGCACCAATTCACTGCAAGAAACAAACCAACTAATATACAGCACAGCTGCAGTTATAACTGAATACCTGGGATGCAAAATCAACAAAGAAGAAAAACAAACAAACAGTGCACCAGAAAAATGGAAGGTTAGACTAGAAAATAAGATCAGCAAGTTAAGATCACATGCAAGCAAGCTAGAACAGATGAAAGAAAAGAAGCTGAAGAACAAGAAGACCAAAGAATACCTAATCAAGAAATACCACTTAGAAACAAGGAAGATCAAGGAAGCACTGGAAATAATAAAGCAACAAATAACAGCTATAGCCAGGAAAATCAGTAGATATGAAGCTCGAATTGCAAACTATAGGCAGAACCTCCAATTTCAATCCAATCAGAAACGTTTCTACCAATCCATCAATGGAGAAACTGCAATGAATCAATCAGTACCTGACAAGGAAGAAACAGTGCAGTTCTGGAAGCAGATATGGGATAACCCAAAGAAATACAACAAGGATGCGGCTTGGTTAAAAGAGGTGGATAACAATAAAAATGGTAGAAAAAAGAGCAAGGAAAATCAAAAATTGGTCAGCACCAAGTGAAGATGAACTGCATGGGCTTTGGTTGAAACATCTAACTGTTACACACCCACTCATTGCCAAGCAGTTCAACAATATACTACAAGGAGGAGAAATTGAAAAGTGGCTAACAACTGGGAAAACCTACCTAATAATGAAAAATCCAGCAAAAGGGGCAACACCAGGTAACTACAGGTCAATTACCTGCTTACCAACAACTTTCAAATTACTAACTGGTGTGGTAGCTGATGCAGTACAACAGCATCTAGTTGAAAACAATCTCTTTCCACCTGAGCAGAAAGGAAACCGCCCCAATAGCAGAGGAACAAAAGATCAACTCCTAATAGACAAAATGATCTTGGAAAACTGCAAGAAAAGGAAGACCAACCTGAATGTGGCATGGATTGACTACAAAAAGGCATTTGACTCTCTGCCACATGACTGGATAATCAAGTGCCTAGAAATAACAGGAGTCAGTAGAAACATCAGAAAATTTGTGCAAAGATCGATGGCACAATGGAAGACACAGTTGCAGATCAATGGTGAAAGGCTGGGTGAGGTTAATATCAAGAAGGAATATTTCAAGGAGATTCATTGTCACCATTATTATTTGTTATTGCACTGTTTCCTCTGTCAACAATACTGAATAACTCAGGACATGACTATCAAATATCAAAAACATCTACCAGACTATCCCATCTTCTTTACATGGATGATCTGAAGCTGTATGGAAAAACATCATCTGAAATTGAATCGCTGCTCATCACTGTCTGTATATATAGCCAAGATATTGTAATGGAGTTTGGCTTGGACAAATGTGCCACATCAAGTACACTGAAGTCAAGAAAAAGATTAGAGGTGAATACATCAAGAGAGTGAAGAAGATCTTAAAGTCCAAACTCAATGGAGGAAATACCATAAAGGCAATCAACACCTGGGCAATTCCAGTTATTAGGTACACAGCTGGAATAGTGGACTGGACTCAAGCAGAACTAAAAGCAATGGATAGGCAGACCAGAAAAATAATGACAATGAATCATGCCCTTCATCCACGCAGTGACATTGACAGACTTTATCTACCAAGGCAAATAGGTGAGCGTGGAATGCTACAAGTACATGAGATGGCTGAAGAAGAAAAAATGGCTTTGGAAGAATATCTGAAGAAAAATGATGAAGATGCACTGAAATTAGTATATCAGGAAGGCTTACTGACTACTGGAGAGACCAAACTGGCCTACAAGAAAGACCAAATGAAGAACAGAATAGAGGCATGGGAAGACAAAGCACTACATGGCCAATACATGAAAAAAATAGCTGGGGAAAGCAGATAATAATAAAACCTGGCAATGGCTAAGAGCAGGAAAATTGAAGAAAGAGACCGAGGGACTAATTCTGGCTGCACAAGACCAAGCCTTAAGGACAAATGCATACAAAGTCAAAATTGAGAAGACAGCAACAAACAGTAAGTGCCGCCTATGCAAAGAAGCTGAAGAAACAGTGGACCACTTGGTAAGCTGTTGCAAGAAGATTGCACAAACTGATTACAAGCAGCAGCATGACAAAGTAGCAACAATGGTGCATTGGAAGATCTGCAAAAAATATCATTTGGCTGTAAGCAAAAACTGGTGGGATCATAAAATAGAGAAAGTCATAGAAAATGATAACATTAAACTGCTCTGGGACTTCAGAATTCAAACAGACAAGCACCTGCAACATAACATCCCAGACTTAACAATTGTCGATAAGAAAGACAAAAAAGTCTGGATATTGGACGTGGCAGTGCCTGGAGACAGCAGAATAGACGAGAAAGAACTGGAGAAGATAACAAAATACAAAGACCTACAAATAGAAATAGAAAGACTGTGGCAAAAGCAAGCAAGGGTAGTACCAATAGTAATAGGCTCCTTGGGTGCAATCCCAAAACAACTGGAGCACCACTTGAACACCATTGGCATTGACAAATTTGCCAATGTAATACCATAAAACATCCACATCTGCCTATCCCAGATAGGTAAACAAAATGCCAAATCCAGTCTGAACATCTGGCTGACTGTGCGATGATCCATAATAATAACTGGAGCACCACTTGAACACCATTGGCATTGACAAATTCACTATTAGTCAATTGCAAAAGGCGGCCTTACTAGGAACTGCTTCCATCCTGCGACGATATCTGTAATACCATCAAACATCCAAATCTGCCTATCCCAGGTCCTGGGTAAGGACTCGATAGGTAGACAAAATACCAAATCCAGTCTGAACATCTGGCTGACTGTGCGATGATCCATAATAATAATATGGAAGGGACTTTGGAGGTCATCTAGTCCAACACCCTGCTCAGGCAGGAAACCCTATACCATTTCAGACAAATGGCTGTCCAGTCTCTTCTTAAAAACGCCAGTGTTGGAGCAGTCACAGCTTCTGGAGGCAGGTTGTTCCACTGATTAATTGTTCTAACTGTCAGGAAATTTCTCCTTAGTTCTAGGTTGCTTCTCTCTTTGGTTAGTTTCCATCCATTGCTTCTTGTCCTGCCTTCTACCCCTCTGTTAATGCAGCCTAGCACTGTGCTGGCTTTTTTGGCAGCTGCAGCACACTGCTGGCTCAAATTTAAGTGATTGTCGACTAGGACTCTGAGATCCCTCTCACAGTTGCTACTATTGAGCAAGATACCACCTATACTATATCTGTACATTTGGTTTTTCTTGCCTAAATGTAGAATCTTACTTTTTTCACCATTGAATTTCATTTTGTTAGATAGCGCCCGATGTTCAAGTCTGTCAAGATACTTCTGTATCTCAAGCCTATCTTCTGGAGTGTTGGCTATTCCTGCCAGCTTAGTGTCATCTGCAAATTTGATGAATTCCCCATCTATCCCCTCATCCAAATCATTGATGAAGATGTTGAAGAACACTGGGCCCAGAAGAGACCCCTGGGGCACCCCACTAGACACTTCCCTCCATGCAGATGCAGTTCCATTGAGGACCACATGCTGAGTACGGTCAGTCAGCCAGCTATGAATCCATCTGGTGGTGATGCTATCTAACCCACATTTTTCTATCTTATCAAGTAGTAGGTTGTGGTCTACTTTATCAAATACCTTACTGAAGTCCAAGTAAATTATATCCACTGCGTTCCTCTGGTCCACTAATTTTGTCACCTGGTCAATGAATGCAATAAGATTTGTTTGGCATGATCTGTTTTTGACAAACCCATGTTGGCTTTTGATAATGACTTTGTTGGCCTCTAGGTGTTTGCTGATTTGTTGCTTGATTATCTTTTCCAAGATCTTCCCAGGTCTGTAGTTTCCTGGATCCATTTTTTTTTCTTTTTGTGAAGATGGGAATTACATCAGCTCTTTTCCCCAGTACTCCAGGATCTTTGAAAGATATAGTTCAGTAGTTCTGAGATCACATCTGCCAGTTCCTTGAGAACCTTGGGGTGTAATCCATCTGGTCCTGGTGATTTGAACTTGTCTAGACTGGACAGGTGCTCACTCACCATTTTCTTGCATATCTTAACTTGTCTTTCTAATCTGTTTTTACGGTACTGTTTTTGATAGGTTGGACTGTTTTTTCCCTTTGTGTAAATATGGATGCAAAAAATGAGTTGAGTAGTTCTGTTGCTTGTCACCTTCTTGCTTGTTGCTTGTCACCTTCTTGCTATTTTCTCCCACTAGTGGACCAATCATTTCCTTAACTTTTTTCTTGTTTTTTACAAGAAAAACCTCAGTTCCCCAACATTTATTTATTTATTTTATTTATGAGACTTATATACCGCTTTAAGTGCAAGCACTCTCTAAGGGTGTACACCAGTAAGCAATGTATATATATATATTTACATTGCCCCCAACAATCTGGGTCCTCATTTTACCTACCTCGGAAGGATGGAAGGCTGAGTCAACCTTGAGCCGGTGAGATTTGAACCGCTGACCTGCTGAACACAGTCAGCTAAAGTGGCCTGCAGTACTGCACTCTAACTGCTGCACCACCTCGGCTCTATCTTCTGAACCTGATCTGAAGGCTGAAGCACATATCAATATGGTCATTGAGGATCTCCTGAATATCCATAGGAAGAACTAGGTATCTTGCCTTTGGAACTGCCACAAATGGATGGGAGGAAAAGAACTATCTAAACCAAACAATTTCATTATTTTCATAAATCTTTTTCCTATTTAATTTAATTTAATTTAATTTAACAGAGTTCTATCGTATCTGATACTGCAGATAATAGACATTTTAAAAAGTAGTCATTGGTAGCCATTATTCTTCATGAATTTGAGGAATAATCTCACATAAAGCTGTCCACATTAGTGGCCCTCATTACATCTTGTAATAGCAAACAACACAACTTACACAATGGGCTATGTAAAGATCTGTTACCTGTCCTATTATCTTCCACTACTTGATTAAGCAAGAATAGAATGGGACAATTGGAGCATATTTTCCATCATTATATGAACTCTAGCAAAATCTTTTCTTAGTTGCCTTTCTCTCTAAATCAATATCTCCCAGTGTTCTAATTTATTTGTTTAAACATTTATAAACCATGGCCTACAGTATCTGTCTCAAGGCAATGCACAAAATACAGCAATTTGTCTTCAAAGGTGAAATGTTTCCACCTCTTACTCATATTGATATGTATTTGCCCCTTTATTGCTCATTGCCCCAGGGCAGAATGACCAGTTGTGCATTTAACCACCCTAAATTATTTAGCAAGGTCAGCAATTCTAGCCATGGGTGATGAAGCGGTTCTGGATATTCACAAAACAATCAGGACCCAACTAATATTACAAAGGAGATCTATGATGATTCTCCTATTCAATTGTTTTTTTCTTCCAGAAACCAGATCTGGATGCAGGCCATGGATTTGGGGAGAGAGGAGAATTCTTATGCTCTCTATCATATACTGCAGCTTTTTCCTCCAAAGTTGTTTTAAGGAAAAAAAAGTTGATCTCCTATGAGCCATTTGTTTGAGTCTAAATTCCAATCCTCTTTAGCTTAATACTGCTTTGGGAAACTGTAATTTCTATTAAGCTAATTGATAGGTATTTGGTTCTATGCAGCACTTCCCATTCAAAGGGCCATCCAAGCAGCTGCTTTAATGTGCTTTCCTCCAGTCCCCGAGTTGGCCCAAAGTATGTTAGCATAAATTTGTTCTGTCTACATACAGTAGGTGGTCTGCATGGTGCCTCATTAATGAGCCAGTGAGTTGTAACATTTTATTGCAAGTTATTGCAGTAATTAGTGGATTTTCCTGCTGGTGGGAAAAACATCCATCAACTATTTCCCTTAATTCAGTGGTTCTCAACCTTTTTAATGCCACGACCCCCAACCTGTCGTAAGTCGAGGACTACTCAACCGGTCGTAAGTTGAGGACTACTCAACTGGTGCAGCACCATTTGCAGAATGGGACTTTTGGCGGGCTCAGCAGGGCAGAGACAGCCTGGACAATTCCTGTTGGCTTCTGAAAGCCAATAGAATTAGACTCTATTCAAGAGAGTCTATTCTATTGGCTTTCAAAAGCCAATAGAATAAAAAGGAGTAGCACAGCTAAGGAAAAGGGAAAAAAATGGCAGACTGCGTTGTTTGGTGACCCCCGTGAAATGGTTGTTCGACCCCAAATGGGGTCCTGACCCACAGGTTGAGAACCACTGCCCTAATTTGTATGTGTAGAAGCTGGGTGAGGAAGTGAGTTTAGATGTTGACTGGTATAGTAGGTTTATCTATCTTTTAATACCTCATCTGCAGGGTGAGTGTAAGTTTACTATTTTAGCAGGAAGTCTCTATCACCCTGCTGATCACCTGCAGCTACTGAAATATGGCAGTGTGATGATGTAATTGTGTTCATGTAAATTTTAGGAAGAGATAAAAAATGGGAATGGGAGGTCATCATCATCACTATAGTTAATTGTGATAAACTTTCCCTACTATCACATCCTGAAGTACACAGACAAGTTCTACCTAAACATGGCTAATCATATGGGTTGAATCATTGCCATTGACTGTATCTTCTGACTTCAAAATCTCACAGTCTATGTCAGGAGTCTTCAAACTTGGCCCTTTTATGACTTGTGGACTTCAATTCCCAGAATTCCTCAGCCAGGCACGCTGAGGAACATCAATTCTGGGAGTTGAAGTCCACAAGTCATAAAAGGGCCAAGTTTGAAGACCCCTGGTCTATGTTAAAGGCATCAACTGCTTGGTCCGAAACCGAGTAATATGGGGGAAATCAATGTGGGTAAGCCAGATACCTTAGCTAATCTCACATATTCTCTTGGAGATCGAACTTGACTAGCTATATGTATCTTATATGTAGGCCACCAACAAAAGATAAATATATATTTAACAATATTCAGCACAAAAACATCAGGATAAGCTAATATGTAGGCAAGTATATTGCTTTTTCCACTACAGTGCCTCTAGTAGCTGTTATGGAATATTCAGATTCAAATTATCTTATCATCAAAAGTTTCTTGTTTGCTTTAGTGTCAATTAGATCTGAAACAAGTACCTTGTTTTGGTCTGCAGCACTTTACTTTCTCAAGCTGGGAGTGCAAGGAAAGTGTGAAAAGTAAAAAAAAAACATTTTGCAGTCCAATCAGAAAAGAAGTTGCTTGAATCACACATGCTGTTGGCTTGAACAGATTCATTGGCTCTCAGAATAGTTTTATTTAACTTTCATCTATGGGAAGTACTATGACCCTGGCAGAAGATGCAGCTGAATCAAAAAATGTTGTCTAAGGCTGCCCATGTCAGAATTACACATTTGGGAACTGCAAAATCAATTGATGATGAGATTGTGAATAAAGTTGTGATGTTTTGGCAAGGAGGGGATAGGAAGGCACAGATCTATATTTCTTTGACAAAAGGCTACTTTTTATTGTCCAAACACCATCTTAGCTATTAAGATATATTAAACTAGCTTGTATTGACATAGCCAGAAACTTTGTATATGGCAGTTAGAAGCAGAAATGCTATAGAAAATTAGATCAATTTTCACATTAATAGAAGGGAAAAAAAGAGTCACCTCTGGTGAGATAGGCAGCATACACGTTTAATAATAAAAATAAAAAATGCTCCATCTTTTAACTGAAATCTGGAACCTGCAGGCCAAAAACATTACAACAATTGGGTTCAAGAAAGAGGTCTTGGGGTAATAGTTAATATCTGGATGAAAACAGCATAATATCAAAGAGTAATCTCACAGCTACCATTTTATATTTTATGAAAAACATCACTCACAGACCATGTAATTTTCCCCAGCTAATTCTATTTGTCATAAAACTAAGCCAGCCACTGCCTGAAATTCCAGGGATACCATATCTTCAAGGTTAAGTGCCAAGCTTCCTTCTTTCCCTCTGGGAGAACACAGCAACAAGGATGTCTACAGTAACAATCAAGGGCATTACTAAATCAGGAATACTACTTTTTCTATTTTTCTAAGATGTCAAACATAACATTTTACAGGAGTCATAAGAGCAATAAAGTCAACATTTTAATTGACACAAGGATGGAATAGATTTTAAGGAAATAGCAACCCTTCTGGAATCTTCCTATAACCTAAAAGATAATATTTTTTATGTTATTTTCTTCTTACATTATTGAACATCAAGAACATGATGAACATCTTATGTTATTGTTCATTGCATTCTTGTGGTATAAATTAGCTTTAATATATTTATAGAAGTCAATACTCTTGTTGCTGATTCTGTGGTGGCTCTAATAAGTTTTTTTTAAATAACCTGATTTTGGTTAGTTCTTAGCATAATACTGACATAGATTATCCTTGAGTTATCACTGTAATGTAGCCTGCCCCTCACAGACTCAAATTGTGACAGTTATAAATTGCGCTAGCCATGTGTCCAATTCAATTTTATGACCTTTTTGTGGTGGTGGTGGTGGTGATTAAGTGAACATGGTGGTTGAAAAGCAACTGTCACCATTGTTAAGTGGTCAGCATGGTCATTAAGCAACTCCATGGTTTGTGATGGGTTGGTTTTGCCAACAACTGGAAGTAAATGCCATTTTTTAACAAAGCCATTGTAAAATGCGGTCATATCACTATGTGAGGGTACAAATCACTATAAATGTGGCTTGGCTGCTGAGTGCCTGAAGTACAGTCACACATGACCATGATGAGAGCCAATGACAGAAATTTCGAATCTGGGTCCTCTCAGGTAGATCCGTTGTAACTTCAAAATGGTCACTAAACTACAGGTTGTAAATTGTAAATTGAGGATTATCTGTACATAGGGTTCTATGATAGAATTGGATGAAGCTGCCTTTTTCATAAACGCGATTTCATGAATTTCCTCTGAATATTACTTGTCACTTTTTAACTTTTTTCCACTTTGATCCCATGCTACTTTAAAAAAAAAAACTTGCCCTTTTTTGTTACTTTCTATATTTCATTAAAATATAACAAAATTGGTTTAAAAATAGCTCACTTCTTTTTAATCTATTGGAACTTTCCTTTTAAACAAAACTCCCCAGGATACCCACATAGCATATTCCACTGCTTTGCTACCCACTTGAATACTTCGATGGGCTAATTCTATGCTGATAGCAATAAAGCACTTAAAAGTGATAGCCAATCCTCCTGCATCTTCTTGAATTTAATTATATAATTTTGCTAATAGAAGCATGCTGCTTGGAGCCAGCCAGAGAAAACAACAGCTAATGTGCATCCACACAGATACTGAACAGAGCCCACTGTTGTCTTTGGGGAAACTCAGTTAAGGAAATAGAAGATTAATAGAGGTTTTCATTTTCCAGTGATAACATTAATCTCAGGATGTGGCTGCAGAAGATACCAAACAGCAATATCAAAGGGGAGGGGGAAGACAGATAATCTCAATCATTTGAGGCTGTTTACAACTCCATCCAGAATGCCAAAATAGCCACAGCCTAATGATTTCCAATGCTTCCAAGCTAAATCTTCTAGAACGCGTTCCCAGCTGGGGGTGCTCGTAGTCCCTGGGGGTGCTCAACGATATTTTAGGGGTGTATGAAAACGGGTTTTCAAAATTATAGTGTATATGCATAATTTGTTGCCGTTATTTTGAACTTTTGTAAGGGGTGCGAAAATATATCAGAAGCATTCTAGGGGTGTGGAGTATAGAAAAGGTTGGGAGCCACTGTCCTAGAAGCTGAGCAGATGTACTCATAGTGTTGTTTGTCTGATCTGTATTATCAAAAATGATTTCCTTTATACATACACAAAACTCACATTTCACACACATATGCATGCCCTTCCCTTCCCTATTAGTAGGGTCCATTGCTCATCATTACACTGAATATGTTCAAGTTTACTTAATAAAGCAGGATCCTATTGCACAATTTGCCTTTGAAATTCTGCCTAGCCCTATGGTTGAATGAGTCCTACTTAGAGTCACTCTCCTTTTCTCTCTTCTTCAAGCATGTGCTTATGCTCTTCTCACTGGATTTGATTAATTATTCACAAGTGTTGATGACTGGGCATTTGAAGGAGCTAAATTTTGAAAAAAGGATTTTATGGATAACCTACATCCAACATTAAGTGGGACTTATTTTCCCTTGGACACTAGATAGAAGAGCAGCTAGGTTCTTTAAGAGAGTTATGAGTACTGAGTTCTACAGGTTACAAAGCTTCATTTGTCCAATTGTTCACTTGGCTCTTGCAACCAAAGTTGGCCAAATGTCTACTTCAAATGTCTGCTACAAAAGTCTGCTACTGTTTTAAGTCTTTTCTGGTCTTGCCTGTTGTTGGGCTAATTGTCTTGCACAAAGTTGATTTATACATGTTTCTTTAAACATTTGGCTGTCCAGAATCTTCATTCTTCTGGCATCTTTTTTTCTAAATCCAGGAGCTTATTTACTTTTTGCCCAGGAGATTATTTTGCTAACTATCTGAAAAAAAATGTATGGGTGTCTTCCTCACTTCCCCATAATGACATCTAAAGCTCTATTTCAGGGGTGTCAAACTCACAACATCACGTGATGTGTCGCGACGTATCGTGATTTTTTTCCATTGCTGGCAATGGGGTGGGCACAGTTTCGGCACAGCACATCTGACCCACAGGCCAGCAGTTGACACCCTTGCTCTATTTCATTGATGCTGGCTATCACTCTTTTGTAGCCTTGTTTTAAATGTTGTCATAGTCCAAGCTCCCAGTTTGCAATAAGACAGCCTGCTACCTTTTCAAAACACTGTGTAATACAGTAGTAGAAACTTTCTCCAAAGAGGAAGAAGTGAGGAAAATCACTGAAGCTGAGAGAAGGATACAGAATGGATAAGTAGGCAATGTCTTTGTTCTGAACAGAAGGAGCCAAGCAAAAATTATTTAAAGTTTGAATGGTGTGTTCATCTCGCTGCTGTACCTGAGCTGAGCAACAGGCAATTAAAAGCTGAGGCTAAGTTTTATAGGCCTTCTGCATGCTTTGCAAGTTATCCCATGCTATTTCTTGATTCCTTTACCCTCAATGTCCTTCAATAGTCATCATACACTTACAACAAGAACCCAGAGTTAGGAAATGTTAAAAGAACAAAGGAAAATGGGACACTTCCTAATCCAGTCCCTATAAAATCTTTAAGCCTACAACAATTCACCATTATCCATCCCATTTGCCTGTCCATTGTCATCTTTGCCAAGAAGAGGGCATCTTATGCAGCCTTCGCATCTACAAAAATAATGGGCTTGGAGATCTTGAGACCCATTGAAGTCCAATTTATTGTGGCAAAAGAGACAGGTGTGCAGAATTCCTAAGGATTTTGCAGCTTGCAACATGAGGCCTTTAATTAAGTAGTGAAGATCAGAGCAGTTTGAAGATCTAAAGATGCCTGGCAACCTTTCATCTCCACTCTAGATAGAAGATCTTTTCAAATGCTGTTGTATTGATCTGAACTTTGAAAGCAGCCCTTCGTCCCCCAGGTTGAGACTGACAGTTCTAATTTGCAACATAAATCACTCACCAAGACTCCCATTTTAGGTTGTGGACTCCTGGTAATTGATGAAGAAAACATGAAATAGTCCCCAAATGACTCTTCATTTTACTTTCCACTGAAGGGTATTACTCCCTTGAAAACCTGCCTCTCATTGCACCAGGCTACTTGCAAGCACTCCATTTGAGACTCTTGAAGTGTGTCCCATGTTTGGAAAACATTTTTTTTTCACAGTAATTTTGTAAGTGCTGAAAGCTAAACTACAACAAAATAGATTAATCTTAATCCATAATAGGAAAAATAGCAAGTGTCAGTTTCTGTAGAGAAGGGGTTGTATATTTTGTGCTTTGTCTTCACTAATAAAACCAACAAAATGAAAAGCTGGGATATCTGCAGTTGTCAAATATGCCAGAGATGAATGATGTGCATGAAAACCAAATTTATTTTCAGTTGGTTTTATGGTGGATTTAGAAAGGAAATAGAGCGAGGCGGGTGGGAGGGGAGGGAGAGAAGTACTGTAACATTAATAGAAGCCAGACTGAATGTCATTTTTACTCACACAGGTCTGAGTGTGTAAAAAGCACCAATGCCAGATCAATTTTATTCAAGGTGATCAAGAAAACATGAAAGGATGCCTCTAAATGACCTCGAAGATCATTTGCCATGTCATTTATTATGGCAAGAAAGAGCTTGGCTACTTTTTGTGAGAACTCTTCCAGCTGTAAAACTAATGACCCCATGTGGACATACATACTAATATACCCCCAAATGGGAAGAAGCTGTGCTACTCAATGTATCCTGGATCCAAAGGTTTGTACACAAGGATCTCAGTCTTTTTGAGTGAGTGGGCTCATTTACAAGATTGGGATAGTTTCACCAGCACTTATCACAACATGGTTATGGTAGAGTATGCCCATTTACTAAATAGCTAACGATACAAATCATTCCATAGAATAGCAAGTTAGTATATTAATGGAAGTAAAGTTTTTCAGAAACTGTACAAAAGCCACATTAAAGTCTTATCATCTAATAATAACTCTACTTTTTAAACTCATAGTGCCTTTTTAAAATTTAAAATCACTGTCCCCAACACTTTTATCTTTCTTTTCCCATACCGCTTGCTGGATAAGATTCATACAATATTTACACATCTGATTTCTCCTCCCCCCTAAAACTCACTCATTCCTTTTTTTTCTCCTTTTGTTGTCCTTGTTCTGCTCCAATTGCTTTCTACATTGCTTCCTAGTACTAATCTCTTCTAGTCTACAGCTAGACTACTACAGTGCTCTCTATACTGGGCTGCCTTTGGAGGTGATCTAGAAGCCAGAGTTCTGAAAGATCAACGTTCAGAAAAATACCTATTTTGAAGTTGCTGCTTTGGTTGCTAATAGCTTGCAAACCCATGCTGGTTAACATCTTTAAAGGCCCTTTTTTTTTTTTTAGCACTGATCTATATCAGGTAGTGCCTTAATTTGCTGAAATGGAATCTGCCCATCCTGATTGGTCATCTACAGACAGCCTGTTGTGGGTTCTCTCGTTGGGAAGTTTGGTGTGATCCCTATTTTATGGGGTGCTCTCTTCACAGAGGTAGAAATGATGCTATTTACAGGTATTCCAATATCAAGTCAAAACAGGACTGTTCCAGCAAGTGTCTGGCCCATGGGTTAGTTGAATGGTACTTTTTGATACCTTAGGATTTTAGAGATCTGCCTGACTGTGTTCCAGTTTATAGTCCTGATCTCATAGGAATAATAAGAAACCAAGTTGGCAGTTGGGGGGTGCTTAAACTTTCAAATCCTGTGGCATATTAACAAGGTCTCATGGGCCCTGAGCCTTGTGTGAATCTTGGCAAATGGAAGTACTGTAGCTGAAACGCAGTACCAAAAAAAAGGCTGCCATTTCTCTGACCAATGCATCATTTGATGGGTGCAATTTTGCACATCAGAATGTTGTGGCAGAGAGGAGGAGAAGTGTGCAAAGCATTTAAAGGGCCAATTTCCATCATGACTAGCAATAGAGTGGCTGTGTGTGTCAATGCATACAGAGGCAACCTGAGAAAGCCTTTTAAGGGGGCTTCATCACAAAAATCTCTCTTAAGAATGCTTCCTATGTCTCCAGAAAGCAGGGGCAGTTGACATTTCATCCTTGCATTGCTGAGAAGTAGCATTTTTTTTTCCTGCTGTGTTGGGTAATTGAGGTTATAATCCTAGTCTCACGGACTGGGGCATATGAACCGTCAAACTCATTAGCCTGAATATTGGAAAAATATGCACAGAGCTGCAAATGCTCAGCTGCCATTTTAAATCCAGTTTTTAAAACCTAATGGCTTTCAGTTTTAAATGCAATTTATGCAGAGAGTGGTGAGGATGGCTGAAAAGATTATTGGCAGTTCCCTCCCATCCAAGACATATAAGCGTTGCTTGAGCAGGGTCTGCAAGATTATCTGGGACACTACACATCCTCTTCATGACCTGTTTTCCTTGTTACCTTCTGGGAGGAGGCTTCATGGTATCCGAAGCAGAACATCCAGTTTTGTTCCATACAGTATTAACCTTGTGAACTCTAAAGCTTCCTCCTTCCATTAATGTATTCAAGATGGACAGTGATTAATATTTATATATTTCTTATATGTAAGTGTGTAGGTCTATACATATGTTGTATATAGTATGTTTAAATGTGTGTTATGTATGTGTACACTCTGAGAGCAAGCAACTAAATTTCATTTTTAATGTGTGCCATTGTGCCCACAGTAAAAATGACAATAAAGGTTGTCTGTCTGTCTGTCTGTCTGTCTGTCTGTCTATCTATCTATCTATCTATCTATCTATCTATCTATCTATCTATCTATCTATCTATCTATCTATCTATGTGAGATGTAGCAACCACGTCATTATTTGCAGCTTTGGAACTTTTAAGCAGATTTTGGAGTCAGACTTCAACAATTTAAAATTGTGGTGAGCCTGATCCTTGCAAGCAACCAGTGCCTTTAATAATGCTTTAAATGTCAAAGGCTAGCAAAAAATTACCAAATCTACCACGTAGGCTGTTATACATAAAGAACCTATGACTAGACCAGTGGTAGCGAATTTATGGCACGTGTGCCAGAAGCGGCACTCAGAGCCCTCTCTGTGGGCACACGTCACATGCCCCGGAAATGGCGAGGGACTGGCCCCTACCACCCTGGCCCCACCCACCCAGTCTGCCATGACCACTGTGGCCACGCCCACCCGGCACCTGGTGATAAATAAGTGGATTTTGAGTTGCAGTTTGGGCACTGGGTCTCTAAAAGGTTCGTTATCACTGGACTAGACTATCTTATAATGCATATGGAACCTGCCTTAAAGAACAGTCTCCCCCAGAGATATAGACAGCCCCAAACCTACTGGACTTCAGGAAAAAAAAATGAAGACCAGGCCTTTCCTCCACGCACCGAGCCAGGAAGTCAATGGAGCTGGTGTGGTTTGCTTGATTTACAGATGTGAGTTTTATTGGGGCCTCAATGTAGTCTTGCTTTTCTTTAATGGGTTTTGATACTTGTATTGCGTTTTTATTTTTCTTTCTTTCAATAGATAAAAGCTGTATAAATTTGAGAAATTAATAAATACATAAGCAAGCTTCATTTTGACTTAACAGATCCTATGAAGCCAATCTTGTGGCTTGAAAGTTTTAGTTTATTACTTATCTGTGTTATATGAACTGAGAAAAGTTTATTTATTTATTTTATTTATTAAATTTGCTTGCTGCCCATCCAACTGCGAAGTGACTTTAAACAAACCAATGTGTGAATCCTATCTGTTAATATTCATGCCTAAACTGTTTCCTGTAGAACAAGCTTTGTTGGTTAGATCAAAGGGCTCTCCATTGTATCATGGCCAACCAACTTTTGAGGGAAATCCCTGAGCAGGATGCAAGGACCATACCTTGCCTTGTTCTTCCCCAGGGAATGGGTATCAAAGGCATGCCATCTCTTAACCTGGAGGTAGCACATATATGCTCATCAGAACTTACTGGGGAGGGAGTTATCTTCCATTACTATTCTGGGTAATTTCCTCTAAAGTTTCACCCAGCACTTTGCTAATCAGTTCTTATATCCAAATGGGAGCAGGCACACCTGCTTAGTATGGTAGCAAAAATATAGTTTGATGTTTGTTTATTAAACATCAGCACATATCAAAAACAGCTGGTAAAAACAAAAGGGCAGGCAAAAGCAGAGAAGGATTTTGCCATCAATCCAAAGGGCATTCTCAAAATGTTTCTTTCAAAGTCAGCATTTTCATACCAGTTCTCCTCAAGCAGGCATCTGTCCTAAATATGCCCTCAGGTCTTGTATGTTTATCCTGAGGGATGAATATGAAATATACCCAATGGAGGCTTTAGAAAAGGAAAAATACTGTGGTGGGATTGTTCCTAAGATAGAGCAACTTAAACATATTTCTCTAATAGAAGCTAATAGAAAGAGTTGATACATTCAATACCTGTGAACCCTAAAAAAAATACTAATGTTGCAATATCTCCATTTCCACTCCCTTCTGAATCCCACTCTGAACAACTGGAATTTGCACTGCTTACTAGAGTAGATATGAGCTACCATATCACTGTGTACTATTTCAAACCTTGTAGAACCTTGTACAAACATCTCCAATCTTTTTTGATTGTAAGAAGGAGAGCATGCAGTCTAATATGTTTGTTGGTTTATCAATTATATACAGTTGTTACTATACTAATGAATTAAGTACATTATAAAGTACTGTACATTGTATTAAATATTGATTTTAAAGGATTACTGACTTGGGGAGAAACACGAAGGTGAAACTAATGAAGGAGTTCAGTAATTCTAGATTATTTACAACAAACACCAAAAACACTTATACTCTCATTTGAATCAGCTTCTGGAGACATCTATACCTCCTTAATAATGTTTTCATTAGTATGTACCTTTATGTTGTGAAAAGTGTCATCTATTCATTTATTCAACTCAAGTAGCACTGACGATGAGAGTTTTTTCCTGGCTAACTGGTAAATTACAAATATGGAAAGACCACTTGCTTGTTTTATGTGTTAGAGCCCATAAATGTTTTCCCAACCAGTTTAGTCATGCTCACTGGAGTGATCTGAATTGTAGTTCAGCACAACTGGTGTATGCAAATTGGGCAAGGCTGAACTGTGCCATCGATTTCCACTTTTGATACGTACATTCTAACAAAATGCATCAAGTGCCATTGCTTTTTCTAATGAAAGAGAGGTTCAGCATGTTATGTTTTGACCTTTATACATTTCCAAAATGTGCCATCTGCATCACTTTCAGGAAATAACCTCCTCACATGTACAGAATTTGTGATAGTTTAAAAAGATCACACTCATGGAAACTAATTTATATGATCCACTACATTCTCTCAGAGAGCAGATATTACAAAGACAAGTTTCCATTTCTTAAGACAGATATGTAACATGCTGCGTTAAAAAGCTCCATGACCCCTAACCTAGTTGTTTGAGGCTCTTTAACCAATCTTTATGACTGATTCTGTCATCTGGATCTGAATCAGTTTCATGTAATTTGCTAGAAGTCAAGACAGGTAACCTATGAAAGCCTTCAGTTTTCATTTAGGGATCTAATTTATGCTGGCTTCAAAACACTGAGAACAGGCAGGGAACAACACAAATCAGTCAGTTCTCCTTCCAGTAAATCAATATATATTTTTTTAAAAAATATCTTTAAAATAAAAAAAGGGGGAGGGAGTAAACCCTTATGCTGCCAGAGTACCTAAACTAACCAAAATCATCTTGACATCACACAAATGAAAAGTACAATTGATCATTACAACTCTTCCAATCCACATTTTTAATATGCATTTCTTTAACAGTTAATATTTGGGAGATGGTGTGTATAGAATCACCATGCAGTTAGGACAACATTGTGTTTCTTTTAAAAGCCTCTAGTAGCTGGGATGCCAGAAGTATCATAGGACTGTTGCAACCAGATATATTTCACAATACCTCTAATCATGTTGTACTTATAGCGCAGAGCCTGGGGATAGAAATATCTGGTTTGAGCCCTCAGAATGGGATGGATAGTGAAGCAGATTTTTGAGTATGGCTTAGATAAGCCTTCACAGCAGGGCCTTTTTTAAAGTGGGCACTGAAAAGCTAGCTATAAGGGCTAAGATTGCTTTAACTGATAAAAGTTGTTATTCATCCATTAATTACCTCACACTGGATACTGAGCTAGAGCTTGTAAGGGGCAATGAATTCAGAGCAAGGCCCAAAGCCCCAACATTGCAGAAAATATTCAGCTTGGCTCTGATTTCAGAAAAATGGAAAAAAACACTAATTCAGCTCTCGAAATAAGCTGATGTACTGAGAAGAAGCAGACTCTGGTAGAGTACAAAGTATTATAAAATACAAATAATGCATTAGAGAAAACAGATATTTGCAAGGCACAGCAGTATATGTACTATATAAACTAAGTGCAAAGTGTGAGGGCAGAGGGCCAATAGGATGGTGGTGAATACAGCTCTTGTGTGCTCACAGTTTTAGTCTATCTTTTCTAGGATAACCATAGCAAAGAAGATTGAAGCGACGACACAGAGGCTGATTATTTGTAAGATGGGCTTCATCAGAATGGAGGCGATCTCAGGCCTTTTGTCACTTCTATTTTTCAAAGTTGCTTCTCAGATTCTTCAGACATGTAAAATCTCCAGATTTTGCCCATGACCACATTTTCAAGGGCTTTCATTCCCTACAGCAGTGTCAAACAGTTGCTGGTGAAAAGATTTCTCTCTGGAGAGCATTTTAACTAATGGAAATGGATCACTCTGCATGAGCTGGCAAAGGTTTTATGTCTGCTGTGGCAGCAGATGCATGTCTGACCCATTTCTTAAAGTACCTAGTGAAGGAACTTCTCCACATTATGGCATGGAAGTGGACACAGTATGACCACTCATAATGCTAGTCATGATGAGACATATTTAGATCTTGAGAATTGGCACTGGGCCAGTGTTTCTTTCCCTTGCCCACTCTGTCAATGCCATATATAGGTTTAAATGTACAATTCAAGTGTAGTGAAAACAGATATAAACTGTACCCCTTATCTTTAAAAGCTTAAGGTATTTAAATTGTCATAACAAGTGTAGTTTATATGGCACAAATATTGCTGTACTTTGCAAATTCTCTAATGCATTATTTGTATTTTATAATACAATAAAACAACCAGAAAAATGTATAACATAAACCAGTTAACACAGAGAAAAACATTATTTTTATATTCCATCATCCGTATTAAATACACAGAAAATATTTAATAGTTAAGGGAAAAAAGGCTGTGCCCTCAGAGCTAAGGCAGTCATACATTAAATCTGCTACAGGTAGGACTAGTATTTAAAGCTTTGTAATGGAAATTGTCTGGCATGGCAATAAGACAAGTGCAGATAACATGAATTAATATTCTGATGCTTCAATTACAACTTCAAGAGAGGGTGTAATTCCAAATTATTGGGATTTTGTTGATATGTTTTGTTATTATAAAGGCTTGTCCATGAAGTTCATTTGCATAAGAGAAAATTATCCAAGGTGTATAATACTTATAATGGATTGCACAGGCTGTCTGTTAATTCCACAATTTGGTCAAAGGAGTTTTCAGCTCAAAATACAGAAGATTGGGCTGAAACCCATCTTTGTAACAATATTATTTGATGCACAGCAATTGGAACAGATATTTCGACTCCATTGGCTGGCCCAGCATGGCTTTTAAAATTTTATCTGGATATTTATTCTAAGGTATTAAAGCTACATAGTGCTTCAGGTCTGATCTCCAAAGTGCAAGGGAGTGTTATGTAACACTTCATTGCAATCCTTTAAAGTAACTACATCTTTTCCTAGGATTGTAAGAAGTATCATTCATACCTCTGGCCATTATCTTGAACAATTACAAAAATAATGAGACCCTCTTTTAAGAGATCAAATCCAAATCATGTGCAGCCTTAAACCATGTTATACTCAAGGCTTTAATTTTAAAACAGCAGTGGTGATTTTATAATTTCTTCACATTGACTGCATCAATCGTAATTGTGCTTTCTCTAACTGATTTCAGTGTCTTCTATCCTGCTTTCAAACAGCTGGGCATATACTGGATATCTGGAGACACAGATATATTGGAGACCCGGGAAATGTTCCTAGTAGTATGTAAGCTATCACTATTTTTATGAGTTCTAAAGATAAAACAAAACAAAATATATGTTTGACAAATCCAGATAGAATTAATGTAAACATGCTACCTCTTTAGCTTATTGATAATTGCCTATAATAATAAAATAATACTCCAGTGTTACAATAATATTACTCTGTCCACAGGCTATCAGGATTGGGGTGAGCTAGAATTATCTTTTAATTAGGTAGGCAGGTACTATAGTTGGGTCAGTGATTGGATGGATGTATAGTATAGTGATGTTTATTCAGGCAATGACCAGCAAATACATATATTTAATTGGGTATCCCTTCTTCCTATCAACCAGTAATGAACATCTGGCAGAAGTTATATATTATCACAGTTGAACCAATTCTGTTTAGAACAACAAAATAAACTTTCCATTAGAAGTAATAATATGTTTTACATTCCACTGGGTTCAGTTTCCTCAAACTACAGTTCTTCTCACTGATTCTTTTTGCCTTGGTGTGCAACCACAGTTAGGAAGAGGTGGCTTTCCCCCCCCTCATTTTAGAATACAATTTTATGTCAGTGGAAGAGATGACTTAACAGTGGGTTAAATGATGCAAGCTAAGCCAGCTGTATGTTCCCTTTTGCTCCCTATTTTTTAATATGAAATTATGATCTTCTAACAGTTACATTGATTGAAGTTATCATGGTGTAATGCAATCATTGTGCTAACATAATTCCTGTGCACTGAAATAATAGAACAACATAAGAGATTGGCACTCTCTAATCTTCATTTAGCAGATGTAAGATTTATTTATTTATTTGTTTTATAAAGTCTATAGACCACTTCAATCTAACAAAGTCTAAGTGGCACGCACAAGGGCAACTATATAAAAATAAATACATGATCATAATACAATAATAAAACAGTTGTCCTTTATTGCAGCAGCAAATCATTTCTCTATCTGTGCTAATCATTATAGTTCTTCAGTTACTTAAGGTCTTCCAAAATTAACCAGCTTTTAGAAGACTGTGAGAGAGGGAGCTAGCCTTGCCTCAGAGGACTTTATTCTAAAGCAGGGGAAGTCTGGTAGAAAGTTCACTTCTGTGCCCTTTGAGCATGCCTCAAACTAGGTGGGAATCTTCAGCATGCATTTGCTAATTGCTCAGACTGGATGGACATAGGAAAAGACAGTCATATTCCTGATAATAACCAGTACATTAAATTACACTCAGAAACCACTAGTAGTCAAAGCAGCCCCCACAGTGGTGATGTTAAGTGCTAGTCATGAGATTGTCCCAAAAACATACAGGCTGCCACATATTTTACCAGTTGAAATTTTTGGATAGTCTTACATGTAAAGTGAATGCGTGGTAACAAAGGCATCAAGGAAGAGGAGTTGAATTAGTGCCTCTTTTAAGATTTGTGGAACTTCTCCCTCCTGCAAAGAGGTATTGACAAAAAGAACTTGGAGCCAACTCCTTGCTCTTTTCCAGGCTGCTACCACCATAATCAGGGACATGAATCAAGACCACAAGTGTCAGAGCTAAGATCTCAAAAAGCAGCTCATTTCCTCAGAATCCAAAGCTTCAAGAATCACCTAGCTAGCCTGAACTGCAGAGCATTCTCCCCTTGTCAGTGATCTGCAACAATTTTATCATGGATGAAGTTAGATTGCTTGCAGCCAGATCTGGTATTCAGAAGCATCAACCTGGTCCAAAGCACCCAGAGATCTGGAAGCCCAGCTTATGAAATGAAATTGAGGAATCAGAAGCAGGAACTGGCAACAGTTTATCTTTAAGCTATTCTCTTACTGCCATAGTTCTCATTTGCCTTCACCACTCTTATCTTCCCCTTCATCTCTATCTCCCTATTGATGTTCAGAGTGATTCATATCCTGCCACCTGGACATTCTTTTCAGTTAAGAGAATACAGTGAGGGAAACAATTATTTGATCCCTTGCTGATTTTGTACGTTTGCCCACCGACAAAGAAATTTTCAGTCTATAATTTTAATGATAGGTTTATTTTAACAGTGAGAGACAGAATAACCCCCCCCCAAAACCCCAGAAAAATGTATTTCAAAAAAGTTATAAATTGATTTGCATTTTAATGAGTGAAATAAATATTTTGATCCCCTATCAATCAGCAAGATTTCTGGCTCCCAGATGTCTTTTATACAGGTAACGAGCTGAGATTAGGAACACTCTCTTAACAAGCTGTACAAGAGAGGAGCACTCTCTTATACAGTTGTTACCTGTATTAAAGACACCTGTCCACAGAAGCAATTAATCAATCAATAATCAGATTCCAAACTCTCCACCATGGCCAAGATCAAAGAGCTGTCCAAGGATATCAGGGACAAGATTGTAGACCTACAAAAGGCTGGAATGGGCTACAAGAAAAGGTGACAACCTTTTCCTAAGTCTGGAGCTCCATGCAAGATCTCACTTTGTGGAGTTTCAATGATCATGAGAACAGTGAAGAATCAGCCCAAAACTACACCAGAGGATCTTGTCAATGATCTCAAGGCAGCTGGGACCATAGTCACCAAGAAAACAATTGGTAACACATTATGGTGTGAAGGACTGAAATCCTGCAGCACCAGCAAGATCACCCTGCTCAAGAAAGCACATGTACAGGCCCATCTGAAGTGCCAATGAAATCTGAATGATTCAAAGGAGAACTGGGTGAGAATGTTGTGGTCAGATGAGACCAAAATTGAGCTCTTTGGCATCAACTCAATTCGCCGTGTTTGGAGGAGGAGGAATGCTGCCTTTGACCCTAAGAACACCATCCCCACCGTCAAACATGGAGGTGGAAACATTATGCTTTGGCGGTGTTTTTCTGCTAAGGGTCAGGACAACTTCACCGCATCAAAGGGATGATGGATGGGGCCATATACTGTCAAATCTTGGGTGAGAATCTCTTTCCTTCAACCAGGGCATTAAAAATGGGTCGTGGATGGGTATTGCAGCATGGCAATGACCCAAAACATGGCCAAGGCAACAAAGGAGTAGCTTAAGAAGAAGCACATTAAGGTCCTGGAGGGGCCTAGCCAGTGTCCAGACCTTAATCCCATAGAAAATCTGTGAAGGGAGCTGAGGGTTCGAGCTGCCAAGCGTCAGCCTCAAAACCTTAATGACTTGGAGAGGATCTGCAAAGAGAAGTGGGACAAAATCCCTCTTGAGATGTGTGCAAACCTGGTGGCCAACTACAAGAAACACTTGACCTCCATGACTGCCATCAAGGGTTTTGCCACCAAATATTACATCATGTTTTGCGAAGGGGTCAAATACTTATTTCACTCATTAAAATGCAAATCAATTTATCACTTTTTTGAATTGCATTTTTCTGAATTGTTGTTGTTGTTATTCTGTCTCTCACTGTTAAAATAAACCTACCATTAAAATTATAGACTGAAAATTTCTTTGTCAGTGGGCAAACTTACAAAATCAGCAGGGGGTCAAATATTTCCCCCCCCCTCACTGTAGCCTCCTAAACTGTAGCCTCCTTCCCCTCACTGTAGCCTCCTTTACACGAAAGGCCATAATCAGAGGGCTGGGAAAACATCCATCTTAATTAGCTGAGTGACAAATTGGGTTTTAAAAGTGAATTTTATTTACTTGCTGGGATTTCTTTAACTTCATCCTGTTTTCTCCCATATGTATGTTATAAATAGAAACCCAGGAAGAATTTTGCTTTAAGAACTGGACAACTAAGCATCCCTTTTACCGTCATCCAAGCCACCACTGGACACTCAGGACTCCCCAATCAATCTGAATGTATTCTATTCTCTGCCACTTGGCATTTATGCTGAACAAGCATTCATGGACAGCTATCCCTTCAGGCCATCTTGCTTGGCCCTTACCAAACTGGAGCAGGAAGCAGCTCTCCTTTCAGATCTCTCCCTCCAAGGAAAGGCCTCTTTTTTCAGCTCCTTACTTTTATTCAGGAAGCAAGAGGGTTTGTTTCTTAATTTTAACTCCCAGAAGCTATTCAGAATTGGAATGTCTCATTAATCTTGCTCAGCAGTGCTAAAATGGGGGGTGGGGGAGTGGAGGGCGAGATAAGAAGAGGAATACTTTCCATGGCTCCCTCAGATCTATATCATCAGCAGTTGCACTGAAGACCTGTGAGCCCGGTGCCATTTTCTTTCACCCTGAAAGATATTTGAACAGTTTTTTTTAAGTCAATAAATAGTTCATTAAAATGAACTAGAATAATTTTTCCATATGTATTAATTAGAAATGTTCTGCTTAACTGATCCACACATGGCTGAATCTAATAGGCGGACTGGTGTAGATTCAGATCTGAGACCTCAATTTAAAGCAAAATAAAGTGAACAAATTTATGGTGAGTGCTGCTTTAAATTTATCTAAAACTTTATTGAGAATATCACTAGATGGTAGCAAAGAAATATAGAAACGTCTCTTTGCTAACACCTACTGGCCCTCTGATTTTTTTTATAGTGCAGATCTGGTAACCCAACCCAATCTTTCTTTTCCAGAATTTGAAGAGTAAGGCACAATTCTCAAATTCAACAATGAAACAATAAATAATAGTAATAATAAAAAGAAGAAGCCACTTCAAAGAGTTTAATATGTGGTAGAAGGAAGTCTGATTTCACAGTGGCATTATGGATAGACCCTGCTTATCAAATGCCCTGTTTAGCAACTATTCAGAGTTACAACGGTGCTGAAAAGGTAACCTTACATCTATTCCTCATATTTTTGAGCACTACAGTGTCCCCTGGTTATGGAGTAAACATTTAGGTACTTTGCAATTGTCAGACATTTGCGACCATCAGAGTGTCTCTCAGTCACGTGATCATCACTTGCGTGCTTCAAAACTGATTTCTGACTAACAATTATGGGGTAGCTGGCAGTGAAATCACAAATCATAGTCATATTATTGTCTTGCTTAGTGACACCCAGAATATCACTTAATGACAGCGACAGAAGTGAGGTTGTAAGCCCATTGCAGTTGTCTAATGTTTTGCTTAGCAACCATACCACTTGCCAGTCCCAATTGTGGTTGCTAAGCAAGAAGCACCTGTAGTTCCTTCAAGAAATTAAACCCTGAAATAATTTATAGTGAATGCTAATTAGTGGTGCTTTTGTTAACCCTCTATGGTATTCTAAAATGTGAGACACATGTACCCCATGACATGTACCCTATGAAATGGTGTCTGGCTATGCTTTCATGACATTGTGATGAATAGATATTTTAATTATGGCTTAGTTAATTATTATAATATTCTGGCTTTATACAAAATAGGCTAAATGTGATTGGTTAATCTGGAGTTCAATGTGTTATGTGAACTTAAAGAAAAACAACATTCTGCCTCATATGTTGGGTTGCATAACTTGTCTTTAACCAAGGTTAATGCTTTCAATAATCATATAGTAATGAGTGACGTTGAAATTAGTATTTCTATTAGCGGACACTTGGAAATGTGGACCCAAAGACAGGATGTAAATGCAGGGCAGGCAGGAATATAATGGGATTATGCCATGAATTGTGTATATCTTTCCCATAGAACTTTGCACTTAGAAAAATACACCCCCAAAGTTCTAGTGGCATTCCCTAATCAAAATAAACAAACAAACAAACAAAAAAAAAAACAAAACAAAAAAATCCCCAAAACCAGTCACCTCTTTGGGAAAAAGGATGTTATTGAAAAGTTAATGCAAATAATGTTGGGTATTGTTAAAAGAGCTTACACAGAAGGAATTTGCATCAAGCAATTGTATGTATCAGACAACAAAAGCTGAGTGATTTTTTTTAATGTGTTTTTGGACAATTCCCATTAACAGCTATGTAAATTAGAGGATGGTGCCTAAAAACATTTGCATATTAGGTTTGCAAAACAGTTATGAATTTTTCTGTAATTAAAAGGAAGTAGAAAAAAGTGCTAGACTGGAATATTACCCTATCAAAGCTGACAAAGTTTTTACTGATTTTCACATAGTGGGCTGTGCTAGAAATATAAGGGTGCTATGAGGTAAGTTGACAAACAGTTAAATAATACCTTGGCAGAATTAAAATTGCTGTCTGTAACCTATAAATTCCTTTAGGGTTGTATCTGGGTATTTGTAGAACTGCCTCTTAACCTATACAGTGTTATTTGTCATGAATTGAGATGGGGGAGTCCCTTCCTAAGTAAAAGTAGGGGAGGGCAGGGAGCAAAAGCAAGAGTTTTTTCAAAACATGTAATAGCATAACAGAATTGGAAAGGACCTTGGGGGTCTTCTGGTCCAATCGCCTGCCCAAGCAGGAGACTGTACCATTTCAGACAAGTTGTTATCCAATTTCATCTTAAAAACCTCCAGTGTTGGAGTACCCACAACTTCTGGAAGCAAGTTGTTCCACTGATTAATTGTTCTGTCCCGAAATTTCTTCATATTTCTAGATTGGTCCTCCTTGATTAGTTTTCATCCATTGCTTCTTGTCCTGTTTTCAGGTTCTTTGGAGGATAGATTGACCCTCTCTTCTTTGTGACAGCCCCTCAGATATTGGATACACTGCTATCATGTCACCTCTAATCTTGTTTGTTAAGTCAGACATATACAATTCCTGCTTTTTTTTAGCCTCCACTCCCCTAGTCATCTTTGTTGCTCTTATTTGTATTCTTTCTAGAGTCTCAACATCTTTTTTATATTGTGGTGACCAAAACTGGATGCAATATTACAAGTGTGGTCTTACCAAGGTATTATAAAGCGGTATTAATACTTCACATGATCTTGATTCTCTCCCTCTGTAAATGCAGGTGCAGCAACTGTTGACTCACATTTAAGTGATTGTCCATTAGGACTCCAAGATCCCTCCCACAGTTATTACTGTTGAGCCAGTTACCACCTATTCTATACCTGTGCATTTGGTTTTTCTTGCATACATAAAAAGCCTTACTTTGTACAACCTTACTTTCTGGTTTAGACCTACTATCAAAGTTGATTATAACCAGATATCTTAGTTGTAATAAGTTGTTTTTCATGTTGTTTTAATAAGCTCTCATCCCAAACCTGGGAGCTACTGTGCTTGGATTCCTCATATGAGATGCCTTGCTCATCTGAAGACCCATATGTAAATCGTCCATGAAGATGGATTAAGACAAAGCTAGAAGTGAATGGACAAAACAAGAAATGTCACTCTGCAAATTGTGCTTTGATTCTTCCTTGTTATTTCCACAGACTCAGTGCAGAATGCTGATATAAATTGATATAGTTTTTGCATTAAACAGACAGAAAGATAATTTCAACTGTCAGAAGGACAGTAATTCCCAAAAAATAGTATGATCTTAACGAATTGGTTGCATACCCACAGATAAATGTTTAATATATGTGAATGTATATTACCATACATGTATAATACCTACTAAAATGTGGAATTCTAGTTGACTTCCTCTAGTGCAATATTTCTCTGATATCTGTCAAACGATACATTCTTTCTTGTTAATTCCACAGTCATTTTATGGCATCTCCAATGGCTTGCCAGAATCTTTCTCTTTGCTCATTTGTCAGGCCAGGCTGAATTATTCTGACCTTTATGACTAATCTAAGAATACTCCCACGTTGCTTTTAGCTTTCCCAACATTAACTGACTGTTGTTGAAAGCACATTTAATCCAGGTATACAATGCTTAAGATCTTACCAAACAAACGAAATAAATACCGTGCCACAAATGCTGTACTTCTCCCTCTATTCTGAAACTTCTGAGTATTCTTTCAAAGATGGATTGATATATCATATTTCCCATTATGGATAATTCTTTCAGAAAATGATGATGGCCCCTTTTTATTGTTTAAGCTGCAAGTCTAGCACTGGTAAAATAGTGAAATACATGCTTTTATTTCAGCAGTTATTTATCAACCCCCATTTTTTGACCTTGGGCTTTTCATTCTCTTCTCGTCTACAAGAACATGTACAGAGGAGAAAGGGGTGTTCATTCTCATTTACATGCAGAAAATAATTATACCACTGAGAGATAATATTTTTTGCTATTCATGTGAAAACCAGTAATACTGCCTAGCACTGAAGGAATGGCCACTGGATGTGAAGGAAGGAATTACTCCCTTAACTTTTTCCTGGATTCCAGCCCTCCCTGAAGCTACTGCTTTGGAGATCTGTTAGCCTTCAGATAACCCTTCCTAGAATGATTTAGGAAGATATCACAGAGGAAGGGAACAGAGTCCAACAGACATATTTCCATGCACTCTCCAGCCTTTTAAATGTCTGCATAGGTCTATGGAAGTTCCTCATTTTATATCTAATTATTTTGATGTCAACATTTGAATCTATCCCTACGCTCTGGAGTCTGATTTTCTTTATACCCAAATGATCTAACTCTATTTATTTAGCTGTTACATTCTTCTGGAACATGGCATTTTAATGTCAAACAGGATGGAGATTGGGGATTAAATTTAAATTCAAGAATTAGTTGCATTTGCTAACTATTACAACAACAACTTTATTGTCACTTTGAAATATATACCAATCAGCATACATCAAAATGAAATTTCATTGCATACAGCTCTCAAAGTGTCACCACCTCCGATATAGACTCCTTGTTCGTGACCAGCTCAAGTTTCAGATTGTCCATTTTAGTCTCTAGGGAGAAAACGATGGCAAACAGGACAGATGGGGCAGTAGCTGGCAGGAGACTGCAGTGGACATATTTCAGCAGCATTGCTTTGTTTCCTCTGTACATGAGGAAACGGCTCCAACGACTCTTGGAGAACTTTTAAGAGGGGTGCTGTGGGTAGGGCTTATAATCCATGTCTATTGCCATGGACTCTTCCATACTGCCAAAGGACATGGCAGTACCTGGAGACAGCAGAATAGATAGGAAAGGACAACAAAATACAACAAGCCCTTTTGCCTTTGAAGGTAAAAAGCTAATGTTGGGAGATAACTAGAAGCATAGTTATTCTGGCTTTTTCTATTGCCCTGGCTGTCTCTATCTCAGTGTTTCCCAAACTTGACAATTTTAAGGCATGAGGACTTCAACTCCCAGAATTCCACGTCAAGTTTGGGAAACACTGCTCTATCTCAACAGCTCATGGATAGCCTGAGTTATAGAAAGATCTTCTCTAAGTTTGGAATAAAACCCCATTTTTGGTCCAGCGGGATACAATTTCAAAGCAGCCACATTCAAAGGTTTCTCTGATTTAATAGTGCTGGTCCACTTTAACCTCCCAAGCTGGTCAAAATCAATTTATACATACTTTTGGATGCCTGGGATGAGACCCTGCAGAGAATATCTAATAGCAGAGGACAAGAGTATTTATACAGGCATAATTGGACTTTAGGGATTCGCTGTAGAGGATATGTTCAGCCAATTTTTTTCTTCCTAAAAATCTATCCCATTAGGAACATGGGACATTTTCCTGGCCAGTGCTTATAATTTATTAAAATCCAGTTTGATATAGTGGCCTAGAAAGTAGGAGATTTAGCGTTCTAGTTCTGCCTTCAGCATAAAATCCAGCTGGGTGACTTTGGGGCAATCACACTGTCTCTCAATCCAACTTACCTCACATGGTTGCAGTTGAGGGGAAAAGGAGGCGGAAGAAGTATTAGGTATGTTTGCCACCTTGTGTTATTTATAAAAATAATAAAGATATGATTTAAAAATCTAAATATCTAAAAAAAATCAAAATAATTCAGTGGCTTTGATGGTAACTTTATTTTACTGGGTTAAGGATTAAGCTGGAGACAAAAAGCAACTGCAAAATAGGATCAGATTGTAAAGATAATATATCACCTCATTCAGATTCAGTTTTGATTGCACTTATAATAATAATTATAAAGTTGGAAGGGACCTTGGAGGTCATCTAGTCCAATGCCCTGCTCAGGCAGGAAACCCTACACCATTTCAGACAAATGGCTGTCCAGTCTCTTCTTAAAAACTTCCAGTGTTGGAGCATTCACCGCTTCTGGAGGCAGGTTGTTCCACTGATTAATTGTGCTAATGGTCAGAAAGTTTCTCCTTAGTTTTAGGTTGCTTCTCTCCTTGATTAGTTTCCATCTATTGCTTCTTGTCTTGCCTTCAGGCGCTTTGGAGAATAGCTTGACTCCCTCTTCTTTGTGGCACCCCTTGAGATATTGGAACACTTCTATCATGTCATCCCTCGTCCTTCTCTTCATTAAACTAGACATACCCAATTCCAGCACCTGTTGCTTTTATGTTTTAGCCTCCAGTCACCTAATCATCTTTGTTCTCTTCTTATTCAGGAAGATTTTAATGGGACTAGTCCTCCCCAGTCACACCAGGAGAAGAGGGCTGCTACAGACCGTGTCTGCTAAGGAATTCCGGCAGGCAGGATCAAGATGAGTCTTTTCTGCTGTGGCTCTGATTCTGCTGAACACTTTACCACTGCTCCCATTCTTTGGGCCTTCTGGAAGGGTATTAAAACTTGGTTTTTCCAGTTGGTTTGGGGAACCAAGGGGGGATGCTCACCACTGGAAATGGTTGACAGAATAACTAATCCTCATCCCCATGACATCCGTCTCCTTGCTTCTGTTTTTTTTTGCACAGTTTTAAAATTTTAATGTGCATTGTTTTAAAATATTACTTGCTTTTCTATTTATCTTTCCATGATCTGTAAGTTGTCCAGAGCTGTCTTATCAGGGATATGGGCAGCATATACATTTAAATAATAATAATAATACCACATTACTGCCTCTGCAAAGAAGCTGAAGAAACAGTGGACCACTTAGTTATCTGCTGCAAGAATGTCACACAGACTAACTACAAACAACAGCATGACAAAGCAGCAACAATGGTGCATTGGAAGACCTCACAAGAAATATAATTTGCCTGCAAGCAAAAACTGGTGGGACCATAAAATAGAGGAAGTCATAGAAAATGAAGATGTTAAAGTGCTCTGGGACTTTAAAATTCATACAGACAGGCACCTGTCACATAACACCTGTCAAGCGCCAGGAAAATCAGAAGATCCAGGCAGTTCAAATGGATACGAAAATTTATTACAAGCTTAAACTCTCTATAAGAATCTGAACTACTAACAGTCCAAGCAAATTGACAGTAGATAAGAGTCAATGGAAATCAAGGTGGGCTGAACTTAGATTTCATGTGAGTGTGAAGGAACTTGTGATTGATGATGCGCTTTACCCCTCCCTCGGGCTCAGCCTGGTCGTCTCCTACACACCTCAGAATTAACAATTGTTGATAAGAAAGATACAAAAGTCTGGATGGTGGACGTGGCAGTACCTAGAGACAGCGGAATAGAACAGAAAGAACTAGAAAGGATAACAAAATACGAAGAACTGCAAATAAAAACAGAATGACTCTGCCAAAAGAAAGCCAAGGTAGTACCAATAATAATAAGCACCTTGGGTGCAATTCCAAAACAACCAGGCCATTACTTGAACACCATCGGCATTGACAAATTCACAATTAGTCAATTGTAAAAGGAATCTTTACTCAGAACAGCTTACATTCTGTGATGATACCTCTGACACCATCAAACATCAACATCTGCCTATCCCGGGAAGGACTCTATAGATGTATAAAAATGCCAAATACAGTCTGAACATCTGGCTGACTGTGCGATGAATCATAATACTAAATCTCTTAAAAGTATGACATTGGGCTGACAATTTTCTTGTCTGTAATGGCTGGTATATGGTAACATATATATGTGCTCACACAAATGCATGGATGCATAGGATGTATATGTAACATAATTCAATCTTCCTCAACTGGGTACTGTACTCTTCAGACATTTTGATTTCTAATTCCCATCACCTCATGCTGGCTGGGGTATCCAACACAGTTGACTGACAACGATATAAGCTATAGAAACAGCCAATTAATAATGTTTCCAGCAATTGGTCCAGCTTGCTTAAATCTAAAAAACAAAAATGCTTAAAAGAAACACTGTTGAAGCAAGAAAAATCAAATGCTGCAACAATTTTAGACTGACAGCAGCAAAGATAATATCCGGTTTAAACAGACCTTCCAGAGATTTTTTTCCATTTGATTTTTCTATTGGTTTTTACATAACTCTGTTCCACCTTTCCAGGTAAAAGTATTGCAGGAAAAACAGATTTTAGATAGAGGAACGGACATTCTTTTGAATTCTGCTCCCCCCTCCTCCACTAAAGCCAGAGGATTACCAGGATTACCAAAGCCAGAGGGGTGTCAAAGTGCCCTTTTCTGATTGTCCTTTCATCCTGTTCAGCTTCATCCTATAGTGCTGTTTTAGTCTCTCTCTTCCTACAGTACTCCATCCTTTTTTCTTATTCTAAAACTCAGAGAATACAAGACTGCTAGGGTTGATCTGGCAAGTCCACAGCGGCAGTGCTTAGTTTAAGGGGACATTATGAGAAAGAACAGCAATATTACAATGACCACATCCTTCTGCAGATTGTGGGTTCTCTTGCCAACTCTCCACTCCATGTGTGATGAGACTATGGCTTTCATGTGATTGGACCAAAGACTGCCTGGCAGCATTAGCATATGAGAGCTGTGTGTGCTAATTTGGCACATTAATACTACACAGATGTGTAAGGTGATCCCGCTTTAATGAAGGCATCAGCTGGAGTGGCTTTTGTTAAACCCGGCAGAGCTCTACTGCCTGAAAGAAGCTAGTTCTACTGAGCTATGGGATGCCTTTATGGTTCTGAGCTTCCAGAACAATAATTCCCAGCTTCTTCCTATTCTCTCCAATGGTTATCAAGACAGAAGCACTGATTCACATCAATATCAACACACTCATGCATCATTTCTCAGCTTTGCTGCCCGTAATGCAATTTCTCTGTGGGATATATCATTACTAAGGCATTCATGAATTTGTGCTCTATAGAGTTTGCTTTTGAAGCCAAATATTTGATTAGGAGAAGATTCCAAAGCACACTGTGATATTTGCTCTTTAATTGCTGACCTTTGTGTAATGCCACCTTTACTGAAGAAATGTACTCTCTAGAAAGCAAGGAGAGATCTTTGGGATGGGAGGGCAAAACATGGCTGCAGGATTTTTTTAAAAAAAATTCTTGGATTATATCGATTTAGTTTACTCTCATTAAAAAAATATGCTTCTCTCCTTCTTACAAAAAACTGCCAGGTTAACCAGCTCCACTCTATTAAATTATACTTAAGCAGAGCTCTGTGCCACCTTCTCATTGCACTCATATTAGCCCAATTTAACTCTGGGAGTGCTCAGGGACCAGTGGCATGCCAACCAATACAGTGACATGGCTTAATCTGGCAGCTTTATCCCAGAACCAGTAGCCCTGACATCTTCCTCAGATGCTAAATAAATGTCAATTTGTTGCCTGTTCCGGATGCCCTAGATTAGCCACCAAAGGAGGCCCCATCCTGGTGCTAATGCTTGAGGCAACCAGGCCACATCTGACCTGTAATTTGCAGAGAACTTCTCCACTCATCCAGTCAAACACTGGAAAAGAGCATTAAGCCTGTATGCATAGTCTTACACTGAATCAGATTTCATTAACAAGGCCATTTTTGTTCTCCTGTAGTGGAAATTGTTTTCTGAGGCTTTATGAAAGATAAGTAGCTCATCCATGATAGAAAACTACAAGCTCAAATTCTCACTTATCACTTCAGATTTTACAGTCTATATAACACAAGCACAAAAAACTAGAACACACACCAACCCACACCCACACATTATAGAAGGAGACTAGTTGAACTCACTGTTTGAAATATAGACAGCTGAGAGATAGAGGCATCCAAAGGAGGACTCAACTGAAACAGGTCAAAAAGTTCCCCCGCTCATTCCTCACTGGATGATGTTGAACCGTTCTCCACTGATTGGTCTGCTTCAGAGACATTTTGCAAGAAACCAAATCCAACTAAAGGAACTGGAATATGTAACTATTGTATATAAGAGTCAGTTTGGTATAGTGGTTAAAGCACCAGGCTAGAAACTGGAAGATTATGAGTTTTAATCCCTTTTTAGGGGTTGCGTATCATAAATCCTGCAGGCTGACCTTGGGCTAGTCACTCTCCCTCAGCTCTAAGAAGGAGGCAAAAGAAAACCACTTCTGAAATCTTGCCAAGAAAATTCCAGTGACATGTCCAGTCACTCTCTGAGAATAGACACGATCAAACAAAAAAGTATTGGCATGGTATGGTATAATGGTAATAGCACAGCATAGCCTAGCACAGTGCAGCATAGTATAGCATTAGTATCATATCAAACTGGAATATATAACTGAATTTTTGATGTTTGCCTCTCCCATTTTTCCCCCTTTAAAATACCCAAGGAAAGTTCAAACAGTTAAATCACAGCTTAAACACCCAATATGTAAATTAATAATAGTTATCCTCACTGTTTCAGGAGGACATGACAAATCATGTACTTTCCTTCAGGGCATTCATTTCCCAGACTTTGAAGGTACAAGCATTTTCTGCATAATAAAAGGTAATTACAGCATTTGAAACTTTCCTAATTTTTGCTGGAAATACATGATTCTCATCTCTCACAATTCATATCTCTGCCACTACGTGTATATTTGTACTCTTCTGGCATTGGTATTCCTGGACACTTACCTTCTAAATCACTTTCCTTTTGAGTTCTTTCTCAGATTGTAGGGCACAGGAGACTTCCGGTGGATAGCATTGATGATGGCGGCTACATTGTAGCCGTCCTCCTGGGACGGCGTGAGAACTGCGGAGCACAGCAGAGATCAGCTGTCCCGCGGCTCGAAATCCCCCTCCCGGGTGAAGGGAGGGGGTAGAGAATCACCTGAATAGAGGTAGAGCCTCTTAAACCCCCCGGAATTTTTTTCTGGGGGGTAGAAAGAGAGCCCCCTCGGAGTTCGGGTTGCCTCCGCCTCCCAGTTGTCTCTGTTCCTTCGGGAACAAAGCGAAACGCCGCTACCATCTCCACACGCTTAAAAGGACCGGGTGAGTGATTTTTAAAAGTGGACAGAGCTGGATAAAGGATTGGACTTATTGATTTTTTATTTACTTTTTAGTTTAGGCTGATTTTCTTTTCTTTTTCTTTGTTTTTTGCTTGTGTGGAGAGTGAAACTAAAATGGCGATTTGAAAGTGCTTTTTTTTTTTCTCGGAAGAAAGCGAGTCAAACGGAATGTTATGGACTATTTAGTTTTTTCTATTTAAATTTTTTAAACTTTTTTTTTTAGAAGGTGGTTTCGTGTTTTTGAAATAGCTTTTAAACTCTCCTTTGCTTTTTATTTTTTTTAGAGGATTTTTTATTGTATTTTCTTTAAGAAGGAAGAAGAGGAAATAAGATTTTTCCTTTTTAAAAAAATGGCTTCAAAGAGGCAAGCAGCTTCTACAGTTCCTAAGGTGGCTTCTTCCCCTGCGATCTTACCGGTACAACAACCTAAAGCTACACCGGTACAACAATTTAAAGTTACACCACCATCTTCTCCTCCTCTGCCAGTATTATCTGTACAAGACATGAAAGATATAATGGGAAATGCTGTATCTCAAATCAGAGAGGAAATGAAGGACCTTTTAGATCAGAACAAAACTGAAATCAGAGGGGAAATGAAGGAGCTTTTAGATCAGAATAAAACTCAAATCAGAGGAGAAATGAAGAACCTGTTAGAGCAGAATAACACTATTCTGAGGCAAGATATAGTTATGGCTCTATCAGGACTAGCTTCTGTGGTTGAGAAGCTTGATTCAAGGGTTGAAGAGGTTGCAGAAAAGGTTGATACCCTGGAAGATAAATTTGAAGGCATGGAAAAAAAGATGGAAATTTCACAAGATGACATTGTTATGTCTCAGTATAGGGAAATGGAATATGCTTTAAGAGTCAGGGGTCTGAAAGAGGATATGCAACAAGATCTGGCAGAAATTGTGGTAAATGACTTTGCTGTTATTCTGAATAGGGAGAAAGATGGAATACTTAGAGAAGTGGAAAAAGTTTACAGAGTTAATTCCTGGGTCGCAAAACAGAAGAATTTACCAAGAGATGTGGTGATTTATTTTGCAAAGAGATCTCTGCGTAATGAAATTATACAAGCTTTCTATAATAAGAGGTTCCAGATTGCTGCTCAAGATGTCATTATCTTAAAGGAGATCCCATCTAAAATTTTAAGAAAGAGAAAAGATTTTGCTTTTCTAGCTAATGAACTTAAAACAAGAATGATGCCATTCAGATGGGAGATTCCGATGGGTATTGTTGTGAGCCATGCGGGGACGCGTTATAGACTCAATACAGTTACTAAAGCAAAGGAGTTTTACAGTTCGGTCCTGGGAGCAGGCTCACCATCATTTATGATGCAGAAAGCTTTGGATGGTAAAGAGGTGGAACAACAGTCTGAAGGACAAGGTGTGATGGTTGCTGGAAAGCCACAGGTGGAGTGGTCGCGACAAACAGAGATCAAAGAGCAAAGAATGACCCGTGAAGCACATAAACGCAAGGAAAAGGAACAACAGAAGAAAGAAGTTAAAGAATCTCTTCAAGAAATTGTTTCGTTGCCGGTGGGAGGAGCAAGACCCAAGAGTTCTGCAGCACATTCTTCTATGGCAGATCTTCAAGCAGTCTTCTCCAGGCTCTTGGTTAAGGGAGATGGTAAAGCTCCTGACCTGGAATGCTAATGGCCTTAATTCCCCCCAAAAGAGAAAGAAAATCTTTCATTACTTAAAGCAACATAATAATGATATTATTTGTTTGCAGGAAACACATATTTTATCTAAAGACCAAAAACATTTAGCCAATGCTCGTTTGGGATCTCATTTTGTATCTTCTGCTCCTGGGAAAAAAGGGGGAGTAGTCATTTATGTTAAGCAAAACTTATCAGCCTGTTTGGTAGAATCTGATCTTCAAGGGAGATATGTTATGATTGAGGTTGGTTTATATGGGAAGAAAATACTTATAGTGGGGTTGTATGCACCAAACCAACAACAGGAACAATTTTACAGATTGTTACATCAGAAATTAACTTTGTTGGATTATAGATCTGTGATATTAATGGGTGATTGGAATGGTGTGTTAGATATACAAAGAGACAAAAAAGGATCTTCTACTTTTTTTAAACAGGCTAAACTACCTAAAGCCTTTTTTGATTTGAAAGAGGACTGGGAGCTGAGAGATTACTGGCGGGAACACAATCAGGAGGAGAGAGACTTTACTTTTTTTTCAGACAGACATAAATCCTTTTCAAGAATTGATTTTTTCTTGATTACAACTGATTTATACTTTAGGGTAAAGAATGTTAAGATTTTTCCTAGGACATTGACGGACCATAGTCCAGTTTGGATGGAGCTGGCTGATGAAAAAGAGGAGAGGAGATCGTGGAGGATCAATGAGAACTTATTTAGACAAGAAAAGAATGTTCAAAAATTAAAGGAGCATTTAAAGGATTATTTTGTTTTAAATATGCATAAGGGAACATCAATGTCAATGGTATGGGATGCAGGTAAAGCCTTCATGCGCGGGATCTTGATACAAATGAATAATACTCACAGACAAAAGCAGATTCAGAAACGTAAGGATTTGGAAAATGAGATTAAATTAAAAGAAAAATTTTTGATTTCAAATCCTACAGATGAAAAGGTTAAAGAATCTATAAAATTGCTTAAATCACAATTTAATATGTTGATGGCTGATCAAACTGCAGCTAACTTACTGTATATGAGACAAAATACATTTTGTAATGCTAATAAACCAGGGAGATGGTTGGCTTACCAACTCAGAAAGCAACAGAGACAGATAATTATAGATAAAATAAATCATAATGGTAAATTGGTATACCAGAAGGAGTTGATTAAGAAATCTTTTCTAGATTATTATCAAAAATTATATAAGAGTATTAAAATACAGGTCTCAGATATAGATAATTACTTAAATGAAGCCAACTTCCCCAAATTAACAGAAGATCAGAAACAAGAACTTAATAGTCCAATTACTAGTGAGGAAATTGAGACAGTGATTAAAGAACTAAAATTAGGTAAAGCACCGGGTACAGATGGTTTGACATCTATTTATTATAAAACTTTGGTACAAGAGATGATTCAACCTTTAAGACAGCTTTTTAATAATATATTACAGGGTTTAGAGATCCCCCCGTCATGGGGCAGAGCCTTTATATCTTTAATTCCAAAAGAAGATCAAGATCTTACTCTACCAAAGAATTATAGACCTATATCTCTTTTAAATGTAGATTATAAGATTTTTGCAAAAATATTAGCTAATAGGCTTATGAGGGTTTTGTGTCAGATTATACATAAGGATCAAACGGGTTTTATAACTGGAAGGTATATGAAGAATAATGTCAGACAAATTATTAACTTATTAGAATATCTAGATAAAAATAATCAAGTCTCTGCAGGATTGATATTTTTAGATGCTGAGAAAGCTTTTGACCAATTGAATTGGCAATTTATGTTAAGACTAATCGATAAAATGAACTTTGGAGAAAAAATTTCACAAGCTCTTGGTGCTATTTATCAAAAACAAACGGCACAACTTATAGTTAATGGGGGCTTGTCAGAGGTTTTTATAATAGAAAAGGGGACTAGACAGGGATGTCCATTGTCACCTTTGCTGTTTGTTTTAACTTTGGAAATATTGTTGATTAAAATTCGAGAATCACAGCAAATAAAAGGAATAGAAGTTAACAAAAAAGAATACAAACTAAGAGCTTTTGCAGATGATTTGGTGGTTACCCTGTCCCAACCTACTCACTCCGTAATAGAGTTATTACAATTGATATATCAATATGGACGGGTTTCAGGTTTTAAAATTAATAACAATAAGACTAAAATATTACCCAAAAATATGACTAATATGGATAAGCAGACTTTGGTTAATCTGACAGATTTTGAGGTTGTTGATAAGGTAAAATATCTGGGGGTTACTTTATCTGTCTCTAATGTAAAATTGTATAAAAATAATTATGAAAGATTGTAGGGCACAGCTCTGGTAAAAGCAAATTAACAAAAGGCACTGTCTCTGACACATCTGACTGTGACACATTTAACCTGGCTTGGTGTTGAGAGCCTCCAGCAACTCTATGTGTCAGTTGAATATTGTAAGAAGCCAGAAAAATTGTAGCTTGTTCTGCCAGCAGCACTGTGCCAGCTTCTACCTAAGTGTCCCTGCTCCTGCCAAGCCAGCATAAATACGTGCGTGAGTGGCCACAATTATCTTGCCTCACTGCCCAGTCATAGGCCACAGATGGGCCTCAACATTCCTCCAGAGGATGCCTTCAGGTGATGCATCTTCTCCAATTTGCTGTGGAAAAAAAATCACCCGTCTCCTTATGCTATCTAACACAATTTTCTACTGTGTTCAGCTGTGTGTTATTTTTGTCTCTATCTCTCTCTCTGTGTGTGTGTATGTGTGTAAATGTGCTCTGGGAAGGAAAGGAGGCAAGTCAAGCTGCTGCTTAAGAAGCTAAGTTGACCTCAAGAACACAGATGCTCCTTACATAGAAAGTAATCCAATATTTTTTTTGTTAA